>NC_133554.1:23696000-24308666 GCF_048773025.1 Camelus bactrianus
CTAGATGAAGGAACTTCTCTTCACAAGCTCATTTCTCAGACATAAGTGTGTGTGAAAGTCGTCCTTCACCTAGCTTGTTGGGAACACAGAGTTTCTTTTCAGTTGAAAACGGCACTCCATACATTTATATGGGTTGGTACACGCTTCACCTCCTTTTTACAGTGAAAACTGTAGGAAATTCAAACCGGCACTAGGAAACACACAGAAACCTGAGAAATTGTTTCTCCTGCAACCCGTTCCCTTTCTGCTAGATGAACGAACGTCTCTCCACATGCTCAGTTCTCAGACATAAGTGTGTGTGAAAGCCGTCCGTCACCTAGCTTGTAGGGAACACAGAGGTTCTTTTCAGTTGCAAACTGCAATCTATGCATATATATGATGAGGTACACGCTCCAACTCGGTTTTACACTGAGAACTGCAGGAATTTCTAACCGGCACTAGGAAACACACTGAGAAAACAAAGTTAAAATTTCTCCTGCAACACGTTCCCTTTGGGCTAGATGCCGAATGTCTCTTCACATGTTCAGTTTTGAGAGATAAGTGTGAGTGAAAGCCGTCCTTCCCCTAGCTTGTTGGGAACACAGAGATTCTTTTCAGTAGCAAACTGTACTCCATACATATATATGGGGAGGTACTCTCTCCAGCTAGTTTTTACAGTGAAAACTGCAGGAACTTCAAACCGGCACTAGGAAAAACTCTGAGAAACTAGACAAAATTTTCTCCTGCTACCCGTTCCATATGTGCTAGATGAACGAACGTCTGTCCACATGCTCAGTTCTCAGAAATATGTGTTTGTGAAAGCCGTACTTCCCCTAGCTTGTTGGGAACACAGAGTTTCTTTTCTGTAGCAAAATGTACTCCATACATTTATATGGGGAGGTACTCGCTCCGACTCTGTTTAACAGTGAAAACTGCAGGAACTTCAAAACGGCACGAGGAAAAATACTGAGAATCCAGAGAAAAAGTTTCTCCTGCAACCCGTTTCCATTGTGCTAGATGAACTAACGTCTCTTCACAAGTTCAGTTCTCAGAGATAAGTGTGTGTGAAAGCCGTCCTTCACCTATCTTGTTGGGAACACAGAGGTTCTTTTAAGTTGCAAACTGCAATCTATTCATATATATGAGGAGGTACATGCTCCAACTCGGTTTTACACTGAGAACTGCAGGAAGTTCTAACCGGCACTAGGAAACACACTGAGAAACCAGAGTTAAAATTTCTCCTGCAACACGTTCCTTTTGTGCTAGTTGAACGAATGTCTCTTCACATGTTCAGTTTTGAGAGATAAGTGTGAGTGAAAGCCGTCCTTCCCCTAGCTTGTTGGGAACACAGAGTTTTTTTTCAGTAGCAAACTGTACTCCATACATATATATGGGGAGGTACACTCTCCAACTAGTTTTTACAGTGAAAACTACAGGAACATCAACCCGGCACTAGGAAATACACTGAGAAACCAGAGTAAAAGTTTCTCCTGCAACCCTTTCCCTTTGTGCTAGATGAACGAACGTCTCTCCACATGCTCAGTTCTGAGAGATAAGAGTGTGTGAAAGCCGTCCTTCACCTAGTTTGTTGGGAACACGGAGTTTCTTTTCAGTTGCAAACTGCACTCCATACATTTATATGGGGGGGTACTCGTTCCAACTCGGTTTTACAGTGAAAATTGCAGGAACTTCAAAACTTCACTAGGAAACAAACTGAGAAACCAGAGAAAAATTTCTCCTGCAACCCGTTCCCTTTGACCTAGATGAACGAACGTCTCTCCACATGCTCAGCTCTGAGAGAAAATTGTGAGTGAAAGCCGTTCTTCACCTAGCTTGTTGCAAACACAAAGATTCTATTCAGTTGCAAACTGCAATCTATGCATATATATGAGGAGGTACTCGCTTCAACTCGGTTTTACAGTGAAAACTGCAGGAACTTCAAACCGGCACTAGGAAAAACTCTGAGAAACCAGAGAAAAAGTTTCTCCTGCAACCCGTTCCCTTTGTGCTAGATGAACGAACGTCTGTCCACATGCTCAGTTCTCAGAGATATGTGTGTGTGAAAGCCGTACTTCCCCTAGCTTTTTGGGAACACAGAGTTTCTTTTCTGTAGCAAACTGTACTCCATACAATTATATGGGGAGGTACTCGCTCCGACTCGGTTTAACAGTGAATACTGCAGGAAATACAAACCGACACTAAGAAACACACTGAGAACCAGAGTAAAAATTTCTCCTGCAACCCGTTCCCTTTGTGCTAGATGAACGAAAGTCTCTCCACATGATCAGTTCTCAGAGATAACTGTGTGTGAAAGCCATACTTCCCCTAGCTGGTTAGGAACACAGAGTTTCTTTTCAGTACCAAACTGCACTCCATACATTTATATGGGGTGGTAATCGCTCCAGCCTGGTTTTACAGTGAAAACTGAAGGAACTTCAAACCGGCACTAGGAAACACACTGAGAAACCAGAGAAAAAGTTTCTCTTGCAACACGTTCCCTTTGTGCTAGATGAACTATCGTCTCTCCACATGCTCAGTTATGAGAGATACGTGTGTGTGAACGCCGTACTTCACCTAGCTTGTTGGGAACAGAAAGATTCTTTTCAGTTTCAAACTGCAGTCTATGCATATATATGGGGAGGTACTCGCTCCAACTCGGTTTTACAGTGAAAACTGCAGGAACTTCAAACCGGCACTAGGAAAAACACTGAGAAACCAGAGTAAAAGTTTCTCCTGGAACCCATTCCCTTTGTGCTATATGAAAGAAATTCTCTTCACAACCTCAGTTCTCAGAGATAAGTGTGTGTGAAAGCCGTCCTTCACCTAGCTTGTTGGGAACACAGAGTTTCTTTTCAGTTGAAAACTGCACTCATTAAATTTATATGGGTTGGTACACGCTCCATCTCCATTTTACAGTGAAAACTGTAGGAACTTCAAACCGGCACTAGGAAACACACTGAGAAACCAGAGTAAAAGTTTCTCTTGCAACCCGTTCACTTTCTGCTAGATGAACCATCGTCTCTCCACATGCTCAGTTCTCAGAGATAAATGTGTGTGATAGCCGTCCTTCACCTAGCTTGTTGGGAACACAGAGGTTCTTTTCAGTTGCAAACTGCAATCTATGCATATATATGAGGAGGTACACGCTCCAACTCGGTTTAAACTGAGAACTGCAGGAACTTCTAACCGGCACTAGAAAACACACTGAGAAACCAGAGTTAAAATTTCTACTGCAACACGTTCCTTTTGTGCTAGATGAACGAATGTCTCTTCACATGTTCAGTTTTGAGAGATAAGTGTGAGTGAAAGCCGTCCTTCACCTAGCTTGTTGGGAACACAGAGTTTCTTTTCAGTTGCAAACTGCACTCCATACATTTATATGGGGTGGTACTCGCTCCAACTCGGTTTTACTTTGAATACTGCAGGAACTTCAAAACGGCTCTAGGAAACACACTGAGAAACCAGAGAAAAAGTTTCTCCTGTAACCCGTTCCATTTGACCTAGATTAACGAACGTCTCTCTACATGCTCAATTCTGAGAGACAAGGGTGTGTGAAAGCCGCCTTCACCTAGCTTGTTGGGAACACAGAGTTTCTTTTCAGTTGAAAACTGCACTCCATACATTTATATGGGTTGGTACTCGCTCCATCTCCATTTTACAGTGAAAACTGTAGGAACTTCAAACCGGCACTATGAAGCACACTGAGAAACCTGAGAAAAAGTTTCTCCTGCAACCCGTTCCATTTCTGCTAGATGAACGAACGTCTCTCCACATGCTCTGTTCTCAGAGATATGTGTGTGTGAAAGCCGTCCTTCACCTAGCTTGTTGGGAACACAAAGATCCTTTCAGTTGCAAACTTCAATCTATGCATCTATATGGGGAGGTACTCGCTCCAACTCGGTTTTACAGTGAAAATTGCAGGAACTTCAAAACTTCACAAGGAAACACACTGAGAAACCAGAGAAAAATTTCTCCTGCAACCCGTTCCCTTTGTGCTAGATGAACGAACGTCTCTCCACATGCTCAGTTCTGAGAGACAAGTGTGTGTGAAAGCCGTCCTTCACCTAGCTTGTTGCGAACACAAAGATTATTTTCAGTTGCAAACTGCAATCTATGCATATATATGGGGAGGTACTCACTCTAACTCTGTTTTACAGTGAAATCTGCAGGAACTTTAAACCAGACCTAGGCAACACACTGAGAAACCGGAGAAATAGTTTCTCCTGCAACCCGTTCCCTTTCTGCTAGATGAACGAACGTCTCTCCACATGCTCAGTTCTCAGACATAATTGTGTGTGAAAGGCGTCCTTCACCTAGCTTGTAGGGAACACAGAGGTTCTTTTCAGTTGCAAACTGCAATCTATGCATATATATGATGAGGTACACGCTCCAACTCGGTTTTACACTGAGAATTGCAGGAATTTCTAACCGGCACTAGGAAACACACTGAGAAAACAAAGTTAAAATTTCTCCTGCAACACGTTCCCTTTGGGCTAGATGCCGAATGTCTCTTCACATGTTCAGTTTTGAGAGATAAGTGTGAGTGAAAGCCGTCCTTCCCCTAGCTTGTTGGGAACACAGAGATTCTTTTCAGTAGCAATCTGTACTCCATACATATATATGGGGAGGTACTCTCTCCAGCTATTTTTTACAGTGAAAACTGCAGGAACTTCAAACCGGCACTAGGAAAAACTCTGAGAAACTAGACAAAATTTTCTCCTGCTACCCGTTCCATTTGTGCTAGATGAACGAACGTCTGTCCACATGCTCAGTTCTCAGAAATATGTGTTTGTGAAAGCCGTACTTCCCCTAGCTTGTTGGGAACACAGAGCTTCTTTTCTGTAGCAAACTGTACTCCATACATTTATATGGGGAGGTACTCGCTCCGACTCTGTTTAACAGTGAAAACTGCAGGAACTTCAAAACGGCACGAGGAAAAATACTGAGAATCCAGAGAAAAAGTTTCTCCTGCAACCCGTTCCCATTGTGCTAGATGAACTAACGTCTCTTCACAAGTTCAGTTCTCAGAGATAAGTGTGTGTGAAAGCCGTCCTTCACCTATCTTGTTGGGAACACAGAGGTTCTTTTAAGTTGCAAACTGCAATCTATTCATATATATGAGGAGGTACATGCTCCAACTCGGTTTTACACTGAGAACTGCAGGAAGTTCTAACCGGCACTAGGAAACACACTGAGAAACCAGAGTTAAAATTTCTCCTGCAACACGTTCCTTTTGTGCTAGTTGAACGAATGTCTCTTCACATGTTCAGTTTTGAGAGATAAGTGTGAGTGAAAGCCGTCCTTCCCCTAGCTTGTTGGGAACACAGAGTTTTTTTTCAGTAGCAAACTGTACTCCATACATATATATGGGGAGGTACACTCTCCAACTAGTTTTTACAGTGAAAACTACAGGAACATCAACCCGGCACTAGGAAATACACTGAGAAACCAGAGTAAAAGTTTCTCCTGCAACCCTTTCCCTTTGTGCTAGATGAACGAACGTCTCTCCACATGCTCAGTTCTGAGAGATAAGAGTGTGTGAAAGCCGTCCTTCACCTAGTTTGTTGGGAACACGGAGTTTCTTTTCAGTTGCAAACTGCACTCCATACATTTATATGGGGGGGTACTCGTTCCAACTCGGTTTTACAGTGAAAATTGCAGGAACTTCAAAACTTCACTAGGAAACAAACTGAGAAACCAGAGAAAAATTTCTCCTGCAACCCGTTCCCTTTGACCTAGATCAACGAACGTCTCTCCACATGCTCAGCTCTGAGAGAAAATTGTGAGTGAAAGCCGTTCTTCACCTAGCTTGTTGCAAACACAAAGATTCTATTCAGTTGCAAACTGCAATCTATGCATATATATGAGGAGGTACTCGCTTCAACTCGGTTTTACAGTGAAAACTGCAGGAACTTCAAACCGGCACTAGGAAAAACTCTGAGAAACCAGAGAAAAAGTTTCTCCTGCAACCCGTTCCCTTTGTGCTAGATGAACGAACGTCTGTCCACATGCTCAGTTCTCAGAGATATGTGTGTGTGAAAGCCGTACTTCCCCTAGCTTTTTGGGAACACAGAGTTTCTTTTCTGTAGCAAACTGTACTCCATACAATTATATGGGGAGGTACTCGCTCCGACTCGGTTTAACAGTGAATACTGCAGGAAATACAAACCGACACTAAGAAACACACTGAGAACCAGAGTAAAAATTTCTCCTGCAACCCGTTCCCTTTGTGCTAGATGAACGAAAGTCTCTCCACATGATCAGTTCTCAGAGATAACTGTGTGTGAAAGCCATACTTCCCCTAGCTGGTCAGGAACACAGAGTTTCTTTTCAGTACCAAACTGCACTCCATACATTTATATGGGGTGGTAATCGCTCCAGCCTGGTTTTACAGTGAAAACTGAAGGAACTTCAAACCGGCACTAGGAAACACACTGAGAAACCAGAGAAAAAGTTTCTCTTGCAACACGTTCCCTTTGTGCTAGATGAACTATCGTCTCTCCACATGCTCAGTTATGAGAGATACGTGTGTGTGAACGCCGTCCTTCACCTAGCTTGTTGGGAAAAGAAAGATTCTTTTCAGTTTCAAACTGCAGTCTATGCATATATATGGGGAGGTACTCGCTCCAACTCGGTTTTACAGTGAAAACTGCAGGAACTTCAAACCGGCACTAGGAAAAACACTGAGAAACCAGAGTAAAAGTTTCTCCTGGAACCCATTCCCTTTGTGCTATATGAAAGAAATTCTCTTCACAACCTCAGTTCTCAGAGATAAGTGTGTGTGAAAGCCGTCCTTCACCTAGCTTGTTGGGAACACAGAGTTTCTTTTCAGTTGAAAACTGCACTCATTAAATTTATATGGGTTGGTACACGCTCCATCTCCATTTTACAGTGAAAACTGTAGGAACTTCAAACCGGCACTAGGAAACACACTGAGAAACCAGAGTAAAAGTTTCTCTTGCAACCCGTTCACTTTCTGCTAGATGAACCATCGTCTCTCCACATGCTCAGTTCTCAGAGATAAATGTGTGTGATAGCCGTCCTTCACCTAGCTTGTTGGGAACACAGAGGTTCTTTTCAGTTGCAAACTGCAATCTATGCATATATATGAGGAGGTACACGCTCCAACTCGGTTTACACTGAGAACTGCAGGAACTTCTAACCGGCACTAGAAAACACACTGAGAAACCAGAGTTAAAATTTCTACTGCAACACGTTCCTTTTGTGCTAGATGAACGAATGTCTCTTCACATGTTCAGTTTTGAGAGATAAGTGTGAGTGAAAGCCGTCCTTCACCTAGCTTGTTGGGAACACAGAGTTTCTTTTCAGTTGCAAACTGCACTCCATACATTTATATGGGGTGGTACTCGCTCCAACTCGGTTTTACTTTGAATACTGCAGGAACTTCAAAACGGCTCTAGGAAACACACTGAGAAACCAGAGAAAAAGTTTCTCCTGTAACCCGTTCCATTTGACCTAGATTAACGAACGTCTCTCTACATGCTCAATTCTGAGAGACAAGGGTGTGTGAAAGCCGCCTTCACCTAGCTTGTTGGGAACACAGAGTTTCTTTTCAGTTGAAAACTGCACTCCATACATTTATATGGGTTGGTACTCGCTCCATCTCCATTTTACAGTGAAAACTGTAGGAACTTCAAACCGGCACTATGAAGCACACTGAGAAACCTGAGAAAAAGTTTCTCCTGCAACCCGTTCCATTTCTGCTAGATGAATGAACGTCTCTCCACATGCTCTGTTCTCAGAGATATGTGTGTGTGAAAGCCGTCCTTCACCTAGCTTGTTGGGAACACAAAGATCCTTTCAGTTGCAAACTTCAATCTATGCATCTATATGGGGAGGTACTCGCTCCAACTCGGTTTTACAGTGAAAATTGCAGGAACTTCAAAACTTCACAAGGAAACACACTGAGAAACCAGAGAAAAATTTCTCCTGCAACCCGTTCCCTTTGACCTAGATGAACGAACGTCTCTCCACATGCTCAGTTCTGAGAGACAAGTGTGTGTGAAAGCCGTCCTTCACCTAGCTTGTTGCGAACACAAAGATTATTTTCAGTTGCAAACTGCAATCTATGCATATATATGGGGAGGTACTCACTCTAACTCTGTTTTACAGTGAAATCTGCAGGAACTTTAAACCAGACCTAGGCAACACACTGAGAAACCGGAGAAATAGTTTCTCCTGCAACCCGTTCCTTTTGTGCTAGATGAACGAACGTCTGTCCACATGCTCAGTTCTCAGAAATATGTGTTTGTGAAAGCCGTACTTCCCCTAGCTTGTTGGGAACACAGAGTTTCTTTTCTGTAGCAAACTGTACTCCATACATTTATATGGGGAAGTACTCGCTCCGAATCTGTTTAACAGTGAAAACTGCAGGAACTTCAAACCGGCACGAGGAAAAATACTGAGAATCCAGAGAAAAAGTTTCTCCTGCAACCCGTTCCCATTGTGCTAGTTGAACGAACGTCTCTCCACATGCTCAGTTCTGAGAGATAATTTTGTGTGAAGCCGTCCTTCACCTAGCTTGTTGGGAACACGGAGTTTCTTTTCAGTTGCAAACTGCAATCTATGCATGTATATGAGGAGGTACACGCTCCAACTCGGTTTTACACTGAGAACTGCAGGAACTTCAAAACGTCACTAGGAAACACACTGAGAAACCGGAGAAAAAGTTTCTCCTGCAACCCGTTCCCTTTGTGCTAGATGAACGAACGTCTCTCCACATGCTCAGTTCTCAGATATATGTGTGTATGAAAGCCATATTTCCCCTAGCTTGTTGGGAACACAGAGTTTCTTTAAGTAGCAAACTGTACTCCATACATATATATGGGGTGTTACTAGCTCCAACTCGGTTTTAGAGTGAAAACTGAAGGAACTTCAAACTGGAACTAGGAAACACACTGAGAAACCAGAGAAAAATTTTCTCCTGCAAACCGTTCCCTTTGTGCTAGACGAACGATCGTCTCTCCACATTCTCAATTATGAGATAATTGTGTGTGAACGCCGTTCTTCACCTAGCTTCTTGGGAACACGTAGTTTCCTATCATTAGCAAACTGCACTCCATATATTTATATGGGGTGGTACTAGCTCCATCTCCATTTTACAGTGAAAAGTGTAGGAACTTCAAACCGGCACTTGGAAACACACTGAGAAACCTGAGAAAAAGTTTCTCCTGCAACCCTTTCCCTTTGTGCTAGATGAACGAACGTCTCTCCACATGCTCAGTTCTGAGAGATATGTGTGTGTGAAAGCCGTACTTCACCTAGCTTGTTGGGAACAGAAAGATTCTTTTCAGTTGCAAACGGCAATCTATGCATATATATGGGGAGGTCCTCGCTCCAACTCGGTTTTACAGTGAAAACTGCAGGAAATTCAAAACGGCACTAGGAAAAACACTGAGAAACCAGAGAAAAAGTTTCTCCTGCAACCCGTTCCCATTGTGCTAGTTGAACGAACGTCTCTCCACATGCTCAGTTCTGAGAGATAAGTTTGTGTGAAGCCGTCCTTCACCTAGCTTGTTGGGAACACGGAGTTTCTTTTCAGTAGCAAACTGAACTCCATACATTTTTATGGGGAGGTACTCGCTCCGACTCGGTTTAACAGTGAAAACTGCAGGAACTTCAAACCGGCACGAGGAAAAATACTGAGAAACCAGAGTAAAAGTTTCTCCTGGAACCCGTTCCCTATGTGCTAGATGAAGGAAATTCTCTTCACAAGCTCAGTTCTCAGAGATAAATGTGTGTGAAAGCCGTCCTTCACCTAGCTTGTTGGGAACACAGAGTTTCTTTTCAGTTGAAAACTGCACTCCGTAAATTTATATGGGTTGGTACACGCTCCATCTCAATTTTACAGTGAAAACTGTAGGAACTTCAAACAGGCACTAGGAAACACACTGAGAAACCTGAGAAAAAGTTTCTCCTGCAACCAGTTCACTTTCTGCTAGATGAACGATCGTCTCTCCACATGCTCAGTTCTCAGAGATAAGTGTGTGTGATAGCCGTCCTTCACCTAGCTTGTTGGGAACACAGAGGTTCTTTTCAGTTGCAAACTGCACTCCATACATTTATATGGGGTGGTACTCACTCCAACTCGGTTTTACTTTGAATACTGCAGGAACTTCAAAAGGGCACTAGGAAACACACTGAGAAACCAGAGAAAAATTTCTCCTGCAACCCGTTCCATTTGACCTAGATTAACGAACGTCTCTCTACATGCTCAATTCTGAGAGACAAGGGTGTGTGAAAGCCGCCTTCACCTAGCTTGTTGGGAACACAGAGTTTCTTTTCAGTTGAAAACTGCACTCCATACATTTATATGGGTTGGTACTCGCTCCATCTCCATTTTACTGTGAAAACTGTAGGAACTTCAAACCGGCACTATGAAGCACACTGAGAAACCTGAGAAAAAGTTTCTTCTGCAACCCTTTCCATTACTGCTAGATGAACGAACATCTCTCCACATGCTCTGTTCTCAGAGATAAGTGTGTGTGAAAGCCGTCCTTCACCTAGCTTGTTGGGAACACAAAGATTCTTTTTAGTTTCAAACTGCAATCTATGCATCTATATGGGGAGGTACTCGCTCCAACTCGGTTTTACAGTGAAAACTGCAGGAACTTCTAACCGGCACTAGGAAACACACTGAGAAACCAGAGTTAAAATTTCTCCTGCAACACTTTACCTTTGTGCTAGATGAACGAAAGTCTCTTCACATGTTCAGTTTTTAGAGATAAGTGTGAGTGAAAGCCGTCCTTCCCCTAGCTTGTTGGGAACACAGAGTTTCTTTTCAGTAGCAAACTCTACTCCATACATATATATGGGGAGGTACTCTCTCCAACTAGTTTTGACAGTGAAAACTGCAGGAACTTCAAACCGGCACTAGGAAACACACTGAGAAACCTGAGTAAAAGTTTCTCCTGCAACCATATCCCTTTGTGCTAAATGAACGAACGTCTCTCCACATGCTCAGTTCTGAGAGATAATTGTGTGTGAAAGGCGTCCTTCACCTAGCTTGTTGGGAACACAGAGTTTCTTTTCAGTTGCAAACTGCGCTCCATACATTTATATGGGGTGTTACTCGTTCCAACTCGGTTTTACAGTGAAAATTGCAGGAACATCAAAACGGCACTAGGAAACACACTGAGAAACCAGAGAAAAATTACTCCTTCAACCCATTCCCTTTGACCTAGATGAACGAACGTCTCTCCACATGCTCAGTTCTGAGAGACAAGTGTGTGTGAAAGCCGTCCTTCACCTAGCTTGTTGCGAACACAAAGATTCTTTTAAGTTGCAAACTGCAATCTGTGCATATATATGAGGAGGGACTCGCTTCAACTCGGTTTTACAGTGAAAACTGCAGGAACTTCAAACCGGCACTAGGAAAAAATCTGAGAAACCAGAGAAAAAGTATCTCCTGCAACCCGTTCCCTTTGTGATAGATGAACGAACGTCTGTCCACATGCTCAGTTCTCAGAGATATGTGTGTGTGAAAGCCGTACTTCCCCTAGCTGGTTAGGAACACAGAGTTTCTTTTCAGTAGCAAACTGCACTCCATACATTTATATGGGGTGGTAATCGCTCCAGCATTGTTTTACAGTGAAAACTGCAGGAACATCAAACCGGCACTAGGAAACACACTGAGAAACCAGAGAAAAAGTTTCTCCTGCAACCCATTCCCTTTGTGCTAGATGAACTATCGTCTCTCCACATGCTCAGTTATGAGAGATACGTGTGTGTGAACACCGTCCTTCACCTAGCTTGTTGGGAACAGAAAGATTCTTTTCAGTTTCAAACTGCAATCTATGCATATATATGGGGAGGTACTCGTTCCAAATCGGTTTTGCAGTGAAAACTGCAGGAACTTCAAACCGGCACTAGGAAAAACACTGAGAAACCAGAGTAAAAGTTTCTCCTGGAACCCATTCCCTTTGTGCTATATGAAAGAAATTCTCTTCACAAGCTCAGTTCTCAGAGATAAATGTGTGTGAAAGCCGTCCTTCACCTAGCTTGTTGGGAACACAGAGTTTCTTTTCAGTTGAAAACTGCACTCCGTAAATTTATATGGGTTGGTACACGCTCCATCTCAATTTTACAGTGAAAACTGTAGGAACTTCAAACAGGCACTAGGAAACACACTGAGAAACCTGAGAAAAAGTTTCTCCTGCAACCAGTTCACTTTCTGCTAGATGAACGATCGTCTCTCCACATGCTCAGTTCTCAGAGATAAGTGTGTGTGATAGCCGTCCTTCACCTAGCTTGTTGGGAACACAGAGGTTCTTTTCAGTTGCAAACTGCACTCCATACATTTATATGGGGTGGTACTCACTCCAACTCGGTTTTACTTTGAATACTGCAGGAACTTCAAAAGGGCACTAGGAAACACACTGAGAAACCAGAGAAAAATTTCTCCTGCAACCCGTTCCATTTGACCTAGATTAACGAACGTCTCTCTACATGCTCAATTCTGAGAGACAAGGGTGTGTGAAAGCCGCCTTCACCTAGCTTGTTGGGAACACAGAGTTTCTTTTCAGTTGAAAACTGCACTCCATACATTTATATGGGTTGGTACACGCTCCATCTCCATTTTACAGTGAAAACTGTAGGAACTTCAAACCGGCACTATGAAGCACACTGAGAAACCTGAGAAAAAGTTTCTCCTGCAACCCGTTCCATTTCTGCTAGATGAACGAACGTCTCTCCACATGCTCTGTTCTCAGAGATAAGTGTGTGTGAAAGCCGTCCTTCACCTAGCTTGTTGGGAACACAAAGATCCTTTCAGTTGCAAACTTCAATCTATGCATCTATATGGGGAGGTACTGGCTCCAACTCGGTTTTACAGTGAAAACTGCAGGAACTTCTAACCGGCACTAGGAAACACACTGAGAAACCAGAGTTAAAATTTCTCCTGCAACACGTTCCCTTTGTGCTAGATGAACGAAAGTCTCTTCACATGTTCAGTTTTGAGAGATAATGTGAGTGAAAGCCGTTCTTCCCCTTGCTTGTTGGGAACACAGAGTTTCTTTTCAGTAGTAATCTCTACTCCATACATATATATGGGGAGGTACTCTCTCCAACTAGTTTTGACAGTGAAAAATGCAGGAACTTCAAACCGGCACTAGGAAACACACTGAGAAACCAGAGTAAAAGTTTCTCTTGCAACCATTTCCTTTTGTGCTAAATGAACGAAAGTCTCTCCTCATGCTCAGTTCTGAGAGATAATTGTGTGTGAAAGCCGTCCTTCACCTAGCTTGTTGGGAACACAGAGTTTCTTTTCAGTTGCAAACTGCACTCCATACATTTATATGGGGTGGTACTCGTTCCAAATCCGTTTTACAGTGAAAATTGCAGGAATTTCAAAACGGCATTAGGAAACACACTGAGAAACCAGAGAAAAATTACTCCTGCAACCCATTCCCTTTGACCTAGATGAACGAACGTCTCTCCACATGCTCAGATCTGAGTGACAAGTGTGTGTGAAAGCCGTCCTTCACCTAGCTTGTTGCGAACACAAAGATTCTTTTCAGTTGCAAACTGCAATCTATGCATATATATGAGGAGGTACTCGCTTCAACTCGGTTTTACAGTGAAAACTGCAGGAACTTCAAACCGGCAATAGGAAAAACTCTGAGAAACCAGAGAAAAAGTTTCTCCTGCAACCCGTTCCCTTTGTGCTAGATGAACGAACGTCTGTCCACATGCTCAGTTCTCAGAGATAAGTGTGAGTGAAAGCCATAATTCCCCTAGCTTGTTAGGAACACAGAGTTTCTTTTCATTTGCAAACTGAACTCCATATATTTATATGGGGTGGTACTAGCTCCATCACCATTTTACAGTGAAAACTGTAGGAACTTCAAACCGGCACTAGGAAACCCACTGAGAAACCTCAGATAAAGTTTCTCCTGCAACCCTTTCCCTTTGTGCTAGATGAAAGAACGTCTCTCCACATGCTTAATACTGAGAGATATGTGTGTGTGAAAGCCGTACTTCAGCTAGCTTGTTGGGAACACAGAGGTTCTTTTCAGTTGCAAACTGCAATCTATGCAAATATATGAGGAGGTACACGCTCCAACTCTGTTTTACACTGAGAACTGCAGGAACTTCAAAACGGCACTAGGAAAAACACAGAGAAACCAGAGTAAAAGTTCCTCCTGTATCCCGTTCCCTTTGTGCTAGAGGAACGAACTTCTCTTCACAAGCTCAGTTCTCAGAAATAAGTGTGTGTGAAAGGCGTCCTCCACCTTGCTTGTTGGGAACACAGAGTTTCTTTTCAGTTGAAAACTGCACTCCATACATTTATATGGGTTGGTACACGCTCCATCTCCATTTTACAGTGAAAACTGTAGGAACTTCAAACCGGCACTAGGGAACACACTGAGAAACCTGAGAAAAAGTTTCTCCTGCAACCCGTTCCCTTTCTGCTAGATGAACGAACGTCTCTCCACATGCTCAGTTCTCAGAGAAAAGTGTGTGTGAAAGCCGACCTTCACCTAGCTTGTTGGGAACACAGAGGTTCTTTTCAGTTGCAAACGGCAATCTATGCATATATATGAGGAGGTACACGCTCCAAATCGGTTTTACACTGAGAACTGCAGGAACTTCTAACCGGCACTAGGAAACACACTGAGAAACCAGAGTTAAAATTTCCCCTGCAACCCGTTCCCTTTGTGCTAGATGAACGAACTTCTCTTCACATGTTCAGTTTTGAGAGATAAGTTTGAGTGAAAGCCGTCCTTCACCTAGCTTGTTGGGAACACAGAGTTTCTTTTCAGTTGAAAATTGCACTCCATAAATTTATATGGGTTGGTACAGGCTCCATCTCCATTTTACAGTGAAAACTGTAGGAACTTCAAACCGGCACTAGGAAACACACTGAGAAACCTGAGAAAAAGTTTCTCCTGCAACCCGTTCACTTTCTGCTAGATGAACGATCGTCTCTCCACATGCTCAGTTCTCAGAGATATGTGTGTGTGATAGCCGTCCTTCACCTAGCTTGTTGGGAACACAGAGGTTCTTTTCAGTTGCAAACTGCAATCTATGCATATATATGAGGAGGTACACGCTCCAACTCGGTTTACACTGAGAACTGCAGGAACTTCTAACCGGCACTAGGAAACACACTGAGAAACCAGAGTTAAAATTTTTCCTGCAACACGTTCATTTTGTGCTATATGAATGAATGTCTCTTCACATGTTCAGTTTTGAGAGATAAGTGTGAGTGAAAGCCGTCCTTCACCTAGCTTGTTGGGAACACAGAGTTTCTTTTCAGTTGAAAATTGCACTCCATACATTTATATGGGGTGGTACTCGCTCCAAGTCGGTTTTACTTTGAATACTGCAGGAACTTCAAAACGGCACTAGGAAACACACTGAGAAACCAGAGAAAAATTTCTCCTGCAACCCGTTCCATTTGACCTAGATTAACGAACGTCTCTCTACATGCTCAATTCTGAGAGACAAGGGTGTGTGAAAGCCGCCTTCACCTAGCATGTTGGGAACACAGAGTTTCTTTTCAGTTGAAAACTGCACTCCATACATTTATATGGGTTGGTACTCGCTCCATCTCCATTTTACAGTGAAAACTGTAGGAACTTCAAACTGGCACTATGAAGCACACTGAGAAACCTGAGAAAAATTTCTCCTGCAACCCGTTCCATTTATGCTAGATGAACGAACGTCTCTCCACATGCTCTGTTCTCAGAGATAAGTGTGTGTGAAAGCCGTCCTTCACCTAGCTTTTTGGGAACACAAAGATCCTTTCAGTTGCAAACTTCAATCTATGCATCTATATGGGGAGGTACTCGCTCCAACTCGGTTTTACAGTGAAAACTGCAGGAACTTCTAACCGGCACTAGGAAACACACTGAGAAACCAGAGTTAAAATTTCTCCTGCAACACGTTCCCTTTGTGCTAGATGAACGAAAGTCTCTTCACATGTTCAGTTTTGAGAGATAATGTGAGTGAAAGCCGTTCTTCCCCTAGCTTGTTGGGAACACAGAGTTTCTTTTCAGTAGCAAAATCTACTCCATACATATATATGGGGAGGTACTCTCTCCAACTAGTTTTGACAGTGAAAACTGCAGGAACTTCAAACCGGCACTAGGAAACACACTGAGAAACCAGAGTAAAAGTTTCTCCTGCAACCCGTTCCCTTTGTGCTAAATGAACGAACGTCTCTTCACATGCTCAGTTCTGAGAGATAATTGTGTGTGAAAGCCGTCCTTCACCTATCTTGTTGGGAACACAGAGTTTCTTTTCAGTTGCAAACTGCACTCCATACATTTATATGGGGTGGTACTCGTTCCAACTCGGTTTTTGCAGTGAAAATTGCAGGAATTTCAAAACGTCACTAGGAAGCACACTGAGAAACCAGAGAAAAATTACTCCTGCAACCCATTCCCTTTGACCTAGATGAACGAACGTCTCTCCTCATGCTCAGATCTGAGTGACAAGTGTGTGTGAAAGCCGCCCTTCACCTAGCTTGTTGGGAACAGAAAGATTCTTTTCAGTTGCAAACTGCAATCTATGCATATATATGGGGAGGTACTCGCTCCAACTCGGTTTTACAGTGAAAACTGCAGGAACTTCAAACCGGCACTAGGAAAAACACTGAGAAACCAGAGTAATAGTTTCTCCTGCAACCCGTTCCCTTTGTGCTAGATGAACGAACGTCTCTCCACATGCTCAGTTCTGAGAGATAAGTTGGTGTGAATCCGTCCTTCACCTAGCTTGTTGGGAACACGGAGTTTCTTTCCAGTAGCAAACTGCACTCCATACATTTATATGGGGAAGTACTCGCTCCGACTCTGTTTAACAGTGAAAACTGCAGGAACATCAAACCGGCACTAGGAAAAACACTGAGAGACCAGAGAAAAAGTTTCTCCTGCAACCCGTTCCCTTTGTGCTAGATGAACGAATGTCTGTCCACTTGATCAGTTCTTAGAGATATGTGTGTGTGAAAGCCATACTTCCCCTAGCTTGTTGGGAACACTGAGTTTCTTTTCAGTAGCTAATTTTACTCCATACATATATATGGGTAAGTACACGCTCCAACTCGATTTTACAGTGAAAACTGCAGGAACTTTAAACCAGCACTAGGAAACACACTGAGAAACCACAAAAAAATTTCTACTACAACCAGTTCCCTTTGTGCTAGATGAACGAACATCTCTCCACATGCTCAGTTCTGAGACGTAAGTGTGTGTAAAAGACGTCCTTCACCTTGCTTGTTGGGAACACAAATATTCTTTTCAGTTGCAAACTGCAATCTATGCATATATATGAGGAGGTACACGCTCCAACTCGGTTTTACACTGAGAAATGCAGGAACTTCTAAACGGCACTTGGAAACACACTGAGAAACCATAGATAAAATTTCTCCTGCAACACGTTCCCTTTGTGCTATACTAGCGAATGTCTCTTCACATGTTCAGTTGTGAGAGATAATTGTGAGTGAAAGCCGTCCTTCCCCTAGCTTGTTGGGAACACAGTTTCTTTTCAGTTGAAAACTGCACTCCATACATTTATATGGGGTGGTACTCGCACCATCTCCATTTTACAGTGAAAACTGTAGGATCTTCAAACCTGCACTAGGAAACACACTGAGAAACCTGAGAAAATGTTTCTCCTGCAAACCGTTCCATTTCTGCTAGATGAATGAACGTCTCTCCACATGCTCAGTTCTCAGAGATAAGTGTGTGTGAAAGCCATATTTCCACTAGCTTGTTAGGAACACAGAGTTTCTTTTCAGTAGCAAACTGTATTCCATACATATATATGGGGAGGTACTATCTCCAAATAGGTTTTACAGTGAAATCTGCAGGAACTTCAAACCGGCACTAGGAAACACACTGAGAAACCTGAGAAAAACTTTCTCCTGCAACCCGTTCCCATTCTGCTAGATGAACGAACGTCTTTCCACATGCTCAGTTCTGAGAGATAAGTGTGTGTGAATGCCGTCCTTCATTTAGCTTGTTGGGAACACAGAGGTTCTTTACAGTTACAACTGCAATCTATGCATATATATGAGGAGGTACACGCTCCAACTAGGTTTTACACTGAGAACTGCAGGAACTTCTAACCGGCACTAGGAAACCCACTGAGAAACCAGAGTTAAAATTTCTCCTGCCACCCGTTCCCTTTTTGCTAGATGAACGAATGTCTCTTCATATGTTCATTTTTGAGAGATAAGTGTGAGTGAAATCCGTCCTTCCCCTAGCTTGTTGGGAACACAGAGTTTCTTTTCAGTTGAAAACTGCACTCCATAATTTTATATGGGGATGGTACTCGCACCATCTCCATTTTACAGTGAAAACTGTAGGATCTTCAAACCGGCACTAAGAAACACACTGAGAAACCTGAGAAAATGATTCTCCTGCAAACCGTTCCATTTCTGCTAGATGAACGAACGTCTCTCCACATGCTCAGTTCTCAGAGTTGAGTGTGTGTGAAAGCCGTCCTTCCCCTAGCTTGTTGGGAACACAGAATTTCTTTTCAGTAGCAAACTGTACTCCATACATATATATGGGGAGGTACTTTCTCCAACTAGGTTTTACAGTGAAAACTGCAGGAACTTCAAACCGGCACTAGGAAACACACTGAGTAACCAGAGTAAAAGTTTCTCCTGCAAACCGTTCCCTTTGTGCTAGATGAACGAACGTCTCTCCACATGCTCAGTTCTGAGAGATAAGTGTGTGTGAAAGCCATCCTTCACCTAGCTTGTTGCGAACACAAAGATTCTTTTCAGTTGCAAACGGCAATCTATGCATATATATGGGGAGGTACTCGCTCAAACTCGGTTTTACAGTGAAAACTGCAGGAAAATCAAACCGGCACTAGGAAAAACACTGAGAGACCAGAGAAAAAGTTTCTCCTGCAACCCGTTCCCTTTGTGCTAGATGAACGAACGTCTGTCCACTTGCTCAGTTCTCAGAGATATGTGTGTGTTAAAGCCATACTTCCCCTAGCTTGTTGGGAACACAGAGTTTCTTTTCAGTAGCAAATTTTACTCCATACATATATATGGGTAAGTACACGCTCCAACTCGATTTTACAGTGAAAACTGCAGGAACTTTAAAACAGCACTAGGAAACACACTGAGAAACCACAAAGAAATTTCTACTACAACCAGTTCCCTTTGTGCTAGATGAACGAACATCTCTCCACATGCTCAGTTCTCAGAGGTAAGTGTGCGTAAAAGCAGTCCTTCACCTTGCTTGTTGGGAACACAAAGATTCTTCTCAGTTGAAAACTGCAATCTATGCATATATATGGGGAGGTACTCGCTCCAACTCGGTTTTACAGTGAAAACTGCAGGAACTTCAAACCGGCACTAGGAAAAACACTGAGAAACCAGAGAAACAGTTTCACCTGCAACCCGTTCCCTTTGTGCTAGATGTACGAAAATCTCTCCACATGCTCAGTTCTGAGAGGTAAGTGTGTGTAAAAGCCATACTTCCACTTGCTTGTTGGGAACACAGAGTTTCTTTTCAGTAGCAAACTGTACCCCATACATATATATGGGGTGTTACAAGCTCCAACTCGTTTTTAGAGTGAAAATTGCAGGAACTTCAAAACGGCACTAGGAAACACAGTGAGAAACCGGAGAAAAAGCTTCTCCTGGAACCCGTTTCCTTTGTTCTAGATGGACGAAAGTCTCTCCACATGCTCAGTTCTGAGAAGTAAGTGTGTGTGGAAGCCGTCCTTCATCTAGCTTGTTGGGAACACACAGTTTCTTTTCAGTAGCAAACTGTACTCCATACATATATATGGGGAGTTACTATCTCCAACTAGGTTTTACAGTGAAAACTGCAGGAACTTCAAACCGGCACTAGGAAACACACAGAGAAACCACAGTAAAAGTTTCTCCTGGAACCCGTTCCCTTTGTGCTATATGAACGAACGTCTCTTCACATGCTCAGTTTTCACAGATATGTGTGTGTGAAAGCCGTATTTCACATAGCTTGTTGGGAATACAGAGATACTTTTCAGTTGCAAACTGCACTCCATACATTTATATGGGGTGGTACACGCTCCATCTCCATTTTACAGTGAAAATTGTAGGAACTCCAAACCGGCACTAGGAAACACACTGAGAAACCTGAGAAAAAGTTTCTCCTGCAACCCTTTCCCTTTGTGCTAGATGAACGAACGTCTCTCCACATGCTCATTTTTGAGAGATAAGTGTGTGCGAAAGCCGCCCTTCACCTAGCTTGTTGGGAACACAGAGGTCTTTTTCACTTGCCAACTGAAATCTAGGCATGTATATGAGGAGGTACACGCTCCAACTCGGTTTTACAATGAGATCTGCAGGAACTTCAACCCGGCACTAGGAAACACACTGAGAAACCGGAGAAAAAGTTTCTCCTGCAACCCGTTCCCTTTGTGCTAGATGAACGAATGTCTCTCCACATGCTCAGTTCTCAGAGATATGTGTGTATTTAAGCCATACTTCCCCTAGCTTGTTGGGAACACAGAGTTTCTTTTCAGAAGCAAACTGTACTCCATACATATATAAGGGGAGTTACTATCTCCAACTAGGTTTTACAGTGAAAACTGCAGGAACTTCAAACCGGCACTAGGAAACACACTGAGAAACCTGAGAAAAAGTTTCTCCTGCAACCCGTTCCCTTTCTGCTAGATGAACGAACGTCTTTCCACATGCTCAGTTCTGAGAGATAAGTGTGTGTGAATGCCGTCCTTCATTTAGCTTGTTGGGAACACAGAGGTTCTTTTCAGTTACAACTGCAATCTATGCATATATATGAGGAGGTACACGCTCCAACTAGGTTTTACACTGAGAACTGCAGGAACTTCTAACCGGCACTAGGAAACCCACTGAGAAACCAGAGTTAAAATTTCTCCTGCCACCCGTTCCCTTTGTGCTAGATGAACGAAAGTCTCTTCATATGTTCATCTTTGAGAGATAAGTGTGAGTGAAAGCCGTCCTTCCCCTAGCTTGTTGGGAACACAGAGTTTCTTTTCAGTTGAAAACTGCACTCCATACATTTATATGGGGATGGTACTCGCACCATCTCCATTTTACAGTGAAAACTGTAGGATCTTCAAACCGGCACTAAGAAACACACTGAGAAACCTGAGAAAATGTTTCTCCTGCAAACCGTTCCATTTCTGCTAGATGAACGAACGTCTCTCCACATGCTCAATTCTCAGAGTTGAGTGTGAGTGAAAGCCGTACTTCCCCTAGCTTGTGGGGAACACAGAATTTCTTTTCAGTAGCAAACTGTACTCCGTAAATATATATGGGGAGGTACTTTCTCCAACTAGGTTTTACAGTGAAAACTGCAGGAACTTCAAACCGGCACTAGGAAAAACACTGAGAGACCAGAGAAAAAGTTTCTCCTGCAACCCGTTCCCTTTGTGCTAGATGAACGAACGTCTGTCCACTTGCTCAGTTCTCAGAGATATGTGTGTGTGAAAGCCATACTTCCCCTAGCTGGTTGGGAACACAGAGTTTCTTTTCAGTAGCAAATTTTACTCCATTCATATATATGGGTAAGTACACGCTCCAACTCGATTTTACAGTGAAAACTGCAGGAAATTTAAACCAGCACTAGGAAACACACTGAGAAACCACAAAAAAATTTCTACTACAACCAGTTCCCTTTGTGCTAGATGAACGAACATCTCTCCACATGCTCAGTTCTCAGAGGTAAGTGTGCGTAAAAGCCGTCCTTCACCTTGCTTGTTGGGAACACAAAGATTCTTCTCAGTTGAAAACTGCAATCTATGCATATATATGGGGAGGTACTCGCTCCAACTCGGTTTTACAGTGAAAACTGCAGGAACTTCAAACCGGCACTAGGAAAAACACTGAGAAACCAGAGAAACAGTTTCACCTGCAACCCGTTCCCTTTGTGCTAGATGTACGAAAATCTCTCCACATGCTCAGTTCTGAGAGGTAAGTGTGTGTAAAAGCCATACTTCCACTTGCTTGTTGGGAACACAGAGTTTCTTTTCAGTAGCAAACTGTACCCCATACATATATATGGGGTGTTACAAGCTCCAACTCGTTTTTAGAGTGAAAATTGCAGGAACTTCAAAACGGCACTAGGAAACACAGTGAGAAACCGGAGAAAAAGCTTCTCCTGGAACCCGTTTCCTTTGTTCTAGATGGACGAAAGTCTCTCCACATGCTCAGTTCTGAGAAGTAAGTGTGTGTGAAAGCCGTCCTTCACCTAGCTTGTTGGGAACACACAGTTTCTTTTCAGTAGCAAACTGTACTCCATACATATATATGGGGAGTTTCTATCTCCAACTAGGTTTTACAGTGAAAACTGCAGGAACTTCAAACCGGCATTAGGAAACACACAGAGAATCCAGAGTAAAAGTTTCTCCTGGAACCAGTTCCCTTTGTGCTATATGAACGAAAGTCTCTTCACATGCTCATTTCTCACAGATATGTGTGTGTGAAAGCCGTATTTCACATAGCTTGTTGGGAATACAGAGATTCTTTTCAGTTGCAAACTGCACTCCATAAATTTATATGGGGTGGTACACGCTCCATCTCCATTTTACAGTGAAAATTGGAGGAACTCCAAACCGGCACTAGGAAACACACTGAGAAACCTGAGAAAAAGTTTCTCCTGCAACCCTTTCCCTTTGTGCTAGATGAACGAACGTCTCTCCACATGCTTATTATTGAGAGATAAGTGTGTGTGAAAGCCGCACTTCACCTAGCTTGTTGGGAACACAGAGGTCTTTTTCAGTTGCCAACTGCAATCTAGGCATGTATATGAGGAGGTACACGCTCCAACTCGGTTTTACAATGAGATCTGCAGGAACTTCAACCCGGCACTAGGAAACACACTGAGAAACCGGAGAAAAAGTTTCTCCTGCAACCCGTTCCCTTTGTGCTAGATGAACGAACGTCTCTCCACATGCTCAGTTCTCAGAGATATGTGTGTATTTAAGCCATACTTCCCCTAGCTTGTTGGGAACACAGAGTTTCTTTTCAGAAGCAAACTGTACTCCATACATATATATGGGGAGTTACTACCTCCAACTCGGTTTTAGCGTGAAAACTGAAGGAACTTCAAAACGGCACTAGGAAACACACTGAGAAACCAGAGAAAAAGTTTCTCCTGCAACCCGTTCCCTTTGTGCTAGACGAACGATCGTCTCTCCATATGCTCAATTATGAGAGATAAGTGTGTGTGAACGCCGTCCTTCACCTAGCTTGTGGGGAACACGGAGTTTCCTTTCAGTAGCAAACTGCACTCCATACATATATATGGGGAGGTACTCGCTCCAACTCGGTTTAACAGTGAAAACTGCAGGAAATTCAAACAAGAACTAGGAAACACACTGAGAACCAGAGAAAAAATTTCTCCCGCAACCCGTTCCCTTTGTGCTAGATGAACGAACGTCTCTCCACATGCTCAGTTCTCAGAGATAAGTGTGTGTGAAAGCCATATTTCCACTAGATTGTTAGGAACACAGAGTTTCTTTTCAGTTGCAAACAGCACTCCATACATTTATATGGGGTGGTAGTAGCTCCATCTCCATTTTACAGTGAAAACTGTAGGAACTTCAAACCGGCACTAGGAAACACACTGAGAAACCTGAGAAAAAGTTTCTCCTGCAACCCGTTTCCTTTGTGCTAGATGAACGAACGTCTCTCCACATGATCAGTTCTGAGCTGTAAGTGTGTCTGAAAGCCGTCCTTCACCTAGCTTGTTGGGAACACACAGATTCTATTCAGTAGCAAACTGTATTCCATACATATATATGGGGAGGTACTATCTCCAACTAGGTTTTACAGTGAAAACTGCAGGAGCTTCAAACCGGCACTAGGAAACACACTGAGAATCCAGAGCAAAAATTTCTCCTGGAAACCGTTCCCTATGTGCTAGATGAACGAACATCTCTTCACAAGCTCAGTTCTCTGAGATAAATGTGTGTGAAAGCCGTCCTTCACCTAGCTTGTTGGGAACACAGAGTTCCTTTTCAGTTGAAAACTGCACTCCATATATTTATATGGGGTGGTACAAGCTCCATCCCCATTTTACAGTGAAAACTGTAGGAACTTCAAACCGGCACTAGGAAACACACTGAGAAACCTGAGAAAAAGTTTCTCCTGCAACCCGTTCCCTTTCTGCTAGATGAACGAACGTCTTTTCACATGCTCAGTTCTGAGAGATAAGTGTGTGTGAAAGCCGTCCTTAACTTAGCTTGTTGGGAACACAGAGGTTCTTTTCAGTTGAATACTGCACTCCATACATTTATATGGGGTAGTACTCGCACCATCTCCATTTTACAGTGAAAACTGTAGGATCTTCAAACCGGCATTAGGAAACACACTGAGAAACCTGAGAAAATGTTTCTCCTGCAAACCGTTCCATTTCTGCTAGATGAACGAACGTCTCTCCACATGCTCAATTCTCAGAGTTAAGTGTGTGTGAAAGCCGTCCTTCCCCAAGCTTGTTGGGAACACAGAATTTCTTTTCAGTATCAAACTGTACTCCATACATATATATGGGGAGGTATACGCTCCAACTCGGTTTTACAGTGAAAACTGCAGGAACATCAAACCGGCACTAGGAAAAACACTGAGACACCAGAGAAAAAGTTTCTCCTGCAACCCGTTCCCTTTGTGCTAGATGAACGAACGTCTGTCCACTTGCTCAGTTCTCAGAGATATGTGTGTGTGAAAGCCATACTTCCCCTAGCTTGTTGGGAACACAGAGTTTCTTTTCAGTAGCAAATTTTACTACATACATATATATGGGTATGTACACGCTCCAACTCGGTTTTACAGTGAAAACTGCGGGAACTTTAAACCAGCACTAGGAAACACACTGAGAAACCACAAAAAAAATTTCTACTACAACCAGTTCCCTTTGTGCTAGATGAACGAACATCTCTCCACACGCTCAGTTCTGAGAGGTAAGTGTGCGTAAAAGCCGTCCTTCACCTAGCTTGTTGGGAACACAAAGATTCTTTTCATTTGAAAACTGCAATCTATGCATATATATGGGGAGGTACTCGCTCCAACTCGGTTTTACAGTGAAAACTGCAGGAACTTCAAACCGGCACTAGGAAAAACACTGAGAAACCAGAGAAAAAGGTTCTCCTGCAACCCGTTCCCTTTGTGCTAGATGTACGAAAATCTCTCCACATGCTCAGTTCTGAGAGGTAAGTGTGTGTAAAAGCCATACTTCCACTAGCTTGTTGGGAACGCATGGTTTCTTTTCAGTAGCAAACTGTACCCCATACATATATATGGGGTGTTACAAGCTCCAACTCGTTTTTAGAGTGAAAATTGCAGGAACTTCAAAACGGCACTAGGAAACACAGTGAGAAACCGGAGAAAAAGCTTCTCCTGGAACCCGTTTCCTTTGTGCTAGATGGACGAAAGTCTCTCCACATGCTCAGTTCTGAGAGGTAAGTGTGTGTAAAAGCCGTCCTTCACCTAGCTTGTTGGGAACACAGAGTTTCTTTTCAGTAGCAAACTGTACCCCATACATATATATGGGGTGTTACAAGCTCCAACTCGTTTTTAGAGTGAAAATTGCAGGAACTTCAAACCGGCACTAGGAAACACACTGAGAAACCAGAGTTAAAATTTCTCCTGCAACCCGTTCCCTTTGTGCTAGATGAACGAACGTCTCTCCACATGCTCATTTCTGAGAGATAAGTGTGTGTGAACGCCGTCCTTCACCTAGCTTGTTGGGAACACAACGTTTCTTTTCAGTTGCAAACTGCAATCAATGCATATATATGGGGAGGTACTCGCTCCAACTCGGTTTTACAGTAAAAACTGCAGGAATTTCAAACCGGCACTAGGAAACACAGTGAGAAACCGGAGAAAAAGCTTCTCCTGGAACCCGTTTCCTTTGTGCTAGATGGACGAAAGTCTCTCCACATGCTCAGTTCTGAGAGGTAAGTGTGTGTGAAAGCCGTCCTTCACCTAGCTTGTTGGGAACACACAGTTTCTTTTCAGTAGCTAACTGTACTCCATACATATATATGGGTTGGTACACGCTCCATCTCCATTTTACAGTGAAAAGTGTAGGAACTTCAAACCGTCACTAAGAAACACACTGAGAAACCTGAGAAAAAGTTTCTCCTGCAACCCTTTCCATTTGTGCTAGATGAACGAACGTCTCTCCACATGCTCAATTCTGAGAGATAAGTGTGTGTGAAAGCCGCCCTTCACATAGCTTGTTGAGAACCAGAGGTCTTTTTCAGTTGCAAACTGCAATCTATGCATTTATATGAGGAGGTACAAGCTCCAACTCGGTTTTACACTGAGAACTGCAGGAACTTCAAACCGGCACTAGGAAACACACTGAGAAACCGGAGAAAAAGTTTCTCCTGCAACCCGTTCCCTTTGTGCTATATGAACGAACGTCTCTCCACATGCTCAGTTCACAGAGATATGTGTGTATTTAAGCCATACTTCCCCTAGCTTGTTGGGAACACAGAGTTTCTTTTCAGTAGCAAACTGTACTCCATACATATATATGGGGTGTTACTAGCTCCAACTCGGTTTTACATTGAAAACTGAAGGAACTTCAAAACGGCACTAGGAAACACACTGAGAAACCAGAGAAAAAGTTTCTCCTGCAACCCGTTCACTTTGTGCTAGATGAACGAACGTCTCTCCACATGCTCAGTTCTCAGTGATAAGTGTGTGTGAAATCCAAACTTCCACTAGCTTGTAGGAACACAGAGTTTCTTTTCAGTTGCAAACTGCACTCCTTACATTTATATGGGGTGGTACTATCTCCATCTTCATTTTACAGTGAAAACTGTAGGAACTTCAAACCGGCTCTAGGAAACACACTGAGAAACCTGAGAAAAACTTTCTCTTGCAAACCTTTCCCTTTGTGCTAGATGAACGAACGTCTCTCCACATGCTCAGTTCTGAGGGATAAGTGTGTGTGAAAGCCGTACTTCACCTAGCTTGTTGGGAACACAGAGTTTCTTTTCAGTAGCAAAATGCACCCCATACATTTATATGGGGAAGTACTCGCTCCGACTCTATTTAACAGGGAAATCTGCAGGAAATTCAAACCGGCACTAGGAAACACACTGAGAAACTAGAGTAAAAATTACTCCTGCAACCCGTTCCCTTTGTGCTAGATGAACGAACGTCTCTACACATGCTCAGTTCTGAGCGGTAAGTGTGTCTGAAAGCCGTCCTTCACCTAGCTTGTTGGGAACACACAGATACTTTTTAATAGCAAACTGTATTCCATACATATATATGGGGAGGTACTATCTCCAACAAGGTTTTACAGTGAAAACTGCAGGAACTTCAAACCGGCACTAGGAAACACACTGAGAAACCAGAGGAAAAGTTTCTCCTGGAACCCTTCCCTTTGTGCTAGATGAACGAACGTCTCTTCACAAGCTCAGTTCTCAGAGATTAGTGTGTGTGAATGCCGTCCTTCCCCTAGCTTGTTGGGAACACAGAGTGTCTTTTTAGTTGAAAACTGCACTCCATACGTTTATATGGGGTGGTACTCGCTCCATCTCCATTTTACAGTGAAAACTGTAGGATCTTCAATCCGGCATTAGGAAACACAGTGAGAAACCGGAGAAAAAGCTTCTCCTGGAACCCGTTTCCTTTGTGCTAGATGGACGAAAGTCTCTCCACATGCTCTGTTCTGAGAGGCAAGTGTGTGTGAAAGCCGTCCTTCATCTAGCTTGTTGGGAACACACAGTTTCTTTTCAGTAGCAAACTGTACTCCATACATTTATATGGGGAGGTACTATCTCCAACTAGGTTTTACAGTGAAAACTTCACGAACTTCAAACCGGCACTAGGAAACACACAGAGAAACCAGAGTAAAAGTTTCTCCTGGAACCCGTTCCTTTGTGCTATATGAACGAACGTCTCTTCACATGCTCAGTTCTCAAAGATAAGTGTGTGTGAAAGCCGTCCTTCAACTACCTTTTTGGGAACACATAGGTTCTTTTCAGTTGCAAACTGCAATCTATGCATATATATGAGGAGGTACATGCTTCAACTCGGTTTTACACTGAGAACTGCAGGAACATCTAACCGGCACTAGGAAACAAACTGAGAAACCAGAGTTAAAATTTCTCCTGCAACCCGTTCCCTTTGTGCTAGATGAACGAATGTCTCTTCACAAGTTCAGTTTTGAGAGATAAGTGTGAGTGAAAGCCGTCCTTCCCCTAGATTGTTGGGAAAACAGAGTTTCTTTTCAGTAGCAAACTGTCTCCATTCATATATATGGGGAGGTACTCTCTCCAACTAGGTTTTACAGTGAAAACTGCAGGAACTTCAAACCGGCAAAAGGAAACACACTGAGAAACCAGAGTAATAGTTTCACCTGCAACCCGTTCCCTTTGTGCTACATGAACGAACGTCTCTCCACATGCTCAGTTCTGAGAGATATGTGTGTGTGAAAGCCGTCCTTCACTTAGCTTGTTGGGAACACAGAGTTACTTTTCAGTTGCAAACTGCACTCCATAAATTTATATGGGGTGGTACTCGTTCCAAATCGGTTTTACAGTGAAAATTGCAGGAACTTCAAAACGGCACTAGGAAACACGCTGAAAAAACAGAGAAAAAGTTTCTCCTGCAACCCGTTCCCTTTGACCTAGATGAACGAACGTCTCTCCACATGCTCAGTTCTGAGAGACAAGTGTGTGTGAAAGCCGTCCTTCACCTAGCCTGTTGCAAACACAAAGATTCTTTTCAGTTGCAAACTGCAATCTATGCATATATATGGGGAGGTACTCGCTCAAACTCGGTTTTACAGTGAAAACTGCAGGAACTTCAAACCGGCACTAGGAAAAACACTGAGAGACCAGAGAAAAAGTTTCTCCTGCAACCCGTTCCCTTTGTGCTAGATGAACGAACGTCTGTCCACATGCTCAGTGCTCAGAGATATGTGTGTTTGAAAGCCATACTTCCCCTAGCTTGTTGGGAACACAGAGTTCTTTTCAGTAGCAAATTGTACTCCATACATATATATGGGTAGGTACACCCTCCATCTCGGTTTTACACTGAAAACTGCAGGAACTTTAAACCAGCACTAGGAAACACACTGAGAAACCACAAAAAAATTTCTACTACAACCCTTTCCCTTTGTGCTCGATGAACGAACATCTCTCCACATGCTCAGTTCTGAGAGGTAAGTCTGTGTAAAAGCCGTCCTTCACCTAGCTTGTTGGGAACACAAATATTCTTTTCACTTGAAAAGTGCAATCTATGCATATATATGGGGAGGTACTCGCTCCAACTCGGTTTTACAGTGAAAACTGCAGGAACTTCAAACCGGCACTAGGAAACACACTGAGAAACCAGAGAAAAAGTTTCTATTGGAACCCGTTCCCTTTGTGCTAGATGAACGAACGTCTCTCCACATGCTCAGTTCTGAGAGATATGTGTGTGTGAACGCTGTCCTTCACCTAGCTTGTTGGGAACACAAAGTTTCTTTTCAGTTGCAAACTGCAATCTATGCATATATATGGGTAGGTACAAGCTCCAACTCGGTTTTACAGTGAATACTGCAGGAACTTTAAACCAGCACTAGGAAACACACTGAGAAACCAGAATAAAAGTTTCTACTGCAACCCGTTCCCTTTGTGCTAGATGAACGAACATCTCTCCACATGCTCACTTCTGAGAAGTAAGTGTGTGTAAAAGCCATGATTCCTCTAGCTTGTTGGGAACACAGAGTGTCTTTTCAGTAGCAAACTGTACTCCATACATATATATGGGGAGGTACTCGCTCCAACTCGGTTTTACTGTGAAAACTGCAGGAACTTCAAACGGGCACTAGGAAAAACACTGAGAAACCAGAGAAATAGTTTCTACTGCAACCCGTTCCCTTTGTGCTAGATGAACGAACGTCTCTCCACATGTTCAGTTTTGAGAGATAAGTGTGTGTGAAAGCCATACTTCCCCTAGCTTGTTAGGAACACAAGTTTCTTTTCAGTAGCAAACTGCACTCCATACATTTATATGGAGTTGTACTCGCTCCAACCTTGTTTTACTGTGAAAACTGCAGGAACTTCAAACCGGCACTAGGAAACACAGTGAGAAACCAGAGAAAAAGTTTCTCCTGCAACCCGTTCCCTTTGCGCTAGATGAACGAACGTCTCTCCACATGCTCAGTTCTGAGAGGTAAATGTGTGTGAAAGCCGTCCTTCACCTAGCTTGTTGGGAACACAAAGATTGTTTTCAGTTGAAAACTGCAATCTATGCATATATATGGGGAGGTACTCGCTCCAACTCGGTTTTACAGTGAAAACTGCAGAAACTTCAAACCGGCACTAGGAAAAATCTGAGAAACCAGAGAAAAAGTTTCTCTTGCAACCCGTTCCCTTTGTGCTAGATGAACGAAATTCTCTCCACATCCTCAGTTCTCAGAGTTATGTGTGTGTGAAAGCCATACTTCCTCTAGCTTGTTGGGAACACAGAGATTCTTTTCATTTGCAAACTGCACTGCATACATTTATATGGGGTGATAATCGATCCAACTCGTTTTTACAGTGAAAACTGCAGGAACTTCAAAACGGCACCAGGAAAAACACTGAGAAACCAGAGAAAATGTTTCACTTGAAACCCGTTCCCTTTTACCTAGATGAACGAACGTCTCTCCACATGCTCAGTTCTGAGAGGTATGTGTGTGTGAAAGCCGTCCTTCACCTAGTTTCTTGGGAACACACAGTTTCTTTTCAGTTGCAAACTGCAATCTATGCATATATATGAGGAGGTACACGCTCCAACTCGATTTTACACTGAGAACTGCAGGAATTTCAAACCGGAACTAGGAAACACACTGAGAAACCAGAGTTAAAATTTCCCCTGCAACCCGTTCCCTTTGTGCTAGATGAACGAACGTCTCTCCACATGTTCAGTTTTGAGAGATAAGTGTGTGTGAAAGCCGTCTTTCCCCTAGCTTGATGGGAACACAGTGTTTCTTTTCAGTAGCAAACTGTACTCCATACATATATATGGGGAGGTACTCTCTCCAACTAGGTTTTACAGTGAAAACTGCAGGAATTTCAAACCGGCAATAGGAAACACACTGAGAAACCAGAGTAGAATTTCTCCTGGAACCCGTTCCCTTTGTGCTAGATGAACGAACGTCTCTCCACATGCTCAGTTTTCAGAGATAAGTGTGTGTGAAAGCCGTCCTTCACCTAGTTTCTTGGGAACACACAGTTTCTTTTTAGTTGCAAACTGCAATCTATGCATATATATGAGGAGGTACACGCTCCAACTCGATTTTACACTGAGAACTGCAGGAATTTCAAACCGGAACTAGGAAAAACACTGAGAAACCAGAGAAAATGTTTCTCTTGCAACCCGTTCCCTTTGACTTAGATGAACGAAAGTCTCTCCACATGCTCAGTTCTCAGAGAAAAGAGTGTGTGAAAGCCATACTTCACCTAGCTTGTTGGGAACACAAAGTATCTTTTCAGGTGCAAACTGCAATCTATGCATATATATGGGGAGGTACAGGTTCCAACTCGGTATTACAGTGAAAACTGCAGGAACTTTAAACCAGCACTAGGAAAAACACTGAGAAACCAGAGAAATAGTTTCTCCTGCAACCCGTTCCCTTTGTGCTACATAAATGAACGTCTCTCCACATGCTCAGTTCTCAGAGATAAATGTGTGTGAAAGCCATAATTCACCTAGCTTGATAGGAACACAGAGTTTCTTTTAAGTTGCAAACTCCACTCCATACATTTATATGGGGTGGTACTCGCTCCAACCTGGTTTTACAGTGAAAACTGCAGGAATTTCAAACCGGCACTAGGAAACACACTGAGAAACCAGAGTATAATTTCCCTGGAACCCGTTCCCTTTGTGCTAGATGAACGAACGTCTCTCCACATGCTCAGTTCTGAGAGGTATGTGTGTGTGAAAGCCGTCCTTCACCTAGTTTCTTGGGAACACACAGTTTCTTTTCAGTTGCAAACTGCAATCTGTGCATATATATGAGGAGGTACAAGCTCCAACTCGGTTTTACACTGAGAACTGCAGGAATTTCAAACCGGAACTAGGAAACACACTGAGAAACCAGAGTTAAAATTTCTCCTGCAACCCGTTCCCTTTGTGCTAGATGAACGAACGTCTCTCCACATGTTCAGTTTTGAGAGATAAGTGTGTGTGTAAGCCGTCTTTCCCCTAGCTTGATGGGAACACAGTGTTTCTTTTCAGTAGCAAACTGTACTCCATACATATATATGCGGAGGTACTCTCTCCAACTAGATTTTACAGTGAAAACTGCAGGAACTTCAAACCAGCACTAGGAATCACACTGAGAAACCAGAGTAAAATTTCTCCTGCAACACGTTCCCTTTGTGCTAGATGAACGAACGTCTCTCCACATGCTCAGTTCTGAGAGGTAAATGTGTGTGAAAGCCGTCCTTCACCTAGCTTGTTGGGAACACAAAGATTGTTTTCAGTTGAAAACTGCAATCTATGCATATATATGGGGAGGTACTCGCTCCAACTCGGTTTTACAGTGAAAACTGAAGAAACTTCAAACCGGCACTAGGAAAAAAACTGAGAAACCAGAGAAAAAGTTTCTCTTGCAACCCGTTCCCTTTGTGCTAGATGAACGAATTTCTCTCCACATCCTCAGTTCTCAGAGTTATGTGTGTGTGAAAGCCATACTTCCTCTAGCTTGTTGGGAACACAGAGATTCTTTTCATTTGCAAACTGCACTGCATACATTTATATGGGGTGATACTCGCTCCAACTCGTTTTTACAGTGAAAACTGCAGGAACTTCAAAACGGCACTAGGAAAAACACTGAGAAACCAGAGAAAATGTTTCACTTGAAACCCGTTCCCTTTGACCTAGATGAACGAAAGTCTCTCCACATGCTCAGTTCTCAGAGAAAAGAGTGTGTGAAAGCCATACTTCACCTAGCTTGTTGGGAACACAAAGTATCTTTTCAGGTGCAAACTGCAATCTATGCATATATATGGGGAGGTACAGGTTCCAACTCGGTATTACAGTGAAAACTGCAGGAACTTTAAACCAGCACTAGGAAACACACTGAGAAACCAGAGAAATAGTTTCTCCTGCAACCCGTTCCCTTTGTGCTACATAAATGAACGTCTCTCCACATGCTCAGTTCTCAGAGATAAATGTGTGTGAAAGCCATACTTCACCTAGCTTGATAGGAACACAGAGTTTTTTTTAAGTTGCAAACTCCACTCCATACATTTATATGGGGTGGTACTCTCTCCAACCTGGTTTTACAGTGAAAACTGCAGGAATTTCAAACCGGCACTAGGAAACACACTAAGAAACCAGAGTAGAATTTCTCCTGGAACCCGTTCCCTTTGTGCTAGATGAACGAACGTCTCTCCACATGCTCAGTTCTGAGAGGTATGTGTGTGTGAAAGCCGTCCTTCACCTAGTTTCTTGGGAACACACAGTTTCTTTTCAGTTGCAAACAGCAATCTATGCATATATATGAGGAGGTACAAGTTCCAACTCGGTTTTACACTGAGAACTGCAGGAATTTCAAACCGGAACTAGGAAACACACTGAGAAACCAGAGTTAAAATTTCTCCTGCAACCCGTTCCCTTTGTGCTAGATGAACGAACGTCTCTCCACATGTTCAGTTTTGAGAGATAAGTGTGTGTGAAAGCCGTCTTTCCCCTAGCTTGATGGGAACACAGTGTTTCTTTTCAGTAGCAAACTGTACTCCATACATATATATGGGGAGGTACTCTCTCCAACTAGATTTTACAGTGAAAACTGCAGGAACTTCCAACCAGCACTAGAAAACACACTGAGAAACCAGAGTAAAATTTCTCCTGCAACCCGATCCCTTTGTGCTAGATGAACGAACGTCTCTCCACATGCTCAGTACTCAGAGATAAGTGTGTGTGAAAGCCGTCCTTCACATAGCTTGTTGGAAACACAGAGGTTCTTTTCAGTTGCAAACTGCAATCTATGCATATATATGAGGAGGTACACGCTCCAACTCGATTTTACACTGAGAACTGCAGGAATTTCAAACCGGAACTAGGAAACACACTGAGAAACCAGAGTTAAAATTTCTCCTGCAACCCGTTCCCTTTGTGCTAGATTAACGAACGTCTCTCCACATGTTCAGTTTTGAGAGATAAGTGTGTGTGAAAGCTGCCCTTCCCCTAGCTTGTTGGGAACACAGTGTTTCTTTTCAGTAGCAAACTGTACTCCATACATATATATGGGGAGGTACTCTCTCCAACTAGATTTTACAGTGAAAACTGCAGGAACTTCAAACCAGCACTAGGAATCACACTGAGAAACCAGAGTAAAATTTCTCCTGCAACCCGTTCCCTTTGTGCTAGATGAACGAACGTCTCTCCACATGCTCAGTTCTGAGAGGTAAATGTGTGTGAAAGCCGTCCTTCACCTAGCTTGTTGGGAACACAAAGATTGTTTTCAGTTGAAAACTGCAATCTATGCATATATATGGGGAGGTACTCGCTCCAACTCGGTTTTACAGTGAAAACTGAAGAAACTTCAAACCGGCACTAGGAAAAAAACTGAGAAACCAGAGAAAAAGTTTCTCTTGCAACCCGTTCCCTTTGTGCTAGATGAACGAATTTCTCTCCACATCCTCAGTTCTCAGAGTTATGTGTGTGTGAAAGCCATACTTCCTCTAGCTTGTTGGGAACACAGAGATTCTTTTCATTTGCAAACTGCACTGCATACATTTATATGGGGTGATACTCGCTCCAACTCGTTTTTACAGTGAAAACTGCAGGAACTTCAAAACGGCACTAGGAAAAACACTGAGAAACCAGAGAAAAAGTTTCACTTGAAACCCGTTCCCTTTGACCTAGATGAACGAAAGTCTCTCCACATGCTCAGTTCTCAGAGAAAAGAGTGTGTGAAAGCCATACTTCACCTAGCTTGTTGGGAACACAAAGTATCTTTTCAGGTGCAAACTGCAATCTATGCATATATATGGGGAGGTACAGGTTCCAACTCGGTATTACAGTGAAAACTGCAGGAACTTTAAACCAGCACTAGGAAACACACTGAGAAACCAGAGAAATAGTTTCTCCTGCAACCCGTTCCCTTTGTGCTACATAAATGAACGTCTCTCCACATGCTAGGTTCTCAGAGATAAGTGTGTGTGAAAGCCATACTTCACCTAGCTTGTTAGGAACACAGAGTTTCTTTTAAGTTGCAAACTCCACTCCATACATTTATATGGGGTGGTACTCGCTCCAAACTGGTTTTACAGTGAAAACTGCAGGAATTTCAAACCGGCACTAGGAAACACACTGAGAAACCAGAGTAGAATTTCTCCTGGAACCCGTTCCCTTTGTGCTAGATGAACGAACGTCTCTCCACATGCTCAGTTCTGAGAGGTATGTGTGTGTGAAAGCCGTCCTTCACCTATTTTCTTGGGAACACACAGTTTCTTTTCAGTTGCAAACTGCAATCTATGCATATATATGAGGAGGTACACGCTCCAACTCGATTTTACACTGAGAACTGCAGGAATTTCAAAACGGAACTAGGAAACACACTGAGAAACCAGAGTTAAAATTTCTCCTGCAACCCGTTCCCTTTGTGCTAGATGAACGAACGTCTCTCCACATGTTCAGTTTTGAGAGATAAGTGTGTGTGAAAGCAGTCTTTCCCCTAGCTTGATGGGAACACAGTGTTTCTATTCAGTAGCAAATTGTACTCCATACATATATATGGGGAGGTACTCTCTCCAACTAGATTTTACAGTGAAAACTGCAGGAACTTCAAACCAGCACTAGGAATCACACTGAGAAACCAGAGTAAAATTTCTCCTGCAAACCGTTCCCTTTGTGCTAGATGAACGAACGTCTCTCCACATGATCAGTTCTCAGAGATAAGTGTGTGGGAAAGCCATACTTCCCCTAGCTTGTTAGGAACACAGAGTTCTTTAATTAGCAAACTGCACTCCATACATTTATATGGGATGGTACTCGCTCCAACCTTGTTTTACAGTGAAAACTGCAGGAACTTCAAACCGGCACTAGGAAACACACTGAGAAACCAGAGAAAAAGTTTCTCCTGCAACCCGTTCCCTTTGGGCTAGATGAACGAACGTCTCTCCACATGCTCAGTTCTGAGAGATAAGTGTGTGTGAAAGCCGTCCTTCACCTAGCTTGTTGGGAACACAAAGTTTCTTTTCAGTTGCAAACTGCAATCTATGCATATATATGGGGAGGTACACGCTCCAACTGGGTTTTACAGTGAAAACTGCAGGAACTTTAAACCAGCACTAGGAAACACACTGAGAAACCAGAAAAAAAGTTTCTCCTGCAACTTTTTCCATTTGTGCTAGATGAACGAACGTCTCTCCACATGCTCAGTTCTGAGAGGTATGTGTGTGTGAAAGCCGTCCTTCAACTAGCTTGTTGGGAATACAGAGTTTCTTTTCAGTAGCAAACTGTACTCCATACATATATATGGGGAGGTACTCTCTCCAAATAGGTTTTACAGTGAAAACTGCAGGAAATTCAAACCGGCACTAGGAAACAAACTGAGAAACCAGAGAATAACTTTCTCCTGAAACCCGTTCCCATTTTGCTAGATGAACGAACGTCTCTCCACATGCTCAGTTCTGAGAGATAAGTGTGTGTGAATACCATTCTTCACGTAGATTGTTGGGAACACAAAGATTCTTTTCAGTTGCAAACTGCAATCCATGCATATATATGGGGAGGTACTCGCTCCAATTCGGTTTTACAGTGAAAACTGCAGGAACTTCAAAACGGCACTAGGAAAAACACTGAGAAACCAGAGAAAAAGTTTCTCCTGCAACCCGTTCCATTTGTGCTAGATGAACGAACTTCTCTCCACATGCTCAGTTCTCAGAGATATGTGTGTGTGAAAGCCATACTTCCTCTAGCTTGTTGGGAACACAGAGTTTCTTTTCAGTAGCAAACTGTACTCCATACATATATATGGGGTGTTACAAGCTCCAACTGGTTTTTAGAGTGAATACTGCAGGAACTTCAAACCGGCACTAGGAAACACACTGAGAAACCTGAGAAAAAGTTTCTCCTGCAACCCGTTCCCTTTGTGCTAGATGAACGAACTTCTCTCCACATGCTCAGTTCTCAGAGATAAGTGTGTGTGAAAGCCGTCCTTCACATAGCTTGTTGGAAACACAGAGGTTCTTTTCAGTTGCAAACTGCAATCTATGCATATATATGAGGAGATACACGCTCCAACTTGGTTTTACACTGAGAACTGCAGGAATTTCAAAACGGAACTAGGAAACACACTGAGAAACCAGAGTTAAAATTTCTCCTGCAACCCGTTCCCTTTGTGCTAGATGAACGAACGTCTCTCCACATGTTCAGTTTTGAGAGATAAGTGTGTGTGAAAGCCGTCCTTCTCCTAGGTTGTTGGGAACACAGTGTTTCTTTTCAGTAGCAAACTGCACTCCATAAATTTATATGGGATCGTACTCGCTCCAACATTGTTTTACAGTGAAAACTGCAGGAACTTCAAACCGGCACTAGGAAACAAACTGAGAAACCAGAGAATAACTTTCTCCTGAAACCAGTTCCCATTGTGCTAGATGAACGAACGTCTCTCCACATGCTCAGTTCTGAGAGATAAGTGTGTGTGAATACCATCCTTCACCTAGATTGTTGGGAACACAAAGATTCTTTTCAGTTGCAAACTGTAATCTATGCTTATATATGGGGAGGTACTCGATCCAACTCGGTTTTACAGTGAAAACTGCAGGAACTTCAAACGGGCACTAGGAAAAACACTGAGAAACCAGAGAAAAAGTTTCTCCTGCAACCCGTTCCATTTGTGCTAGATGAACGTACGTCTATCCACATGCTCAGTTCTCAGAGATATGTGTGTGTGAAAGCTATACTTCCTCTAGCTTGTTGGGAACACAGAGTTTCTTTTCAGTAGCAAACTGTACTCCATACATATATATGGGGTGTTACAAGCTCCAACTCCTTTTTAGAGTGAATACTGCAGGAACTTCAAACCGGCACTAGGAAACACACTGAGAAACCAGAGAAAAAGTTTCTCCTGCAACCCTTTCCCTTTGTGCTAGATGAACGAACGTCTCTCCACATGCTCAGTTCTGAGAGATATGTGTGTGTGAACGCTGTCCTTCACCTAGCTTGTTGGGAACACAAATTTTCTTTTCAGTTGCAAACTGCAATGTATGCATATATATGGGTAGGTACAAGCTCCAACTCGGTTTTACAGTGAAAACTGCAGGAACTTTAAACCAGCACTAGGAAACACACTGAGAAACCAGACAAATAGTTTCTCCTGCAACCCGTTCCCTTTGTGCTACATAAATGAACGTCTCTCCACATGCTAGGTTCTCAGAGATAAGTGTGTGTGAAAGCCATACTTCACCTAGCTTGTTAGGAACACAGAGTTTCTTTTAAGTTGCAAACTCCACTCCATACATTTATATGGGGTGGTACTCGCTCCAAACTGGTTTTACAGTGAAAACTGCAGGAATTTCAAACCGGCACTAGGAAACACACTGAGAAACCAGAGTAGAATTTCCCCTGGAACCCGTTCCCTTTGTGCTAGATGAACGAACGTCTCTCCACATGCTCAGTTCTGAGAGGTATGTGTGTGTGAAAGCCGTCCTTCACCTATTTTCTTGGGAACACACAGTTTCTTTTCAGTTGCAAACTGCAATCTATGCATATATATGAGGAGGTACACGCTCCAACTCGATTTTACACTGAGAACTGCAGGAATTTCAAAACGGAACTAGGAAACACACTGAGAAACCAGAGTTAAAATTTCTCCTGCAACCCGTTCCCTTTGTGCTAGATGAACGAACGTCTCTCCACATGTTCAGTTTTGAGAGATAAGTGTGTGTGAAAGCCGTCTTTCCCCTAGCTTGATGGGAACACAGTGTTTCTATACAGTAGCAAATTGTACTCCATACATATATATGGGGAGGTACTCTCTCCAACTAGATTTTACAGTGAAAACTGCAGGAACTTCAAACCAGCACTAGGAATCACACTGAGAAACCAGAGTAAAATTTCTCCTGCAAACCGTTCCCTTTGTGCTAGATGAACGAACGTCTCTCCACATGATCAGTTCTCAGAGATAATTGTGTGGGAAAGCCATACTTCCCCTAGCTTGTTAGGAACACAGAGTTCTTTAATTAGCAAACTGCACTCCATACATTTATATGGGATGGTACTCGCTCCAAATTGTTTTACAGTGAAAACTGCAGGAACTTCAAACCGGCACTAGGAAACACACTGAGAAACCAGAGAAAAAGTTTCTCCTGCAACCCGTTCCCTTTGGGCTAGATGAACGAACGTCTCTCCACATGCTCAGTTCTGAGAGATAAGTGTGTGTGAAAGCCGTCCTTCACCTAGCTTGTTGGGAACACAAAGTTTCTTTTCAGTTGCAAACTGCAATCTATGCATATATATGGGGAGGTACACGCTCCAACTGGGTTTTACAGTGAAAACTGCAGGAACTTTAAACCAGCACTAGGAAACACACTGAGAAACCAGAAAAAAAGTTTCTCCTGCAACTTTTTCCATTTGTGCTAGATGAACGAACGTCTCTCCACATGCTCAGTTCTGAGAGGTATGTGTGTGTGAAAGCCGTCCTTCAACTAGCTTGTTGGGAATACAGAGTTTCTTTTCAGTAGCAAACTGTACTCCATACATATATATGGGGAGGTACTCTCTCCAAATAGGTTTTACAGTGAAAACTGCAGGAAATTCAAACCGGCACTAGGAAACAAACTGAGAAACCAGAGAATAACTTTCTCCTGAAACCCGTTCCCATTTTGCTAGATGAACGAACGTCTCTCCACATGCTAAGTTCTGAGAGATAAGTGTGTGTGAATACCATTCTTCACCTAGATTGTTGGGAACACAAAGATTCTTTTCAGTTGCAAACTGCAATCCATGCATATATATGGGGAGGTACTCGCTCCAAATCGGTTTTACAGTGAAAACTGCAGGAACTTCAAACCGGCACTAGGAAAAACACTGAGAAACCAGAGAAAAAGTTTCTCCTGCAACCCGTTCCATTTGTGCTAGATGAACGAAATTCTCTCCACATGCTCAGTTCTCAGAGATATGTGTGTGTGAAAGCCATACTTCCTCTAGCTTGTTGGGAACACAGAGTTTCTTTTCAGTAGCAAACTGTACTCCATACATATATATGGGGTGTTACAAGCTCCAACTCGTTTTTAGAGTGAATACTGCAGGAACTTCAAACCGGCACTAGGAAACACACTGAGAAACCTGAGAAAAAGTTTCTCCTGCAACCCGTTCCCTTTGTGCTAGATGAACGAACTTCTCTCCACATGCTCAGTTCTCAGAGATAAGTGTGTGTGAAAGCCGTCCTTCACATAGCTTGTTGGAAACACAGAGGTTCTTTTCAGTTGCAAACTGCAATCTATGCATATATATGAGGAGATACACGCTCCAACTTGGTTTTACACTGAGAACTGCAGGAATTTCAAAACGGAACTAGGAAACACACTGAGAAACCAGAGTTAAAATTTCTCCTGCAACCCGTTCCCTTTGTGCTAGATGAACGAACGTCTCTCCACATGTTCAGTTTTGAGAGATAAGTGTGTGTGAAAGCCGTCCTTCTCCTAGGTTGTTGGGAACACAGTGTTTCTTTTCAGTAGCAAACTGCACTCCATACATTTATATGGGATCGTACTCGCTCCAACATTGTTTTACAGTGAAAACTGCAGGAATTTCAAACCGGCACTAGGAAACAAACTGAGAAACCAGAGAATAACTTTCTCCTGAAACCAGTTCCCATTGTGCTAGATGAACGAACGTCTCTCCACATGCTCAGTTCTGAGAGATAAGTGTGTGTGAATACCATCCTTCACCTAGATTGTTGGGAACACAAAGATTCTTTTCAGTTGCAAACTGTAATCTATGCTTATATATGGGGAGGTACTCGATCCAACTCGGTTTTACAGTGAAAACTGCAGGAACTTCAAACCGGCACTAGGAAAAACACTGAGAAACCAGAGAAAAAGTTTCTCCTGCAACCCGTTCCATTTGTGCTACATGAACGTACGTCTATCCACATGCTCAGTTCTCAGAGATATGTGTGTGTGAAAGCTATACTTCCTCTAGCTTGTTGGGAACACAGAGTTTCTTTTCAGTAGCAAACTGTACTCCATACATATATATGGGGTGTTACAAGCTCCAACTCCTTTTTAGAGTGAATACTGCAGGAACTTCAAACCGGCACTAGGAAACACACTGAGAAACCAGAGAAAAAGTTTCTCCTGCAACCCGTTCCCTTTGTGCTAGATGAACGAACGTCTCTCCACATGCTCAGTTCTGAGAGATATGTGTGTGTGAACGCTGTCCTTCACCTAGCTTGTTGGGAACACAAATTTTCTTTTCAGTTGCAAACTGCAATGTATGCATATATATGGGTAGGTACAAGCTCCAACTCGGTTTTACAGTGAAAACTGCAGGAACTTTAAACCAGCACTAGGAAACACACTGAGAAACCAGAATAAAAGTTTCTACTGCAACCCGTTCCCTTTGTGCCAGATGAACGAACATCTCTCCACATGCTCAGTTCTGAGAAGTAAGTGTGTGTAAAAGCCATGATTCCTCTAGCTTGTTGGGAACACAGTGTGTCTTTTCAGTAGCAAACTGTACTCCATACATATATATGGGGAGGTACTCTCTCCAACTAGGTTTTACAGTGAAAACTGCAGGAACTTCAAACCGGCACTAGGAAACACACTGAGATACCAGAGTAAAAGTTTCTCCTGCAACCCGTTCCCTTTGTGCTAGATGAACGAACGTCTCTCCACATGCTCATTTCTGAGAGATAAGTGTGTGTGAAAGCCGTCCTTCACCTAGCTTGTTGGGAACACAGAGTTTCTTTTCATTTGCAAACTGCACTGCATACATTTATATGGGGTGGTACTCGCTCCAACTCGGTTTTACAGTGAAAACTGCAGGAAAATCAAAACGTCACTAGGAAAAACACTGAGAAACCAGAGAAATAGTTTCTCCTGCAACCCGTTCCCTTTGACCTAGATGAACGAAAGTCTCTCCACATGCTCAGTTCTCAGAGATAAGTGTGTGTGAAAGCCATACTTCCCCTAGCTTGTTAGGAACACAAGTTTCTTTTCAGTAGCAAACTGCACTCCATACATATATATGGAGTTGTACTCGCTCCAACATTGTTTTACAGTGAAAACTGCAGGAACTTCAAACCGGCACTAGGAAACACAGTGAGAAACCAGAGAAAAAGTTTCTCCTGCAACCCGTTCCATTTGCGCTAGATGAACGAACGTCTCTCCACATGCTCAGTTCTGAGAGGTAAATGTGTGTGAAAGCCGTCCTTCACCTAGCTTGTTGGGAACACAAAGATTGTTTTCAGTTGAAAACTGCAATCTATGCATATATATGGGGAGGTACTCGCTCCAACTCGGTTTTACACTGAGAACTGCAGGAATTTCAAACCGGTACGAGGAAACACACTGAGAAACCAGAGTTAAAATTTCTCCTGCAACCCGTTCCCTTTGTGCTAGATGAACGAACGTCTCTACACATGTTCAGTTTTGAGAGATAAGTGTGTGTGAAAGCTGTCCTTCCTCTAGCTTGTTGGGAACACAGAGATTCTTTTCAGTAGCAAAATGTACTCCATACATATATATGGAATGTTACAAGCTCCAACTCGTTTTTAGAGTGAATACTGCAGGAACATCAAATCGGCACTAGGAAACACACTGAGAAACCAGAGAAAAATTTTCTCCTGCAACCCGTTCCCTTTGTGCTAGATGAACGAACTTCTCTCCACATGCTCAGTTCTCAGAGTTAAGTGTGTGTGAAAGCCGTACTTCACATAGCTTGTTGGAAACACAGAGGTTCTTTTCAGTTGCAAACTGCAATCTATGCATATATATGAGGAGGTACACGCTCCAACTCGGTTTTACACTGAGAACTGCAGGAATTTCAAACCGGAACTAGGAAACACACTGAGAAACCAGAGTTAAAATTTCTCCTGCAACCCGTTCCCTTTGTGCTAGATGAACGAAAGTCTCTCCACATGTTCAGTTTTGAGAGATCAGTGTGTGTGAAAGCCGTTCTTCTCCTAGGTTGTTGGGAACACAGTGTTTCTTTTCAGTAGCAAACTGCACTCCATACATTTATATGGGATCGTACTCGCTCCAACATTGTTTTACAGTGAAAACTGCAGGAACTTCAAACCGGCACTAGGAAACAAACTGAGAAACCAGAGAATAACTTTCTCCTGAAACCAGTTCCCATTGTGCTAGATGAACGAACGTCTCTCCACATGCTCATTTCTGAGAGATAAGTGTGTGTGAAAGCCGTCCTTCACCTAGCTTGTTGGGAACACAGAGTTTCTTTTCATTTGCAAACTGCACTGCATACATTTATATGGGGTGGTACTCGCTCCAACTCGGTTTTACAGTGAAAACTGCAGGGAAATCAAAACGTCACTAGGAAAAACACTGAGAAACCAGAGAAATAGTTTCTCCTGCAACCCGTTCCCTTTGACCTAGATGAACGAAAGTCTCTCCACATGCTCAGTTCTCAGAGATAAGTGTGTGTGAAAGCCATACTTCCCCTAGCTTGTTAGGAACACAAGTTTCTTTTCAGTAGCAAACTGCACTCCATACATTTATATGGAGTTGTACTCGCTCCAACCTTGTTTTACAGTGAAAACTGCAGGAACTTCAAACCGGCACTAGGAAACACAGTGAGAAACCAGAGAAAAAGTTTCTCCTGCAACCCGTTCCCTTTGCGCTAGATGAACGAACGTCTCTCCACATGCTCAGTTCTGAGAGGTAAATGTGTGTATAAGCCGTCCTTCACCTAGCTTGTTGGGAAAACAAAGATTGTTTTCAGTTGAAAACTGCAATCTATGCATATATATGGGGAGGTACTCGCTCCAACTCGGTTTTACACTGAGAACTGCAGGAATTTCAAACCGGAACGAGGAAACACACTGAGAAACCAGAGTTAAAATTTCTCCTGCAACCCGTTCCCTTTGTGCTAGATGAACGAACGTCTCTACACATGTTCAGTTTTGAGAGATAAGTGTGTGTGAAAGCTGTCCTTCCTCTAGCTTGTTGGGAACACAGAGTTTCTTTTCAGTAGCAAACTGTACTAAATACATATATATGGAGTGTTACAAGCTCCAACTCGTTTTTAGAGTGAATACTGCAGGAACATCAAATCGGCACTAGGAAACACACTGAGAAACCTAAGAAATAGTTTCTCCTGCAACCCGTTCCCTTTGTGCTAGATGAACGAACTTCTCTCCACATGCTCAGTTCTCAGAGTTAAGTGTGTGTGAAAGCCGTACTTCACATAACTTGTTGGAAACACAGAGGTTCTTTTCAGTTGCAAACTGCAATCTATGCATATATATGAGGAGGTACACGCTCCAACTCGGTTTTACACTGAGAACTGCAGGAATTTCAAACCGGAACTAGGAAACACACTGAGAAACCAGAGATAAAATTTCTCCTGCAACCCGTTCCCTTTGTGCTAGATGAACGAACGTCTCTCCACATGTTCAGTTTTGAGAGATAAGTGTGTGTGAAAGCCGTCCTTCTCCTAGCTTGTTGGGAAAACAGTGTTTCTTTTCAGTAGCAAACTGCACTCCATACATTTATATGGGATCGTACTCGCTCCAACATTGTTTTACAGTGAAAACTGCAGGAATTTCAAACCGGCACTAGGAAACACACTGAGAAACCAGAATAAAAGTTTCTACTGCAACCCGTTCCCTTTGTGCTAGATGAACGAACGTCTCTCCACATGCTCAGTTCTGAGAGATAAGTGTGTGTGAATTCCATCCTTCACCTAGCTTGTTGGGAACACAAAGATTCTTTTCAGTTGCAAACTGCAATCTATGCATATATATGGGGAGGTACTCGATCCAACTCGGTTTTACAATGAAAACTGCAGGAACTTCAAACCAGCACTAGGAAACACACTGAGAAACCAGAATAAAGTTTCTACTGCAACCCATTCCCTTTGTGCTAGATGAACGATCATCTCTCCACATGCTCAGTTCTGAGAAGTAAGTGTGTGTAAAAGCCATGATTCCTCTAGCTTGTTGGGAACACAGTGTGTCTTTTCAGTAGCAAACTGTACTCCATACATATATATGGGGAGGTACTCTCTCCAACTAGGTTTTACAGTGAAAACTGCAGGAACTTCAAACCGGCACTAGGAAACACACTGAGATACCAGAGTAAAAGTTTCTCCTGCAACCCGTTCCCTTTGTGCTAGATGAACGAACGTCTCTCCACATGCTCAGTTCTGAGAGATAAGTGTGTGTGAAAGCCGTCCTTCACCTAGCTTGTTGGGAACACAGAGTTTCTTTTCATTTGCAAACTGCACTGCATACATTTATATGGGGTGGTACTCGCTCCAACTCGGTTTTACAGTGAAAACTGCAGGAAAATCAAAACATCACCAGGAAAAACACTGAGAAACCAGAGAAATAGTTTCTCCTGCAACCCGTTCCCTTTGACCTAGATGAACGAAAGTCTCTCCACATGCTCAGTTCTCAGAGATAAGTGTGTGTGAAAGCCATACTTCCCCTAGCTTGTTAGGAACACAAGTTTCTTTTCAGTAGCAAACTGCACTCCATACATTTATATGTAGTTGTACTCGCTCCAACCTTGTTTTACAGTGAAAACTGCAGGAACTTCAAACCGGCACTAGGAAACACAGTGAGAAACCAGAGAAAAAGTTTCTCCTGCAACCCGTTCCCTTTGCGCTAGATGAACGAACGTCTCTCCACATGCTCAGTTCTGAGAGGTAAATGTGTGTGAAAGCCGTCCTTCACCTAGCTTGTTGGGAACACAAAGATTGTTTTCAGTTGAAAACTGCAATCTATGCATATATATGGGGAGGTACTCGCTCCAACTCGGTTTTACACTGAGAACTGCAGGAATTTCAAACCGGAACGAGGAAACACACTGAGAAACCAGAGTTAAAATTTCTCCTGCAACCCGTTCCCTTTGTGCTAGATGAACGAACGTCTCTACACATGTTCAGTTTTGAGAAATAAGTGTGTATGAAAGCTGTCCTTCCTCTAGCTTGTTGGGAACACAGAGTTTCTTTTCAGTAGCAAACTGTACTCCATACATATATATGGAGTGTTACAAGCTCCAACTCGTTTTTAGAGTGAATACTGCAGGAACATCAAATCGGCACTAGGAAATACACTGAGAAACCAGAGAAAAATTTTCTCCTGCAACCCGTTCCCTTTGTGCTGGATGAACGAACTTCTCTCCACATGCTCAGTTCTCAGAGTTAAGTGTGTGTGAAAGCCGTCCTTCACATAGCTTGTTGGAAACACAGAGGTTCTTTTCAGTTGCAAACTGCAATCTATGCATATATATGAGGAGGTACACGCTCCAACTCGGTTTTACACTGAGAACTGCAGGAATTTCAAACCGGAACTAGGAAACACACTGAGAAACCAGAGTTAAAATTTCTCCTGCAACCCGTTCCCTTTGTGCTAGATGAACGAACGTCTCTCCACATGTTCAGTTTTGAGAGATAAGTGTGTGTGAAAGCCGTCCTTCTCCTAGCTTGTTGGGAAAACAGTGTTTCTTTTCAGTAGCAAACTGCACTCCATACATTTATATGGGATCGTACTCGCTCCAACATTGTTTTACAGTGAAAACTGCAGGAATTTCAAACCGGCACTAGGAAACAAACTGAGAAACCAGAATAAAAGTTTCTACTGCAACACGTTCCCTTTGTGCTAGATGAACGAACGTCTCTCCACATGCTCAGTTCTGAGAGATAAGTGTATGTGAATTCAATCCTTCACCTAGCTTGTTGGGAACACAAAGATTCTTTTCAGTTGCAAACTGCAATCTATGCATATATATGGGGAGGTACTCGATCCAACTCGGTTTTACAGTGAAAACTGCAGGAACTTCAAACGGGCACTAGGAAAAACACTGAGAAACCAGAGAAAAAGTTTCTCCTGCAATCCGTTCCATTTGTGCTAGATGAACGTACGTCTCTCCACATGCTCAGTTCTCAGAGATATGTGTGTGTGAAAGCTATAATTCCTCTAGCTTGTTGGGAACACAGATTTTCTTTTCAGTAGCAAACTGTATTCCATACATATATATGGGGTGTTACAAGCTCCAACTCCTTTTTAGAGTGAATACTGCAGGAACATCAAATCGGCACTAGGAAAAACACTGAGAAACCAGAGAAAAATTTTCTCCTGCAACCCGTTCCCTTTGTGCTAGATGAACGAACTTCTCTCCACATGCTCAGTTCTCAGAGTTAAGTGTGTGTGAAAGCCGTCCTTCACATAGCTTGTTGGAAACACAGAGGTTCTTTTCAGTTGCAAACTGCAATCTATGCATATATATGAGGAGGTACACGCTCCAACTCGGTTTTACACTGAGAACGGCAGGAATTTCAAACCGGAACTAGGAAACACACTGAGAAACCAGAGTTAAAATTTCTCCTGCAACCCGTTCCCTTTGTGCTAGATGAACGAACGTCTCTCCACATGTTCAGTTTTGAGAGATAAGTGTGTGTGAAAGCCGTTCTTCTCCTAGGTTGTTGGGAACACAGTGTTTCTTTTCAGTAGCAAACTGCACTCCATACATTTATATGGGATCGTACTCGCTCCAACATTGTTTTACAGTGAAAACTGCAGGAACTTCAAACCGGCACTAGGAAACAAACTGAGAAACCAGAGAATAACTTTCTCCTGAAACCAGTTCCCATTGTGCTAGATGAACGAACGTCTCTCCACATGCTCAGTTCTGAGAGATAAGTGTGTGTGAATACCATCCTTCACCTAGATTGTTGGGAACACAAAGATTCTTTTCAGTTGCAAACTGTAATCTATGCTTATATACGGGGAGGTACTCGATCCAACTCGGTTTTACAGTGAAAACTGCAGGAACTTCAAACGGGCACTAGGAAAAACACTGAGAAACCAGAGAAAAAGTTTCTCCCGCAACCCGTTCCATTTGTGCTAGATGAACGTACGTCTCTCCACATGCTCAGTTCTCAGAGATATGTGTGTGTGAAAGCTATACTTCCTCTAGCTTGTTGGGAACACAGAGTTTCTTTTCAGTAGCAAACTGTACTCCATACATATATATGGGGTGTTACAAGCTCCAACTCCTTTTTAGAGTGAATACTGCAGGAACTTCAAACCGGCACTAGGAAACACACTGAGAAACCAGAGAAAAAGTGTCTCCTGCAACCCGTTCCCTTTGTGCTAGATGAACGAACGTCTCTCCACATTCTCAGTTCTGAGAGATATGTGTGTGTGAAGGCTGTCCTTCACCTAGCTTGTTGGGAACACAAATTTCTTTTCAGTTGCAAACTGCAATCTATGCATATATATGGGTAGGTACAAGCTCCAACTCGGTTTTACAGTGAAAACTGCAGGAACTTTAAACCAGCACTAGGAAACACACTGAGAAACCAGAATAAAAGTTTCTACTGCAACCCGTTCCCTTTGTGCTAGATGAACGAACATCTCTCCACATGCTCAGTTCTGAGAAGTAAGTGTGTGTAAAAGCCATGATTCCTCTAGCTTGTTGGGAACACAGTGTGTCTTTTCAGTAGCAAACTGTACTCCATACATATATATGGGGAGGTACTCTCTCCAACTAGGTTTTAAAGTGAAAACTGCAGGAACTTCAAACCGGCACTAGGAAACACACTGAGATACCAGAGTAAAAGTTTCTCCTGCAACCCGTTCCCTTTGTTCTAGATGAACGAACGTCTCTCCACATGCTCATTTCTGAGAGATAAGTGTGTGTGAAAGCCGTCCTTCACCTAGCTTGTTGGGAACACAGAGTTTCTTTTCATTTGCAAACTGCACTGCATACATTTATATGGGGTGGTACTCGCTCCAACTCGGTTTTACAGTGAAAACTGCAGGAAAATCAAAACGTCACTAGGAAAAACACTGAGAAACCAGAGAAATAGTTTCTCCTGCAACCCGTTCCCTTTGACCTAGATGAACGAAAGTCTCTCCACATGCTCAGTTCTCAGAGATAAGTGTGTGTGAAAGCCATACTTCCCCTAGCTTGTTAGGAACACAAGTTTCTTTTCAGTAGCAAACTGCACTCCATACATTTATATGGAGTTGTACTCGCTCCAACCTTGTTTTACAGTGAAAACTGCAGGAACTTCAAACCGGCACTAGGAAACACAGTGAGAAACCAGAGAAAAAGTTTCTCCTGCAACCCGTTCCCTTTGCGCTAGATGAACGAACGTCTCTCCACATGCTCAGTTCTGAGAGGTAAATGTGTGTGAAAGCCGTCCTTCACCTAGCTTGTTGGGAAAACAAAGATTGTTTTCAGTTGAAAACTGCAATCTATGCATATATATGGGGAGGTACTCGCTCCAACTCGGTTTTACACTGAGAACTGCAGGAATTTCAAACCGGAACGAGGAAACACACTGAGAAACCAGAGTTAAAATTTCTCCTGCAACCCGTTCCCTTTGTGCTAGATGAACGAACGTCTCTACACATGCTCAGTTCTGAGAGATAAGTGTATGTGAATTCAATCCTTCACCTAGCTTGTTGGGAACACAAAGATTCTTTTCAGTTGCAAACTGCAATCTATGCATATATATGGGGAGGTACTCGATCCAACTCGGTTTTACACTGAAAACTGCAGGAACTTCAAACGGGCACTAGGAAAAACACTGAGAAACCAGAGAAAAAGTTTCTCCTGCAATCCGTTCCATTTGTGCTAGATGAACGTACGTCTCTCCACATGCTCAGTTCTCAGAGATATGTGTGTGTGAAAGCTATAATTCCTCTAGCTTGTTGGGAACACAGATTTTCTTTTCAGTAGCAAACTGTATTCCATACATATATATGGGGTGTTACAAGCTCCAACTCCTTTTTAGAGTGAATACTGCAGGAACATCAAATCGGCACTAGGAAACACACTGAGAAACCAGAGAAAAATTTTCTCCTGCAACCCGTTCCCTTTGTGCTAGATGAACGAACTTCTCTCCACATGCTCAGTTCTCAGAGTTAAGTGTGTGTGAAAGCCGTCCTTCACATAGCTTGTTGGAAACACAGAGGTTCTTTTCAGTTGCAAACTGCAATCTATGCATATATATGAGGAGGTACACGCTCCAACTCGGTTTTACACTGAGAACGGCAGGAATTTCAAACCGGAACTAGGAAACACACTGAGAAACCAGAGTTAAAATTTCTCCTGCAACCCGTTCCCTTTGTGCTAGATGAACGAAAGTCTCTCCACATGTTCAGTTTTGAGAGATAAGTGTGTGTGAAAGCCGTTCTCCTCCTAGGTTGTTGGGAACACAGTGTTTCTTTTCAGTAGCAAACTGCACTCCATACATTTATATGGGATCGTACTCGCTCCAACATTGTTTTACAGTGAAAACTGCAGGAACTTCAAACCGGCACTAGGAAACAAACTGAGAAACCAGAGAATAACTTTCTCCTGAAACCAGTTCCCATTGTGCTAGATGAACGAACGTCTCTCCACATGCTCAGTTCTGAGAGATAAGTGTGTGTGAATACCATCCTTCACCTAGATTGTTGGGAACACAAAGATTCTTTTCAGTTGCAAACTGTAATCTATGCTTATATACGGGGAGGTACTCGATCCAACTCGGTTTTACAGTGAAAACTGCAGGAACTTCAAACGGGCACTAGGAAAAACACTGAGAAACCAGAGAAAAAGTTTCTCCCGCAACCCGTTCCATTTGTGCTAGATGAACGTACGTCTCTCCACATGCTCAGTTCTCAGAGATATGTGTGTGTGAAAGCTATACTTCCTCTAGCTTGTTGGGAACACAGAGTTTCTTTTCAGTAGCAAACTGTACTCCATACATATATATGGGGTGTTACAAGCTCCAACTCCTTTTTAGAGTGAATACTGCAGGAACTTCAAACCGGCACTAGGAAACACACTGAGAAACCAGAGAAAAAGTGTCTCCTGCAACCCGTTCCCTTTGTGCTAGATGAACGAACGTCTCTCCACATTCTCAGTTCTGAGAGATATGTGTGTGTGAACGCTGTCCTTCACCTAGCTTGTTGGGAACACAAATTTCTTTTCAGTTGCAAACTGCAATCTATGCATATATATGGGTAGGTACAAGCTCCAACTCGGTTTTACAGTGAAAACTGCAGGAACTTTAAACCAGCACTAGGAAACACACTGAGAAACCAGAATAAAAGTTTCTACTGCAACCCGTTCCCTTTGTGCTAGATGAACGAACATCTCTCCACATGCTCAGTTCTGAGAAGTAAGTGTGTGTAAAAGCCATGATTCCTCTAGCTTGTTGGGAACACAGTGTGTCTTTTCAGTAGCAAACTGTACTCCATACATATATATGGGGAGGTACTCTCTCCAACTAGGTTTTAAAGTGAAAACTGCAGGAACTTCAAACCGGCACTAGGAAACACACTGAGATACCAGAGTAAAAGTTTCTCCTGCAACCCGTTCCCTTTGTTCTAGATGAACGAACGTCTCTCCACATGCTCATTTCTGAGAGATAAGTGTGTGTGAAAGCCGTCCTTCACCTAGCTTGTTGGGAACACAGAGTTTCTTTTCATTTGCAAACTGCACTGCATACATTTATATGGGGTGGTACTCGCTCCAACTCGGTTTTACAGTGAAAACTGCAGGAAAATCAAAACGTCACTAGGAAAAACACTGAGAAACCAGAGAAATAGTTTCTCCTGCAACCCGTTCCCTTTGACCTAGATGAACGAAAGTCTCTCCACATGCTCAGTTCTCAGAGATAAGTGTGTGTGAAAGCCATACTTCCCCTAGCTTGTTAGGAACACAAGTTTCTTTTCAGTAGCAAACTGCACTCCATACATTTATATGGAGTTGTACTCGCTCCAACCTTGTTTTACAGTGAAAACTGCAGGAACTTCAAACCGGCACTAGGAAACACAGTGAGAAACCAGAGAAAAAGTTTCTCCTGCAACCCGTTCCCTTTGCGCTAGATGAACGAACGTCTCTCCACATGCTCAGTTCTGAGAGGTAAATGTGTGTATAAGCCGTCCTTCACCTAGCTTGTTGGGAAAACAAAGATTGTTTTCAGTTGAAAACTGCAATCTATGCATATATATGGGGAGGTACTCGCTCCAACTCGGTTTTACACTGAGAACTGCAGGAATTTCAAACCGGAACGAGGAAACACACTGAGAAACCAGAGTTAAAATTTCTCCTGCAACCCGTTCCCTTTGTGCTAGATGAACGAACGTCTCTACACATGTTCAGTTTTGAGAGATAAGTGTGTGTGAAAGCTGTCCTTCCTCTAGCTTGTTGGGAACACAGAGTTTCTTTTCAGTAGCAAACTGTACTAAATACATATATATGGAGTGTTACAAGCTCCAACTCGTTTTTAGAGTGAATACTGCAGGAACATCAAATCGGCACTAGGAAACACACTGAGAAACCTAAGAAATAGTTTCTCCTGCAACCCGTTCCCTTTGTGCTAGATGAACGAACTTCTCTCCACATGCTCAGTTCTCAGAGTTAAGTGTGTGTGAAAGCCGTACTTCACATAACTTGTTGGAAACACAGAGGTTCTTTTCAGTTGCAAACTGCAATCTATGCATATATATGAGGAGGTACACGCTCCAACTCGGTTTTATACTGAGAACTGCAGGAATTTCAAACCGGAACTAGGAAACACACTGAGAAACCAGAGTTAAAATTTCTCCTGCAACCCGTTCCCTTTGTGCTAGATGAACGAACGTCTCTCCACATGTTCAGTTTTGAGAGATAAGTGTGTGTGAAAGCCGTCCTTCTCCTAGCTTGTTGGGAAAACAGTGTTTCTTTTCAGTAGCAAACTGCACTCCATACATTTATATGGGATCGTACTCGCTCCAACATTGTTTTACAGTGAAAACTGCAGGAATTTCAAACCGGCACTAGGAAACAAACTGAGAAACCAGAATAAAAGTTTCTACTGCAACCCGTTCCCTTTGTGATAGATGAACGAACGTCTCTCCACATGCTCAGTTCTGAGAGATAAGTGTGTGTGAATTCCATCCTTCACCTAGCTTGTTGGGAACACAAAGATTCTTTTCAGTTGCAAACTGCAATCTATGCATATATATGGGGAGGTACTCGATCCAACTCGGTTTTACAGTGAAAACTGCAGGAACTTCAAACCAGCACTAGGAAACACACTGAGAAACCAGAATAAAGTTTCTACTGCAACCCATTCCCTTTGTGCTAGATGAACGAACATCTCTCCACATGCTCAGTTCTGAGAAGTAAGTGTGTGTAAAAGCCATGATTCCTCTAGCTTGTTGGGAACACAGTGTGTCTTTTTAGTAGCAAACTGTACTCCATACATATATATGGGGAGGTACTCTCTCCAACTAGGTTTTACAGTGAAAACTGCAGGAACTTCAAACCGGCACTAGGAAACACACTGAGATACCAGAGTAAAAGTTTCTCCTGCAACCCGTTCCCTTTGTGCTAGATGAACGAACATCTCTCCACATGCTCAGTTCTCAGAGATAAGTGTGTGTGAAAGCCATACTTCCCCTAGCTTGTTAGGAACACAAGTTTCTTTTCAGTAGCAAACTGCACTCCATACATTTATATGGAGTTGTACTCGCTCCAACCTTGTTTTACAGTGAAAACTGCAGGAACTTCAAACCGGCACTAGGAAACACAGTGAGAAACCAGAGAAAAAGTTTCTCCTGCAACCCGTTCCCTTTGCGCTAGATGAACGAACGTCTCTCCACATGCTCAGTTCTGAGAGGTAAATGTGTGTGAAAGCCGTCCTTCACCTAGCTTGTTGGGAACACAAAGATTGTTTTCAGTTGAAAACTGCAATCTATGCATATATATGGGGAGGTACTCGCTCCAACTCGGTTTTACACTGAGAACTGCAGGAATTTCAAACCGGAACGAGGAAACACACTGAGAAACCAGAGTTAAAATTTCTCCTGCAACCCGTTCCCTTTGTGCTAGATGAACGAACGTCTCTACACATGTTCAGTTTTGAGAAATAAGTGTGTATGAAAGCTGTCCTTCCTCTAGCTTGTTGGGAACACAGAGTTTCTTTTCAGTAGCAAACTGTACTCCATACATATATATGGAGTGTTACAAGCTCCAACTCGTTTTTAGAGTGAATACTGCAGGAACATCAAATCGGCACTAGGAAATACATTGAGAAACCAGAGAAAAATTTTCTCCTGCAACCCGTTCCCTTTGTGCTGGATGAACGAACTTCTCTCCACATGCTCAGTTCTCAGAGTTAAGTGTGTGTGAAAGCCGTCCTTCACATAGCTTGTTGGAAACACAGAGGTTCTTTTCAGTTGCAAACTGCAATCTATGCATATATATGAGGAGGTACACGCTCCAACTCGGTTTTACACTGAGAACTGCAGGAATTTCAAACCGGAACTAGGAAACACACTGAGAAACCAGAGTTAAAATTTCTCCTGCAACCCGTTCCCTTTGTGCTAGATGAACGAACGTCTCTCCACATGTTCAGTTTTGAGAGATAAGTGTGTGTGAAAGCCGTCCTTCTCCTAGCTTGTTGGGAAAACAGTGTTTCTTTTCAGTAGCAAACTGCACTCCATACATATATATGGGATCGTACTCGCTCCAACATTGTTTTACAGTGAAAACTGCAGAAACTTCAAACCGGCACTAGGAAAAAAACTGAGAAACCAGAGAAAAAGTTTCTACTGCAACCCGTTCCCTTTGTGCTAGATGAACGAACTTCTCTCCACATCCTCAGTTCTCAGACTTATGTGTGTTTGAAAGCCATACTTCCTCTAGCTTGTTGGGAACACAGAGTTTCTTTTCATTTGCAAACTGCACTTCATACATTTATATGGGGTGATACTCGCTCCAACTCGTTTTTACAGTGAAAACTGCAGGAACTTCAAAACGGCACTAGGAAAAACTCTGAGAAACCAGAGAAAATGTTTCTCTTGCAACCCGTTCCCTTTGACCTAGATGAACGAAAGTCTCTCCACATGCTCAGTTCTCAAAGAAAAGAGTGTGTGAAAGCCATACTTCACCTAGCTTGTTGGGAACACAAAGTATCTTTTCAGGTGCAAACTGCAATCTATGCATATATATGCGGAGGTACAGGTTCCAACTCTGTTTTACAGTGAAAACTGCAGGAACTTTAAACCAGCACTAGGAAACACACTGAGATACCGGAGAAATAGTTTCTCCTGCAACCCGTTCCCTTTGTGCTACATAAATGAACGTCTCTCCACATGCTCAGTTCTCAGAGATAAGTGTGTGTGAAAGCCATACTTCACCTAGCTTGATAATAACACAGAGTTTCTTTTCAGTTGCAAACTCCACTCCATACATTTATATGGGGTGGTACTCGCTCCAACCTGGTTTTACAGTGAAAACGCAGGAATTTCAAACCGGCACTAGGAAACACACTGAGAAACCAGAGTAGAATTCCTCCTGGAAACCGTTCCCTTTGTGCTAGATGAACGAACGTCTCTTCACATGCTCAGTTCTCAGAGATAAGTGTGTGTGAAAGCCGTCCTTCACTTAGCTTGTTGGAAACACAGAGATTCTTTTCAGTTGCAAAATGCACTCCATACATTTATATGTGGTGGTACTCGCTCCATCTCCATTTTACATTGAAAACTGTAGGAACTTCAAATCAGCACTAGGAAACACACTGAAAAACCTGAGAAAAAGTTTCTCCTGCAACCCATTCCCTTTGACCTACATGAACGAACGTCTCTCCACATGCTCAGTTCTGAGAGTTATGTGTGTGTGAAAGCCGTACTTCACTTAATTTCTTGGGAACACACAGTTTCTTTTCAGTTGCAAACTGCAATCTATGCACATATATGAGGAGGTACACGCTCAACTCGGTTTTACACTGAGAACTGCAGGAATTTCAAACCGGAACTAGGAAACACACTGAGAAACCAGAGTTAAAATTTCTCCTGCAACCCGTTCCCTTTGTGCTAGATGAATGAACGTCTCTCCACATGTTCAGTTTTGAGAGATAAGTGTGTGAGAAAGCCGTCCTTCCCCTAGCTTGATGGGAACACAGTGTTTCTTTTCAGTAGCAAACTGTATTCCATACATATATATGGGGAGGTACTCTCTCCAACTAGGTTTTACAGTGAAAACTGCAGGAACTTCAAACCGGCACTAGGAAACACACTGAGATACCAGAGTAAAAGTTCCACCTGCAACCCGTTCCCTTTGTGCTAGATGAACGAACGTCTCTCCACATGCTCAGTTCTGAGAGATAAGTGTGTGTGAAAGCCGTCCTTCACCTAGCTTGTTGGGAACACAGAGTTTCTTTTCATTTGCAAACTGCACTGCATACATTTATATGGGGTGGTACTCGCTCCAACTCGGTTTTACAGTGAAAACTGCAGGAAAATCAAAACGTCACTAGGAAAAACACTGAGAAACCAGAGAAATAGTTTCTCCTGCAACCCGTTCCCTTTGCGCTAGATGAACGAACGTCTCTCCACATGTTCAGTTTTGAGAGATAAGTGTGTGAGAAAGCAGTCCTTCCCCTAGCTTGATGGGAACACAGTGTTTCTTTTCAGTAGCAAACTGTACTCCATACATATATTTGGGGAGGTACTCTCTCCAACTAGATTTTACAGTGAAAACTGCAGGAACTTCAAACCAGCACTAGGAAACACACTGAGAAACCAGAGTATAATTTCTCCTGCAAACCGTTCCCTTTGTGCTAGATGAAAGAACGTCTCTCCACATGCTCAGTTCTCAGAGATAAGTGTGTGTGAAAGCCGTCCTTCATATAGCTTTTTGGAAACACAGAGGTTCTTTTCAGTTGCAAACTGCAATCTATGCATATATATGAGGAGGTACACCCTCCAACTCGGATTTACACTGAGAACTGCAGGAATTTCAAACCGGAACTAGGAAACACACTGAGAAACCAGAGTTAAAATTTCTCCTGCAACCCGTTCCCTTTGTGCTAGATGAACGAACGTCTCTCCACATGTTCAGTTTTGAGAGATAAGTGTGTGAGAAAGCAGTCCTTCCCCTAGCTTGATGGGAACAGAGTGTTTCTTTTCAGTAGCAAACTGTACTCCATACATATATTTGGGGAGGTACTCTCTCCAACTAGATTTTACAGTGAAAATTGCAGGAACTTCAAACCAGCACTAGGAAACACACTGAGAAACCAGAGTATAATTTCTCCTGCAAACCGTTCCCTTTGTGCTAGATGAAAGAACGTCTCTCCACATGCTCAGTTCTCAGAGATAAGTGTGTGTGAAAGCCGTCCTTCATATAGCTTTTTGGAAACACAGAGGTTCTTTTCAGTTGCAAACTGCAATCTATGCATATATATGAGGAGGTACACTCTCCAACTCGGATTTACACTGAGAACTGCAGGAATTTCAAACCGGAACTAGGAAACACACTGAGAAACCAGAGTTAAAATTTCTCCTGCAACCCGTTCCCTTTGTGCTAGATGAAACAACGTCTCTCCACATGTTCAGTTTTGAGAGATAAGTGTGTGTGAAAGCTGCCCTTCCCCTAGCTTGTTGGGAACGCAGTGTTTCTTTTCAGTAGCAAACTGTACTCCATACATATATATGGGGAGGTACTCTCTCCAACTAGATTTTACAGTGAAAAATGCAGGAACTTCAAATCAGCACTAGGAATCACACTGAGAAACCAGAGTATAATTTCTCCTGCTACCCGTTCCCTTTGTGCTAGATGAACGAACGTCTCTCCACATGCTCAGTTCTCAGAGATAAGTGTGTGGGAAAGCCATACTTCCCCTAGCTTGTTAGGAACACAGAGTTCTTTAAGCAGCAAACTACACTCCATACATTTATATGGGATGGTACTCGCTCCAACCTTGTTTTACAGTGAAAACTGCAGGAACTTCAAACCGGCACTAGGAAACACACTGAGAAACCAGAGAAAAAGTTTCTCCTGCAACCCGTTCCCTTTGGGCTAGATGAACGAACGTCTCTCCACATGCTCAGTTCTGAGAGTTAAGTGTGTGTGAAAGCCGTCCTTCATCTAGCTTGTTGGGAACACAAAGTATCTTTTCAGGTGCAAACTTCAATCTATGCATATATATGGGGAGGTACAGGTTCCAACTCGGTTTTACAGTGAAAACTGCAGGAACTTTAAACCAGCACTAGGAAACACACTGAGATACCGGAGAAATAGTTTCTCCTGCAAACCGTTCCCTTTGTGCTACATAAATGAACGTCTCTCCACATGCTCAGTTCTCAGAGATAAGTGTGTGTGAAAGCCATACTTCACCTAGCTTGATAAGAACACAGAGTTTCTTTTCAGTTGCAAACTCCACTCCATACATTTATATGGGGTGGTACTCGCTCCAACCTGGTTTTACAGTGAAAACGGCAGGAATTTCAAACAGGCACTAGGAAACACACTGAGAAACCAGAGTAGAATTCCTCCTGGAACCCGTTCCCTTTGTGCTAGATGAACGAACGTCTCTTCACATGCTCAGTTCTCAGAGATAAGTGTGTGTGAAAGCTGTCCTTCACTTAGCTTGTTGTAAACACAGAGTTTCTTTTCAGTTGCAAAATGCACTCCATACATTTATATGTGGTGGTACTCGCTCCATCTCCATTTTACAGTGAAAACTGTAGGAACTTCAAATCAGCACTAGGAAACACACTGAGAAACCTGAGAAAAAGTTTCTCCTGCAACCCGTTCCATTTGTGCTAGATGAACAAACGTCTCTCCACACGCTCAGTTCTCAGAGATAAGTGTGTGTGAAAGCCGTCCTTCACATAACTTGTTGCAAACTCAGAGGTTCTTTTCAGTTGCAAACTGCAATCTGTGCATATATATGAGAAGTTACACGCTCCAACTCGGTTTTACACTGAGAACTGCAGGAATTTCAAACCGGAACTAGGAAACACACTGAGAAACCAGAGTTAAAATTTCTCCTGCAAACCGTTCCCTTTGTGCTAGATGAACGATCGTTTCTCCTCATGCTCAGTTCTCAGAGATAAGTGTGTGGGACAGCCATACTTCCCCCAGCTTGTTAGGAACACAGAGTTCTTTTCAGTAGCAAACTGCAATCCATACATTTATATGGGATCGTACTCGCTCCAGCATTGTTTTACAATGAAAACTGCATGAACTTCAAACCGGCACTAGGAAACACACTGAGAAACCAGAGAAAACTTTTCTACTGCAACCCGTTCCCTTTGGGCTAGATGAAAGAACGTCTCTCCACATGCTCAGTTCTGAGAGATAAGTGTGTGTGAAAGCAGTCCTTCACCTAGCTTGTTGGGAACACAATCTTTCTTTTCAGTTGCAAACTGCAATCTATGAATATATATGGGGAGGTACACGCTCCAACTGGGTTTTACAGTGAAAACTGCAGGAACTTTAAACCAGCACTAGGAAACACACTGAGAAACCAGAAAAAATGTTTCTCCTGCAACCGTTTCCCTTTGTGCTAGATGAACGAACGTCTCTCCACATGCTCAGTTCTGAGAAGTATGTGTGTGTGAAAGCCGTCTTTCTACTAGCTTGTTGGGAACACAGAGGTTCTTTTCAGTAGCAAACTGTACTCCATACCTATATATGGGGAGGTACTCTCTCCAAATAGGTTTTACAGTGAAAACTGCAGGAAATTCAAACCGGCACTAGGAAACAAACTGAGAAACCAGAGAATAACTTTCTCCTGAATCCCGTTCCAATTGTGCTAGATGAACGAACGTCTCTCCACATGCTCAGTTCTGAGAGATAAGTGTGTGTGAAAGTCATCCTTCACCTAGCTTGTTGGGAACACAAAGATTCTTTTCAGTTGCAAACTGCAATCTATGCATATATATGGGGAGGTACTCGCTCCAACACGGTTTTTCAGTGAAAACTGCAGGAACTTCAAACCGGCACTAGGAAACACACTGAGAAACCAGAGAAAAAGATTCTCCTGCTACCCGTTCCATTTGTGCTTGATGAACGAACTTCTCTCCACATGATCAGTTCTCAGAGATAATTGTGTGTAAAAGCCGTACTTCACATAACTTCTTGGGAACACAGAGGTTCTTTTCAGTTGCAAACTGCAATCTATGCATATATATGAGAAGGTACACGCACCAACTCGGTTTTACACTGAGATCTGCAGGAATTTCAAACCGGAACTAGGAAACACACTGAGAAACCAGAGTTAAAATTTCTCCTGCAACCCGTTCCCAATGTGCTAGATGAACGAACATCTCTTCACATGCTAAGTTCTGAGAGATAAGTGTGTGTGAAAGCCGTCCTTAACCTTGCTTGTTGGGAACACAGAGTTTTTTTTAATTTGCAAACTGCACTGCATACATTTATATGGGGTGGTACTCGTTCCAACACGGTTTTACAGTGAAAAATGCAGGAACTTCAAAATGGCCCTAGGAAACAAACTGAGAAACCAGAGAATAACTTTCTCCTGAATCCCGTTCCAATTGTCCTAGATGAACGAACGTCTCTCCACATGCTCAGTTCTGAGAGATAAGTGTGTGTGAAAGCCATCCTTCACCTAGCTTGTTGGGAACACAAAGATTCTTTTCAGTTGCAAACTGCAATCTATGCATATATATGGGGAGGTACTCGCTCCAACTCGGTTTTTCAGTGAAAACTGCAGGAACTTCAAACCGGCACTAGGAAACACACTGAGAAACCAGAGAAAAAGTTTCTCCTGCAACCCGTTCCATTTGTGCTAGATGAACGAACGTCTCTCCACATGCTCAGTTCTCAGAGATATGTGTGTGTGAAAGCCATACTTCCTCTAGCTTGTTGGGAACACAGAGTTTCTTTTCAGTAGCAAACTGTACTCCATATATATATATGGGGTGTTACAAGCTCCAACTCGTTTTTAGAGGGAAAACTGCAGGAACTTCAAACCGGCACTAGGAAACACATTGAGAAACCAGAGAAAAAGATTCTCTTGCTACCCGTTAATTTTGTGCTTGATGAACGAAATTCTCTCCACATGCTCAGGTCTCAGAGATAATTGTGTGTGAAAGCCGTCCTTCACATAGCTTCTTGGGAACACAGAGGTTCTTTTCAGTTGCAAACTGCAATCTATGCATATATATGAGAAGGTACACGCACCAACTCGGTTTTACACTGAGATCTGCAGGAATTTCAAACCGGAACTAGGAAACACACTGAGAAACCAGAGTTAAAATTTCTCCTGCAACCCGTTCCCTTTGTGCTAGATGAACGAACGTCTCTCCACATGTTCAGTTTTGAGAGATAAGTGTGTGTGAAAGCCGTCCTTCCCCTAGCTTGTTGGGAACACAGAGTTTCTTTTAATTTGCAAACTGCTGTGCATACATTTATATGGGGTGGTACTCGCTCCAACTCGGTTTTACAGTGAAAACTGCAGGATCTTCAAATCGGCACTAGGAAACACACTGAGAAACCAGAGAAAAGTTTCTCCTGCAACCCGTTCCCTTTGACCTAGATGAATGAAAATCTCTCCACATGCTAAGTTCTCAGAGATAAGTGTGTGTGAAAACCATACTTCCCCTAGCTTGTTAGGAACACAGAGTTTCTTTTCAGAAGCATACGGCACTCCATACATTTATATGGGATGGTACTCGCTCCAACCTGGTTTTAAAGTGAAAACTGTAGGAACTTCAAACCGGCACTAGGAAACACACTGAGAAACCTGAGAAAAGTTTCTCCTGCAAAACGTTCCCTTTGTGCTAGATGAACGAACGTCTCTCCACATGCTCATTTCTGAGAGATAAGTGTGTGTGAAAGCCGACCTTCACCTAGCTTGTTGGGAACACAGAGGTCCTTTTCAGTTGCAAACTGCAATCTATGCATATATATGAGGAGGTACACGCTCCAACTCGGTTTTACACTGAGAACTGCAGGAACTTCAAACCGGCACTAGGAAACACACTGAGAAACCAGAGTTAAAATTTCCCCTGCAACACGTTCCCTTTGTGCTAGATGAACGAATGTCTCTCCACATGTTCAGTTTTGAGAGAAAAGTTTGTGTGAAAGCAGTCCTTCCCCTAGCTTGTTGGGAACACAGAGATTCTTTTCAGTAGCAAATTGTACTCCATACATATATATGGGGAGGTACACGCTCCAACTCGGTTTTACAGTGAAAACTGCAGGAACTTTAAACCAGCACTAGGAAACACATTGAGAAACCGGAGAAAAAGTTTCCCTGCAACCCGTTCCCTTTGTGCTAGATGAACGAACGTCTCTCCACATGCTCAGTTCTGAGAGATAAATGTGTGTGAACGCCGTCCTTCACCTAGCTTGTTGGGAACACAGAGGTCCTTTTCAGTTGCAAACAGCAATCTATGCATATATAAGGGGAGGTACTCGCTCCAACTCGGTTTTACAGTGAAAACTGCAGGAACTTCAAACCGGCACTAGGAATAACACTGAGAAGCCAGAGAAAATGTTTCTCCTGCAACCCATTCCCTTTGTGCTAGATGAACGAACGTCTCTCCACATGCTCAGTTCTCAGAGATATGTGTGTGTGAAAGCCATACTTCCTCTAGCTTGTTGGGAACACAGAGTTTCTTTTCAGTAGCCAACTGTACTCCAAACATATATATGGGTTGTTACAAGCTCCAACTCGTTTTTAGAGTGAATACTGCAGGAACTTCAAACCGGCACTAGGAAACACACTGAGAAACCAGAGAAAAAGTTTCTCCTGAAATCCGTTCCCTTTGTGCTAGATGAACGAACGTCTCTCCACATGCTCATTTCTCAGGGATAAGTGTGTGTGAAAGCCTTCCTTCACCTAGCTTGTTGGGAACACGGAGTTTCTTTTCAGTAGCAAACTGCTCTCCATACATTTATATGGGAGGTACACGCTCCGACTCGGTTTAACAGTGAAAACTGCAGGAAATTCAAACCGGCACTAGGAAACACACTGAGAACCAGAGTAAAGTTTCTACTGCAACCCGTTCCCTTTGTTCTAGATGAACGAACGTCTCTCTACATGCTCAGTTCTCACAGATAAGTGTGTGTGAAAGCCATACTTCCCCTAGCTTGTAAGGAACACAGAGTTTCTTTTCAGTAGCAAACTGCACTCCATACATTTATATGGGTTGGTACACACTGCAACCTGCTTTTACAGTGAAAACTGCAGGAACTTCAAACCGGCACTAGGAAACACACTGAGAAACCAGAGAAAAAGTTTCTCCTGCAACCCGTTCCCTTTGACCTAGACGAACGAACGTCTATCCACATTCTCAGTTATAAGAGATAAGTGTGTGTGAAAGCCTTTCTTCACCTAGCTTGTTGGGAACACAAAGTTTCTTTTCAGTTGCAAACTGTAATCAATGCATATATATGGGGAGGTACTCGCTCCAACTCAGTTTTACAGTGAAAATTGCTGGAAATTCAAACCGGCACTAGGAAACAGACTGAGATACCAGAGTAAAAGATTCTCCTGCAAACCATTCTCTTTGTGCTAGATGAACGAACGTCTCTCCACATGCTAAGTTCTGAGAGGAAATTTTGTGTGAAAGCCGTCCTTCAACTAGCTTGTTGGGAACACACAGTTTCTTTTCAGTAGCAAACTGTACTCCATACATATATATGGGGTGGTAGTATCTCCAACTAGGTTTTACAGTGAAAACTGCAGGAACTTCAAACCGGCACTAAGAAACACACAGAGAAACCAGAGAAAAAGTTTCACCTGGAAACCGTTCCCTTTGTGCTAGATGAACGAACGTCTCTTCATATGCTCAGTCCTCACAGATAAGTGTGTGTGAAAGCCGTACTTCACCTAGCTTGTTGGGAACACAGAGTATCTTTTCAGTTGCAAACTGCCCTCCATACATTTATATGGGGTGGTAGACGCTCCATCTCCATTTAAAATTGAAAAGTGTAGGAACTTCAAACCGGCACTAGGAAACACACTGAGAAACCTGAGAAAAAGTTTCTCCTGCAACCCTTTCCATTTGTGCTAGATGAACGAACGTCTCTCCACATGCTCATTTCTGAGAGATAAGTGTGTGTGAAAGCCGCACTTCACCTAGCTTGTTGGCAACACAGAGGTCCTTTTCAGTTGCAAACTGCAATTTATGTATATATATTAGGAGGTACACGCTCCAACTCGGTTTTACACTGAGAACTGCAGGAACTTCAAACCGGCACTAGGAAACACACTGAGAAACCAGAGTTAAAATTTCTCCTGCAACACGTTCCCTTTGTGCTAGATGAACGAATGACTCTCCACATGTTCACTTTTGAGAGAAAAGTATGTGTGAAAGCATTCCTTCCCCTAGCTTGTTGGGAACACAGAGTTTATTTTCAGTAGCAAATTGTACTCCATACATATATATGGTGTGGTACACGCTCCAACTCGGATTTACAGTGAAAACTGCAGGATCTTTAAACCAGCACTAGGAAACACACTGAGAAACCGGAGAAAAAGTTTCCCTGCAACCCGTTCCCTTTGTGCTAGATGAACGAACGTCTCTCAACATGCTCAGTTCTGAGAGATAAGTGTGTGTAAATGCCGTCCTTCACCTGGCTTCTTGGGAACACAAAGATTCTTTTCAGTTGCAAACAGCAATCTATGCATATATAAGGGGAGGTACTCGCTCCAACTCGGTTTTACAGTGAAAACTGCAGGAACTTCAAACCGGCACTAGGAATAACACTGAGAAGCCAGAGAAAATGTTTCTCCTGCAACCCATTCCCTTTGTGCTAGATGAACGAACGTCTATCCTCATGCTCTGTTCTCAGAGATATGTGTGTGTGAAAGCCATACTTCCTCTAGCTTGTTGGGAACACAGAGTTTCTTTTCAGTAGCCAACTGTACTCCATACATATATATGGGTTGTTACAAGCTCCAACTCGTTTTTAGAGTGAATACTGCAGGAACTTTAAACCGGCACTAGGAAACACACTGAGAAACCAGAGAGAAAGTTTCTCCTGAAATCCGTTCCCTTTGTGCTAGATGAACGAACGTCTCTCCACATGCTCATTTCTCAGGGATAATTGTGTGTGAAAGCCGTCCTTCACCTAGCTTGTTGGGAACACAGAGTTTCTTTTCATTTGCAAACTGCACTGCATACATTTATATGGGGTGGTACTCGCTCCAACTCGGTTTTACAGTGAAAACTGCAGGATCTTCAAATCGGCACTAGGAAACACACTGAGAACCCGAGTAAAAATTTCTCCTGCAAACCGTTCCCTTTGTGCTAGATGAACGAACTTCTCTCCACGTACTCAGTTCTCAGAGATAAGTGTGTTTGAAAGCCATACTTCCCCTAGATTGTTAGGAACACAGAGTTTCTTTTCAGAAGCATACGGCACTCCATACATTTATATCGGATGGTACTCGCTCCAACCTGGTTTTACAGTGAAAACTGTAGGAACTTCAAACCGGCACTAGGAAACACACTGATAAACCTGAGAAAAAGTTTCTCCTGCAAACCGTTCCCTTTGTGCTAGATGAACGAACGTCTCTCCACATGCTCATTTCTGAGAGATAATTGTGTGTGAAAGCCGACCTTCACCTAGCTTGTTGGGAACACAGAGGTCCTTTTAAGTTGCAAACTGCAATCTATGCATATATATGAGGAGGTACACGCTCCAACTCGGTTTTACACTGAGAACTGCAGGAACTTCAAACCGGCACTAGGAAACACACTGAGAAACCAGAGTTAAAATTTCTCCTGCAACACGTTCCCTATGTGCTAGATGAACGAATGTCTCTCCACATGTTCAGTTTTGAGAGAAAAGTTTGTGTGAAAGCAGTCTTTCCCCTAGCTTGTTGGGAACACAGAGATTCTTTTCAGTAGCACATTGTACTCCATACATATATATGGGGAAGTACACGCTCCAACTCGGTTTTACAGTGAAAACTGCAGGAACTTTAAACCAGCACTAGGAAACACATTGAGAAACCGGAGAAAAAGTTTCCCTGCAACCCGTTCCCTTTGTGCTAGATGAACGAACGTCTCTCCACATGTTCCGTTTTGAGAGATAAGTGTGTGTGAAAGCCGACCTTCCCCTAGCTTGTTGGGAACACAGATATTTTTTTTGGAGCAAACTGTACTCCATACATATATATGGGGAAGTACTCTCTCCAACTAGGTTTTACAGTGAAAACTGCAGGAATTTTAATCCGGCACTAGGAAACACACTGAGAAACCAGAGTAAAAGTTTCTCCTGCAACCCGTTCCCTTTGTGCTAGATGAACGAACGTCTCTCCACATGCTCAGTTCTGAGTGATAAGTGTGTGTGAATGCCGTCCTTCACCTAGCTTGTTGGGAACACAGAGTTTCTTTTCATTTGCAAACTGCACTGCATACATATATATGGGGTGGTACTCGCTCCAACTCGGTTTTACAGTGAAAACTGCAGGAACTTCAAACCGGCACTAGAAAAAACACTGAGAAACAAGAGAAAAAGTTTCTCCTGCAACTCGTTCCCTTTGACCTACATGAACGAACTTCTCTCCACATGCTCAGTTCTGAGAGACTAGTGTGTGTGAAAGCCGTGCTTCACCTAGCATGTTGGGAACACAAAGTATCTTTTTAGTTGCAAACTGCAATCTATGCATATATATGTGGAGGTACAGGCTCCAACTCGGTTTTACAGTGAAAACTGCAGGAACTTTAAAGCAGCACTAGGAAACACACTGAGAACCCGTAGAAAAAGTTTCTCCTGCAACCCGTTCCCTTTGTGCTAGATGAACGAACGTCTCTCCACATGCTCAGTTCTCAGAGATAAGTGTGTGTGAAAGCCATACTTCCGCTAGCTTGTGAGGAACACAGAGTTTCTTTTCAGTAGCAAACTGCACTCCATTCATTTATATGGGGTGGTACTCGCTCCAACCTGGTTTTACAGTGAAAACTGCAGGAACTTCAAACCGGCACTAGGAAACACAATGAGAAACCAGAGAAAAAGTTTCTCCTGCAACCCGTTCCCTTTGTGCTAGATTAACGAACGTCTCTCCACATGCTCATTTCTGAGATTTAAGTGTGTGTGAAAGCCGTCCTTCACCTAGCTTGTTGGGATCACACAGTTTTTTTCAGTAGCAAACTGTGCTCCATACATATATATGGGGAGGTACTATCTCCAACTAGATTTTACAGTGAAAACTGCAGGAAATTCAAACCGGCACTAGGAAACACACTGAGAAACCAGAGAAAAATTTCTCCTGGAACCCGTTCCTTTGTGCTAGATGAACGAACGTCTCTTCTATGCTCAGTTCTCAGAGATAAGTGTGTGTGAAAGCCGTCCTTCACTTAGCTTGTTGGGAACACAGAGTTTCTTTTCAGTTGCAAAATGCACTCCATACATTTATATGGGGTGGTACCCGCTCCATCTCCATTTTACAGTGAAAACTGTAGGAACGTTAAACCGGCATGAGGATACAAACTGAGAAACCTGAGAAAAAGTTTCCCCTGCAACCCTTTCCCTTTGAACTACATGAACGAACGACTTTCCACATGCTCAGTTCTGAGAGGTAAGTGTGTGTGAAAGCCGTCCTTCACCTAGCTTGTTGGGAACACACAGTTTCTTTTCAGTTGCAAACTGAAATCTATGCATATATTTGAGGAGTTACACGCTCGAACTCGGTTTTACACTGAGAAATGCAGGAACTTCCAATCGGCACTAGGAAACACACTGAGATACCTGAGAAAAAGTTTCTCCTGCAACGCCTTCCCTTTCTGCAAGATGAACGAACGTCTCTCCACATGCTCAGTTCTTAGAGATAAATGTGTGTGAAAGCCGTCCTTCAACTAGCTTGTTGGGAACACAGAGTTTCTTTTCAGTTGCAAACTGCACTCCATACATTTATATGGGGTGGTACTCGCTCCAACTCGGTTTTACAGTGAAAATTGCAGGAACTTCAAAACGGCACTAGGAAACACACTGAGAAACCAGAGAAAAAGTTTCTCCTGCAACCCGTTCCCTTTGACCTAGATGAATGAACGTCTCTCCACATGCTCAGTTCTCAGAGATATGTGTGTGTGAAAGCCGTCCTTCACCTAGCTTGTTCGGAACACGGAGTTTCTTTCCAGTAGCAAACTGCTCTCCATACATTTATATGGGAGGTACACACTCCGACTCGGTTTAACAGTGAAAACTGCAGGAAATTCAAAACGGCACTAGGAAACACACTGAGAACCAGAGTAAAAATTTCTACTGCAACCCGTTCCCTTTCTTCTAGATGAATGAACGTCTCTCTACATGCTCAGTTCTCACAGATAAGTGTGTGTGAAAGCCATACTTCCCCTAGCTTGTCAGGAACACAGAGTTTCTTTTCAGTAGCAAACTGCACTCCATACATTTATATGGGTTGGTACTCGCTGCAACCTGCTTTAACAATGAAAACTTCAGGAACTTCAAACCGGCACTAGGAAACACACAGAGAAACCAGAGAAAAAGTTTCTCCTGGAATCCGTTCCCTTTGTGCTAGATGAACGAACGTCTCTTCACATGCTCAGTTCTCACAGATAAGTGTGTGTGAAAGCCGTACTTCACCTAGCTTGTTGGGAACACAGAGTATCTTTTCAGTTGCAAACTGCACTCCATACATTTATATGGGGTGGTAGACGCTCCATCTCCATTTAACATTGAAAACTGTAGGAACTTCAAACCGGCACTAGGAAACACACTGAGAAACCTGAGAAAAAGTTTCTCCTGCAACCCTTTCCCTTTGTGCTAGATGAACGAACGTCTCTCCACATGCTCATTTCTGAGAGATAAGTGTGTGTGAAAGCCGACCTTCACCTAGCTTGTTGGCAACACAGAGGTCCTTTTCAGCTGCAAACTGCAATCAATGCATATATATTAGGAGGTACACGCTCCAACTCGCTTTTACACTGAGAACTGCAGGAACTTCAAACCGGCACTAGGAAACACACTGAGAAACCAGAGGTAAAATTTCTCCTGCAACACGTTCCCTTTGTGCTAGATGAACGAATGTCTCTCCACATGTTCACTTTTGAGAGAAAAGTGTGTGTGAAAGCATTCCTTCCCCTAGCTTGTTGGGAACACAGAGTTTCTTTTCAGTAGCAAATTGTACTCCATACATATATATGGGGAGGTACACGCTCCAACTCGTATTTACAGTGAAAACTGCAGTATCTTTAAACCAGCACTAGAAAACACATTGAGAATCCGGAGAAAAAGTTTCCCTGCAACCCGTTTCCTTTGACCTAGATGAACGAACGTCTCTCAACATGCTCAGTTCTGAGAGATAAGTGTGTGTAAATGCCGTTCTTCACCTGGCTTTTTGGGAACACAAAGATTCTTTTCAGTTGCAAACAGCAATCTATGCATATATATGGGGAGGTACTCGCTCCAACTCGGTTTTACAGTGAAAACTGCAGGAACTTCAAACCGTCAATAGGAAAAACACTGACAAACCAGAGAAAAAGTTTCTCCTGCAACCCGTTACCTTTGTGCTAGATGAACGAACGTCTCTCCACATGCTCAGTTCTCAGAGTTATGTGTGTGTGAAAGCCGTCCTTCACCTAGCTTGTTGGGAACACGGAGTTTCTTTTCAGTAGCAAACTGCTATCCATACATTTATATGGGAGGTACACGCTCCGACTCGGTTTAACAGTGAAAACTGCAGGAAATTCAAACCGGCACTAGGAAACACACTGAGAACCAGAGTAAAGTTTCTACTGCAACCCGTTCCCTTTGTTCTAGATGAACGAACGTCTCTCTACATGCTCAGTTCTCACAGATAAGTGTGTGTGAAAGCCATACTTCCCCTAGCTTGTAAGGAACACAGAGTTTCTTTTCAGTAGCAAACTGCACTCCATACATTTATATGGGTTGGTACTCGCTGCAAACTGCTTTTACAGTGAAAACTGCAGGAACTTCAAACCGGCACTAGGAAACACACTGAGAAACCAGAGAAAAAGTTTCTCCTGCAACCCGTTCCCTTTGACCTAAATGAAAGAACGTCTATCCACATTCTCAGTTATAAGAGAGAAGTGTGTGTGAAAGCCTTTCTTCACCTAGCTTGTTGGGAACACAAAGTTTCTTTTCAGTTGCAAACTGTAATCAATGCATATATATGGGGAGGTACTCGCTCCAACTCGGTTTTACAGTGAAAATTGCTGGAAATTCAAACCGGCACTAGGAAACAGACTGAGATACCAGAGTAAAAGATTCTCCTGCAAACCATTCTCTTTGTGCTAGATGAACGAACGTCTCTCCACATGCTAAGTTCTCAGAGTTATGTGTGTGTGAAAGCCGTCCTTCAACTAGCTTGTTGGGAACACACAGTTTCTTTTCAGTAGCAAACTGTACTCCATACATATATATGGGTTGGTAGTATCTCCAACTAGGTTTTACAGTGAAAACTGCAGGAACTTCAAACCAGCACTAAGAAACACACAGAGAAACCAGAGAAAAAGTTTCACCTGGAAACCGTTCCCTTTGTGCTAGATGAACGAACGTCTCTTCACATGCTCAGTCCTCACAGATAAGTGTGTGTGAAAGCCGTACTTCACCTAGCTTGTTGGGAACACGGAGTTTGTTTTCAGTAGCAAATTGCACTCCATACATTTATATGGGGAGGTACTCGCTCCGACTCGTTTTAACAGTGAAAATTGCAGGAACTTCAAACCGGCACTAGGAATCACACTGAGAAACCAGAGAAAAAGTTTCCGCAACAAACCTTTCCCTTTGTGCTAGATGAACGAACGTCTCTCTACATGCTCAGTTCTCAGAGATATGTGTGTGGGAAAGCCGTCCTTCACATAGCTTGTTGGGAACACAGAGGTCCTTTTCAGTTGCAAACTGCAATCTATGCATATATATGAGGAGGTACACGCTCCAACTCGGTTTTACACTGAGAACTGCAGGAACTTCAAACCGGCACTAGGAAACACACTGAGAAACCAGAGTTAAAATTTCTCCTGCAACACGTTCCCTATGTGCTAGATGAACGAATGTCTCTCCACATGTTCAGTTTTGAGAGAAAAGTTTGTGTGAAAGCAGTCTTTCCCCTAGCTTGTTGGGAACACAGAGATTCTTTTCAGTAGCAAATTGTACTCCATACATATATATGGGGAGGTACAAGCTCCAACTCGATTTTACAGTGAAAACTGCAGGAACTTTAAACCAGCACTAGGAAACACATTGAGAAACCGGAGAAAAAGTTTCCCTGCAACCCGTTCCCTTTGTGCTAGATGAACGAACGTCTCTCCACATGTTCAGTTTTGAGAGATAAGTGTGTGTGAAAGCCGACCTTCCCCTAGCTTGTTGGGAACACAGATTTTTTTTTTGGAGCAAACTGTACTCCATACATATATATGGGGAAGTACACTCTCCAACTAGGTTTTACAGTGAAAACTGCAGGAATTTCAATCCGGCACTAGGAAACACACTGAGAAACCAGAGTAAAAGTTTCTCCTGCAACCCGTTCCCTTTGTGCTAGATGAACGAACGTCTCTCCACATGGTCAGTTCTGAGTGATAAGTGTGTGTGAAAGCCGTCCTTCACCTAGCTTGTTGGGAACACAGAGTTTCTTTTCATTTGCAAACTGCACTGCATACATTTATATGGGGTGGTACTCGCTCCAACTCGGTTTTACAGTGAAAACTGCAGGAACTTCAAACCGGCACTAGAAAAAACACTGAGAAACAAGAGAAAAAGTTTCTCCTGCAACTCGTTCCCTTTGACCTACATGAACGAACTTCTGTCCACATGCTCAGTTCTGAGAGACTAGTGTGTGTGAAAGCCGTGCTTCACCTAGCTTGTTGGGAACACAAAGTATCTTTTCAGTTGCAAACTGCAATCTATGCATATATATGGGGAGGTACAGGCTCCAACTCGGTTTTACAGTGAAAACTGCAGGAACTTTAAAGCAGCACTTGGAAACACACTGAGAAACCGGAGAAAAAGTTTCTCCTGCAACCCGTTCCCTTTATGCTAGATGAACGAACGTCTCTCCACATGCTCAGTTCTCAGAGATAAGTGTGTGTGAAAGCCATACTTCCGCTAGCTTGTGAGGAACACAGAGTTTCTTTTCAGTAGCAAACTGCACTCCATTCATTTATATGGGGTGGTACTCGATCCAACCTGGTTTTACAGTGAAAATTGCAGGAACTTCAAACCGGCACTAGGAAACACAATGAGAAACCAGAGAAAAAGTTTCACCTGCAACCCGTTCCCTTTGTGCTAGATTAACGAACGTCTCTCCACATGCTCATTTCTGAGATGTAAGTGTGTGTGAAAGCCGTCCTTCACCTAGCTTTTTGGGAGCACACAGTTTTTTTCAGTAGCAAACTGTACTCCATACATATATATGGGGAGGTACTATCTCCAACTAGATTTTACAGTGAAAACTGCAGGAAATTCAAACCGGCACTAGGAAACACACTGAGAAACCAGAGTAAAATTTCTCCTGGAAACCGTTCCCTTTGTGCTAGATGAACGAACGTCTCTTCTCATGCTCAGTTCTCAGAGATAAATGTGTGTGAAAGCCGTCCTTCACTTAGCTTGTTGGGAACACAGAGTTTCTTTTCAGTTGCAAAATGCACTCCATACATATATATGGGTTGGTAGTATCTCCAACTAAGTTTTACAGTGAAAACTGCAGGAACTTCAAACCAGCACTAAGAAACACACAGAGAAATCAGAGAAAAAGTTTCACCTGGAAACCGTTCCCTTTGTGCTAGATGAACGAACGTCTCTTCACATGCTCAGTCCTCACAGATAAGTGTGTGTGAAAGCCGTACTTCACCTAGCTTGTTGGGAACACGGAGTTTGTTTTCAGTAGCAAATTGCACTCCATACATTTATATGGGGAGGTACTCGCTCCGACTCGTTTTAACAGTGAAAATTGCAGGAACTTCAAACCGGCACTAGGAATCACACTGAGAAACCAGAGAAAAAGTTTCCGCAACAAACCTTTCCCTTTGTGCTAGATGAACGAACGTCTCTCTACATGCTCAGTTCTCAGAGATATGTGTGTGGGAAAGCCGTCCTTCACATAGCTTGTTGGGAACACAGAGGTCCTTTTCAGTTGCAAACTGCAATCTATGCATATATATGAGGAGGTACACGCTCCAACTCGGTTTTACACTGAGAACTGCAGGAACTTCAAACCGGCACTAGGAAACACACTGAGAAACCAGAGTTAAAATTTCTCCTGCAACACGTTCCCTATGTGCTAGATGAACGAATGTCTCTCCACATGTTCAGTTTTGAGAGAAAAGTTTGTGTGAAAGCAGTCTTTCCCCTAGCTTGTTGGGAACACAGAGATTCTTTTCAGTAGCAAATTGTACTCCATACATATATATGGGGAGGTACAAGCTCCAACTCGATTTTACAGTGAAAACTGCAGGAACTTTAAACCAGCACTAGGAAACACATTGAGAAACCGGAGAAAAAGTTTCCCTGCAACCCGTTCCCTTTGTGCTAGATGAACGAACGTCTCTCCACATGTTCAGTTTTGAGAGATAAGTGTGTGTGAAAGCCGACCTTCCCCTAGCTTGTTGGGAACACAGATTTTTTTTTTGGAGCAAACTGTACTCCATACATATATATGGGGAAGTACACTCTCCAACTAGGTTTTACAGTGAAAACTGCAGGAATTTCAATCCGGCACTAGGAAACACACTGAGAAACCAGAGAAAAAGTTTCTCCTGCAACCCGTTCCCTTTGTGCTAGATGAACGAACGTCTCTCCACATGGTCAGTTCTGAGTGATAAGTGTGTGTGAAAGCCGTCCTTCACCTAGCTTGTTGGGAACACAGAGTTTCTTTTCATTTGCAAACTGCACTGCATACATTTATATGGGGTGGTACTCGCTCCAACTCGGTTTTACAGTGAAAACTGCAGGAACTTCAAACCGGCACTAGAAAAAACACTGAGAATCAAGAGAAAAAGTTTCTCCTGCAACTCGTTCCCTTTGACCTACATGAACGAACTTCTGTCCACATGCTCAGTTCTGAGAGACTAGTGTGTGTGAAAGCCGTGCTTCACCTAGCTTGTTGGGAACACAAAGTATCTTTTCAGTTGCAAACTGCAATCTATGCATATATATGGGGAGGTACAGGCTCCAACTCGGTTTTACAGTGAAAACTGCAGGAACTTTAAAGCAGCACTTGGAAACACACTGAGAAACCGGAGAAAAAGTTTCTCCTGCAACCCGTTCCCTTTATGCTAGATGAACGAACGTCTCTCCACATGCTCAGTTCTCAGAGATAAGTGTGTGTGAAAGCCATACTTCCGCTAGCTTGTGAGGAACACAGAGTTTCTTTTCAGTAGCAAACTGCACTCCATTCATTTATATGGGGTGGTACTCGATCCAACCTGGTTTTACAGTGAAAATTGCAGGAACTTCAAACCGGCACTAGGAAACACAATGAGAAACCAGAGAAAAAGTTTCACCTGCAACCCGTTCCCTTTGTGCTAGATTAACGAACGTCTCTCCACATGCTCATTTCTGAGATGTAAGTGTGTGTGAAAGCCGTCCTTCACCTAGCTTTTTGGGAGCACACAGTTTTTTTCAGTAGCAAACTGTACTCCATACATATATATGGGGAGGTACTATCTCCAACTAGATTTTACAGTGAAAACTGCAGGAAATTCAAACCGGCACTAGGAAACACACTGAGAAACCAGAGTAAAATTTCTCCTGGAACCCGTTCCCTTTGTGCTAGATGAACGAACGTCTCTTCTCATGCTCAGTTCTCAGAGATAAATGTGTGTGAAAGCCGTCCTTCACTTAGCTTGTTGGGAACACAGAGTTTCTTTTCAGTTGCAAAATGCACTCCATACATTTATATGGGGTGGTACCCGCTCCATCTCCATTTTACAGTGAAAACTGTAGGAACGTTAAACCGGCATGAGGATACAAACTGAGAAACCTGAGAAAAAGTTTCCCCTGCAACCCTTTCCATTTGAACTACATGAACGAACGACTTTCCACATGCTCAGTTCTGAGAGGTAAGTGGGTGTGAAAGCCGCCCTTCACCTAGCTTGTTGGGAACACACAGTTTCTTTTCAGTTGCAAACTGCAATCTATGCATATATTTGAGGAGGTACACGCTCGAAATCGGTTTTACACTGAGAAATGCAGGAACTTCCAATCGGCACTAGGAAACACACTGAGAAACCAGAGTTAAAATTTCTCCAGCAACCCGTTCCCTTTGTACTAGATGAACGAAAATTTCTCCACATGTTAAGTTTTGAGAAATAAGTTGTGTGAAAGCCGTCATTCCCGTAGCTTGTTGGGAACACAGAGTTTCTTTTCAGTAGCAAACTGTACTCCATACATATATATGGGGAGGTACTATCTCCAACTAGGTTTTACAGTGAAAACTGCAGGAACTTCAAACCGGCACTAGGAAAAACACTGAGAAACCAGAGTAAAAGTTTCTCCTGGAACCCGTTCCCTTTGTGCTAGATGAACGAACGTCTCTTCACAAGTTCAGTTCTCAGAGATATGTGTGTGTGAAAGCTGTTCTTCACCTAGCTTGTTGGGAACACAGAGTTTCTTTTCAGTTGAAAGCTACACTCCATACATTTATATGGGGTGGAACTCGCTCCATTTCCATTTTACAGTGAAAACTGTAGGAACTTCAAACCGGCACTAGGAAACACACTGTGATACCTGAGAAAAAGTTTCTCCTGCAACGCCTTCCCTTTCTGCAAGATGAACGAACGTCTCTCCACATGCTCAGTTCTTAGAGATAAATGTGTGTGAAAGCCGTCCTTCAACTAGCTTGTTGGGAACACAGAGTTTCTTTTCAGTTGCAAACTGCACTCCATACATTTATATGGGGTGGTACTCACTCCAACACGGTTTTACAGTGAAAATTGCAGGAACTTCAAAACGGCACTAGGAAACACACTGAGAAACCAGAGAAAAAGTTTCTCCTGCAACCCGTTCCCTTTGACCTAGATGAATGAACGTCTCTCCACATGCTCAGTTCTCAGAAATATGAGTGTGTGAAAGCCGTCCTTCACCTAGCTTGTTGGGAACACGGAGTTTCTTTCCAGTAGCAAACTGCTGTCCATACATTTATATGGGAGGTGCACACTCCGACTCGGTTTAACAGTGAAAACTGCAGGAAATTCAAACCGGCACTAGGAAACACACTGAGAACTAGAGTAAAAATTTCTACTGCAACCCTTTCCCTTTCTTCTAGATGAATGAACGTCTCTCTACATGCTCAGTTCTCACAGATAAGTGTGTGTGAAAGCCATACTTCCCCTAGCTTGTCAGGAACACAGAGTTTCTTTTCAGTAGCAAACTGCACTCCATACATTTATATGGGTTGGTACTCGCTGCAACCTGCTTTTACAATGAAAACTGCAGGAACTTCAAACCGGCACTAGGAAACACACAGAGAAACCAGAGAAAAAGTTTCTCCTGGAAACCGTTCCCTTTGTGCTAGATGAACGAACGTCTCTTCACATGCTCAGTTCTCACAGATAAGTGTGTGTGAAAGCCGTACTTCACCTAGCTTGTTGGGAACACAGAGTATCTTTTCAGTTGCAAACTGCACTCCATACATTTATATGGGGTGGTAGACGCTCCATCTCCATTTAACATTGAAAAGTGTAGGAACTTCAAACCGGCACAAGGAAACACACTGAGAAACCTGAGAAAAAGTTTCTCCTGCAACCCTTTCCCTTTGTGCTAGATGAACGAACGTCTCTCCACATGCTCATTTCTGAAAGATAAGTGTGTGTGAAAGCCGACCTTCACCTAGCTTGTTGGCAACACAGAGGTCCTTTTCAGCTGCAAACTGCAATCTATGCATATATATTAGGAGGTACACGCTCCAACTCGGTTTTACACTGAGAACTGGGGAACTTCAAACCGGCACTAGGAAACACACTGAGAAACCAGAGGTAAAATTTCTCCTGCAACACGTTCCCTTTGTGCTAGATGAACGAATGTCTCTCAACATGTTCACTTTTGAGAGAAAAGTGTGTGTGAAAGCATTCCTTCCCCTAGCTTGTTGGGAAAACAGAGTTTCTTTTCAGTAGCAAATTGTACTCCATACATATATATGGGGAGGTACACGCTCCAACTCGTATTTACAGTGAAAACTGCAGGATCTTTAAACCAGCACTAGAAAACACATTGAGAATCCGGAGAAAAAGTTTCCTTGTAACCCGTTTCCTTTGACCAAGATGAACGAACGTCTCTCAACATGCTCAGTTCTGAGAGATAAGTGTGTGTAAATGCCGTTCTTCACCTGGCTTCTTGGGAACACAAAGATTCTTTTCAGTTGCAAACAGCAATCTATGCATATATATGGGGAGGTACTCGCTCCAACTGGGTTTTACAGTGAAAACTGCAGGAACTTCAAACCGTCAATAGGAAAAACACTGACAAACCAGAGAAAAAGTTTCTCCTGCAACCCGTTCCCTTTTTGCTAGATGAACGAACGTCTCTCCACATGCTCAGTTCTCAGAGTTATGTGTGTGTGAAAGCCAACATCCCCTAGCTTGTTGGGAACACAGAGTTTCTTTTCAGTAGCCAACTGTACTCCATATATATATATGGGGTGTTACTAGCTCCAACTCGTTTTTAGAGTGAAAATTGCAGGAACTTCAAACCGGCACTAGGAAACACACTGAGAAACCAGAGTAAAAGTTTCTCCTGCAACCCGATCCCTTTTTGCTAGATGAATGAACGTCTCTCCACATGCTCAGTTCTCAGAGATATGTGTGTGTGAAAGCCGTCCTTCACCTAGCTTGTTGGGAACACGGAGTTTCTTTTCAGTAGCAAACTGCTCTCCGTACATTTATATGGGAGGTACACGCTCCGACTCGGTTTAACAGTGAAAACTGCAGGAAATTCAAACCGGCACTAGGAAACACACTGAGAACCAGAGTAAAGTTTCTACTGCAACCCGTTCCCTTTGTTCTAGATGAACGAACGTCTCTCTACATGCTCAGTTCTCACAGATAAGTGTGTGTGAAAGCCATACTTCCCCTAGCTTGTAAGGAACACAGAGTTTCTTTTCAGTAGCAAACTGCACTCCATACATTTATATGGGTTGGTACTCGCTGCAACCTGCTTTTACAGTGAAAACTGCAGGAACTTCAAACCGGCACTAGGAAACACACTGAGAAACCAGAGAAAAAGTTTCTCCTGCAACCCGTTCCCTTTGACCTAGATGAACGAACGTCTATCCACATTCTCAGTTATAAGAGATAAGTGTGTGTGAAAGCCTTTCTTCACCTAGCTTGTTGGGAACACAAAGTTTCTTTTCAGTTGCAAACTGTAATCAATGCATATATATGGGGAGGTACTCGCTCCAACTCGGTTTTACAGTGAAAATTGCTGGAAATTCAAACCGGCACTAGGAAACAGACTGAGATACCAGAGTAAAAGGTTCTCCTGCAAACCATTCTCTTTGTGCTAGATGAACGAACGTCTCTCCACATGCTAAGTTCTGAGAGGAAATTGTGTGTGAATGTCGTCCTTCAACTAGCTTGTTGGGAACACACAGTTTCTTTTCAGTAGCAAACGGTACCCCATACATATATATGGGGTGGTAGTATCTCCAACTAGGTTTTACAGTGAAAACTGCAGGAACTTCAAACCGGCACTAAGAAACACACAGAGAAACCAGAGAAAAAGTTTCACCTGGAAACCGTTCCCTTTGTGCTAGATGAACGAACGTCTCTTCACATGCTCAGTCCTCACAGATAAGTGTGTGTGAAAGCCGTACTTCACCTAGCTTGTTGGGAACACAGAGTATCTTTTCAGTTGCAAACTGCACTCCATACATTTATATGGGGTGGTAGACACTCTATCTCCATTTAACATTGAAAAGTGTAGGAACTTCAAACCGGCACAAGGAAACACACTGAGAAACCTGAGAAAAAGTTTCTCCTGCAACCCGTTCCCTTTGTGCTAGATGAACGAACGTCTCTTCTCATGCTCAGTTTTCAGAGATAAGTGTGTGTGAAACCCGTTCTTCACTTAGCTTGTTGGGAATACAGAGTTTCTTTTCGGTTGCAAAATTCACTCCATACATTTATATGGGTTGGTACTAGCTCCATCTCCATTTTACAATGAAAACTGTAGGAACGTCAAACAGGCACGAGGATACAAACTGAGAAACCTGAGAAAAAGTTTCCCCTGCAACCCTTTCCCTTTGACCTACATGAACGAACGACTTTCCACATGCTCAGTTCTGAGAGGAAATTGTGTGTGAAAGCCGTCCTTCACCTAGCTTGTTGGGAACACACAGTTTCTTTTCAGTTGCAAACTGCAATCTATGCATATATATGAGGAGGTACACGCGCGAACTCGGTTTTACACTAAGAACTGCAGGAACTTCAAATCGGCACTAGGAAACACACTGAGAAACCAGAGTTAAAATTTCTCCTGCAACCCGTTCCCTTTGTATTATATGAACGAATGTCTCTCCACATGTTAAGTTTTGAGAGATAAGTTGTGTGAAAGCCGTCATTCCCGTAGCTTGTTGGGAACACAGAGTTTCTTTTCAGTAGCAAACTGTACTCCATACATATATATGGGGAGGTACCCTCTGCAACTAGGTTTTACAGTGAAAACTGCAGGAAATTCAAACCGGCAGTAGGAAACACACTGAGAAACCAGAGTAAAAGTTTCTCCTGCAACCCGTTCCCTTTGTGCTAGATGAACGAACGTCTCTTCACAAGCTCAGTTCTCAGAGATAAGTGTGTGTGAAAGACGTCCTTCAACTAGCTTGTTGGGAACACACAGATTCTTTTCAGTAGCAAACTCTATTCCATACATATATATGGGGAGGTACTATCTCCAACTAGGTTTTACAGTGAAAACTGCAGGAAGTTCAAACTGGCACTAGGAAAAACACTGAGAAACCAGAGTAAAAGTTTCTCCTGGAACCCGTTCCCTTTGTGCTAGATGAACGAACGTCTCTTCACAAGTTCATTTCTCAGTGATATGTGTGTGTGAAAGCTGTTCTTCACCTAGCTTGTTGGGAACACAGAGTTTCTTTTCAGTTGAAGCTACACTCCATACATGTTTATGGGGTGGTACTCGCTCCATTTCCATTTTACAGTGAAAACTGTAGGAACTTCAAACCGGCACTAGGAAACACACTGAGATACCTGAGAAAAAGTTTCTCCTTCAACGCCTTCCCTTTCTGCAAGATGAACGAACGTCTCTCCACATGCTCAGTTCTCAGAGATAAGTGTGTGTGAAAGCCGTTCTTCACCTAGCTTGTTGGGAACACAGAATTTCTTTTCAGTTGCAAACTGCACTCCATATATTTATATGGGGTGGTACTCGCTCCAAATCGGTTTTACAGTGAAAATTGCAGGAACTTCAAAACGGCACTAGGAAACAAACTGAGAAACCAGAGAAAAAGTTTCTCCTGCAACACGTTCCCTTTGACCTACATGAACTAACGTCTCTCCACATGCTCAGTTCTGACAGACATGTGTGTGTGAAAGCCGTCCTTCACCTAGCTTGTTGCGAAAACCAAGATTCTTTTCAGTTGCAAACTGCAATCTATGCATATATATGGGGAGGTACTCGCTCCAACTCGGTTTTACAGTGAAAACTGCAGGAGCTTCAAACCGGCACTAGAAAAAATACTGACAAACCAGATAAAAAGTTTCTCCTGCAACCCGTTCCCTTTGTGCTAGATGAACGAACGTCTCTCCACATGCTCAGTTCTCACATATATGTGTGTCTGAAAGCCATACATCCCCTAGCTTGTTGGGAACACAGAGTTTCTTTTCAGTAGCCAAATGTACTCCATATATATATATGGGGTGTTACTAGCTCCAACTCGTTTTTAGAGTGAAACTTGCAGGAACTTCAAACCGGCACTAGGAAACACACTGAGAAACCAGAGTAAAAGTTTCTTCTGCAACCCGTTCCCTTTTTGCTAGATGAATGAAGGTCTCTCCACATGCTCAGTTCTCAGAGATAAGTGTGTGTGAAAGCCGTACTTCACCTAGCTTGTTGGGAACACGGAGTTTCTTTTCAGTAGCAAACTGCTCTCCATACATTTATATGGGGAGGTACACGCTCCGACTCGGTTTAACAGTGAAAACTGCAGGAAATTCAAACCGGCACTAGGAAACACACTGAGAACCAGAGTAAAAATTTCTACTGCAACCCGTTCCCTTTGTTCTAGATGAACGAACGTCCCTCTACATGCTCAGTTCTCACAGATAAGTGTGTGTGAAAGCCATACTTCCCCTAGCTTGTTAGGAACACAGAGTTTCTTTTCAGTAGCAAACTGCACTCCATACATTTATATGGGTTGCTACTCGCTGCAACTTGCTTTTACAGTGAAAACTGCAGGAACTTCAAACCGGCACTAGGAAACACACTGAGAAACCAGAGAAAAAGTTTTCCTGCAACCCGTTCCCTTTGACCTAGATGAACGAACGATTATCCACATGCTCAGTTATAAGAGATAAGTGTGTGTGAAAGCCTTTCTTCACCTAGCTTGTTGGGAACACAAAGTTTCTTTTCAGTTGCAAACTGTAATCAATGCATATATATGGGGAGGTACTCGCTCCAACTCGGTTTTACAGTGAAAATTGCTGGAAATTCAAACCGGCACTAGGAAAAAGACTGAGAAACCAGAGTAAAAGATTCTCCTGCAAAACGTTCTTTTTGTGCTAGATGAACGAACGTCTCTCCACATGCTAAGTTCTGAGAGGAAATTGTGTTTGAAAGCCGTCCTTCAACTAGCTTGTTGGGAACACACAGTTTCTTTTCAGTAGCAAACTGTACTCCATACATATATATGGGGTGGTAGTATCTCCAACTAGGTTTTACAGTGAAAACTGCAGGAACCTCAAAACGGCACTAGGAAACACACAGAGAAACCAGAGAAAAAGTTTCTCCTGGAAACCTTTCCCTTTGTGCTAGATGAACGAACGTCTCTTCACATGCTCAGTTCTCACAGATAAGTGTGTGTGAAAGCCGTACTTCACCTAGCATGTTGGGAACACAGAGTATCTTTTCAGTTGCAAACTGCACTCCATACATTTATATGGGGTGGTAGACGCTCCAACTCCATTTAACATTGAAAAGTGTAGGAACTTCAAACCGGCACTAGGAAACACACTGAGAAACCTGAGAAAAAGTTTCTCCTGCAACCCTTTCCCTTTGTGCTAGATGAACAAACGTCTCTCCACATGCTCATTTCTGAGAGATAAGTGTGTGTGAAAGCCGCACTTCACCTAGCTTGTTGGAAATACAGAGGTCCTTTTCAGTTGCAAACTGCAATCTATGCATATATATGAGGAGGTACACGCTCCAACTCGGGTTTACACTGAGAAATGCAGGAATTTCATACCGGCACTAGGAAACACACTGAGAAAACAGAGTTAAAATTTCTACTGCAACCCGTTCCCTTTTTGCTAGATGAACGAATGTCTCTCCACATGTTCAGTTTTGAGAGAAAAGTGTGTGTGAAAGCAGTCCTTCCACTAGCTTGTTGGGAATACAGAGATTCTTTTTAGTAGCAAACTGCACTCCATACATTTATATGGGTTGGTAATCGCTGCAACTTGGTTTTACAGTGAAAACTGCAGGAAATTCAAACCGGCACTAGGAAACACACTGAGAAACCAGAGAAAAAGGTTCTCCTGCAACCCGTTCCCTTTTACCTAGATGAACGAACTTCTCTCCACATGCTCAGTTATGAGAGATAAGTGTGTGTGAAAGCCATTCTTCACCTAGCTTGTTGGGAACACAAAGTTTCTTTTCACTTGCAAACTGCAATCAATGCATATATATGGGGAGGTACTCGCTTCAACTCGGTTTTACAGTGAAAACTGCTGGAAATTCAAACCGGCACTAGGAAACACAGTGAGAAACCGGAGAAAAAGTTTCTCCTGGAACCCATTCCCTTTGTGCTAGATGAACGAACGTCTCTTCACATGCTCAGTTCTCACAGATAAGTGTGTGTGAAAGCCGCCCTTCACCTAGCTTGTTGGGAACACAGAGGTCCTTTCAGTTGCAAACTGCAATCTGTGCATATATATGAGTATGTACACGATCCAACTCGGTGTTACACTGAGAACTGCAGGAACTTCAAAACGGCACTAGGAAACACAGTGAGAAACCGGAGAAAAAGTTTCACCTGGTATCCGTTTCCTTTGTGCTAGATGAACGAACGTCTCACCACATGCTCAGTTCTCAGAGGAAAGTGTGTGCGAAAGCCGTCCTAGACCTAGCTTGTAGGGAACACACAGTTTCTTTTCAGTAGCAAACTGTACTCCATACATATATATGGGGAGGTACTCTCTCCAACTAGGTTTTACAGTGAAAAGTGCAGAAACATCAAACCGGCACTAGGAAACACACAGAGAAACCAGAGTAAAAGTTTATCCTTGAAACCGTTCCCTTTGTGCTAGATGAACGAACGTCTTTTCACATGCTCAGTTCTCACAGATAAGTGTGTGTGAAAGCCGCCCTTCACCTAGCTTGTTGGGAACACAGAGTTTCTTTTCAGTTGCAAATTGCACTCCATATATTTATATGAGGTGTAGAAACTCCATCTCCATTTAACAGTGAAAAGTGTAGGAACTTCAAACCGGCACTAGGAAACACACTGAGAAACCTGAGAAAAAGTTTCTCGTGCAACCCTTTCCCTTTGTGCTAGATGAACGAACGTCTCTCCACATGCTCATTTTTGAGAGATACGTGTGTGTGAAAGCCGCCCTTCACCAAGCTTGTTGGGAACACACAGGTCCTTTTCAGTTGCCAACTGCAATCTATGCATATAAATGAGGAGGTACACGCTCCAACTCGGTTTTACACTGAGAACTGCAGGAACTTCAAACAGGCACTAGGAAACACACTGAGAAACCAGAGTTAAAATTTCTCCTGCAACCCGTTCCCTTTGTGCTAGATGAACGAATGTCTCTCCACATGTTCATTTTTGAGAGAAAATTGTGTGTGAAAGCAGTCCTTCCCCTAGCTTGTTGGGAACACAGAGATCCTTTTCAGTAGCAAATTGTAATCCATACATATATATGGGGTGTTACAAGCTCCAACTCGTTTTTAGAGGGAAAACTGCAGGAACTTCAAACCGGCACTAGGAAACACACTGATGAAACCAGAGAAAAAGTTTCTCCTGCAACCCGTTCCCTTTGTGCTAGATGAATGAACGTCTCTCCACACGCTCAGTTCTCAGAGATAAGTGTGTGTGAAAATCGTCCTTCACCTAGCTTGTTGGGAACACAGAGGTTCTTTTCAGTTGCAAACTGCAATCTATGCATATATATGAGAATGTACACGCTCCAACTCGGTTTTACACTGATAACTGCAGGAATTTCAAACCGGCACTATAAAACACACTGAGAAACCAGAGTTAAAATTTCTCCTGCAACCCGTTCCCTTTGTGGTAGATGAACGAATGTCTCTCCACATGTTCAGTTTTGAGAGATAAGTGTGAGTGAAAGCCGTCCTTCCCCTAGCTTGTTGGGAACACAGACTTTCTTTTCAGTAGCAATCTGTACTCCATATATATATATGGGGTGGTACCCTCTCCAACTAGGTTTTACAGTGAAAACTGCAGGAACTTCAAACCGGCACTAGGAAACACACTGAGAACCCAGATTAAAAGTTTCTCCTGCAACCCGTTCCCTTTGTGCTAGATGAACGAACGTCTCTCCACATGCTCAGTTCTGAGAGATAAGTGTGTGTGATAGACGTCTTTCACCTAGCTTGTTGGGAACACAGAGTTTCTTTTCAGTTGCAAACTGCACTCCATACATTTATATGGGGTGGTCCTCGCTCCAACACGGTTTTACATTGAATACTGCAGGAACTTCAAAACGGCACTAGGAATCACACTGAGAAACCAGAGAACAAATTTCTCCTGCAACCCGTTCCCTTTGTGCTAGATGAACGAACGTCTCTCCACATGCTCATTTCTGAGAGATAAGTGTGTGTGAAAGCCGTCCTTAACCTAGCTTGTTGGGAACACAGAGTTTCTTTTCAGTTGCAAACTTCACTCCATACATTTATATGGGGTGGTACTCGTTCCAACTCGTTTTTACAGTGAACATTGCAGGAACATTCAAACGGCACTAGGAAAAACACTGAGAAACCAGAGAAAAATTTCTTCTGCAACCCGTTCCCTTTGACCTAGATGAACGAACATCTCTCTACATGCTCATTTCTCAGAGACAAGGGTGTCTGAAAGCCGTCCTTCACCTAGCTTGTTGGGAACACAAAGTATCTTTTCAGTTGCAAATTGCAATCTTTGCATATATATGGGGAGGTACACGCACCAACACGGTTTTACAGTGAAATCTGCAGGAACTTTAAACCAGCACTAGGAAACACACTGAGAAACCGGAGAAAAAGTTTCTCCTGCAACCCGTTCCCTTTGAGCTAGATGAACGAACGTTCCTCCACATGCTCAGTTCTCAGAGATATTTGTGTGTGAAAGCCATACTTCCCCTAGCTTGTTGGGAACACAGAGTTTCTTTTCAGTAGCAAACTGTACTCCGTACATATATATGGGGTGTTATTTGCTCCAACTCGGTTTTAGAGTGAAAACTGCAGGAACTTCAAACCGGCACTAGGAAACACACTGAGAAATCAGAGAAAAAGTTTCTCCTTCAACCCGTTCCATTTGAGCTAAATGAAAGACCGTCTCTCCACATGCTCAGTTATGAGAGATACGTGTGTGTGAATGCCGTCCTTCACCTAGCTTGTTGGGAACAGAAAGATTCTTTTCAGTTGCAAACTGCAATCTATCCATATATATGGGGAGGTACTCGCTCCAAATTGGTTTTACAGTGAAAACTGTAAGAACATCAAACCGGCACTAGGAAACACCCTGAGAAACCTGAGAAAAAGTTTCTCCTGCAACCCTTTCCCTTTGTGCTAGATGAACGAACGTCTCTCCACATGCTCAGTTCTGAGAGAAAACTGTGTGTGAAAGCCGTCCTTCACCTAGTTTGTTGGGAACACAGAGGTTCTTTTCAGATGCAAACTGCAATCTATGCATATATATGAGGAGGTACAAGCTCCAACTTGGTTTTACACTGAGAACTGCAGGAATTTCAAACCGGCACTATAAAACACACTGAGAAACCAGAGTTAAAATTTCTCCTGCAACCCGTTCCCTTTGTGGTAGATGAACGAAAGTCTCTCCACATGTTCAGTTTTGAGAGATAAGTGTGAGTGAAAGCCGTCCTTCCCCTAGCTTGTTGGGAACACAGACTTTCTTTTCAGTAGCAATCTGTACTCCATATATATATATGGGGTGGTACCCTCTCCAACTAGGTTTTACAGTGAAAACTGCAGGAACTTCAAACCGGCACTAGGAAACACACTGAGAACCCAGATTAAAAGTTTCTCCTGCAACCCGTTCCTTTTGTGCTAGATGAACGAACGTCTCTCCACATGCTCAGTTCTGAGAGATAAGTGTGTGTGATAGACGTCTTTCACCTAGCTTGTTGGGAACACAGAGTTTCTTTTCAGTTGCAAACTGCACTCCATACATTTATATGGGGTGGTCCTCGCTCCAACACGGTTTTACATTGAATACTGCAGGAACTTCAAAACGGCACTAGGAATCACACTGAGAAACCAGAGAACAAATTTCTCCTGCAACCCGTTCCCTTTGACCTAGATGAACGAACGTCTCTCTACATGCTCATTTCTCAGAGACAAGGGTGTGTGAAAGCCGTCCTTCACCTAGCTTGTTGGGAACACAGAGTTTATTTTCAGTAGCAAACTGTACTCCATACATATATATGGGGTGTTATTTGCTCCAACTCGGTTTTAGAGTGAAAACTGCAGGAAATTCAAACCGGCATTAGGAAACACACTGAGAAACCAGAGAAAAAGTTTCTCCTTCAACCCGTTCCGTTTGAGCTAGATGAACGACCGTCTCTCCACATGCTCAGTTCTGGGAGATAACTGTGTGTGAAAGCCGTCCTTCACCTAGTATGTTGGGAACACAGAGGTTCTTTTCAGATGCAAACTGCAATCTATGCATATATATGAGGAGGTACACGCTCCAACTCTGATTTACACTGAGAACTGCAGGAATTTCAAACCGGCACCAAGAAACACACTGAGAAACCAGAGTTAAAATTTCACCTGCAACCCGTTCCCTTTGTGGTAGATGAACGAATGTCTCTCCACATGTTAAATTTTGAGAGATAAGTGTGAGTGAAAACCGTCCTTCCCCTAGCTTGTTGGGAACACAGAGTTTCTTTTCAGTAGCAAACTGTACTCCATACATATATATGGGGAGGTACTCTCTCCAAATAGGTTTTACAATGAAAACTGCAGGAACTTCAAACCGGCACTAGGAAACACACTGAGAAAGCATAGTTAAAGTTTCTCCTGCAACCCGTTCCCTTTGTGCTACATGAACGAACGTCTCTCCACATGCTCAGTTATGAGAGATAAGTGTGAGTGATAGCAGTCCTTCACCTAGCTTGTTGGGAACACAGTTTCTTTTCAGTAGCAAACTGCACTCCATACATTTGTAAGGGTTGGTCCTCGCTCCAACACGGTTTTACATTGAATAATGCAGGAACTTCAAAACGGCACTAGGAAACACACTGAGAAACCAGAGAACAAGTTTCTCCTGCAACCCGTTCCCTTAGACCTAGGTGAACGAACGTCTCTCTACATGCTCATTTCTGAGAGACAAGGGTGTTTTAAAGCTGTACTTCACCTAGCTTGTTGGGAACACAAAGTATCTTTTCAGTTGCAAACTGCAATCTTTGCATATATAAGGGGAGGTACTCGCTCCAACTCGGTTTTACAGTGAAAACTGCAGGAAATTTAAACCAGCACAAGGAAACACACTGAGAAACCGGAGAAATAGTTTCTCCTGCAACCCGTTCCCTTTGTGCTAGATGAACGAATGTCTATCTACATGCTCAGTTCTCAGATATATTTGTGTATGAAAGCCATAATTCCCCTTGCTTGTTGGGAACACAGAGTTCCTTTTCAGTAGCAAACTGTACTCCATACATATAAATGGGGTGTTACTAGCTCCAACTCGGATTTAGAGTGGAAACTGAAGGGACTTCAACCCGGCACTAGGAAACACACTGAGAAACCAGAGAAAAATTTTTCCTGCAACCCGTTCCCTTTGTGCTAGACGACGATCGTCTCTCCACATGCTCAGTTCTGAGAGGTAAGTGTGTGTGAAAGCCGTCCTTCAACTAGCTTGAAGGGAACACAGAGTTTCTTTTCAGTAGCAAAATGTACTCCATACATATATATGGGGAGGTACTCTCTCCAACTAGGTTTTACAGTGAAAACTGCAGGAATATCAAACCGGCTCTAGGAAACACACTGAGAAACCAATGAATATCTTTCTCCTGAAACCCGTTCCCTTTGTACTAGATGAACCAACGTCTCTCCACATGCTCAGTTCTGAGATATAAATGTGTATGAAAGCCGTCCTTCACCTAGCTTGTTGGGAACACAAAGTTTCTGTTCAGTTGCAAACTGCAATCTATGCATATATATGGGTAGGTACTCGATGCAACTCGGGTTTACAGTGAAAACTGCAGGAACTTTAAACCAGCACTCGGAAACACACTAAGAAACCAGAGAAAATATTTCTCCTGCCAACCGTTCCCTTTGTGCTAGGTGAACGAACAACTCTCCGCATGCTCAATTCTGAGAGGTAAGTGTGTGTGAAAGCCTTCCTTCATATAGCTTGTTGGGAACACAAAGATTCTTTTCAGTTTCAAACTGCAATCTATGCATATATATGGGGAGGTACTCGCTCCAACTCGGTTTTACAGTGAAAACTGCAGGAACTTCAAACCGGCACTAGGAAAAACACTGAGAAACCAGAGAAAAAGTTTCTCCTGCAAACAGTTCCATTTATGCTAGATGAATGAACGTCTCTCCACATGCTCAGTTCTGAGAGATAAGTGTGTGTGAAAGCCGTCCTTCACCTAGCTTGTTGGGAACACACAGTTTCTTTTCAGTAGCAAACTGTACTCCGTACATATATATGGGGAGGTACTATCTCCAACTAAGTTTTACAGTGAAAACTGCAGGAACTTCAAACCGGCACTAGGAAAAACACTGAGAAACCAGAGTAAAAGTTTCTCCTGCAACCCGTTTCCTTTTTGCTAGATGAACGAACGTCTCTCCATATGCTCAGTTCTGAGAGATAAGTGTGTGTGATAGCCGTCCTTCACCTAGCTTGTTGGGAACACAGAGTTTCTTTTCAGTTGCAAACTGCACTCCATACATTTACATGGGGTGGTCCTCGCTCCAACACGGTTTTACATTGAATACTGCAGGAACTTCAAAACGGCACTAGGAATCACACTGAGAAACCGGAGAAAAAGTTTCTCCTGCAACCCGTTCCCTTTGTGCTAGATGAACGAACGTCTCTCCACATGCTCATTTCCCAGAGACAAGTGTGTGTGAAAGCCGTACTTCACCTAGCTTGTTGGGAACACAAAGTATCTTTTCAGTTGCAAACTGCAAACTTTGCATATATATGGGGAGGTACTCGCTCCAACTCGATTTTACAGTGAAATCTGCAGGAACTTTAAACCAGCACTAGGAAACACACTGAGAAACCGGAGAAAAAGTTTCTCCTGCAACCCGTTCCCTTTGTGCTAGATGAACGAACGTTCCTCCACATGCTCAGTTCTCAGAGATATTTGTCTGTGAAACCCATACTTCCCCTAGCTTGTTGGGAACACAGAGTTTATTTCCAGTAGCAAACTGTACTCCATACATATATATGGGGTGTTATTTGCTCCAACTCGGTTTTAGAGTGAAAGCTGCAGGAACTTCAAACCAGCACTAGGAAACACACTGAGAAACCAGAGAAAAAGATTCTCCTTCAACCCGTTCCATTTGAGCTAGATGAACGACCGTCTCTCCACATGCTCAGTTATGAGAGATACGTGTGTGTGAACGTCGTCCTTCACCTAGCTTGTTGGGAACAGAAAGATTCTTTTCAGTTGCAAACTGCAATCTATGCATATATATGGGGAGGTACTCGCTCCAACTCGGTTTTACAGTGAAAACTGTAAGAACATCAAACCGGCACTAGGAAACACCCTGAGAAACCTGAGAAAAAGTTTGTCCTGCAACCCTTTTCCTTTGTGCTAGGTGAACGAACGTCTCTCCACATGCTCAGTTCTGGGAGATAACTGTGTGTGAAAGCCGTCCTTCACCTAATATGTTGGGAACACAGAGGTTCTTTTCAGATGCAAACTGCAATCTATGCATATATATGAGGAGGTACACGCTCCAACTCTGTTTTACACTGAGAACTGCAGGAATTTCAAACCGGCACCAAGAAACACACTGAGAAACCAGAGTTAAAATTTCTCCTGCAACCCGTTCCCTTTGTGGTAGATGAACGAATGTCTCTCCACATGTTAAGTTTTGAGAGATAAGTGTGAGTGAAAACCGTCCTTTCCCTAGCTTGTTGGGAACACAGAGTTTCTTTTCAGTAGCAAACTGTACTCCATACATATATATGGGGAGGTACTCTCTACAAATAGGTTTTACAGTGAAAACTGCAGGAACTTCAAACCGGCACTAGGAAACACACTGAGAAAGCAGAGTTAAAGTTTCTCCTGCAACCCGTTCCCTTTGTGCTAGATGAACCATAGTCTCTCCACATGCTCAGTTCTGAGAGGTAAGTGTGTGTGAAAGCAATCCTTCATATAGTTTGTTGGGAACACAAAGATTCTTTTCAGTTTCAAACTGCAATCTATGCATATATATGGGGAGGTACTCGCTCCAACTCGGTTTTACAGTGTATACTGCAGGAACTTCAAACCGGCACTAGGAAAAAAACTGAGAAACCAGAGAAAAATTTTCTCCTGCAACCCGTTCCATTTATGCTAGATGAACGAACGTCTCTCCACATGCTCAGTTCTGAGAGGTAAGTGTGTGTGAAAGCCGTCCTTCACCTAGCTTGTTGGGAACACACAGTTTCTTTTCAGTAGCAAAATGTACTCCGTACATATATATGGGGATGTACTTTCTCCAACTAGGTTTTACAGTGAAACCTGCAGGAACTTCAAACCGGCACTAGGAAACACACTGAGAAACCAGGGTATAATTTTCTACTGGAAACCGTTCCGTATTTGCTAGATGAACGAACGTCTCTTCACATGCTCAGTTCTCAGAGATAAGTGTGTGTGAAAGCCGTCCTTCACCTAGCTTGTTAGGAACACAGAGTTTCTTTTCAGTTGCAAACTGAACTCCTTTCATTTATATGGGGTGGTACTAGCTCCATCACCATTTTACAGTGAAAACTGTAAGAACATCCAACCGGCCTTAGGAAACACACTGAGAAACATGAGAAAAAGTTTCTCCTGCAACCCTTTCCCCTTGTGCTAGATGAACGAACATCTCTCCACATGCTGATTTCTGAAAGATAACTGTGTGTGAAAGCCGTCCTTCACCTAGCTTGTTGGGAACACAGAGGTTCTTTTCAGTTGCAAACTGCAATCTATGCATATATATGAGGAGGTACACGCTCCAACTAGGTTTTACACTGAGAACTGCAGAAATTTCAAACCGGCACTAGGAAACACACTGAGAAACCAGAGATAAAATTTCTCCTGGAACCCGTTCCCTTTGTGGTAGATGAACGAATTTCTCTCCACATGTTAAGTTTTGAGAGATAAGTGTGAGTGAAAGCCGTCCTTCCCCTAGCTTGTTGGGAACACAGATTTTCTTTTCAGTAGCAAACTGTATTCCATACATATATAAGGGGAGGTACTCTCTCCAACTAGGTTTTACAGTGAAAACTTCAGGAACTTCAAACCGGCAGTAGGAAACACACTGAGAAACCAGAGTAAAAGTTTCTCCTGCAATCCGTTCCCTTTGTGCTAGATGAACGAACGTCTCTCCACATGCTCAGTTCTGAGAGATAATTGTGTGTGATAGCCGTCCTTCACCTAGCTTGTTGGGAACACAGTTTCTTTTCAGTTGCAAACTGCACTCCATACATTTATATGGGGTGGTACACGCTCCAACACGGTTTTACAGTGAATACTGCAGGAACTTCAAAACGGCACTAGGAAACACACTGAGAAACCAGAGAAAAAGTTTCTCCTGCAACCCGTTCCCTTAGACCTAGGTGAACGAACGTCTCTCTACATGCTCATTTCTGAGAGACAAGGGTGTGTACAAGCCGTCCTTCACCTAGCTTGTTGGGAACACAAAGTATGTTTTCAGTTGCAAACTGCAATCTTTGTATATATATGGGGAGGTACTCGCTCCAACTCGGTTTTACAGAGAAAACTGCAGGAACTTCAAACCGGCAGTAGGAAACACACTGAGAAACCAGAGAAAAAGTTTCTCCTGCAACCCGTTCCCTTTGTGCTTGATGAACGAAAGTCTCTCCACATGCTCAGTTCTCAGAGATATCTGTGTGTGAAAGCCATACTTCCCCTTGCTTGTTGGGAACACAGAGATTCTTTTCAGTAGCAAACTGTACTCCATACATATATATGGGGTGTTACTAGCTCCAAATCCGTTTTAGAGTGAAAACTGAAGGAACTTCAACAAGGCACTAGGAAACACACTGAGAAACCAGAGAAAAAGTTTCTCCTGCAACCCGATCCCTTTGTGCTAGACGAACGATCGTCTCTCCACATGCTCAATTATGAGAGATAAGTGTGTGTGAAAGCCGTACTTCACCAAGCTTGTTGGGAACACACAGTTTCTTTTCAGTAGCAAACAGTACTCCGTACATATATATGGGGATGTACTATCTCCAACTAGGTTTTACAGTGAAAACTGCAGGAACTTCAAACCGGCACTAGGAAACACACTGAGAAACCAGGGTATAATTTTCTCCTGGAAACTGTTCCGTTTTTGCTAGATGAACGAACGTCTCTTCACATGCTCAGTTCTCAGAGATAAGTGTGTGTGAAAGCCGTCCTTCACCTAGCTTTTAGGGAACACAGAGTTTCTTTTCAGTTGCAAACTGAACTCCATTCATTTCTATGGGGTGGTACTAGCTCCATCTCCATTTTACAGTGAAAACTGTAAGAACATCAAACCGGCCTTAGGAAACACACTGAGAAACATGAGAAAAATTTTCTCCTGCAACACTTTCCCCTTGTGCTAGATGAACGAACGTCTCTCCACATGCTGATTTCTGAAAGATAACTGTGTGTGAAAGCCGTCCTTCACCTAGCTTGTTGGGAACACAGAGGTTCTTTTCAGTTGCAAACTGCAATCTTTGCATATATATGAGGAGGTACACGCTCCAACTCGGTTTTACACTGAGAACTGCAGGAATTTCAAACCGGCACTAGGAAACACACTGAGATACCAGAGTTAAAATTTCTCCTGCAACCCGTTCCCTTTGTGCTAGATGAAGGAATGTCTCTCCACATGTTCAGTTTTGAGAGATAAGTGTGAGTGAAAGCCGTCCTTCCCCTTCCTTGTTGGGAACATAGAGTTTCTTTTCAGTAGCAAACTGTACTCCATACATATATATGGGGAGGTACACTCTCCAACTAGGTTTTACAGTGAAAACTGCAGGAACTTCAAACCGGCACTAGGAAACACACTGAGAAACCAGAGTAAAAGTTTCTCCTGCAACCCGTTCCCTTTGTGCTAGATGAACGAACGTCTCTCTACATGCTCAGTTCTGAGAGATAAGTGTGTGTGATAGCCGTCCTTCACCTAGCTTGTTGGGAACACAGAGTTTCTTTTCAGTTGCAAACTGCACTCCATACATTTATATGGGGTGGTACACGCTCCAACACGGTTTTACAGTGAATACTGCAGGAACTTCAAAACGGCACTAGGAAACACACTGAGAAACCAGAGAAAAAGTTTCTCCTGCAACCCGTTCCCTTAGACCTAGGTGAAAGAACGTCTCTCCACATGCTCAGTTATGAGAGATAAGTATGTGTGAAAGCTGTCCTTCACATAGCTTGTTAGGAACACAGAGTTCTTTTCAGTAGCAAACTGCACTCCATACATTTATATGGGATGGTACTCGCTCCAAACTTGTTTTACTGTGAAAACTGCAGGAACTTCAAACCGGCACTAGGATACACACTGAGAAACCAGAGAAAAAGTTTCTCCAGCAACCCGTTCCCTTTGGGCTAGATGAACGAACGTCTCTCCACATGCTCAGTTCTGAGAGATAAGTGTGTGTGAAAGCCGTCCTTCACCTAGCTTATTGGGAACACAAAGATTCTATTCAGTTTCAAACTGCAATCTATGCATATATATGGGGAGTTACACGCTCCAACTCGGTTTTACAGTGAAAACTGCAGGAACTGTATACCAGCATTAGAAAAAACACTGAGAAACCAAAGACAAAGTTTCTCCTCCATTCCGTTCCATTTATGCTAGATGAACGAACGTCTCTCCACATGCTCAGTTCTCAGAGATAATTGTGTGTGAAAGCCATACTTCCCCTAGCTTTTAGGAACACAGAGTTTCTTTTCAGTTGCAAATTGCACTCCATATATTTATATGGGTTGGTACACGCTCCAACCTGATTTTACAGTGAAAACTTCAGGAACTTCAAACCGGCACTAGGAAACACACTGAGAAACCAGAGAAAAAGTTTCTCCTGCAACCCGTTCCCTTTGTGCTAGATGAACGAACGTCTCTCCACATGCTCAGTTCTGAGAGGTAAGTGTGTGTGAAAGCCGTCCTTCACCTAGCTTGCTGGGAACACACAGTTTCTTTTCAGTAGCAAACTGTACTCCGTACATATATATGGGGAGGTACACGCTCCAACTAGGTTTTACAGTGAAAACTGCAGGAACTTCAAACCGGCACTAGGAAACACACTGAGAAACCAGGGTATAAGTTTCTCCTGGAACCCGTTCCCTTTTTGCTAGATGAACGAACGTCTCTTCACATGCTCAGTTCTCAGAGATAATTGTGTGTGAAAGCCGTCCTTCACCTAGCTTGATGGGAACACAGAGTTTCTTTTCAGTAGCAAACTGTATTCCATACATATATATGGGGAGGTACTCTCTACAACTAGATTTTACAGTGAAAACTGCAGGAACTTCAAACCGGCACTAGGAAACACACTGAGAAACCAGAGTAAAAGTTTCTCCTGCAACCCGTTCCCTTTGTGCTAGATGAACGAACGTCTCTCCACATGCTAAGTTATGAGAGATAAGTATGTGTGATAGCCGTCCTTCACCTAGCTTGTTGAGAACACAGAGTTTCTTTTCAGTAGCAAACTGTACTCCGTACATATATATGGGGAGGTACTATCTCCAACTATTTTTTACAGTAAAAACTGCAGGAACTTCAAACCGGCACTAGGAAACACACTGAGAAACTAGGGTATAATTTTCTCCTGGAAACCGTTCCGTTTTTGCTAGATGAACGAACGTCTCTTCACATGATCAGTTCTCAGAGATAAGTGTGTGTGAAAGCCGTCCTTCACCTAGCTTTTAGGGAACACAGAGTTTCTTTTCAGTTGCAAACTGAACTCCATTCATTTCTATGGGGTGGTACTAGCTCCATCTCCATTTTACAGTGAAAACTGTAAGAACATCAAACCGGCCTTTGGAAACATACTGAGAAACATGAGAAAAAGTTTCTCCTGCAACACTTTCCCCTTGTGCTAGATGAACGAACGTCTCTCCACATGCTGATTTCTGAAAGATAACTGTGTGTGAAAGCCGTCCTTCACCTAGCTTGTTGGGAACACAGAGGTACTTTTCAGTTGCAAACTGCAATCTTTGCATATATATGGGTAGGTACTCGATGCAACTCGGGTTTACAGTGAAAACTGCAGGAACTTTAAACCAGCACTAGGAAACACACTGAGAAACCAGAGAAAATGTTTCTCCTGCAAACCGTTCCCTTTGTGCTAGATGAACGAACATCTCTCCGCATGCTCAATTCTGAGAGGTAAGTGTGTGTGAAAGCCGTCCTTCATATAACTTGTTGGGAACACAAAGATTCTTTTCAGTTTCAAACTGCAATCTATGCATATATATGGGGAGGTACTCGCTCCAACTCGGTTTTACAGTGTAAACTGCAGGAACTTCAAACCGGCACTAGGAAAAACACTGAGAAACCAGAGAAAAAGTTTCTCCTACAAACAGTTCCATTTATGCTAGATGAACGAACGTCTCTCTACATGCTCATTTCCCAGAGACAAGTGTGTGTGAAAGCCGTCCTTCACCTAGCTTGTTGGGAACACAAAGTATCTTTTCAGTTGCAAACTGCAATCTTTGCATATATATGGGGAGGTACTCGCTCCAACTCAATTTTACAGTGAAATCTGCAGGAACTTTAAACCAGCACTAGGAAACACACTGAGAACCCGGAGAAAAAGTTTCTCCAGCAACCCGTTCCCTTTGAGCTAGATGAACGAATGTTCCTCCACATGCTCAGTTCCCAGAGATATTTGTGTGTGAAAGCCATACTTCCCCTAGCTTGTTGGGAACACAGAGTTTATTTTCAGTAGCAAACTGTACTCCATACATATATATGGGGTGTTATTTTCTCCAACTCGGTTTTAGAGTGAAAGCTGCAGGAACTTCAAACCGGCACTAGGAAACACACTGAGAAACCAGAGTAAAAGTTTCTCCTGCAACCCGTTCCCTTTGTGCTAGATGAACGAACGTTCCTCCACATGCTCAGTTCTCAGAGATATTTGTGTGTGAAAGCCATACTTCCCCTAGCTTGTTGGGAACACAGAGTTTATATTCAGTAGCAAACTGTACTCCATACATATATATGGGGTGTTATTTTCTCCAACTCGGTTTTAGAGTGAAAGCTGCAGGAACTTCAAACCGGCACTAGGAAACACACTGAGAAACCAGAGAAAAAGTTTCTCCTTCAACCCTTTCCATTTGAGCTAGATGAACGACCGTCTCTCCACATGCTCAGTTATGAGAGATACGTGTGTGTGAACGCCGTCCTTCAACTAGCTTGTTGGGAACAGAAAGATTCTTTTCAGTTGCAAACTGCAATCTATGCATATATATGGGGAGGTACTCACTCCAACTCGGTTTTACAGTGAAAACTGTAAGAACATCAAACCGGCACTAGGAAACACCCTGAGAAACCTGAGAAAAAGTTTGTCCTGCAACCCTTTTCCTTTGTGCTAGGTGAACGAACGTCTCTCCTCATGCTCAGTTCTGGGAGATAACTGTGTGTGAAAGCCGTCCTTCACCTAGTATGTTGGGAACACAGAGTTTCTTTTCAGATGCAAACTGCAATCTATGCTTATATATGAGGAGGAACACGCTCCAACTCTGTTTTACACTGAGAACTGCAGGAATTTCAAACCGGCACCAAGAAACACACTGAGAAACCAGAGTTAAAATTTCTCCTGCAACCCGTTCCCTTTGTGGTAGATGAACGAATGTCTCTCCACATGTTAAGTTTTGAGAGATAAGTGTGAGTGAAAACCGTCCTTCCCCTAGCTTGTTGGGAACACAGAGTTTCTTTTCAGTAGCAAACTGTACTCCATACATATATATGGGGAGGTACACTCTCCAAATAGGTTTTACAGTGAAAACTGCAGGAACTTCAAACCGGCACTAGGAAACACACTGAGAAAGCAGAGTTAAAGTTTCTCCTGCAACCCGTTCCCTTTGTGCTAGATGAACCAACGTCTCTCCACATGCTCAGTTCTGAGAGGTAAGTGTGTGTGAAAGCAGTCCTTCATATAGTTTGTTGGGAACACAAAGATTCTTTTCAGTTTCAAACTGCAATCTATGCATATATATGGGGAGGTACTCGCTCCAAATCGGTTTTACAGTGTAAACTGCAGGAACTTCAAACCGGCACTAGGAAAAAAACTGAGAAACAAGAGAAAAATTTTCTCCTGCAACCCGTTCCATTTATGCTAGATGAACGAACGTCTCTCCACATGCTCAGTTCTGAGAGATATGTTTGTGTGAAAGCCGTCCTTCACCTAGCTTGTTGGGAACACACAGTTTCTTTTCAGTAGCAAAATGTACTCCATACATGTATATGGGGATGTACTTTCTCCAACTAGGTTTTACAATGAAACCTGCAGGAACTTCAAACCGGCACTAGGAAACACACTGAGAAACCAGGGTATAATTTTCTACTGGAAACCGTTCCGTATTTGCTAGATGAACAAACGTCTCTTCACATGCTCAGTTCTCAGAGATAAATGTGTGTGAAAGCCGTCCTTCACCTAGCTTGTTGGGAACACAGAGTTTCTTTTCAGTTGCAAACTGAACTCCTTTCATTTATATGGGGTGGTACTAGCTCCATCTCCATTTTACAGTGAAAACTGTAAGAACATCCAACCGGCCTTAGGAAACACACTGAGAATCATGAGAAAAAATTTCTCCTGCAACCCTTTCCCCTTGTGCTAGATGAACGAACATCTCTCCACATGCTGATTTCTGAAAGATAACTGTGTGTGAAAGCCGTACTTCACCTAGCTTGTTGGGAACACAAAGTATCTTTTCAGTTGCAAACTGCATTCTTTGTATATATATGGGGAGGTTCTCGCTCCAACTCGGTTTTACAGTGAAAACTGCAGGAAATTTAAACCAGCACTAGGAAACACACTGAGAAACCGGAGAAAAAGTTTCTCCTGCAAACCGTTCCCTTTGTGCTTGATGAACGAAAGTCTCTCCACATGCTCAGTTCTGAGAGATATGTGTGTGTGAAAGCCATACTTCCCCTTGCTTGTTGGGAACACAGAGATTCTTTTCAGTAGCAAACTGTACTCCATACATATATATGGGGTGTTACTAGCTCCAAATCGGTTTTAGAGTGAAAACTGAAGGAACTTCAACCCGGCACTAGGAAACACACTGAGAAACCAGAGAAAAAGTTTCCCCTGCAACCCGTTCCCTTTGTGCTAGACGAACGATCTTCTCTCCACATGCTCAATTATGAGAGATAAGTGTGTGTGAACGCCGTACTTCACATAGCTTGTTGGGAACACGGAGTTTCCTTTCAGTAGCAAACTGCACTCCATACATTTATATGGGGAGGTACTATCTCCAACTAGGTTTTACAGTGAAAACTGCAGGAACTTCAAACCGGCACTAGGAAACACACTGAGAAACCAGGGTATAAGTTTCTCCTGGAACCCGTTCCCTTTTTGCTAGATGAACGAACGTCTCTTCACATGCTCAGTTCTGGGAGATAACTGTGTGTGAAAGCCGTCCTTCACCTAGTATGTTGGGAACACAGAGGTTCTTTTCAGATGCAAACTGCAATCTATGCTTATATATGAGGAGGAACACGCTCCAACTCTGTTTTACACTGAGAACTGCAGGAATTTCAAACCGGCACCAAGAAACACACTGAGAAACCAGAGTTAAAATTTCTCCTGCAACCCGTTCCCTTTGTGGTAGATGAACGAATGTCTCTCCACATGTTAAGTTTTGAGAGATAAGTGTGAGTGAAAACCGTCCTTCCCCTAGCTTGTTGGGAACACAGAGTTTCTTTTCAGTAGCAAACTGTACTCCATACATATATATGGGGAGGTACACTCTCCAAATAGATTTTACAGTGAAAACTGCAGGAACTTCAAACCGGCACTAGGAAACACACTGAGAAAGCAGAGTTAAAGTTTCTCCTGCAACCCGTTCCCTTTGTGCTAGATGAACCAACGTCTCTCCACATGCTCAGTTCTGAGAGGTAAGTGTGTGTGAAAGCAGTCCTTCATATAGTTTTTTGGGAACACAAAGATTCTTTTCCGTTTCAAACTGCAATCTATGCATATATATGGGGAGGTACTCGCTCCAAATCGGTTTTACAGTGTAAACTGCAGGAACTTCAAACCGGCACTAGGAAAAAAACTGAGAAACCAGAGAAAAATTTTCTCCTGCAACCCGTTCCATTTATGCTAGATGAACGAACGTCTCTCCACATGCTCAGTTCTGAGAGATAAGTTTGTGTGAAAGCCGTCCTTCACCTAGCTTGTTGGGAACACACAGTTTCTTTTCAGTAGCAAAAAGTACTCCATACATATATATGGGGATGTACTTTCTCCAACTAGGTTTTACAGTGAAACCTGCAGGAACTTCAAACCGGCACTAGGAAACACACTGAGAAACCAGGGTATAATTTTCTACTGGAAACCGTTCCGTATTTGCTAGATGAACGAACGTCTCTTCACATGCTCAGTTCTCAGAGATAAATGTGTGTGAAAGCCGTCCTTCACCTAGCTTGTTGGGAACACAGAGTTTCTTTTCAGTTGCAAACTGAACTCCTTTCATTTATATGGGGTGGTACTAGCTCCATCTCCATTTTACAGTGAAAACTGTAAGAACATCCAACCGGCCTTAGGAAACACACTGAGAATCATGAGAAAAAATTTCTCCTGCAACCCTTTCCCCTTGTGCTAGATGAACGAACATCTCTCCACATGCTGATTTCTGAAAGATAACTGTGTGTGAAAGCCGTACTTCACCTAGCTTGTTGGGAACACAAAGTATCTTTTCAGTTGCAAACTGCATTCTTTGTATATATATGGGGATGTTCTCGCTCCAACTCGGTTTTACAGTGAACACTGCAGGAAATTTAAACCAGCACTAGGAAACACACTGAGAAACCGGAGAAAAAGTTTCTCCTGCAAACCGTTCCCTTTGTGCTTGATGAACGAAAGTCTCTCCACATGCTCAGTTCTCAGAGATATGTGTGTGTGAAAGCCATACTTCCCCTTGCTTGTTGGGAACACAGAGATTCTTTTCAGTAGCAAACTGTACTCCATACATTTATATGGGGTGTTACTAGCTCCAAATCGGTTTTAGAGTGAAAACTGAAGGAACTTCAACCCGGCACTAGGAAACACACTGAGAAACCAGAGAAAAAGTTTCCCCTGCAACCCGTTCCCTTTGTGCTAGACGAACGATCTTCTCTCCACATGCTCAATTATGAGAGATAAGTGTGTGTGAACGCCGTACTTCACATAGCTTGTTGGGAACACGGAGTTTCCTTTCAGTAGCAAACTGCACTCCATACATTTATATGGGGAGGTACTATCTCCAACTAGCTTTTACAGTGAAAACTGCAGGAACTTCAAACCGGCACTAGGAAACACACTGAGAAACCAGGGTATAAGTTTCTCCTGGAACCCGTTCCCTTTTTGCTAGATGAACGAACGTCTCTTCACATGCTCAGTTCTCAGAGATAATTGTGTGTGATAGCCGTCCTTCACCTAGCTTGTTGGGAACACAGAGTTTCTTTTCAGTTGCAAACTGAACTCCTTTCATTTATATGGGGTGGTACTAGCTCCATCTCCATTTTACAGTGAAAACTGTAAGAACATCCAACCGGCCTTAGGAAACACACTGAGAATCATGAGAAAAAATTTCTCCTGCAACCCTTTCCCCTTGTGCTAGATGAACGAACATCTCTCCACATGCTGATTTCTGAAAGATAACTGTGTGTGAAAGCCGTACTTCACCTAGCTTGTTGGGAACACAAAGTATCTTTTCAGTTGCAAACTGCATTCTTTGTATATATATGGGGAGGTTCTCGCTCCAACTCGGTTTTACAGTGAACACTGCAGGAAATTTAAACCAGCACTAGGAAACACACTGAGAAACCGGAGAAAAAGTTTCTCCTGCAAACCGTTCCCTTTGTGCTTGATGAACGAAAGTCTCTCCACATGCTCAGTTCTCAGAGATATGTGTGTGTGAAAGCCATACTTCCCCTTGCTTGTTGGGAACACAGAGATTCTTTTCAGTAGCAAACTGTACTCCATACATATATATGGGGTGTTACTAGCTCCAAATCGGTTTTAGAGTGAAAACTGAAGGAACTTCAACCCGGCACTAGGAAACACACTGAGAAACCAGAGAAAAAGTTTCCCCTGCAACCCGTTCCCTTTGTGCTAGACGAACGATCTTCTCTCCACATGCTCAATTATGAGAGATAAGTGTGTGTGAACGCCGTACTTCACATAGCTTGTTGGGAACACGGAGTTTCCTTTCAGTAGCAAACTGCACTCCATACATTTATATGGGGAGGTACTATCTCCAACTAGCTTTTACAGTGAAAACTGCAGGAACTTCAAACCGGCACTAGGAAACACACTGAGAAACCAGGGTATAAGTTTCTCCTGGAACCCGTTCCCTTTTTGCTAGATGAACGAACGTCTCTTCACATGCTCAGTTCTCAGAGATAATTGTGTGTGATAGCCGTCCTTCACCTAGCTTGATGGGAACAAAGAGTTTCATTTCAGTTGCAAACTGAACTCCATACATTTATATGGGGTGGTACTAGCTCCATCTCCATTTTACAGTGAAAACTGTAAGAACATCCAACCGGCCTTAGGAAACACACTGAGAATCATGAGAAAAAATTTCTCCTGCAACCCTTTCCCCTTGTGCTAGATGAACGAACATCTCTCCACATGCTGATTTCTGAAAGATAACTGTGTGTGAAAGCCGTACTTCACCTAGCTTGTTGGGAACACAAAGTATCTTTTCAGTTGCAAACTGCATTCTTTGTATATATATGGGGAGGTTCTCGCTCCAACTCGGTTTTACAGTGAACACTGCAGGAAATTTAAACCAGCACTAGGAAACACACTGAGAAACCGGAGAAAAAGTTTCTCCTGCAAACCGTTCCCTTTGTGCTTGATGAACGAAAGTCTCTCCACATGCTCAGTTCTCAGAGATATGTGTGTGTGAAAGCCATACTTCCCCTTGCTTGTTGGGAACACAGAGATTCTTTTCAGTAGCAAACTGTACTCCATACATATATATGGGGTGTTACTAGCTCCAAATCGGTTTTAGAGTGAAAACTGAAGGAACTTCAACCCGGCACTAGGAAACACACTGAGAAACCAGAGAAAAAGTTTCCCCTGCAACCCGTTCCCTTTGTGCTAGACGAACGATCTTCTCTCCACATGCTCAATTATGAGAGATAAGTGTGTGTGAACGCCGTACTTCACATAGCTTGTTGGGAACACGGAGTTTCCTTTCAGTAGCAAACTGCACTCCATACATTTATATGGGGAGGTACTATCTCCAACTAGCTTTTACAGTGAAAACTGCAGGAACTTCAAACCGGCACTAGGAAACACACTGAGAAACCAGGGTATAAGTTTCTCCTGGAACCCGTTCCCTTTTTGCTAGATGAACGAACGTCTCTTCACATGCTCAGTTCTCAGAGATAATTGTGTGTGATAGCCGTCCTTCACCTAGCTTGATGGGAACAAAGAGTTTCATTTCAGTTGCAAACTGAACTCCATACATTTATATGGGGTGGTACTAGCTCCATCTCCATTTTACAGTGAAAACTGTAAGAACATCCAACCGGCCTTAGGAAACACACTGAGAATCATGAGAAAAAATTTCTCCTGCAACCCTTTCCCCTTGTGCTAGATGAACGAACATCTCTCCACATGCTGATTTCTGAAAGATAACTGTGTGTGAAAGCCGTACTTCACCTAGCTTGTTGGGAACACAAAGTATCTTTTCAGTTGCAAACTGCATTCTTTGTATATATATGGGGAGGTTCTCGCTCCAACTCGGTTTTACAGTGAACACTGCAGGAAATTTAAACCAGCACTAGGAAACACACTGAGAAACCGGAGAAAAAGTTTCTCCTGCAAACCGTTCCCTTTGTGCTTGATGAACGAAAGTCTCTCCACATGCTCAGTTCTCAGAGATATGTGTGTGTGAAAGCCATACTTCCCCTTGCTTGTTGGGAACACAGAGATTCTTTTCAGTAGCAAACTGTACTCCATACATATATATGGGGTGTTACTAGCTCCAAATCGGTTTTAGAGTGAAAACTGAAGGAACTTCAACCCGGCACTAGGAAACACACTGAGAAACCAGAGAAAAAGTTTCCCCTGCAACCCGTTCCCTTTGTGCTAGACGAACGATCTTCTCTCCACATGCTCAATTATGAGAGATAAGTGTGTGTGAACGCCGTACTTCACATAGCTTGTTGGGAACACGGAGTTTCCTTTCAGTAGCAAACTGCACTCCATACATTTATATGGGGAGGTACTATCTCCAACTAGCTTTTACAGTGAAAACTGCAGGAACTTCAAACCGGCACTAGGAAACACACTGAGAAACCAGGGTATAAGTTTCTCCTGGAACCCGTTCCCTTTTTGCTAGATGAACGAACGTCTCTTCACATGCTCAGTTCTCAGAGATAATTGTGTGTGATAGCCGTCCTTCACCTAGCTTGATGGGAACAAAGAGTTTCATTTCAGTTGCAAACTGAACTCCATACATTTATATGGGGTGGTACTAGCTCCATCTCCATTTTACAGTGAAAACTGTAAGAACATCCAACCGGCCTTAGGAAACACACTGAGAATCATGAGAAAAAATTTCTCCTGCAACCCTTTCCCCTTGTGCTAGATGAACGAACATCTCTCCACATGCTGATTTCTGAAAGATAACTGTGTGTGAAAGCCGTACTTCACCTAGCTTGTTGGGAACACAAAGTATCTTTTCAGTTGCAAACTGCATTCTTTGTATATATATGGGGAGGTTCTCGCTCCAACTCGGTTTTACAGTGAAAACTGCAGGAAATTTAAACCAGCACTAGGAAACACACTGAGAAACCGGAGAAAAAGTTTCTCCTGCAAACCGTTCCCTTTGTGCTTGATGAACGAAAGTCTCTCCACATGCTCAGTTCTCAGAGATATGTGTGTGTGAAAGCCATACTTCCCCTTGCTTGTTGGGAACACAGAGATTCTTTTCAGTAGCAAACTGTACTCCATACATATATATGGGGTGTTACTAGCTCCAAATCGGTTTTAGAGTGAAAACTGAAGGAACTTCAACCCGGCACTAGGAAACACACTGAGAAACCAGAGAAAAAGTTTCCCCTGCAACCCGTTCCCTTTGTGCTAGACGAACGATCTTCTCTCCACATGCTCAATTATGAGAGATAAGTGTGTGTGAAAGCCGTCCTTCATTTAGCTTGTTGGGTACACAGAGGTTCTTTTCAGTTGCAAACTGCAATCTTTGCTTATATATGGGGAGGTACTCACTCCAACTCGGTTTTACAGTGAAATCTGTAGGAACTTTAAACCAGCACTAGGAAACACACTGAGAAATCAGAGAAAAAGTTTCTCCTGCAACCCGTTCCCTTTGTGCTAGATGAACGAACGTTTCTCCATATGCTCAGTTCTCAGAGATATTTGTGTGTGAAAGCCATACTTTCCCTAGCTTGTTGGGAACACAGAGTTTCTTTTCAGTAGCAAACTGTACTCCATACATATATATGGGGTGTTATTTGCTCCAACTCGGTTTCACAGTGAAAACTGCAGGAACTTCAAACCGGCACTAGGAAACCCACTGAGAGACCTGAGAATAAGTTTCTCCTGCAACACTTCCCATTGTGCTAAATGAACGAACGTCTCTCCACATGCTCAGTTCTGAGAGATAAGTGTGTGTGGAAGCCGTACTTCACGTAGCTTGTTGGGAACACGGAGTTTCTTTTCAGTAGCAAACTGCACTCCATACATTTATATGGTGAGGTACTAGCTCCGACTCGTTTTAACAGTGAAAACTTCAGGAAATTCAAACCATCACTAGGAAACCCACTGAGAAACCAGAGAAAAATTTTCCCTGCCACACGTTCCCTTTGACTTAGTTGAACGAACGTCTCTCTACATGCTCATTTCTGAGAGACAAATGTGTGTGAAAGCCGTCCTTCACCTAACTTGTTGGGAACACATAGTATCTTTTCAGTTGCAAACTGCAATCTTTGCATATATATGGGGAGGTACTCGCTCCAACTCTGTTTTACAGTGAAATCTGCAGGAACATTAAACCAGCACTAGGAAACACACTGAGAAACCGGAGAAAAATTTCCCCTGCAACCCGTTCCCTTTGTGCTAGATGAACGAACGTCTCTCCACATGCTCAGTTCTCAGAGATAAGTGTGAGTGAAAGCCGTCCTTCACCTACCTTGTTGGGAACACGGAGTTTCTTTTCAGTAGCAAACTGCACTCCATATATTTATATGGGGAAGTTCTCGCTCCGACTCGGTTTAACAGTAAAAACTGCAGGAAATTCAAACCGGCACTAGGAAACACACTGAGAACCAGAGTAAAAATTTCTCCTGCCACCCGTTCCCTTTGTGCTAGATGAACGAAAGTCTCTCCACATGCTCAGTTCTCAGAGATAAGTGTGTGTGAAAGCCAAACTTCCCCTCGCTTGTTAGGAACACAGAGTATCTTTTCAGTTGCAAACTGCAATCAATGCATATATATGGTGAGGTATTCGCTCCAACTCTGTTTTACAGAGAAAACTGCTGGAAATTCAAACCAGCACTAGGAAACACATTGAGAAACCGGAGAATAAGCTTCTCCTGGAACCCGTTCCCTTTGTGCTAGATGAACGAACATCTCTCCACATGCTCAGTTCTGAGAGATAAGTGTGTGTGGAAGCCGTACTTTACCTAGCCTTTTGTGAACACGGAGTTTCTTTTCAGTAGCAAACTGCACTCCCTACATTTATATGGGGAGGTACTCGCTCCGACACTTTTTAATAGTGAATACTTCAGGAAATTCAAAATAGCACTAGGAAACCCACTGAGAAACCTGAGAAAAAGTTTCTCCTGTATTCCTTTCCATTTGTGCTAGATGAACGAACGTCTCTCCACATGCTCAGTTCTGAGAAGTAAGTGTGTGTGAAAGCCGTCCTAAAGGTAGCTTGTTGGGAACACAAAGTTTCCCTGCCACACGTTCCCTTTGACCTAGTTGAACGAACGTCTCTCTACATGCTCATTTCTGAGAGACAAATGTGTGTGAAAGCCGTCCTTCACCTAGCTTGTTGGGAAAACATAGTATCTTTTCAGATGCAAACTGCAATCTTTGCATATATATGGGGAGGTACTTTCTCCAACTCGGTTTTACAGTGAAATCTGCAGGAACTTTAAACCAGCACTAGGAAACACACTGAGAAACCGGAGAAATATTTTCCCCTGCAACCCGTTCCCTTTGTGCTAGATGAACGAACGTTTCTCCACATGCTCTGTTCTCAGAGATATGTGTGTATGAAAGCCATAATTCCCCCAGCTTGTTGGGAACACAGAGTTTCTTTTCAGTAGCAAACTGTACTCCATATATATATATGGGGAGGTACTCTCTCCAAATAGGTTTTACAGTGAAAAGTGCAGGAACTTCAAACCAGCACTAGGAAACACACTGAGAAACCAGAGTAAAATTTTCTCCTGCAAACCGTTCCCTTTGTGCTAGATGAACGAACTTCTCTCCACATGCTTAGTTCTGAGAGATAAGTGTGTGTGAAAGCCGTCCTTCACCAAGCTTGTTGGGAACACAGAGTTTCTTTTCAGTTGCAAACTGCACTCCATACATTTATATGGGGTGGTACTCGTTCCAACTCTGTTTTACAGTGAAAATTGCAGAAACTTCAAATCGGCACTAGGAAAAACACTGAGAAACCAGAGAAAAATTTTCTCCTGCAACCGTTCCCTTTGTACTAGATGAACGAAAGTCTGTCCACATGCTCAGTTCTCAGAGATATGTGTGTGTGAAAGCCATACTTCCCCTATCTTGTTGGGAACACAGAATTTCTTTTCTTTAGCAAACTGTACTCCATACATATATATGGGGTGTTACTAGCTCCAACTCGGTTTTAGAGTGAAATCTGCAGGAACTTCAAACCGTCACTAGGAAACACACTGAGAAACCAGAGTAAAAGTTTCCCCTGCAACCCTTTCTCTTTGTGCTAGATGAACGAAAGTCTCTCCACATGCTCAGTTCTCAGAGATAAGTGTGTGTGAAAGCCGTCCTTCACCTAGCTTGTTGGGAACACGGAGTTTCTATTCAGTAGCAAACTGTACTCCATACCTTTATATGGGGAGGTACTCGTTCCGAATCGGTTTAACAGTAAATACTGCAGGAAATTCAAACTGGCACTAGGAAACACACTGAGAACCAGAGTAAAAATTTCTCCTGCCACCCGTTCCCTTTGTGCTAGATGAAAGAAAGTCTCTCCACATGCTCAGTACTCGGAGATACGTGTGTGTGAAAGCCAAAATTCCCCTCGCTTGTTAGGAACACAGAGTATCTTTTCAGTAGCAAACTGCACTCCATACATTTATATGGGGTGGTAATCGCTCCAGCCTGGTTTTACAGTGAAAACTGCTGGAACTTCAAACCGGCAGTAGGAAACACACTGAGAAACCAGAGTTAAAATTTCTCCTGCAACCCGTTCCCTTTGCGGTAGATGAACGAATGTCTCTCCACATGTTCTGTTTTGAGAGAAAAGTGTGAGTGAAAGCCGTCCATCCCCTAGCTTGTTGGGAACACAGAGTTTCTTTTCAATACCAAACTCCACTCCATACATATATATGGGGAGGTACTCTCTCCAACTAGGTTTTACAGTGAAAACTGCAGGAACTTCAAACCGGCACTAGGAAACACACTGAGAATCCAGAGTAAAAATTTCTCCTGCCACCCGTTCCCTTTGTGCTAGATGAACGAAAGTCTCTCCACATGCTCAGTTCTCAGAGATATGTGTGTGTGAAAGCCATACTTCCCCTATCTTGTTGGGAACACAGAGATTCTTTTCTTTAGCAAACTGCACTCCATACATTTATATGGGGAGGTACTCGCTCCGAATCGTTTTAACAGTAAAAACTGCAGGAAATTCAAACCGGCACTAAGAAACACACTGAGAAACCAGAGTTAAAATTTCTCCTGCAACCCGTTCCCTTTGTGGTAGATGAACGAATGTCTCTCCACATGTTCAATTTTGAGAGATAAGTGTGAGTGAAAGCCGTCCATCCCCTAGCTTGTTGGGAACACAGAGTTTCTTTTCAATAGCAAACTCCACTCCATACATATATATGGGGAGGTACTCTCTCCAACTATCTTTTACAGTGAAAACTGCAGGAACTTCAAACCGGCACTAGGAAACACACAGAGAAACCAGAGTAAAAGTTTCTCCTGCAACCCGTTCCCTTTGTGCTAGATGAACGAACGTCTCTCCACATGCTCAGTTCTCAGAAATAAGTGTGTGTGAAAGCCGTCCTTCAACTAGCTTGTTGGGAACACAAAGTATCTTTTCAGTTGCAAACTGCAATCTATGCATATATATGGTGAGGTACAGGCTCCAACTCGATTTTACAGTGAAAACTGCAGGAACTTTAAACCAGCACTAGGAAACACCCTGAGAAATCAGAGAAAAAATTTCTCCAGCAACCCGTTCCCTTTGTGCTAGATGAACGAACGTCTCTCCAAATGCTCAGTTCTCAGAAATAACTGTGTGTGAAAGCCTTAATTCCCCTAGCTTGTTAGGAACACAGAGTTTCTTTTCAGTAGCAAACTGCACTCCATACATTTATATGGGGTGGTACTCGCTCCAACCTGTTTTTACAGTGAAAACTGCAGGAAATTCAAACCGGCACTAGGAAACACACTGAGAAACCAGAGAAAAAGTTTCCCAGCAAACCGTTCCCTTTGTGCTAGATGAACGAACGTCTCTCCACATGCTCAGTTCTGAGTGATAAGTGTGTGTGAAAGCCGTCCTTCACCTATCTTGTTGGGAACACAAAGTTTCTTTTCAGTTGCAAACTGCAATCAATGCATATATATTGGGAGGTACTCGCTCAAACTCGGTATACAGTGAAAACTGCTGGAAATTCAAACCGGCACTAGGAAACACAGTGAGAAACCGGAGAAAAAGCTTCCCCTGGAACCCGTTTCCTTTGTGCTAGATGAACTAACGTCTCTCCACATGCTCACTTCTGAGAGGAAATTGTGTGTGAAAGCATTCCTTCACCTAGCTTGTTGGGAACACACAGTTACTTTTCAGTAGCAAACTGTAGGACATACATATATATGGGGAGGTAATATCTCCAACTAGGTTTTACAGTGAAAACTGAAGGAACTTCAAACCGGCACTAGGAAACACACAGAGAAACCAGAGTAAATTTTTTCATCGAACCCGTTCCATTTGTGCTAGATGAACGAACGTCTCTTCACATGCTCATTTATGAGAGATAAGTGTGTGTGAAAGCCGCCCTTCAACAAGCTTGTTGGGAACACAGAGTTTCTTTTTAGTAGCAATTTGTACTCCATACATATATAAGGGGAGGTACAAGCTCCAACTCGGTTTTACAGTGAAAACTGCAGGAACTTTAAACCAGCACTAGGAAACACACTGAGAAACCGGAGAAAAAGTGACCCTGCAATCCGTTCCCTTTGTGCTAGATGAACGAACGTCTCTCCACATGCTCAGTTCTGAGAGATAAGTGTGTGTGAACGCCGTCCTTCACCTAGCTTGTTGGGAACACAAAGTTTCTTTTCAGTTGCAAACTGCAATCTATGCATATATATGGGGAGGTACATGCTCCAACTCGATTTTACAGTGAAAACTGCAGGAATTTTAACCAGCACTAGGAAACACACTGAGAAACCAGAAAAAAAGTTTCTACTGCAATCCGTTCAATTTGTGCTAGATGAGCGAACATCTCTCCACATGCTCAATTCTGAGAGGTAAGTGTGTGTAAAAGCCGTCCTTCACTTATCTTGTTGGGAACACAAAGTTTCTTTTCAGTAGCAAACTGTACTCCATACATATATATGGGGTGTTATTAGCTCCAACTCGGTTTTAGGGTGAAAACTGAAGGAACTTCAACCCGGCACTAGGAAACACACTGAGAAACCAGAGAAAAAATTTCTCCTGCAAACCGTTCCCTTTGTGCTAGACGAATGATCGTCTCTCCACATGCTCAATTATGAGAGATAAGTTTGTGTGAACGCCGTACTTCACCTAGCTTGTTGGGAACACGGAGTTTCCTTTCAGTAGCAAACTGCACTCCATACATTTATATGGGGAGGAACTCGCTCCGACTCGGTGTAACAGTGAAAAATGCAGGAACTTCAAACCGGCACTAGGAAACACACTGAGAAAAAAGAGTAAAAGTTTCTCCTGCAACTCGTTCCCTTTGTGCTAGATGAACGAACGTCTCTCCACATGCTCAGTTCTAAGAGGTAAGTGTGTGTGAAAGCCGTCCTTCACCTAGCTTGTTGTGAACACACAGTTTCTTTTCAGTTGCAAACTGTATTCCATACATATATAAGGGGAGGAACTATCTCCAACTAGGTTTTACAGTGAAAACTGCAGGAACTTCAAACTGGCACTAGGAAACACACTGAGAAACCAGAGTAAAACTTTCTCCTGGAAACCGTTCCTTTTGGGCTAGATGAACGTACGTCTCTTCACATGCTCAGTTCTCAGAGATAAGTGTGTGTGAAAGCCGTCCTTCACCTAGCTTGTTGGGAACACAGAGTTTCATTTCAGTTGCAAATTGCGCTCCATACATTTATATGGGGTGGTACTCGCTCCAACTCGGTTTTACCGAAAAAAATGCAGGAACCTCAAACCGGCACTAGGAAACAGACTGAGAAACCAGAGAAAAAGTATCTCCTGCAAACCGTTCCCTTTGTGCTAGATGAACGAACGTCTCTCCACATGCTCAGGTCTGAGAGATAAGTGTGTGTGAAAGCCGTCATTCACCTGGCTTGTTGGGAACACACAGTTTCTTTTCAGTTGCAAACTGCAATCTATGCATATATATGAGGAAGTACACGCTCCAACTCGGTTTTACACTGAGAACTGCAGGAACTTCAAACCGACAATATTAAACACACTGAGAAACCAGAGTTAAAAATTCTCCTGCAACCCGTTCCTTTTGTGCTAGATAAACTAAAGTCTCTCCACATGCTCAGTACTCGGAGATACGTGTGTGTGAAAGCCAAACTTCCCCTCGCTTGTTAGGAACACATAGTATCTTTTCAGTAACAATCTGCACTCCATACATTTATATGGGGTGGTAATCGCTCCAGCCTGGATTTACAGTGAAAACAGCAGGAATTTCAAACCGGCAGTAGGAAACACACTGAGAAACCACAGTTAAAATTTCTCCTGCAACCCGTTCCCTTTGTGGTAGATGAACGAATGTCTCTCCACATGTTCAGTTTTGAGAGATTATTTTGAGTGAAAGCCGTCCATCCCCTAGCTTGTTGGGAACACAGAATTTCTTTTCAATAGCAAACTCCACTCCATACATATATATGGGGAGGTACTCTCTCCAACTAGGTTTTACAGTGAAAACTGCAGGAACTTCAAACCGGCACTAGGAAACACACTGAGAAACCAGAGTAAAAATTTCTCCTGCCACCCGTTCCCTTTGTGCTAGATGAACGAAAGTCTCTCCACATGCTCAGTTCTCAGAGATATGTGTGTGTGAAAGCCATACTTCCTCTATCTTGTTGGGAACACAGAGATTCTTTTCTTTAGCAAACTGCACTCCATACATTTATATGGGGAGGTACACACTCCGAATCGGTTTAAATGTAAAAACTGCAGGAAATTCAAACCGGCACTAAGAAACACACTGAGAAACCAGAGTTAAAATTTCTCCTGCAACCCGTTCCCTTTGTGGTAGATGAACGAATGTCTCTCCACATGTTCAGTTTTGAGAGATAAGTGTGAGTGAAAGCCGTCCATCCCCTAGCATGTTGGGAACACAGAGTTTCTTTTCAATAGCAAACTCCACTCCATACATATATATGGGGAGGTACTCTCTCCAACTAGGTTTTACAGTGAAAACTGCAGGAACTTCAAACCGGCACTAGGAAACACACTGAGAAACCAGAGTAAAAGTTTCTCCTGCAACCCGTTCCCTTTTCTGCTAGATGAACGAACGTCTCTCCACATGCTCAGTTCTCAGAGATAAGTGTGTGTGAAAACCAAACTTCCCCTCGCTTGTTAGGAACACAGAGTATCTTTTCAGTAGCAAACTGCACTCCATACATTTATATGGGGTGGTAATCGCTCCAGCCTGGTTTTACAGTGAAAACTGCAGGAACCTCAAAACGGCACTAGGAAACACACTGAGAAACCAGAGAAAAAGTTTCTCCTGCAACCCGTTCCCTTTGACCTACATGAACGAACTTCTCTCCACATGCTCAGTTCTGAGAGACAAGTGTGAGTGAAAGCCGCCCTTCAACTAGCTTGTTGGGAACACAAAGTATCTTTTCAGTTGCAAACTGCAATCTATGCATATATATGGTGAGGTACAGGCTCCAACTCGGTTTTACAGTGAAAACTGCAGGAACTTTAAACCAGCACTAGGAAACACACTGAGAAATCGGAGAAAAAATTTCTCCAGCAACCCGTTCCCTTTGTGCTAGATGAACGAACGTCTCTCCAAATGCTCAGTTCTCAGAGATAACTGTGTGTGAAAGCCTTAATTCCCCTAGCTTGTTAGGAACACAGAGTTTCTTTTCAGTAGCAAACTGCACTCCATACATTTATATGGGGTGGTACTCGCTCCAACCTGTTTTTACAGTGAAAACTGCAGGAACTTCAAACCGGCACTAGGAAACACACTGAGAAACCAGAGAAAAAGTTTCCCAGCAAACCGTTCCCTTTGTGCTAGATGAACGAACGTCTCTCCACATGCTCAGTTCTGAGAGATAAGTGTGTGTGAAAGACGTCCTTCACCTAGCTTGTTGGGAACACAAAGTTTCTTTTCAGTTGCAAACTGCAATCAATGCATATATATTGGGAGGTACTCGCTCAAACTCGGTATACATTGAAAACTGCTGGAAATTCAAACCGGCACTAGGAAACACAGTGAGAAACCGGAGAATAAGCTTCCCCTGGAACCCGTTTCCTTTGTGCTAGATGAACTAACTTCTCTCCACATGCTCACTTCTGAGAGGAAATAGTGTGTGAAAGCATTCCTTCACCTAGCTTGTTGGGAACACACAGTACTTTTCAGTAGAAAACTGTACTACATACATATATATGGGGAGGTAATATCTCCAACTAGGTTTTACAGTGAAAACTGAAGGAACTTCAAACCGGCACTAGGAAACACAGAGAGAAAACAGAGTAAATTTTTTCATCGAACCCGTTCCATTTGTGTTAGATGAACGAACGTCTCTTCACATGCTCATTTATGAGAGATAAGTGTGTGTGAAAGCCGCCCTTCAACTAGCTTGTTTGGAAATCAGAGGTCCTTTTCAGTTGCAAACTGCAATCTATGCATATATATGAGGAGGTACACGCTCCAACTCGGTTTTACAGTGAAAACTGCAGGAACTTCAAACCGGCACTAGGAAACACACTGAGAAACCAGAGAAAAAGTTTCCCAGCAAACCGTTCCCTTTGTGCTAGATGAACGAACGTCTCTCCACATGCTCTGTTCTCAGAGATATGTGTGTGTGAAAGCCATACTTCCCCTAGCTTGTTGGGAACACAGAGTTTCTTTTCAGTAGCAAACTGTACTCCATACATATATATGTGGAGGTACACTCTCCAAATAGTTTTTACAGTGAAAACTGCAGGAACTTCAAACCGGCACTAGGAAACACCCTGAGAAACCAGAGTAAAAGTTTCTCCTGCAACCCGTTCCCTTTGTGCTAGATGAACGAACGTCTCTCCACATGCTTAGTTCTGAGAGATAAGTGTGTGTGAAAGCCGTCCTTCACCTAGCTTGTTGGTAACACAGAGTTTCTTTTCAGTTGCAAACTGCACTCCATACATTTATATGGGGTGGTATTCGTTCCAACTCGGTTTTACAGTGAAAATTGCAGAAACTTCAAATCGGCACTAGGAAACACACTGAGAAACCAGAGAAAATTTTCATCTGCATCCCGTTCCCTTTGACCTAGATGAACGAACGTCTCTCCACATGGTCAGTTCTGAGAGACAAGTGTGTGTGAAAGCTGTCCTTCACCTAGCTTGCTGCGAACACAAAGATTCTTTTCAGATGCAACCTGCAATCTATGCATATATATGGGGAGGTACTCGCTCCAACTCTGTTTTACAGTGAAAACTGCTGGAACTTCAAACCGGCACTAGGAAAAACACTGAGAAACCAGAGAAAAAGTTTCTCCTGCAAACCGTTCACTTTGTGCTAGATGAACGAAATCTGTCCACATGCTCAGTTCTCAGATATATGTGTGTGTGAAAGCCATACTTCCCCTAGCTTGTTGGGAACACAGAGATTCTTTTCTGTAGCAAAATTTACTCCATACATATATATGGTGTGTTACTAGCTCCAACTCGGTTTTAGAGTGAAAACTGCAGGAACTTTAAACCGGCACTAGGAAACACACTGAGAAACCAGAGTAATAGTTTCCCCTGCAAACCGTTCCCTTTGTGCTAGATGAACGAACGTCTCTCCACATGCTCAGTTCTGAGAGATAAGTGTGTGTGAAAGAAGTACTTCACCTAGCTTGTTGGGAACACGGTGTTTCTTATCAGTAGCAAACTGCACTCCATACATTTATATGGGGAGGTTCTCGCTCTGACTCGGTTTAACAGTAAAAACTGCAGGAAATTCAAACCGGCACTAGGAAACACACTGAGAACCAGAGTAAAAATTTCTCCTGCCACCCGTTCCCTTTGTGCTAGATGAACGAAAGTCTCTCCACATGCTCAGTTCTCAGAGATAAGTGTGTGTGAAAGCCAAACTTCCCCTCGCTTGTTAGGAACACAGAGTATCTTTTCAGTTGCAAACTGCAATCAATGCATATATATGGGGAGGTACTCGCTCCAACTCGGTTTTACAGAGAAAACTGCTAGAAATTCAAACCAGCTCTAGGAAACACATTGAGAAACCGGAGAATAAGCTTCTCCTGGAACACGTTCCCTTTGTGCTAGATGAACGAACATCTCTCCACATGCTCAGTTCTGAGAGATAAGTGTGTGTGGAAGCCGTACTTCACCTAGCCTTTTGTGAACACGGAGTTTCTTTTCAGTAGCAAACTGCACTCCATACATTTATATGGGTTGGTACTCGCTCCGACTCTTTTTAACAGTGAAAACTTCAGGAAATTCAAACCAGCACTAGGAAACCCACTGAGAAACCTGAGAAAAAGTTTCTCCTGCATTCCTTTCCATTTGTGCTAGATGAACGAACGTCTCTCCACATGCTCAGTTCTGAGAGACATGTGTGTGTGAAAGCCGTACTTCACCTATCTTGTTGGGAACACAGAGGTTCTTTTCAGTTGCAAACTGCAAACTATGCATATATATGAGGAGGTACACGCTCCAACTCTGTTTTACACTGAGAACTGCAGGAAATTCAAACCGGCACTTAGAAACACACTGAGAATCCAGAGTTAAAATTTCTCCTGCAACCCGTTCCCTTTGTGGTAGATGAACGAATGTCTCTCCACATGTTCAGTTTTGAGAGATAAGTGTGAGTGAAAGCCGAACTTCCCCTAGCTTGTTGGGAACACAGAGTTTCTTTTCAATAGCAAACTGTACTCCATACATATATATGGGGAGGTACTCTCTCCAACTAGGTTTTACAGTGAAAACTGCAGGATCTTCAAACCGGCACTAGGAAACACACTGAGATACCAGAGTAAAAGTTTCTCCTGCAACCCGTTCCCTTTGTGCTAGATGAACGAACGTCTCTCCACATGCTCAGTTCTGAGAGATAAGTGTGTGTGATAGCCGTCCTTCACCTAGCTTGTTGGGAACACAGAGTTTCTTTTCAGTTGCAAACTGCACTCCATACATTTATATGGGGTGGTTCTCGCTCCAACTCGGTTTTACAGTGAATAATGCAGGAACATCAAAACGGCACTAGGAAACACACTGAGAAACCAGAGAAAAAGTTTCCTGCCACACGTTCCCTTTGACCTAGTTGAACGAAAGTCTCTCTACATGCTCATTTCTGAGAGACAAATGTGTGTGAAAGCCGTCCTTCACATAGCTTGTTGGGAAAACATAGTATCTTTTCAGTTGCAAACTGCAATCTTTGCATATATATGGGGAGGTAATTTCTCCAACTCGGTTTTACAGTGAAATCTGCAGGAACTTTAAACCAGCACTAGGAAACACACTGAGAAACCGGAGAAAAATTTTCGCCTGCAACCCGTTCCCTTTGTGCTAAATGAACGAACGTCTCTCCACATGCTCTGTTCTCAGAGATATGTGTGTGTGAAAGCCATACTTCCCCTAGCTTGTTGGGAACACAGAGATTCTTTTCAGTAGCAAACTGCACTCCATACTTTTATATGGGGAGTTACTCGCTCCGAATCGGTTTAACAGTAAAAACTGCAGGAAATTCAAACCGGCACTAAGAAACACACTGAGAAACCAGAGTTAAAATTTCTCCTGCAACCCTTTCACTTTGTGGTAGATGAACGAATGTCTCTCCACATGTTCAGTTTTGAGAGATAAGTGTGAGTGAAAGCCGTCCATCCCCTAGCTTGTTGGGAACACATAGTTTCTTTTCAATAGCAAACTCCACTCCACACATATATATGGGGAGGTACTCTCTCCAACTAGGTTTTACAGTGAAAACTGCAGGAACTTCAAACCGGCACTAGGAAACACACTGAGAAACCAGAGTAAAATTTCTCCTGCAACCCGTTCCCTTTGTGCTAGATGAACGAACGTCTCTCCACATGCTCAGTTCTCAGAGATAAGTGTGTGTGAAAGCCAAACTTCCCCTCGCTTGTTAGTAACACAGAGTATCTTTTTAGTAGCAAACTGCACTCCATACATTTATATGGGGTGGTAATCGCTCCAGCCTGGTTTTACAGTGAAAACTGCAGGAACCTCAAAACGGCTCTAGGAAACACACTGAGAAACCAGAGAAAAAGTTTCTCCTGCAACCCGTTCCCTTTGACCTACATGAACGAACTTCTCTCCACATGATCAGTTCTGAGAGACAAGTGTGTGTGAAAGCCGCCCTTCAACTAGCTTGTTGGGAACACAAAGTATCTTTTCAGTTGCAAACTGCAATCTATGCATATATATGGTGAGGTACAGGCTCCAACTCGATTTTACAGTGAAAACTGCAGGAACTTTAAACCAGCACTAAGAAACACACTGAGAAATCGGAGAAAAAATTTCTCCAGCAACCCGTTCCCTTTGTGCTAGATGAACGAAAGTCTCTCCAAATGCTCAGTTCTCAGAGATAACTGTGTGTGAAAGCCTTAATTCCCCTAGCTTGTTAGGAACACAGAGTTTCTTTTCAGTAGCAAACTGCACTCCATACATTTATATGGGGTGGTACTCGCTCCAACCTGTTTTTACAGTGAAAACTGCAGGAAATTCAAACCGGCACTAGGAAACACACTGAGAAACCAGAGAAAAAGTTTCCCAGCAAACCTTTCCCTTTGTGCTAGATGAACGAACGTCTCTCCACATGCTCAGTTCTGAGAGATAAGTGTGTGTGAAAGCCATCTTTCACCTAGCTTGTTGGGAACACAAAGTTTCTTTTCAGTTGCAAACTGCAATCAATGCATATATATTGGGAGGTACTCGCTCAAACTCGGTATACAGTGAAAACTGCTGGAAATTCAAACCGGCACTAGGAAACACAGTGAGAAACCGGAGAAAAAGCTTCCCCTGGAACCCGTTTCCTTTGTGCTAGATGAACTAACGTCTCTCCACATGCTCACTTCTGAGAGGAAATTGTGTGTAAAAGCATTCCTTCACCTAGCTTGTTGGGAACACACATTTACTTTTCAGTAGCAAACTGTACTACATACATATATATGGGGAGGTAATATCTCCAACTAGGTTTTACAGTGAAAACTGAAGGAACTTCAAACCGGCACTAGGAAACACACAGAGAAACCAGAGTAAATTTTTTCATCGAACCCGTTCCATTTGTGCTAGATGAACGAACGTCTCTTCACATGCTCATTTATGAGAGATAAGTGTGTGTGAATGCCGCCCTTCAACTAGCTTGTTGGGAACACAGAGGTCCTTTTCAGTTGCAAACTGCAATCTATGCATATATATGAGGAGGTACAAGCTCCAAATCGGTTTTGCAGTGAAAACTGCAGGAACTTTAAACCAGCACTAGGAAACACACTGAGAAACCAGAAAAAAAGTTTCTACTGCAATCCATTCCCTTAGTGCTAGATGAGCGAACATCTCTCCACATGCTCAATTCTGAGAGGTAAGTGTGTGTAAAAGCCGTCCTTCACTTAGCTTGTTGGGAACACAAAATTCTTTTCAGTTGAAAACTGCAATCTATGCATATATATGGGGAGGTACTCGCTCCAACTCGATTTTACAGTGAAAACTGCAGGAACTTCAAACCGGCACTAGGAAAAACACTGAAAAACCAGAGAAAAAGTTTCTCATGCAACCCGTTCCATTTGTGCTAGATGAACGAACGTCTCTCCACATGCCCAGTTCTCAGAAATATGTGTGTGTGAAAGCCATACTTCCTCTAGCTTTTGGGAACACAGAGTTTCTTTTCAGTAGCAAACTGTACTCCATACATATATATGGGGTGTTACTAGCTCCAACTCGATTTTAGAGTGAAAACTGAAGGAACTTCAACCCGGCACTAGGAAACACACTGAGAAACCAGAGAAAATGTTTCTCCTGCAAACCGTTCCCTTTGTGCTAGACGAACGATTGTCTCTCCACATGCTTAATTATGAGAGATAAGTTTGTGTGAACGCCGTACTTCACCAAGCTTGATGGGAACACGGAGTTTCCTTTCAGTAGCAAACTGCACTCCATACATTTATATGGGGAGGAACTCGCTGCGACTTGGTTAAACAGTGAAAACTGCAGGAACTTCAAACCGGCACTAGGAAACACACTGAGAAAAAAGAGTAAAAGTTTCTCCTGCAACTCGTTCCCTTTGTGCTAGATGAACGAACGTCTCTCCACATGCTCAGTTCTAAGAGGTAAGTGTGTGTGAAAGCCGTCCTTCACCTAGCTTGTTGGGAACACACAGTTTCTTTTCAGTTGCAAACTGTACTCCATACATATATATGGGGAGGAACTATCTCCAACTAGGTTTTACAGTGAAAACTGCAGGAACTTCAAACTGGCACTAGGAAACACACTGAGAAACCAGAGTAAAACTTTCTCCTGGAAACCGTTCGTTTTGGGCTAGATGAACGTACGTCTCTTCACATGCTCATTTCTCAGAGATAAGTGTGTGTGAAAGCCGTCCTTCACCTAGCTTGTTGGGAACACAGAGTTTCATTTCAGTTGCAAATTGCGCTCCATACATTTATATGGGGTGGTACTCGCTCCAACTTGATTTTACAGAAAAAAATGCAGGAACCTCAAACCGGCACTAGGAAACAGACTGAGAGACCAGAGAAAAAGTATCTCCTGCAACCCGTTCCCTTTGTGCTAGATGAACGAACGTCTCTCCACATGCTCAGGTCTGAGAGGTAAGTGTGTGTGAAAGCCGTCATTCACCTAGCTTGTTGGGAACACACAGTTTCTTTGCAGTTGCAAACTGCAATCTATGCATATATATGAGGAAGTACACGCTCCAACTCGGTTTTACACTGAGAACTGCAGGAACTTCAAACCGGCACTATTAAACACACTGAGAAACCAGAGTTAAAATTTCTCCTGCAACCCGTTCCCATTGTGCTAGATGAACGAAAGTCTCTCCACATGCTCAGTACTCGGAGATACGTGTGTGTGAAAGCCAAACTTCCCCTCGCTTGTTAGGAACACAGAGTATCTTTTCAGTAACAAACTGCACTCCATATATTTATATGGGGTGGTAATCGCTCCAGCCTGGCTTTACAGTGAAAACTGCAGGAACTTCAAACCGGAAGTAGGAAACACACTGAGAAACCAGAGTTAAAATTTCTCCTGCAACCCGTTCCCTTTGTGGTAGATGAACGAATGTCTCTCCACATGTTCAGTTTTGAGAGATAATTGTGAGTGAAAGCCGTCCATCCCCTAGCTTGTTGGGAACACAGAGTTTCTTTTCAATAGCAAACTCCACTCCATACATATATATGGGGGGGTACTTTCTCCAACTAGGCTTTACAGTGAAAACTGCAGGAACTTCAAACCGGCACTAGGAAACACACTGAGAACCCAGAGTAAAAATTTCTCCTGCCACCCGTTCCCTTTGTGCTAGATGAACGAAAGTCTCTCCACATGCTCAGTTCACAGAGATATGTGTGTGTGAAAGCCATACTTCCCCTATCTTGTTGGGAACACAGAGATTCTTTTCTTTAGCAAACTGCACTCCATACATTTATATGGGGTGGTACACGCTCCGAATCGGTTTAACAGTAAAAACTGCAGGAAATTCAAACCGGCACTAAGAAACACACTGAGAAACCAGAGTTAAAATTTCTCCTGAAACCCGTTCCCTTTGTGGTAGATGAACGAATGTCTCTCCACATGTTCAGTTTTGAGAGATAAGTGTGAGTGAAATCCGTCCATCCCCTAGCTTGTTGGGAACACAGAGTTTCTTTTCAATAGCAAACTCCACTCCATACATATATATGGGGAGGTACTCTCTCCAACTAGGTTTTACAGTGAAAACTGCAGGAACTTCAAACCGGCACTAGGAAAAACACTGAGAAACCAGAGTAAAAGTTTCTCCTGTAACCCGTTCCCTTTGTGCTAGATGAACGAACGTCTCTCCACATGCTCAGTTCTCAGAGATAAGTGTGTGTGAAAGCTAAACTTCCCCTCGCTTGTTAGGAACACAGAGTATCTTTTCAGTAGCAAACTGCACTCCATACATTTATATGGGGTGGTAATCGCTCCAGCCTGCTTTTACAGTGAAAACTGCAGGAACCTCAAAACGGCACTAGGAAACACACTGAGAAACCAGAGAAAAAGTTTCTCCTGCAACCCGTTCCCTTTGACCTACATGAACGAACTTCTCTCCACATGCTCAGTTCTGAGAGACAAGTGTGTGTGAAAGCCGCCCTTCAACTAGCTTGTTTTGAACACAGAGTTCCTTTTCATTTGCAAACTGCAATCTATGCATATATATGAGGAGGTACACGCTCCAACTCGGTTTTACACTGAGAACTGCAGGAACTTCAAACCGGCACTAGGAAACACACTGAGAAACCAGAGTTAAAATTTCTCCTGCAACCCGTTCCCTATGTGCTAGATGAACGAATGTCTCTCCACATGTTTAGTTTTGAGAGAAAAGTGTGTGAGAATGCAGTCCTTCCCCTAGCTTGTTGGGAACACAGAGTTTCTTTTCAGTAGCAAATTGTACTCCATACATATATACGGTGAGGTACAAGCTCCAACTCGGTTTTGCAGTGAAAACTGCAGGAACTTTAAACCAGCACTAGGAAACACACTGAGAAACCAGAGAGAAAGTTTCTCCTGCAACCCGTTCCCGTTGTGCTGGATGAACGAACGTCTCTCCACATGCTCAGTTCTGAGAGATAAGTGTGTGTGAACGCCGTCCTTCACCTAGCTTGTTGGGAACACAAAGTTTCTTTTCAGTTGCAAACTGCAATCTATGCATATATATGGGGAGGTACACTCTCCAACTAGTTTTTACAGTGAAAACTGCAGGAACTTTAAACCAGCACTAGGAAACACACTGAGAAACCAGAAAAAAATTTTCTACTGCAATCCGTTCCCTTTGTGCTAGATGAGCGAACATCTCTCCACATGCTCAATTCTGAGAGGTAAGTGTGTGTAAAAGCCGCCCTTCACTTAGCTTGTTGGGAACACAAAGATTCTTTTCAGTTGAAAACTGCAATCTATGCATATATATGGGGACGTACTCGCTCCAACTCGATTTTACGGTGAAAACTGCAGGAACTTCAAACCGGCACTAGGAAAAACACTGAGAAACCAGAGAAAAAGTTTCTCATGCAACCCGTTCCATTTGTGCTAGATGAACGAACGTCTCTCCACATGCCCAGTTCTCAGAAATATGTGTGTGTGAAAGCCATACTTCCTCTAGCTTTTCGGAACACAGAGTTCCTTTTCAGTAGCAAACTGTACTCCATACATATATATGGGGTGTTACTAGCTCCAACTCGGTTTTAGAGTGAAAACTGAAGGAACTTCAACCCGGCACTAGGAAACACACTGAGAAACCAGAGAAAAAATTTCTCCTGCAAACCGTTCCCTTTGTGCTAGACGAACGATCGTCTCTCCACATGCTCAAATATGAGAGATAAGTTTGTGTGAACGCCGTACTTCACCTAGCTTGTTGGGAACACGGAGTTTCCTTTCAGTAGCAAACTGCACTCCATACATTTATATGGGGAGGAACTCGCTCCGACTCGGTTTAACAGTGAAAACTGCAGGAACTTCAAACCGGCACTAGGAAACACACTGAGAACCAGAGTAAAAGTTTCTCCTGCAACTCTTTCCCTTTGTGCTAGATGAACGAACGTCTCTCCACATGCTCAGTTCTAAGAGATAAGTGTGTGTGAAAGCCGTCCTTCACCTAGCTTGTTGGGAACACACAATTTCTTTTCAGTTGCAAACTGTACTCCATACATATATATGGGGAGGAACTATCTCCAACTAGGTTTTACAGTGAAAACTGCAGGAACTTCAAACTGGCACTAGGAAACACACTGAGAAACCAGAGTAAAACTTTCTCCTGGAAACCGTTCGTTTTGGGCTAGATGAACGTACGTCTCTTCACATGCTCAGTTCTCAGAGATAAGTGTGTGTGAAAGCCGTACTTCACCTAGCTTGTTGGGAACACAGAGTTTCATTTCAGTTGCAAATTGCGCTCCATACATTTATATGGGGTGGTACTCGCTCCAACTCGGTTTTACAGAAAAAAATGCAGGAACCTCAAACCGACACTAGGAAACAGACTGAGAAACCAGAGAAAAAGTATCCCCTGCAACCCGTTCCCTTTGTGCTAGATGAACGACCGTCTCTCCACATGCTCAGCTCTGAGAGGTAAGTGTGTGTGAAAGCCGTCCTTCAACTAGCTTGTTGGGAACACACAGTTTCTTTTCAGTTGCAAACTGCAATCTATGAATATATATGAGGAGGTACACCCTCCAACTCGGTTTTACACTGAGAACTGCAGGAACTTCAAACCGGCACTATTAAACACACTGAGAAACCAGAGTTAAAATTTCTCCTGCAAACCGTTCCCTTTGCGGTAGATGAACGAATATCACTAAACATGTACAGTTTTGAGGGATAAATGTGTGTGAAAGCCGTCATTCCCGTAGCTTGTTGGGAACACAGAGTATCTTTTCAGTAGCAAAAATTACTCCATACATATATAAGGGGAGGTACACTCTCCAACAAGGTTTTACAGTGAAAACGGCAGGAACTTCAAACCGGCACTAGGAAACACACTGAGAAACCAGAGTAAATGTTTCTCCTGCAAACCGTTCCCTTTGTGCTAGATGAACGAACGTCTCTCCACACGCTCAGATCTGAGAGATAAGTGTGTGTGAAAGCCGTCCTTCATTTAGCTTATTGGGAACACAGAGTTTCTTTTCATTTGCAAACTGCACTCCATACATTTATATGGGGTGGTACTCGCTCCAACTCGGTAAACAGTGAAAACTGCAGGAACTTCAAAACGGAACTAGGAAACACACTGAGGAACCAGAGAAAAAGTTTCTGCTGCAACCCGTACCCTTTGACCTAGATGAACGAACGTCTCTCCACATGCTCAGTTCTGAGAGACAAGTATGTGTGAAAGCCGTACTTCACATAGCTTGTTGGGAACACAAAGTATCTTTTCAGTTGCAAACTGCAATCTTTGCATATATATGGGGAAGTAATCGCTCCAACTCGGTTTTACAGTGAAAACTGCAGGAACTTAAAACCAGCACTAGGAAACACACTGAGATCCCGGAGAATACGTTTGTCCTGCAACCCGTTCCATTTGTGCTAGATGAAAGAACGTCTATCCACATGCTCATTTCTGAGAGATAAGTGTGTGTGAACGCCGTACTTCACGTAGCTTGTTGGGAATACAAAGTTTCTTTTCAGTTGCAAACTGCAATCTATGCATATATATGGGGAGGTACACTCTCCAACTAGGTTTTACAATGAAAACTGCAGGAATTTTAAACCAGCACTAGGAAACACACTGAGAAACCAGAAAAAAATTTCTACTGCAATCCGTTCCCTTTGTGCTAGATGAGCGAACATCTCTCCACATGCTCAATTCTGAGAGGTAAGTGTGTGTAAAAGCCGTCCTTCACTTAGCTTGTTGGGAACACAAAGATTCTTTTCAGTTGAAAACTGCAATCTATGCATATATATGGGGAGGTACTCGCTCCAACTCGATTTTACAGTGAAAACTGCAGGAACTTCAAACCGGCACTAGGAAAAACACTGAGAAACCAGAGAAAAAGTTTCTCATGCAACCCGTTCCATTTGTGCTAGATGAACGAACGTCTCTCCACATGCCCAGTTCTCAGAAATATGTGTGTGTGAAAGCCATACTTCCTCTAGCTTTTGGGAACACAGAGTTTCTTTTCAGTAGCAAACTGTACTCCATACATATATATGGGGTTTTACTAGCTCCAACTCGGTTTTAGAGTGAAAACTGAAGGAGCTTCAACCCGGCACTAGGAAACACACTGAGAAACCAGAGAAAAAATTTCTCCTGCAAACCGTTCCCTTTGTTCTAGACGAACGATCGTCTCTCCACATGCTCAATTATGAGAGAAAAGTTTGTGTGAACGCCGTACTTCACCTAGCTTGTTGGGAACACGGAGTTTCCTTTCAGTAGCAAACTGCACTCCATACATTTATATGGGGAGGAACTCGCTCCGATTAGTTTTAACAGTGAAAACTGCAGGAACTTCAAACCGGCACTAGGAAACACACTGAGAACCAGAGTAAAAGTTTCTCCTGCAACTCGTTCCCTTTGTGGTAGATGAACGAACGTCTCTCCACATGCTCAGTTCTAAGAGGTAAGTGTGTGTGAAAGACGTCCTTCACCTAGCTTGTTGGGAACACACAGTTTCTTTTCAGTTGCAAACTGTACTCCATACATATATATGGGGAGGAACTATCTCCAACTAGATTTTACAGTGAAAACTGCTGGAACTTCAAACTGGCACTAGGAAACACACTGAGAAACCAGAGTAAAACTTTCTCCTGGAAACCGTTCCTTTTGGGCAAGATGAACGTACGTCTCTTAACATGCTCAGTTCTCAGAGATAAGTGTGTGTGAAAGCCGTACTTCACCTAGCTTGTTGGGAACACAGAGTTTCATTTCAGTTGCAAATTACGCTCCATACATTTATATGGGGTGGTACTCGCTCCAACTCGTTTTTACAGAAAAAAATGCAGGAACCTCAAACCGGCACTAGGAAACAGACTGAGAAACCAGAGAAAAATTATCACCTGCAACCCGTTCCCTTTGTGCTAGGTGAACGAACGTCTCTCCACATGCTCAGGTCTGAGAGGTAAGTGTGTGTGAAAGCCGTCCTTCACCTAGCTTGTTGGGAACACACAGTTTCTTTTCAGTTGCAAACTGCAATCTATGCATATATATGAGGAGGTACACGCTCCAACTCGGTTTTACACTGAGAACTGCAGGAACTTTAAACCGGCACTATTAAACACACTGAGAAACCAGAGTTAAAATTTCTCCTGCAACCCGTTCCCTTTGTGCTAGATGAACGAATATCTCTCCACATGTACAGTTTTGAGGGATAACTGTGTGTGAAAGCCGACATTCCCGTAGCTTGTTGGGAACACAGAGTATCTTTTCAGTAGCAAACAGTACTCCATACATATATATGGGGAGGTACAATCTCCAACTAGGTTTTACAGTGAAAACGGCAGGAACTTCAAACCGGCACTAGGAAACACACTGAGAAACCAGAGAAAAACTTTCTCCTGCAACCGTTCCCTTTGACCTAGATGAACGAAAGTCTCTCCACATGCTCAGATCTGAGAGACAAGTATGTGTGAATGCCGTCCTTCACCTAGCTTGTTGGGAACACAAAGTACCTTTCAGTCGCAAACTACAATCTTTGCATATATAAGTGGAAGTACTCGCTCCAACTCGGTTTTACAGTGAAAAGTGCAGGAACTTTAAACAAGCACTAGGAAACACACTGAGGATCCGGAGAAAACGTTTGTCCTGCAACCCGTTCCCTTTGTGCTAGATGAACGAACGTCTCTCCACATGCTCAGTTCTGAGAGATACTTGTGTGTGAAAGCCGTCCTTCACCTAGCTTGTTGGGAACACAATGATTCTTTTCAGTTGCAAACTGCACTCCATACATTTATATGGGTTGGTACACGCTCCAGCCTGGTTTTACAGTGAAAACTGCAGGAACTTCAAATTGGGACTAGGAAACACACTGAGAAACCAGAGAAAATGTTTCCCTGCAACACGTTCAGTTTGACCTAGTTGCACGAACGTCTCTCTACATTCTCATTTCTGAGAGACAAATGTGTGTGAAAGCCGTCCTTCACCTTGCTTGTTGGGAACACATAGTATCTTTTCAGTTGCAAACTGCAATCTTTGCATATATAAGGGGAGGTACTCGCTCCAACTCGGTTTTACAGTGAAATCTGCAGGAAATTTAAACCAGCACTAGGAAACACACTGAGAAACCGGAGAAAAAGTTTCCCCTGCAAACCGTTCCCTTTGTGCTAGATGAACGAACGTCTCTCCACAAGCTTTGTTCTCAGAGATATGTGTGTGTGAAAGCCATACTTCCCCTAGCTTGTTGGGAACACAGAGTTTCATTTCAGTAGCAAACGGTACTCCATACATATATATGGAGGGGTACTCTCTCCAACTAGGTTTTACAGTGAAAACTGCAGGTACTTCAAACCGGCACTAGGAAACACACTGAGAAACCAGAGTAAAAGTTTCTCCTGCAACCCGTTCCCTTTTTGCTAGATGAACGAAAGTCTCTCCACATGCTCAGTTCTGAGAGATAACTGTGTATGAAAGCCGTCCTTCACCTAGCTTGTTGGGAACACAGAGTTTCTTTTCAGCTGCAAACTGCACTCCATACATTTATATGGGGTGGTACTCGTTCCAACTCGGTTTTACAGTGAAAATTGCAGAAACTTCAAATCGGCACTAGGAAACACACTGAGAAACCAGAGAAAAATTTCTCCTGCAACCCGTTCCCTTTGACCTAGATGAACAAACGTCTCCCCGCATGGTCAGTTCTGAGAGACAAGTGTGTGTGAAAGCTGTACTTAACCTAGCATGTTGCGAACACAAAGATTCTTTTCAGATGCAAACTGCAATCTATGCATATATATGTGGAGGTACTCGCTCCAACTCGGTTTTACAGTGAAAACTGCTTTAAGTTCAAACCAGCACTAGGAAAAACACTGAGAAACCAGAGAAAAAGTTTCTCCTGCAAACCGTTCCCTTTGTGCTAGATGAACGAACGTCTCTCCACATGCTCAGTTCTCAGAGATATGTGTGTGTGAAAGCCATACTTCCCCTAGCTTGTTGGGAACACAGAGATTCTTTTGTAGCAAACTGTACTCCATACATATATATGGGGTGTTACTAGATCCAACTAGGTTTTAGAGTGAAAACTGCAGGAACTTCAAACCGGCAATAAGAAACACACTGAGAAACCAGAGTAAAAGTTTCCCCTGCAAACGTTTCCCTTTGTGCTAGATGAACGAACGTCTCTCCACTTGCTTAATTCTCAGAGATAAGTGTGTGTGAAAGCCGTCCTTCACCTAGCTTGTTGGGAACACGGAGTTTCTTTTCAGTAGCAAACTGCACTCCATACATTTATATGGGGAGGTACTCGCTCCGACTCTGTTTAACAGTAAAAACTGCAGGAAATTCAAACCGGCACTAGGAAACACACTGAGAACCAGAGTAAAAATTTCTCCTGCCACCCGTTCCCTTTGTGCTAGATGAACGAAAGTCTCTCCATATGCTCAGTTCTCAGAGATAAGTGTGTGTGAAAGCCAAATTTCCCCTCGCTTGTTAGGAACACAGAGTATCTTTTCAGTAGCAAACTGCACTCCATACATTTATATGGGGTGGTAATCGCTCCAGCCTGGTTTTACAGTGAAAACTGCAGGAACTTCAAACCGGCACTAGGAAACACACTGAGAAACCAGAGAAAAAGTTTCTCCTGCAAACCGTTCCCTTTGTGCTAGATGAACGAACATCTCTCCACATGCTCAATTATGAGAGATAATTGTGTGTGAAAGCCGTACTTCACCTAGCTTGTTGGGAACACAAAGTTTCTTTTCAGTTGAAAACTGCAATCAATGCATATATCTGGGGAGGTACTCGCTCCAACTCGGTTTTACAGAGAAAACTGCTGGAAATTCAAACCAGCACTAGGAGACACATTGAGAAACCGGAGAAAAAGCTTCTCCTGGAACCCGTTTCCTTTGTGCTAGATGAACGAACTTCTCTCCACATGTTCAGTTCTGAGAGGTAAGTGTGTGTGAAAGCCATCCTTCAACTAGCTTGTTGGGAACACACAGTTTCTTTTCAGTAGCAAACTGTACTCCATACATATATATGGGGAGGTACTATCTCCAACTAGGTTTTACAGTGAAAAATGCAGGAACTTCAAACCGGCACTGAGAAACACACAAAGAAACCAGAGTATAATTTTCTCCTGGAACCAGTTCCCTTTGTACTAGATGAACGAACGTCTCTTCACATGCTCAGTTCTCACAGATATGTGTGTGTGAAAGCCGTCTTTCACCTAGCTTGTTGGGAACACAGAGTTTATTTTCAGTTGCAAACTGCACTCCATACATTTATATGGGATGGTACAAGCTCCATCTACATTTTACAGTGAAAAGAGTAGGAAATTCAAACCGGCACTAGGAACACACTGAGAAAAATGAGAAAAAGTTTCCCCTGCAAACCTTTCCCTTTGTGCTAGATGAACGCATGTCTCTCCACATGCTCATTTCTTAGAGATAATTGTGTGTGAAAGCCGGCCTTCACATAGCTTGTTGGGAACACAGAGGTCCTTTTCAGTTGCAAACTGCAATCTATGCATGTATATGAGGAGGTACACGCTCCAACTCGGTTTTACACTGAGAACTGCAGGAACTTCAAACCGTCACTAGGAAACACACTGAGAAACCTGAGAAAAAGATTCTCCTGCCACCCGTTCCCTTTGTGCTAGATGAACGAACGTCTCTCCACATGCTGAGTTCTGAGAGATAAGTGTGTGTGAAAGCCATATTTCCCCTAGCTTGTTGGGAACACAGAGTTTCTTTAAGTAGCAAAATGTACTCCATACATATATATGGGGTGTTACTAGCTCCAACTCGGTTTTAGAGTGAAAACTGAAGGAACTTCAAACCGGCACTAGGAAACACACTGAGAAACCATAGAAAAAGTTTCTCCTGCAACCGGTTCCCTTTGTGCTACATGAACGATCGTCTCTCCACATGCTCAACTATGAGAGATAAGTGTGTGTGAACGCCGTACTTCACCTAGCTTGTTGGGAACACGTAGTTTCCTTTCAGTAGCAAACTGCACTCCATACATTTATATGGCGAGGTACTCGCTCCGACTCGGTTTAACAGTGAAAACTGATGGAAATTCAAACCGGCACAAGGAAACACACTGAGAACCAGAGTAAAAATTTCTCCTGCAACCCGTTCCCTTTGTGCTAGATGAACAAACGTCTCTCCACATGCTCAGTTCTCAGAGATAAGTGTGTGTGAAAGCCATACTTCCACTAGCTTGTTAGGAACACAGAGTTTCTTTCCAGTTGCAAACTGCACTCCATATATTTATATGGGGTGGTACAAGCTCCATCTCCATTTTACAGTGAAAAGTGTAGGAACTTCAAACCGGCACTAGGAAACACACTGAGAAAAATGAGAAAAAGTTTCTCCTGCAAACCTTTCCCTTTGTGCTAGATGAACGCATGTCTCTCCACATGCTCATTTCTTAGAGATAATTGTGTGTGAAAGCCGGCCTTCACATAGCTTGTTGGGAACACAGAGGTCCTTTTCAGTTGCAAACTGCAATCTATGCATGTATATGAGGAGGTACACGCTCCAACTCCGTTTTACACTGAGAACTGCAGGAACTTCAAACCGTCACTAGGAAACTCACTGAGAAACCGGAGAAAAAGATTCTCCTGCCACCCGTTCCCTTTGTGCTAGATGAACGAACGTCTCTCCACATGCTGAGTTCTGAGAGATAAGTGTGTGTGAAAGCCATATTTCCCCTAGCTTGTTGGGAACACAGAGTTTCTTTAAGTAGCAAAATGTACTCCATACATATATATGGGGTGTTACTAGCTCCAACTCGGTTTTAGAGTGAAAACTGAAGGAACTTCAAACCGGCACTAGGAAACACACTGAGAAACCATAGAAAAAGTTTCTCCTGCAACCGGTTCCCTTTGTGCTAGACGAACGATCGTCTCTCCACATGCTCAACTATGAGAGATAAGTGTGTGTGAAAGCCGTCCTTCACCTAGATAGTTGGGAACACAAACATTCTTTTCAGTTGCTAACTGCACTCCTTACATTTATATGGGGTGATACTCGCTCCAACTCGTTTTTACAGTGAAAATTGCAGGAACTTCAAAACAGCACTAGGAAACACTCTGAGAATCCAGAGAAAAAGTTTCTCCTGCAACCCATTCCCTTTGACCTAGATGAACAAACGTCTATCCACATGCGCAGTTCTGAGAGACAAGTGTGTGTGAAAGCCGTCCTTCACCTAGCTTGTAGGAAACACGGAGTTTCTTTTCAGTCGCAAACTGCACTCCATAAATTTATATGGGTTGGTACTCGCTCCAAACTGGTTTTACAGTGAAAACTGCAGGAACTTCAAACCGGCACTAGGAAACACACTGAGAAACCAGAGAAAAACTTTCTCCTGCAACCCATTCCCTTTGGGCTAGATGAACGAACGTCTCTTCACATGCTCAGTTCTCAGAGATAAGTGTGTGTGAAAGCCGTCCTTCACCTAGCTTGTTGGGAACACAGAGTTTCTTTTCAGTTGCAAACTGCGCTCCATACATTTATATGGGGTGGTACTCGCTCCAACTCTGTTTTACAGAGAAAAATGCAGGAACCTCAAAACGGCAGTAGGAAACACACTGAGAAACCAGAGAAAAAGTATCTCCTGCAACCCGTTCCTTTGTGCCAGATGAACGAACGTCTCTCCACATGCTAAGTTCTGAGAGGTAATTGTGTGTGAAAGCCGTCCTTCACCTAGCTTGTTGGGAACACACAGTTTCTTTTCAGTTGCAAACTGCAATCTATGCATTTATATGAGGAGGTACACGCTCCAACTCGGTTTTACACTGAGAACTGCAGGAACTTCAAACCGGCACAATTAAACACACTGAGAAACCAGAGTTAAAATTTCTCCTGCAACCCGTTCCCTTTGTGCTAGATGAACGAATATCTCTCCACATGTTCAGTTTTGAGGGATAAATGTGTGTCAAACCGCATTCCCGTAGCTTGTTGGGAACATAGAGTATCTTTTCAGTAGCAAACAGTACTCCATCCATATATATGGGGAGGTCCACTCTCCAACTAGGTTTTACAGTGAAAACGGCAGGAACTTCAAACCGGCAGTAGGAAACACACTGAGAAACCAGAGAAAAAGTTTCTGCTGCCACCCGTACCCTTTGACCTAGATGAACGAACGTCTCTCCACATGCTCAGTTCTGAGAGACAAGTATGTGTGAAAGCCGTCCTTCACCTAGCTTGTTGGGAACACAAAGTATCTTTTCAGTTGCAAACTGCAATCTTTGCATATATATGGGGAAGTACTCGCTCCAACTCGGTTTTACAGTAAAAACTGCAGGAACTTTAAACCAGCACTAGGAAACAAACTGAGAACCCGGAGAATACGTTTGTCCAGGAACCCGTTCCATTTGTGCTAGATGAAAGAACGTCTATCCACATGCTCAGTTCTGAGAGATAAGTGTGTGTGAACGCCGTACTTCACGTAGCTTGTTGGGAACACAAAGTTTCTTTTCAGTTGCAAACTGCAATCAATGCATATATATGGGGAGGTACTGGCTCCAAATCGGTTTTACAGTGAAAACTGCAGGAACTTCAAACCGGCACTAGGAAACACACTGAGAAACCAGAGAAAAACTTTCTCCTGCATCCCGTTCACTTTGTGCTAGATGAACGAACGTCTCTCCACATGCTCATTTCTGAGAGATAAGTGTGTGTGAACGCCATCCTTCACCTAGCTTGTTGGGAACACAAAGTTTCTTTTCACTTGCAAACTGCTATCTATGCATATATATGGGTAGGTACTAGCTCCAACTCGGTTTTACAGTGAAAACTGCAGGAACTTTAAACCAGCACATGGAAACACACTTAGAACCAGAGAAAAAGTTTCTCCTGCAACTCGTTCCCTTGTGCTAGATGAACGAACATCTCTCCACATGCTCAGTTCTGAGAGATAAGTGTGTGTGAAAGCCGTTCTTCACCTAGCTTGTTGGGAACACAAAGATTCTTTTCATTTGCAAACTGCAATCAATGCATATATATGGGGAGGTACTGGCTCCAAATCGGTTTTACAGTGAAAACTGCAGGAACTTCAAACCGGCACTAGGAAACACACTGAGAAACCAGAGAAAAAGTTCCTGCTGCAAACCATTCCCTTTGCCCTAGATGAACGAACGTCTCTCCACATGATCATTTCTGAGAGACAAGTATGTGTGAACGCCTTCCTTCACCTAGCTTGTTGGGAACACACAGTTTCTTTTCAGTTGCAAACTGCAATCTATGTATATATATATGAGGAGGTACACGCTCCAACTCGGTTTTACACTGAGAACTGCAGGAACTTCAAACCGGCACAATTAAACACACTGAGAAACCAGAGTTAAAATTTCTCCTGCAACCCGTTCCCTTTGTGCTACATGAACGAATATCTCTCCACATGTTCAGTTTTGAGGGATAAATGTGTGTGAAAGCCGTCATTCCCGTAGCTTGTTGGGAACACAGAGTATCTTTTCAGTAGCAAACAGTACTCCATTCATATATATGGGGAGGTACACTCTCCAACTAGGTTTTACAGTGAAAACGGCAAGAACTTCAAACCGGTACTAGGAAACACACTGAGAAACCAGACTAAAAGTTTCTCCTGCAAACCGTTCCCTTTTTGCTAGATGAACGAACGTCTGTCCACATGCTCAGATCTGAGAGATAAGTGTGTGTGAAAGCCGTCCTTCATTTAGCTTATTGGGAACACAGAGTTTCTTTTCATTTGCAAACTGCACTCCATACATTTATATGGGGTGGTACTCGCTCCAACTCAGTTTTACAGTGAAAACTGCAGGAACTTCAAAACGGCACTAGGAAACACACTGAGAAACCAGAGAAAAAATTTCTGCTGCAACCCGTACCCTTTGACCTAGATGAACGAACGTCTCTCCACATGTTCAGTTCTGAGAGACAAGTATGTGTGAAAGCCGTCCTTCAACTAGCTTGTGGGGAACACAAAGTATCTTTTCAGTAGCAAACTGCAATCTTTGCATATATATGGGGAAGTACTCGCTCCAACTCGGATTTACAGTGAAAACTGCAGGAACTTTAAACCAGCACTAGGAAACACACTGAGAACCCGGAGAATACGTTTGTCCTGCAACCCGTTCCATTTGTGCTAGATGAAAGAACGTCTATCCACATGATCAGTTCTGAGAGATAAGTGTGTGTGAACGCCGTACTTCAGGTAGCTTGTTGGGAACACAAAGTTTCTTTTCAGTTGCAAAATGCAATCTATGCATATATATGGGGAGGTACACTCTCCAACTAGGTTTTACAGTGAAAACTGCAGGAACTTCAAACCGGCACTAGGAAACACACTGAGAAACCAGAGAAAAACTTTCTCCTGCAACCCGTTCCATTTGTGCTAGATGAACGAACGTCTCTCCACATGCTCAGTTCTGAGAGATAAGTGTGTGTGAACGCCGTCCTTCACCTAGCTTGTTGGGAACACAAAGTTTCTTTTCAGTTGCAAACTGCAATCTATGCATATATATGGGTAGGTACTAGCTCCAACTCGGTTTTACAGTGAAAACTGCAGGAACTTTAAACCAGCACTTGGAAACACACTTAGAAACCAGAGAAAAAGTTTCTCCTGCAACTCGTTCCATTTGTGCTAGATGAACGTACATCTCTCCACATGCTCATTTCTGAGAGATAAGTGTGTGTGAAAGCCGTCCTTCAACTAGCTTGTTGGGAACACAAAGATTCTTTTTATTTGCAAACTGCAATCAATGCATATATATGGGGAGGTACTGGCTCCAAATCGGTTTTACAGTGAAAACTGCAGGAACTTCAAACCGGCACTAGGAAACACACTGAGAAACCAGAGAAATAGATTCTGCTGCAAACCGTTCCCTTTGCCCTAGATGAACGAACGTCTCTCCACATGCTCAGTTCTGAGAGATAAGTGTGTGTGAACGCTGTCCTTCACCTAGCTTGTTGGGAACATAAAGATTCTTTTCATTTGCAAACTGCAATCAATGCATATATATGGGGAGGTACTGGCTCCAAATCGGTTTTACAGTGAAAACTGCAGGAACTTCAAACCGGCACTAGGAAACACACTGAGAAACCATAGAAAAAGTTTCTCCTGCAACCGGTTCCCTTTGTGCTAGACGAACGATCGTCTCTCCACATGCTCAACTATGAGAGATAAGTGTGTGTGAACGCCGTACTTCACCTAGCTTGTTGGGAACACGTAGTTTCCTTTCAGTAGCAAACTGCACTCCATACATTTATATGGCGAGGTACTCGCTCCGACTCGGTTTAACAGTGAAAACTGATGGAAATTCAAACCGGCACAAGGAAACACACTGAGAACCAGAGTAAAAATTTCTCCTGCAACCCGTTCCCTTTGTGCTAGATGAACAAACGTCTCTCCACATGCTCAGTTCTCAGAGATAAGTGTGTGTGAAAGCCATACTTCCACTAGCTTGTTAGGAACACAGAGTTTCTTTCCAGTTGCAAACTGCACTCCATATATTTATATGGGGTGGTACAAGCTCCATCTCCATTTTACAGTGAAAAGTGTAGGAACTTCAAACCGGCACTAGGAAACACACTGAGAAAAATGAGAAAAAGTTTCTCCTGCAAACCTTTCCCTTTGTGCTAGATGAACGCATGTCTCTCCACATGCTCATTTCTTAGAGATAATTGTGTGTGAAAGCCGGCCTTCACATAGCTTGTTGGGAACACAGAGGTCCTTTTCAGTTGCAAACTGCAATCTATGCATGTATATGAGGAGGTACACGCTCCAACTCCGTTTTACACTGAGAACTGCAGGAACTTCAAACCGTCACTAGGAAACACACTGAGAAACCGGAGAAAAAGATTCTCCTGCCACCCGTTCCCTTTGTGCTAGATGAACGAACGTCTCTCCACATGCTGAGTTCTGAGAGATAAGTGTGTGTGAAAGCCATATTTCCCCTAGCTTGTTGGGAACACAGAGTTTCTTTAAGTAGCAAAATGTACTCCATACATATATATGGGGTGTTACTAGCTCCAACTCGGTTTTAGAGTGAAAACTGAAGGAACTTCAAACCGGCACTAGGAAACACACTGAGAAACCATAGAAAAAGTTTCTCCTGCAACCGGTTCCCTTTGTGCTAGACGAACGATCGTCTCTCCACATGCTCAACTATGAGAGATAAGTGTGTGTGAAAGCCGTCCTTCACCTAGCTTGTTGGGAACACAGAGTTTCTTTTCAGTTGCAAACTGCGCTCCATACATTTATATGGGGTAGTACTCGCTCCAACTCGGTTTTACAGAGAAAAATGCAGGAAACTCAAAACGGCACTAGGAAACACACTGAGAAACCAGAGAAAAGTATCTCCTGCAACCCGTTCCCTTTGTGCTAAATGAACGAACGTCTCTCCACATGCTCAGTTCTGAGAGGTAAGTGTGTGAGAAAGCCGTCCTTCACGTAGCTTGTTGGGAAAACACAGTTTCTTTTCAGTTGCAAACTGCAATCTATGCATATATATGAGGAGGTACACGCTCCAACTCGGTTTTACACTGAGAACTGCAGGAACTTCAAACCGGCACAATTAAACACACTGAGAAACCAGAGTTAAAATTTCTCCTGCAACCCGTTCCCTTTGTGCTAGATGAACGAATATCTCTCCACATATTCAGTTTCGAGGGATAAATGTGTGTCAAACCGCATTCCCGTAGCTTGTTGGGAACATAGAGTATCTTTTCAGTAGCAAACAGTACTCCATCCATATATATGGGGAGGTCCACTCTCCAACTAAGTTTTACAGTGAAAACGGCAGGAACTTCAAACCGGCAGTAGGAAACACACTGAGAAACCATAGTAAAAGTTTCTCCTGCAAACCGTTCCCTTTGTGCTAGATGAACGAACGTCTCTCCACATTCTCAGATCTGAGAGATAAGTGTGTGTGAAAGCCGTCCTTCATTTAGCTTATTGGGAACACAGAGTTTCTTTTCATTTGCAAACTGCACTCCATACATTTATATGGGGTGGTACTCGCTCCAACTCGGTTTTACAGTGAAAACTGCAGGAACTTCAAAACGGCACTAGGAAACACACTGAGAAACCAGAGAAAAAGTTTCTGCTGCCACCCGTACCCTTTGACCTAGATGAACGAACGTCTCTCCACATGTTCAGTTCTGAGAGACAAGTATGTGTGAAAGCCGTCCTTCACCTAGCTTGTTGGGAACACAAAGTATCTTTTCAGTTGCAAACTGCAATCTTTGCATATATATGGGGAAGTACTCGCTCCAACTCGGTTTTACAGTAAAAACTGCAGGAACTTTAAACCAGCACTAGGAAACACACTGAGAACCCGGAGAATACGTTTGTCCAGGAACACGTTCCATTTGTGCTAGATGAAAGAACGTCTATCCACATGCTCAGTTCTGAGAGATAAGTGTGTGTGAACGCCGTACTTCACGTAGCTTGTTGGGAACACAAAGTTTCTTTTCAGTTGCAAACTGCAATCAATGCATATATATGGGGAGGTACTGGCTCCAAATCGGTTTTACAGTGAAAACTGCAGGAACTTCAAACCGGCACTAGGAAACACACTGAGAAACCAGAGAAAAACTTTCTCCTGCAACCCGTTCACTTTGTGCTAGATGAACGAACGTATCTCCACATGCTCATTTCTGAGAGATAAGTGTGTGTGAACGCCATCCTTCACCTAGCTTGTTGGGAACACAAAGTTTCTTTTCAGTTGCAAACTGCTATCTATGCATATATATGGGTAGGTACTAGCTCCAACTCGGTTTTACAGTGAAAACTGCAGGAACTTTAAACCAGCACATGGAAACACACTGAGAAACCAGAGTTAAAATTTCTCCTGCAACCCGTTCCCTTTGTGCTACATGAACGAATATCTCTCCACATGTTCAGTTTTGAGGGATAAATGTGTGTGAAAGCCGTCATTCCCGTAGCTTGTTGGGAACACAGAGTATCTTTTCAGTAGCAAACAGTACTCCATTCATATATATGGGGAGGTACACTCTCCAACTAGGTTTTACAGTGAAAACGGCAAGAACTTCAAACCGGTACTAGGCAACACACTGAGAAACCAGAGTAAAAGTTTCTCCTGCAAACCGTTCCCTTTTTGCTAGATGAACGAACGTCTGTCCACATGCTCAGATCTGAGAGATAAGTGTGTGTGAAAGCCGTCCTTCATTTAGCTTATTGGGAACACAGAGTTTCTATTCATTTGCAAATTGCACTCCATACATTTATATGGGGTGGTACTCGCTCCAAATCAGTTTTACAGTGAAAACTGCAGGAACTTCAAAACGGCACTAAGAAACACACTGAGAAACCAGAGAAAAAGTTTCTGCTGCAACCCGTACCCTTTGACCTAGATGAACGAACGTCTCTCCACATGTTCAGTTCTGAGAGACAAGTATGTGTGAAAGCCGTCCTTCACCTAGCTTGTGGGGAACACAAAGTATCTTTTCAGTTTGAAACTGCAATCTTTGCATATATATGGGGAAGTACTCGCTCCAACATAGATTTACAGTGAAAACTGCAGGAACTTTAAACCAGCACTAGGAAACACACTGAGAACCCGGAGAATACGTTTGTCCTGCAACCAGTTCGATTTGTGCGAGATGAAAGAACGTCTATCCACATGCTCAGTTCTGAGAGATAAGTGTGTGTGAACGCCGTACTTCACGTAGCTTGTTGGGAAAACAAAGTTTCTTTTCAGTTGCAAACTGCAATCTATGCATATATATGGGGAGGTACACTCTCCAACTAGGTTTTACAGTGAAAACTGCAGGAACTTCAAACCGGCACTAGGAAACACACTGAGAAACCAGAGAAAAACTTTCTCCTGCAACCCGTTCACTTTGTGCTAGATGAACGAACGTCTCTCCACATGCTCATTTCTGAGAGATAAGTGTGTGAGACGCCATCCTTCACCTAGCTTGTTGGGAACACAAAGTTTCTTTTCAGTTGCAAACTGCTATCTATGCATATATATGGGTAGGTACTAGCTCCAACTCGGTTTTACAGTGAAAACTGCATTAACTTTAAACCAGCACATGGAAACACACTTAGAACCAGAGAAAAAGTTTCTCCTGCAACTAGTTCCCTTGTGCTAGATGAACGAACATCTCTCCACATGCTCAGTTCTGAGAGATAAGTGTGTGTGAAAGCCGTTCTTCACCTAGCTTGTTGGGAACACAAAGATTCTTTTCATTTGCAAACTGCAATCAATGCATATATATGGGGAGGTACTGGCTCCAAATCGGTTTTACAGTGAAAACTGCAGGAACTTCAAACCGGCACTAGGAAACACACTGAGAAACCAGAGAAAAAGTTTTTGCTGCAACCCGTTCCCTTTGCCCTAGATGAACGAACGTCTCTCCACATGCTCAGTTCTGAGAGACAAGTATGTGTGAACGCCTTCCTTCATCTAGCTTGTTGGGAACACACAGTTTCTTTTCAGTTGCAAACTTCAATCTATGCATATATATGAGGAGGTACACGCTCCAACTCGGTTTTACACTGAGAACTGCAGGAAATTCAAACCGGCACAATTAAACACACTGAGAAATCAGAGTTAAAATTTCTCCTGCAACCCGTTCCCTTTGTGCTACATGAACGAATATCTCTCCACATGTTCAGTTTTGAGGGATAAATGTGTGTGAAAGCCGTCATTCCCGTAGCTTGTTGGGAACACAGAGTATCTTTTCAGTAGCAAACAGTACTCCATTCATATATATGGGGAGGTACACTCTCCAAATAGGTTTTACAGTGAAAACTGCAGGAACTTCAAACCGGCACTAGGAAACACACTGAGAACCAGAGAAAAAATTCTCCTGCAACCTGTTCCTTTTGTGGTAGACGAACGAACGTCTCTCCACAAGCTCAATTCTCAGAGATAAGTGTGTGTGAAAGCCGTCCTTCACCTAGCTTGTTGGGAACACGGAGTTTGTTTTCAGTAGCAAACTGCACTCCATACATTTATATGGGGTGGTACTCGCTCCGACTCGGTTTAACAGTGAAAACTGCAGGAAATTCAAACCGGCACAATTAAACACACTGAGAATCCAGAGAAAAAGTTTCTGCTGCAACCCGTTCCCTTTGTGCTAGATGAACGAACGTCTCTCCACATGCTCTGTTCTGAGAGACAAGTATGTGTGAAAGCCGTCCTTCACCTAGCTTGTTGGGAACACAAAGTATCTTTTCAGTTGCAAACTGCAATGTTTGCATATATATGGGGAAGTACTCGCTCCAACTCGGTTTTACAGTGAAAACTGGAGGAACTTCAAACCGGCAGTAGGAAACACTCTGTTAATCCAGAGAAAAACTTTCTCCTGCAACCCGCTCCCTTTGTGCTAGATGAACGAACGTCTCTCCACATGCTCAGTTCTGAGAGACAAGTGTGTGTGAAAGCCGTCCTTCACCTATCTTGTAGGAAACACGGAGTTTCTTTTCAGTAGCAAACTGCACTCCATAAATTTATATGGGTTGGTACTCGCTCCAAACTGGTTTTACAGTGAAAACTGCAGGAACTTCAAACCGGCACTAGGAAACACACTGAGAAACCAGAGAAAACTTTCTCCTGCAACCCATTCCCTTTGGGCTAGATGAACGTACGTCTCTTCACATGTTCAGTTCTCAGAGATAAGTGTGTGTGAAAGCCGTCCTTCACCTAGCTTGTTGGGAACACAGGGTTTCTTTTCAGTTGCAAACTGCGCTCCATACATTTATATGGGGTGGTACTCGCTCCTACTCGGTTTTACAGAGAAAAATGCAGGAACCTCAAAACGGCACTAGGAAACAAACTGAGAAACCAGAGAAAAAGTATCTCCAGCAACCCGTTCCCTTTGTGCTAGATGAACAAACGTCTCTCAAGATGCTCAGTTCTGAGAGGTAAGTGTGTGTGAAAGTCGTCCTTCACCTAGCTTGTTGGGAACACACAGTTTCTTTTCAGTTGCAAACTGCAATCTATGCATATATATGAGGAGGTACACGCTCCAACTCGGTTTTACACTGAGAACTGCAGGAACTTCAAACCGGCACAATTAAACACACTGAGAAACCAGAGTTAAAATTTCTCCTGCAACCCATTCCCTTTGTGCTAGATGAACGAATATGTCTCCACATGTTCAGTTTTGAGGGATAAACGTGTGTGAAAGCCGCATTCCGGTAGCTTGTTGGTAACACAGAGTATCTTTTCAGTAGCAAACAGTACTCCATACATATATATGGGGAGGTTCACTCTCCAACTAGGTTTTACAGTGAAAACGGCAGGAACTTCAAACCGGCACTAGGAAACACACTGAGAAACCAGACTAAAAGTTTCTCCTGCAAACCGTTCCCTTTGTGCTAGATGAACGAACGTCTCTCCACATGCTCAGATCTGAGAGATAAGTGTGTGTGAAAGCCGTCCTTCATTTAGCTTATTGGGAACACAGAGTTTCTTTTCATTTGCAAACTGCACTCCATACATTTATATGGGGTGGTACTCGCTCCAACTCTGTTTTACAGTGAAAACTGCAGGAACTTCAAACCAGCACTAGGAAACACACTGAGAAACCAGAGAAAAAGTTTCTGCTGCCACCCGTACCCTTTGACCTAGATGAACGAACGTCTCTCCACATATTCAGTTCTGAGAGACAAGTATGTGTGAAAGCCGTCCTTCAACTAGCTTGTTGGGAACACAAAGTATCTTTTCAGTTGCAAACTGCAATCTTTGCATATATATGGGGAAGTACTCGCTCCAACTCGGTTTTACAGTGAAAACTGCAGGAACTTAAAACCAGCACTAGGAAACACACTGAGAACCCGGAGAATACGTTTGTCCAGGAACCCGTTCCATTTGTGCTATATGAAAGAACGTCTATCCACATGCTCAGTTCTGAGAGATAAGTGTGTGTGAACGCCGTACTTCAGGTAGCTTGTTGGGAACACAAAGTTTCTTTTCAGTTGCAAACTGCAATCTATGCATATATATGGGGAGGTACACTCTCCAACTAGGTTTTACAGTGAAAACTGCAGGAACTTCAAACCGGCACTAGGAAACACACTGAGAAACCAGAGAAAAACTTTCTCCTGCAACCCGTTCCCTTTGTGCTAGATGAACGAACGTCTCTCCACATGCTCAGTTCTGAGAGATAAGTGTGTGTGAACGCCGTCCTTCACCTAGCTTGTTGGGAACACAAAGTTTCTTTTCAGTTGCAAACTGCAATCTATGCATATATATGGGTAGGTACTAGCTCCAACTCGGTTTTACAGTGAAAACTGCAGGAACTTTAAACCAGCACTTGGAAACACACTTAGAAACCAGAGAAAAAGTATCTCCTGCAACTCGTTCCATTTGTGCTAGATGAACGTACATCTCTCCACATGCTCATTTCTGAGAGATAAGTGTGTGTGAAAGCCGTCCTTCAACTAGCTTGTTGGGAACACAAAGATTCTTTTTATTTGCAAACTGCAATCAATGCATATATATGGGGAGGTACTGGCTCCAAATCGCTTTTACAGTGAAAACTGCAGGAACTTCAAACCGGCACTAGGAAACACACTGAGAAACCAGAGAAATAGATTCTGCTGCAAACAGTTCCCTTTGCCCTAGATGAACGAACGTCTCTCCACATGCTCAGTTCTGAGAGATAAGTGTGTGTGAACGCTGTCCTTCACCTAGCTTGTTGGGAACATAAAGATTCTTTTCATTTGCAAACTGCAATCAATGCATATATATGGGGAGGTACTGGCTCCAAATCGGTTTTACAGTGAAAACTGCAGGAACTTCAAACCGGCACTAGGAAACACACTGAGAAACCAGAGAAAAAGTTTCTGCTGCAACCCGTTCCCTTTGCCCTAGATGAACGAACGTCTCTCCACATGCTCAGTTCTGAGAGACAAGTATGTGTGAAAGCCGTCCTTCACCTAGCTTGTTGGGAACACACAGTTTCTTTTCAGTTGCAAACTGCAATCTTTGCATATATATGGGGAAGTACTCGCTCCAACTCGGTTTTACACTGAGAACTGCAGGAACTTCAAACCGGCACTATTAAACACACTGAGAAACCAGAGTTAAAATTTCTCCTGCAACCCGTTCCCTTTGTGCTAGATGAACGAATATCTCTCCACATGTTCAGCTTTGAGGGATAAATGTGTGTGAAAGCCTTCATTCCCGTAGATTGTTGGGAACACAGAGTATCTTTTAAGTAGCAAACAGTACTCCATACATATATATATGGAGGTACACTCTCCAACTAGGTTTTACAGTGAAAACGGCAGGAACTTCAAACCGGCACTAGGAAACACACTGAGAAACCAGAGAAAAAGTTTCTGCTGCAACCCGTACCCTTTGACCTAGATGAACGAACGTCTCTCCACATGTTCAGTTCTGAGAGACAAGTATGTGTGAAAGCCGTCCTTCACCTAGCTTGTAGGGAACACAAAGTATCTTTTCAGTTGCAAACTGCAATCTTTGCATATATATGGGGAAGTACTCGCTCCAACTCAGTTTTACAGTAAAAACTGCAGGAACTTTAAACCAGCACTAGGAAACACACTGAGAACCCGGAGAATACGTTTGTCCAGGAACACTTTCCATTTGTGCTAGATGAAAGAACGTCTATCCACATGCTCAGTTCTGAGAGATAAGTGTGTGTGAACGCCGTACTTCACGTAGCTTGTTGGGAACACAAAGTTTCTTTTCAGTTGCAAACTGCAATCTATGCATATATATGGGGAGGTACACTCTCCAACTAGGTTTTACAGTGAAAACTGCAGGAATTTGAAACCGGCACAATTAAACACACTGAGAAACCAGAGAAAAAGTTTCTCCTGCAACCCGTTCCCTTTGTGCTAGATGAACGAATATCTCTCCACATGTTCAGTTTTGAGGGATAAATGTGTGTGAAAGTCGTCATTCCCGTAGCTTGTTGGGAACACAGAGTATCTTTTCAGTAGCAAACAGTACTCCATTCATATATATGGGGAGGTACACTCTCCAACTTGGTTTTACAGTGAAAACTGCAGGAACTTCAAACCGGCACTGGGAAACACTCTGAGAAACCAGAGAAAAAGTTTCTCCTGCAACAAGTTCCCTTTGACCTAGATGAACGAACGTCTCTCCACATGCTCAATTCTGAGAGACATGTGTGTGTGAAAGCCGTCCTTCACCTAGCTTGTTGGGAACACGGAGTTTCTTTTCAGTAGCAAACTGCACTCCCTAAATTTATATGGGGAGGTACTCGCTCCAACTCATTTTAACAGTGAAAACTGCAGGAAATTCAAACCGGCACTAGGAATCACACTGAGAACCAGAGAAAAAATTCTCCTGCAACCTGTTCCTTTTGTGGTACACGAACGAACGTCTCTCCACAAGCTCAATTCTCAGAGATAAGTGTGTGTGAAAGCCGTCCTTCACCTAGCTTGTTGGGAACACGGAGTTTGTTTTCAGTAGCAAACTGCACTCCATACATTTATATGGGGTGGTACTCGCTCCGACTCGGTTTAACAGTGAAAACTGCAGAAAATTCAAACCGGCACTAGGAAACACACTGAGAAACCAGAGTAAAAGTTTCTCCTGCAAACCGTTCCCTTTGTGCTAGATGAACGAAAGTCTCTCCACATGCTCAGATCTGAGAGATAAGTGTGTGTGAAAGCCGTCCTTCATTTAGCTTATTGGGAACAGAGTTTCTTTTCATTTGCAAACTGCACTCCATACATTTATATGGGGTGGTACGCGCTCCAACTCGGTTTTACAGTGAAAACTGCAGGAACTTCAAAACGGCACTAGGAAACACACTGAGAATCCAGAGAAAAAGTTTCTGCTGCAACCCGTTCCCTTTGTGCTAGATGAACGAACGTCTCTCCACATGCTCAGTTCTGAGAGACAAGTATGTGTGAAAGCCGTCCTTCACCTAGCTTGTTGGGAACACAAAGTATCTTTTCAGTTGCAAACTGCAATGTTTGCATATATATGGGGAAGTACTCGCTCCAACTCGGTTTTACAGTGAAAACTGGAGGAACTTCAAACCGGCAGTAGGAAACACTCTGTTAATCCAGAGAAAAACTTTCTCCTGCAACCCGCTCCCTTTGTGCTAGATGAACGAACATCTCTCCACATGCTCAGTTCTGAGAGATAAGTGTGTGTGAACGCCGTCCTTCACCTAGCTTGTTGGGAACATAAAGATTCTTTTCATATGCAAACTGCAATCAATGCATATATATGGGGATGTACTGGCTCCAAATCGATTTTACAGTGAAAACTGCAGGAACTTCAAACCGGAACTAGGAAACACACTGAGAATCCAAAGAAAAAGTTTCTCCTGCAACCCGTTCCCTTTGTGCTAGATGAACGAACATCTCTCCACATGCTCAGTTCTGAGAGGTAAGTGAGTGTGAAAGCCGTCCTTCACCTAGCTTGTTGGGAACACAGTGTTTCTTTTCAGTTGCAAACTGCACTCCGTACCTTTATATGGGGTGATACTCGCTCCAAATCGTTTTTACAGTGAAAATTGCAGGAACTTCAAAACGGCACTAGGAAACACTCTGAGAATCCAGAGAAAAAGTTTCTCCTGCAACCCGTTCCCTTTGACCTAGATGAACGAACGTCTCTCCACATGCTCAGTTCTGAGAGGTAAGTGTGTTTGAAAGCCGTCCTTCACCTAGCTTGTTGTGAACACAGTGTTTCTTTTCAGTTGCAAACTGCACTCCGTACCATTATATGGGGTGATACTCGCTCCAAATCGTTTTTACAGTGAAAATTGCAGGAACTTCAAAACGGCACTAGGAAACACTCTGAGAATCCAGAGAAATAGTTCCTCCTGCAACCCGTTCCCTTTGACCTAGATGAACGAACGTCTCTCCACATGCTCAGTTCTGAGAGACAAGTGTGTGTGAAAGCCGTCCTTCACCTAGCTTGTAGGAAACACGGAGTTTCTTTTCAGTAGCAAACTGCACTCCATAAATTTATATGGGTTGGTACTCGCTCCAAACTGGTTTTACAGTGAAAACTGCAGGAACTTCAAACCGGCACTAGGAAACACACTGAGAAACCAGAGAAAACTTTCTCCTGCAATCCATTCCCTTTGGGCTAGATGAACATACGTCTCTTCACATGTTCAGTTCTCAGAGATAAGTGTGTGTGAAAGCCGTCCTTCACCTAGCTTGTTGGGAACACAGGGTTTCTTTTCAGTTGCAAACTGCGCTCCATACATTTATATGGGGTGGTACTCGCTCCTACTCGGTTTTACAGAGAAAAATGCAGGAACCTCAAAACGGCACTAGGAAACACACTGAGAAACCAGAGAAAAAGTATCTCCAGCAACCCGTTCCCTTTGTGCTAGATGAACAAACTTCTCTCAAGATGCTCAGTTCTGAGAGGTAATTGTGTGTGAAAGCCGTCCTTCACCTAGCTTGTTGGGAACACACAGTTTCTTTTCAGTTGCAAACTGCAATCTATGCATATATATGAGGAGGTACTGGCTCCAAATCGGTTTTACAGTGAAAATTGCAGGAACTTCAAACCGGCACTAGGAAACACACTGAGAAACCAGAGAAAAACTTTCTCCTGCAACCCGTTCACTTTGTGCTACATGAACGAATATCTCTCCACATGTTCAGTTTTGAGGGATAAATGTGTGTGAAAGCCGTCATTCCCGTAGCTTGTTGGGAACACAGAGTATCTTTTCAGTAGCAAACAGTACTCCATTCATATATATGGGGAGGTACACTCTCCAAATAGGTTTTACAGTGAAAACGGCAAGAACTTCAAACCAGCACTAGGAAACACACTGAGAAACCAGAGTAAAAGTTTCTCCTGCAAACCGTTCCCTTTTTGCTAGATGAACGATCGTCTCTCCACATGCTCAGATCTGAGAGATAAGTGTGTGTGAAAGCCGTCCTTCATTTAGCTTATTGGGAACACAGAGTTTCTTTTCATTTGCAAACTGCACTCCATACATTTATATGGGGTGGTACTCGCTCCAACACAGTTTTACAGTGAATAATGCAGGAACTTCCAAACGGCACTAGGAAACACACTGAGAAACGAGAGAAAAAGTTTCTGCTGCAACCCGTACCCTTTGACCTAGATGAACGAACGTCTCTCCACATGTTCAGTTCTGAGAGACAAGTATGTGTGAAAGCCGTTCTTCACCAAGCTTGTTGGGAACACAAAGTATCTTTTCAGTAGCAAACTTCAATCTTTGCATATATATGGGGAAGTACTCGCTCCAAATCGGATTTACAGTGAAAACTGCAGGAACTTTAAACCAGCACTAGGAAAAACACTGAGAACCCAGAGAATACGTTTGTCCTGCAACCCGTTCCATTTGTGCTAGATGAAAGAACGTCTATCCACATGCTCAGTTCTGAGAGATAAGTGTGTGTGAACGCCGTACTTCATGTAGCTTGTTGGGAACACAAAGTTTCTTTTCAGTTGCAAACTGCAATCTATGCATATATATGGGGAGGTACACTCTCCAACTAGGTTTTACAGTGAAAACTGCAGGAACTTCAAACCGGCACTAGGAAACACACTGAGAAACCAGAGAAAAACTTTCTCCTGCAACCCGTTCCCTTTGTGCTAGATGAACGAACGTCTCTCCACATGCTCAGTTCTGAGAGATAAGTGTGTGTGAACGCCGTCATTCACCTAGCTTGTTGGGAACACAAAGATTCTTTTCAGTTGCAAACTGCAATCTATGCATATATATGGGTAGGTACTAGCTCCAACTCGGTTTTACAGTGAAAACTGCAGGAACTTTAAACCAGCACTTGGAAACACACTTAGAAACCAGAGAAAAATTTCTCCTGCAACTCGTTCCATTTGTGCTAGATGAACGTACATCTCTCCACATGCTCATTTCTGAGAGATAAGTGTGTGTGAAAGCCGTCCTTCACCTAGCTTGTTGGGAACACAAAGATTCTTTTCATTTGCAAACTGCAATCAATGCATATATATGGGGAGGTACTGGCTCCAAATCGGTTTTACAGTGAAAACTGCAGGAACTTCAAACCGGCACTAGGAAACACACTGAGAAACCAGAGAAATAGATTCTGCTGCAAACCGTTCCATTTGCCCTAGTTGAACGAACGTCTCTCCACATGCTCAGTTCTGAGAGATAAGTGTGTGTGAACGCTGTCCTTCACCTAGCTTGTTGGGACAATAAAGATTCTTTTCATTTGCAAACTGCAATCAATGCATATATATGGGGAGGTACTGGCTCCAAATCGGTTTTACAGTGAAAACTGCAGGAACTTCAAACCGGCACTAGGAAACACACTGAGAAACCAGAGAAAAAGTTTCTGCTGCAACACGTTCCCTTTGCCCTAGATGAACGAACGTCTCTCCACATGCTCAGTTCTGAGAGACAAGTATGTGTGAAAGCCGTCCTTCACCTAGCTTGTTGGGAACACACAGTTTCTTTTCAGTTGCAAACTGCAATCTTTGCATATATATGGGGAAGTACTCGCTCCAACTCGGTTTTACACTGAGAACTGCAGGAACTTCAAACCGGCACTATTAAACACACTGAGAAACCAGAGTTAAAATTTCTCCTGCAACCCGTTCCCTTTGTGCTACATGAACGAATATCTCTCCACATGTTCAGCTTTGAGGGATAAATGTGTGTGAAAGCCGTCATTCCCGTAGATTGTTGGGAACATAGAGTATCTTTTAAGTAGCAAACAGTACTCCATACATATATATATGGAGGTAAACTCTCCAACTAGATTTTACAGTGAAAACGGCAGGAACTTCAAACCGGCACTAGGAAACACACTGAGAAACCAGAGTAAAAGTTTCTCCTGCAAACCGTTCCCTTTGTGCTAGATGAACGAACGTCTCTCCACATGCTCAGATCTGAGAGAAAAGTGTGTGTGAAAGCCGTCCTTCATTTAGCTTATTGGGAACACAGAGTTTCTTTTCATTTGCAAACTGCACTCCATACATTTATATGGGGTGGTACTCGCTCCAACTCGGTTTAACAGTGATAACTGCAGGAACTTCAAAACGGCACTAGGAAACACACTGAGAAACCAGAGAAAATGTTTCTGCTGCAACCCGTTCCCTTTGACCTAGATGAACGAACGTCTCTCCAGATGATCAGTTCTGAGAGACAAGTATGTGTGAAAGCCGTCCTTCACCTAGCTTGTTGGGAACACAAAGTATCTTTTCATTTGCAAACTGCAATCTTTGCATATATATGGGGAAGTACTCGCTCCAACTCGGTATTACAGTGAAAACTGCAGGAACTTTAAACCAGCACTAAGAAACACACTGAGAACCCGGAGAATACGTTTGTCCTGCAACCCGTTCCATTTGTGCTAGATGAACGAATATGTCTCCACATGTTCAGTTTTGAGGGATAAACGTGTGTGAAAGCCGCATTCCGGTAGCTTGTTGGTAACACAGAGTATCTTTTCAGTAGCAAACAGTACTCCATACATATATATGGGGAGGTTCACTCTCGAACTAGGTTTTACAGTGAAAACGGCAGGAACTTCAAACCGGCACTAGGAAACACACTGAGAAACCAGAGTAAAAGTTTCTCCTGCAAACCGTTCCCTTTGTGCTAGATGAACGAACGTCTCTCCACATGCTCAGATCTGAGAGAAAAGTGTGTGTGAAAGCCGTCCTTCATTTAGCTTATTGGGAACACAGAGTTTCTTTTCATTTGCAAACTGCACTCCATACATTTATATGGGGTGGTACTCGCTCCAACTCGGTTTAACAGTGATAACTGCAGGAACTTCAAAACGGCACTAGGAAACACACTGAGAAACCAGAGAAAATGTTTCTGCTGCAACCCGTTCCCTTTGACCTAGATGAACGAACGTCTCTCCAGATGATCAGTTCTGAGAGACAAGTATGTGTGAAAGCCGTCCTTCACCTAGCTTGTTGGGAACACAAAGTATCTTTTCAGTTGCAAACTGCAATCTTTGCATATATATGGGGAAGTACTCGCTCCAACTCGTTATTACAGTGAAAACTGCAGGAACTTTAAACCAGCACTAAGAAACACACTGAGAACCCGGAGAATACGTTTGTCCTGCAACCCGTTCCATTTGTGCTAGATGAACGAATATGTCTCCACATGTTCAGTTTTGAGGGATAAACGTGTGTGAAAGCCGCATTCCGGTAGCTTGTTGGTAACACAGAGTATCTTTTCAGTAGCAAACAGTACTCCATACATATATATGGGGAGGTTCACTCTCCAACTAGGTTTTACAGTGAAAACGGCAGGAACTTCAAACCGGCACTAGGAAACACACTGAGAAACCAGACTAAAAGTTTCTCCTGCAAACCGTTCCCTTTGTGCTAGATGAACGAACGTCTCTCCACATGCTCAGATCTGAGAGATAAGTGTGTGTGAAAGCCGTCCTTCATTTAGCTTATTGGGAACACAGAGTTTCTTTTCATTTGCAAACTGCACTCCATACATTTATATGGGGTGGTACTCGCTCCAACACGGTTTTACAGTGAAAACTGCAGGAACTTCAAACCGGCACTAGGAAACACACTGAGAAACCAGAGAAAAAGTTTCTGCTGCCACCCGTACCCTTTGACCTAGATGAACGAACGTCTCTCCACATGTTCAGTTCTGAGAGACAAGTATGTGTGAAAGCCGTCCTTCACCTAGCATGTTGGGAACACAAAGTATCTTTTCAGTTGCAAACTGCAATCTTTGCATATATATGGGGAAGTACTCGCTCCAACTCGGTTTTACAGTGAAAACTGCAGGAACTTAAAACCAGCACTAGGAAACACACTGAGAACCCGGAGAATAAGTTTGTCCAGGAACCCGTTCCATTTGTGCTATATGAAAGAACGTCTATCCACATGCTCAGTTCTGAGAGATAATTGTGTGTGAACGCCGTACTTCACGTAGCTTGTTGGGAACACAAAGTTTCTTTTCAGTTGCAAACTGCAATCTATGCATATATATGGGGAGGTACACTCTCCAACTAGGTTTTACAGTGAAATCTGCAGGAACTTCAAACCGGCACTAGGAAACACACTGAGAAACCAGAGAAAAACTTTCCCCTGCAACCCGTTCCCTTTGTGCTAGATGAACGAACGTCTCTCCACATGCTCAGTTCTGAGAGATAAGTGTGTGTGAACGCCGTCCTTCACCTAGCTTGTTGGGAACACAAAGTTTCTTTTCAGTTGCAAACTGCAATCTATGCATATATATGGGTAGGTACTAGCTCCAACTCGGTTTTACAGTGAAAACTGCAGGAACTTTAAACCAGCACTTGGAAACACACTTAGAAACCAGAGAAAAAGTTTCTCCTGCAACTCGTTCCATTTGTGCTAGATGAACGTACATCTCTCCACATGCTCATTTCTGAGAGATAAGTGTGTGTGAAAGCCGTCCTTCAACTAGCTTGTTGGGAACACAAAGATTCTTTTTATTTGCAAACTGCAATCAATGCATATATATGGCGAGGTACTGGCTCCAAATCGGTTTTAAAGTGAAAACTGCAGGAACTTCAAACCGGCACTAGGAAACACACTGAGAAACCAGAGAAATAGATTCTGCTGCAAACCGTTCCCTTTGCCCTAGATGAACGAACGTCTCTCCACATGCTCAGTTCTGAGAGATAAGTGTGTGTGAACGCTGTCCTTCACCTAGCTTGTTGGGAACATAAAGATTCTTTTCATTTGCAAACTGCAATCAATGCATATATATGGGGAGGTACTGGCTCCAAATCGGTTTTACAGTGAAAACTGCAGGAACTTCAAACAGGCACTAGGAAACACACTGAGAAACCAGAGTAAAAGTTTCTGCTGCAACCCGTTCCCTTTGCCCTAGATGAACGAACGTCTCTCCACATGCTCAGTTCTGAGAGACAAGTATGTGTGAAAGCCGTCCTTCACCTAGCTTGTTGGGAACACACAGTTTCTTTTCAGTTGCAAACTGCAATCTTTGCATATATATGGGGAAGTACTCGCTCCAACTCGGTTTTACACTGAGAACTGCAGGAACTTCAAACCGGCACTATTAAACACACTGAGAAACCAGAGTTAAAATTTCTCCTGCAACCCGTTCCCTTTGTGCTAGATGAACGAATATCTCTCCACATGTTCAGCTTTGAGGGATAAATGTGTGTGAAAGCCTTCATACCCGTAGATTGTTGGGAACACAGAGTATCTTTTAAGTAGCAAACAGTACTCCATACATATATATATGGAGGTACACTCTCCAACTAGGTTTTACAGTGAAAACGGCAGGAACTTCAAACCGGCACTAGGAAACACACTGAGAAACCAGAGAAAAAGTTTCTGCTGCAACCCGTACCCTTTGACCTAGATGAACGAACGTCTCTCCACATGTTCAGTTCTGAGAGACAAGTATGTGTGAAAGCCGTCCTTCACCTAGCTTGTAGGGAACACAAAGTATCTTTTCAGTTGCAAACTGCAATCTTTGCATATATATGGGGAAGTACTCGCTCCAACTCGGTTTTACAGTAAAAACTGCAGGAACTTTAAACCAGCACTAGGAAACACACTGAGAACCCGGAGAATACATTTGTCCAGGAACCCTTTCCATTTGTGCTAGATGAAAGAACGTCTATCCACATGCTCAGTTCTGAGAGATAAGTGTGTGTGAACGCCGTACTTCACGTAGCTTGTTGGGAACACAAAGTTTCTTTTCAGTTGCAAACTGCAATCTATGCATATATATGGGGAGGTTCACTCTCCAACTAGGTTTTACAGTGAAAACTGCAGGAATTTGAAACCGGCACAATTAAACACACTGAGAAACCAGAGAAAAAGTTTCTCCTGCAACCCGTTCCCTTTGTGCTAGATGAACGAATATCTCTCCACATGTTCAGTTTTGAGGGATAAATGTGTGTGAAAGCCGTCATTCCCGTAGCTTGTTGGGAACACAGAGTATCTTTTCAGTAGCAAACAGTACTCCATTCATATATATGGGGAGGTACACTCTCCAACTTGGTTTTACAGTGAAAACTGCAGGAACTTCAAACCGGCACTGGGAAACACTCTGAGAAACCAGAGAAAAAGTTTCTCCTGCAACAAGTTCCCTTTGACCTAGATGAACGAACGTCTCTCCACATGCTCAATTCTGAGAAACATGTGTGTGTGAAAGCCGTCCTTCACCTAGCTTGTTGGGAACACGGAGTTTCTTTTCAGTAGCAAACTGCACTCCCTAAATTTATATGGGGAGGTACTCGCTCCAACTCATTTTAACAGTGAAAACTGCAGGAAATTCAAACCGGCACTAGGAATCACACTGAGAACCAGAGAAAAAATTCTCCTGCAACCTGTTCCTTTTGTGGTAGACGAACGAACGTCTCTCCACAAGCTCAATTCTCAGAGATAAGTGTGTGTGAAAGCCGTCCTTCACCTAGCTTGTTGGGAAAACGGAGTTTGTTTTCAGTAGCAAACTGCACTCCATACATTTATATGGGGTGGTACTCGCTCCGACTCGGTTTAACAGTGAAAACTGCAGGAAATTCAAACCGGCACTAGGAAACACACTGAGAAACCAGACTAAAAGTTTCTCCTGCAAACCGTTCCCTTTGTGCTAGATGAACGAAAGTCTCTCCACATGCTCAGATCTGAGAGACAAGTATGTGTGAAAGCCGACCTTCACCTAGCTTGTTGGGAACAGAGTTTCTTTTCATTTGCAAACTGCACTCCATACATTTATATGGGGTGGTACTCGCTCCAACTCGGTTTTACAGTGAAAACTGCAGGAACTTCAAAACGGCACTAGGAAACACACTGAGAATCCAGAGAAAAAGTTTCTGCTGCAACCCGTTCCCTTTGTGCTAGATGAACGAACGTCTCTCCACATGCTCAGTTCTGAGAGACAAGTATGTGTGAAAGCCGTCCTTCACCTAGCTTGTTGGGAACACAAAGTATCTTTTCAGTTGCAAACTGCAATGTTTGCATATATATGGGGAAGTACTCGCTCCAACTCGGTTTTACAGTGAAAACTGGAGGAACTTCAAACCGGCAGTAGGAAACACTCTGTTAATCCAGAGAAAAACTTTCTCCTGAAACCCGCTCCCTTTGTGCTAGATGAACGAACATCTCTCCACATGCTCAGTTCTGAGAGGTAAGTGAGTGTGAAAGCCGTCCTTCACCTAGCTTGTTGGGAACACAGTGTTTCTTTTCAGTTGCAAACTGCACTCCGTACCTTTATATGGGGTGATACTCGCTCCAACTCGTTTTTACAGTGAAAATTGCAGAAACTTCAAAACGGCACTAGGAAACACACTGAGAATCCAGAGAAAAAGTTTCTCCTGCAACCCGTTCCCTTTGACCTAGATGAACGAACGTCTCTCCACATGCTCAGTTCTGAGAGGTAAGTGTGTTTGAAAGCCGTCCTTCACCTAGCTTGTTGTGAACACAGTGTTTCTTTTCAGTTGCAAACTGCACTCCGTACCATTATATGGGGTGATACTCGCTCCAAATCGTTTTTACAGTGAAAATTGCAGGAACTTCAAAACGGCACTAGGAAACACTCTGAGAATCCAGAGAAAAAGTTTCTCCTGCAACCCGTTCCCTTTGACCTAGATGAACGAACATCTCTCCACATGCTCAGTTCTGAGAGACAAGTGTGTGTGAAAGCCGTCCTTCACCTAGCTTGTAGGAAACACGGAGTTTCTTTTCAGTAGCAAACTGCACTCCATAAATTTATATGGGTTGGTACTCGCTCCAAACTGGTTTTACAGTGAAAACTGCAGGAACTTCAAACCGGCACTAGGAAACACACTGAGAAACCTGAGAAAACTTTCTCCTGCAACCCATTCCCTTTGGGCTAGATGAACGTACGTCTCTTCACATGTTCAGTTCTCAGAGATAAGTGTGTGTGAAAGCCGTCCTTCACCTAGCTTGTTGGGAACACAGGGTTTCTTTTCAGTTGCAAACTGCGCTCCATACATTTATATGGGGTGGTACTCGCTCCTACTCGGTTTTACAGAGAAAAATGCAGGAACCTCAAAACGGCACTAGGAAACACACTGAGAAACCAGAGAAAAAGTATCTCCAGCAACCCGTTCCCTTTGTGCTAGATGAACAAACGTCTCTCAAGATGCTCAGTTCTGAGAGGTAAGTGTGTGTGAAAGTCGTCATTCACCTAGCTTGTTGGGAACACACAGTTTCTTTTCAGTTGCAAACTGCAATCTATGCATATATATGAGGAGGTACACGTTCCAACTCGGTTTTACACTGAGAACTGCAGGAACTTCAAACCGGCACAATTAAACACACTGAGAAACCAGAGTTAAAATTTCTCCTGCAACCCATTCCCTTTGTGCTAGATGAACGAATATGTCTCCACATGTTCAGTTTTGAGGGATAAACGTGTGTGAAAGCCGCATTCCGGTAGCTTGTTGGTAACACAGAGTATCTTTTCAGTAGCAAACAGTACTCCATACATATATATGGGGAGGTTCACTCTCCAACTAGGTTTTACAGTGAAAACGGCAGGAACTTCAAACCGGCACTAGGAAACACACTGAGAAACCAGACTAAAAGTTTCTCCTGCAAACCGTTCCCTTTGTGCTAGATGAACGAACGTCTCTCCACATGCTCAGATCTGAGAGAAAAGTGTGTGTGAAAGCCGTCCTTCATTTAGCTTATTGGGAACACAGAGTTTCTTTTCATTTGCAAACTGCACTCCATACATTTATATGGGGTGGTACTCGCTCCAACTCGGTTTTACAGTGAAAACTGCAGGAACTTCAAACCGGCACTAGGAAACACACTGAGAAACCAGAGAAAAAGTTTCTGCTGCCACCCGTACCCTTTGACCTAGATGAACGAACGTCTCTCCACATGTTCAGTTCTGAGAGACAAGTATGTGTGAAAGCCGTCCTTCACCTAGCTTGTTGGGAACACAAAGTATCTTTTCAGTTGCAAACTGCAATCTTTGCATATATATGGGGAAGTACTCGCTCCAACTCGGTTTTACAGTGAAAACTGCAGGAACTTAAAACCAGCACTAGGAAACACACTGAGAACCCGGAGAATACGTTTGTCCAGGAACCCGTTCCATTTGTGCTAGATGAAAGAACGTCTATCCACATGCTCAGTTCTGAGAGATAAGTGTGTGTGAACGCCGTACTTCAGGTAGCTTGTTGGGAACACAAAGTTTCTTTTCAGTTGCAAACTGCAATCAATGCATATATATGGGGAGGTACTGGCTCCAAATCGGTTTTACAGTGAAAATTGCAGGAACTTCAAACCGGCACTAGGAAACACACTGAGAAACCAGAGAAAAACTTTCTCCTGCAACCCGTTCACTTTGTGCTACATGAACGAATATCTCTCCACATGTTCAGTTTTGAGGGATAAATGTGTATGAAAGCCGTCATTCCCGTAGCTTGTTGGGAACACAGAGTATCTTTTCAGTAGCAAACAGTACTCCATTCATATATATGGGGAGGTACACTCTCCAAATAGGTTTTACAGTGAAAACGGCAAGAACTTCAAACCAGCACTAGGAAACACACTGAGAAACCAGAGTAAAAGTTTCTCCTGCAAACCGTTCCCTTTTTGCTAGATGAACGAACGTCTCTCCACATGCTCAGATCTGAGAGATAAGTGTGTGTGAAAGCCGTCCTTCATTTAGCTTATTGGGAACACAGAGTTTCTTTTCATTTGCAAACTGCACTCCATACATTTATATGGGGTGGTACTCGCTCCAACACAGTTTTACAGTGAATACTGCAGGAACTTCAAAACGGCACTAGGAAACACACTGAGAAACGAGAGAAAAAGTTTCTGCTGCAACCCGTACCCTTTGACCTAGATGAACGAACGTCTCTCCACATGTTCAGTTCTGAGAGACAAGTATGTGTGAAAGCCGTTCTTCACCTAGCTTGTTGGGAACACAAAGTATCTTTTCAGTACCAAACTGCAATCTTTGCATATATATGGGGAAGTACTCGCTCCAAATCGGATTTACAGTGAAAACTGCAGGAACTTTAAACCAGCACTAGGAAACACACTGAGAACCCAGAGAATACGTTTGTCCTGCAACCCGTTCCATTTGTGCTAGATGAAAGAACGTCTATCCACATGCTCAGTTCTGAGAGATAAGTGTGTGTGAACGCCGTACTTCACGTAGCTTGTTGGGAACACAAAGTTTCTTTTCAGTTGCAAACTGCAATCTATGCATATATATGGGGAGGTACACTCTCCAACTAGGTTTTACAGTGAAAACTGCAGGAACTTCAAACCGGCACTAGGAAACACACTGAGAAACCAGAGAAAAACTTTCTCCTGCAACCCGTTCCCTTTGTGCTAGATGAACGAACGTCTCTCCACATGCTCAGTTCTGAGAGATAAGTGTGTGTGAACGCCGTCATTCACCTAGCTTGTTGGGAACACAAAGTTTCTTTTCAGTTGCAAACTGCAATCTATGCATATATATGGGTAGGTACTAGCTCCAACTCGGTTTTACAGTGAAAACTGCAGGAACTTTAAACCAGCACTTGGAAACACACTTAGAAACCAGAGAAAAAGTTTCTCCTGCAACTCGTTCCATTTGTGCTAGTTGAACGTACATCTCTCCACATGCTCATTTCTGAGAGATAAGTGTGTGTGAAAGCCGTCCTTCACCTAGCTTGCTGGGAACACAAAGATTCTTTTCATTTGCAAACTGCAATCAATGCATATATATGGGGAGGTACTGGCTCCAAATCGGTTTTACAGTGAAAACTGCAGGAACTTCAAACCGGCACTAGGAAACACACTGAGAAACCAGAGAAATAGATTCTGCTGCAAACCGTTCCCTTTGCCCTAGTTGAACGAACGTCTCTCCACATGCTCAGTTCTGAGAGATAAGTGTGTGTGAACGCTGTCCTTCACCTAGCTTGTTGGGACAATAAAGATTCTTTTCATTTGCAAACTGCAATCAATGCATATATATGGGGAGGTACTGGCTCCAAATCGGTTTTACAGTGAAAACTGCAGGAACTTCAAACCGGCACTAGGAAACACACTGAGAAACCAGAGAAAAAGTTTCTGCTGCAACACGTTCCCTTTGCCCTAGATGAACGAACGTCTCTCCACATGCTCAGTTCTGAGAGACAAGTATGTGTGAAAGCCGTCCTTCACCTAGCTTGTTGGGAACACACAGTTTCTTTTCAGTTGCAAACTGCAATCTTTGCATATATATGGGGAAGTACTCGCTCCAACTCGGTTTTACACTGAGAACTGCAGGAACTTCAAAACGGCACTAGGAAACACACTGAGAAACCAGAGTTAAAATTTCTCCTGCAACCCGTTCCCTTTGTGCTAGATGAACGAATATCTCTCCACATGTTCAGCTTTGAGGGATAAATGTGTGTGAAAGCCGTCATTCCCGTAGATTGTTGGGAACATAGAGTATCTTTTAAGTAGCAAACAGTACTCCATACATATATATATGGAGGTAAACTCTCCAACTAGATTTTACAGTGAAAACGGCAGGAACTTCAAACCGGCACTAGGAAACACACTGAGAAACCAGAGTAAAAGTTTCTCCTGCAAACCATTCCCTTTGTGCTAGATGAACGAACGTCTCTCCACATGCTCAGATCTGAGAGAAAAGTGTGTGTGAAAGCCGTCCTTCATTTAGCTTATTGGGAACACAGGGTTTCTTTTCATTTGCAAACTGCACTCCATACATTTATATGGGGTGGTACTCGCTCCAACTCGGTTTAACAGTGATAACTGCAGGAACTTCAAAACGGCACTAGGAAACACACTGAGAAACCAGAGAAAATGTTTCTGCTGCAACCCGTTCCCTTTGACCTAGATGAACGAACGTCTCTCCAGATGATCAGTTCTGAGAGACAAGTATGTGTGAAAGCCGTCCTTCACCTAGCTTGTTGGGAACACAAAGTATCTTTTCATTTGCAAACTGCAATCTTTGCATATATATGGGGAAGTACTCGCTCCAACTCGGTATTACAGTGAAAACTGCAGGAACTTTAAACCAGCACTAAGAAACACACTGAGAACCCGGAGAATACGTTTGTTCTGCAACCCGTTCCATTTGTGCTAGATGAAGGAACGTCTATCCACATGCTCAGTTCTGAGAGATAAGTGTGTGTGAACGCCATCCTTCACGTAGCTTGTTGGGAACCCAAAGTTTCTTTTCAGTTGCAAACTGCAATCTATGCATATATATGGGGAGGTACACTCTCCAAATAAGTTTTACAGTGAAAACGGCAGGAACTTCAAACCGGCACTAGGAAACACACTGAGAAACCAGAGAAAAACTTTCTCCTGCAACACGTTCCCTTTGTGCTAGATGAACGAACGTCTCTCCACATGCTCAGTTCTGAGAGATAAGTGTGTGTGAACGCCGTCCTTCACCTAGCTTGTTGGGAACATAAAGATTCTTTTCATTTGCAAACTGCAATCAATGCATATATATGGGTAGGTACTGGCTCCAAATCGGTTTTACAGTGAAAATGCAGGAACTTCAAACCGGCACTAGGAAACACACTGAGAATCCAGAGAAAAAGTTTCTCCTGCAACCCGTTCCCTTTGTGCTAAATGAACGAACATCTCTCCACATGCTCAGTTCTGAGAGACAAGTGTGTGTGAAAGCCGTCCTTCACCTAGCTTGTAGGGAACACGGAGTTTCTTTTAAGTAGCAAAGTGCACTCCATAAATTTATATGGGTTGGTACTCGCTCCAAACTGGTTTTACAGTGAAAACTGCAGGAACTTCAAACCGATACTAGGAAACACACTGAGAACCAGAGTAAAAATTTCTCCTGGAAACCGTTCCCTTTGTGCTAGATGAACGAACGTCTCTCCACATGCTCAGTTCTGAGAGACATATGTGTGTGAAAGCCGTACTTCACCTAGCTTGTTGGGAACACAAAGTATCTTTTCAGTTGCAAACTGCAATCCATGCATATATATGGGGAGGTACACGTCCAACTCGGTTTTACAGTGAAAACTGCAGGAACTTTAAACCAGGACTAGGAAACACACTAAGAAACCAGGGAAATAGTTTCTCCTGAATCCCGTTCCATTTGTGCTAGATGAACGAACATCTCTCCACATGCTCAGTTCTGAGATATAAGTGTGTGTGAAAGCCGTCCTTCCCCTAGCTTGTTGGGAACACAGATTCTTTTCAGTATCAAACTGTACTCCATACATATATATGGGGAGGTACCCTCTCCAACTAAGTTTTACAGTGAAAAATGCAGGAACTTCAAACCAATACTAGGAAACAACCTGAGAAACCAGAGAAAATGTATCTCCTGCAACCCGTTCCCTTTGTGCTAGATGAACGAACGTATCTCCACATGCTCAGTTCTGAGAGATAAGTGTGTGTGAAAGCAGACCTTCACCTAGATTGTTGGGAACACAAAGATTCTTTTCAGTTGCAAACTGCAGTCTATGCATATATATGGGGAGGTACACGCTCCAACACGGTTTTACACTGAGAACTGCAGGAATTTCAAACCGGCACTAGGAAAAACACTGAGAAACCAGAGTAAAAATTTCTCATGCAACCCGTTCCCTTTGTGCTAGATGAAAGAACGTCTCTCCACATGTTCAGTTCTGAGAGATAATTGAGTGTGAAACCGTCCTTCCCCTAGCTTGTTGGGAACACAGAGTTTCTTTTCAGTAGCAATCTGTACTCCATACATATATATGGGGAGGTACTCTCTCCAACTAGGTTTTACAGTGAAAACTGCAGGAACATTAAACCAGCACTAGGAATCACACTGAGAAACCAGAAAAAAGTTTCCCCTGCAAACCTTTCCCTTTGTGCTAGATGAACGAACGTCTCTCCACATGCTAAGTTCTGAGAGGTAAGTGTGTGTGAAAGCCGTCCTTCACCTAGCTTGTTGGGAACACAGATTTTCTTTTCAGTAGCAAACTGAACTCCTTACATATATATGGGGAGGTACTCTCTCCAAATAGGTTTTACAGTGAAAACTGCAGGAACTTCAAACCGGCACTAGGAAACACACTGAGAAACCAGAGAATAACTTTCTCCTGAAACCCGTTCCCTTTGTGCTAGATGAACGAACGTCTCTCCACATGCTCAGTTCTGAGTGATAAGTGTGTGTGAAAGCCGTACTTCACCTAGCTTGTTGGGAACACAAAGTTTCTTTTCAGTTGCAAATTGTAATCTATGCATATATATGGGTAGGTACTCGCTCCTAATCTGTTTTACAGTGAAAACTGCAGGAACTTTAAACCAACACTAGGAAACACACTGAGAAACCAGAAAAAAAGTTTCTCCTGCAACCCGTTCCCTTTGTGCTAGATGAACGAACATCTCTCCGCATGCTCAGTTCTGAGAGTTAAGTGCGTGTGAAAGCCGTCCTTCACCTAGCTTGTTGGGAACACAAAGATTCTTTTCAGTTGCAAACTGCAATCTATGCATATATATGGGAAGGTACTCGCTCCAACTCGGTTTTACAGTGAAAACTGCAGGAACTTCAAACCGGCACTAGGAAAAACACTGAGGAATCAGAGAAAAAGTTTCTCCTGCAACCCGTTCCCTTTATGCTAAATGAACGAACGTCTCTCCACAAGCTCAGTTCTCAGAGATAAGTGTGTGTGAAAGCCATTCTTCCCCTAGCTTGTTAGGAACACAGAGTTTCTTTTCAGTTGCAAACGGCACTCCAAATATTTATATGGGGTGGTACAAGCACCAACTCGATTTTAGAGTGAAACTTAAGGAAATTCAAACCGGCACTAGGTAACACACTGAGAAACCAGAAAAAAAGTTTCTCCTGCAACCTGTTCCCTTTGTGCTAGATGAACGAACGTCTCTCCACATGCTCAGTTCTGAGATATAAGTGTGTGTGAAAGCCGTCCTTCACCTAGCTTGTAGGGAACACAAAGTTTCTTTACAGTAGCAAACTGTACTCCGTACATATATATGGGGAGGTACTATCTCCAACTAGGTTTTACAGTGAAAACTGCAGGAACTTCAAACCGGCACTAGGAAACACACTGAGAAACGAGGGTATAAATTTCTCCTGGAACCCGTTCCCTTTTTGCTAGATGAACGAACGTCTCTTCACATGCTCAGTTCTCAGAGATAAGTGTGTGAAAGCCGTCCTTCACCTAGCTTGTTGGGAACACAGAGTTTCTTTTCAGTTGCAAACTGAACTTCATACATTTATATGGGGTGGTACTAGCTCCATCTCAATTTTACAGTGAAAACTGTAAGAACTTCAAACCGGCACTAGGAAACACACTGAGAAACCTGAGAAAAAGTTTCTCCTGCAACCCTTTCCATTTGTGCTAGATGAATGAACGTATCTCCACATGCTCATTTCTGAGAGATACTGTGTGTGAAAGCCGTCCTTCACCTAGCTTGTTGGGAACACAGATATTCTTTTCAGATGCAAACTGCAATCTATGCATATATATGAGGAGGTACACGCTCCAACTCGGTTTTACACTAAGAACTGCGGGAACTTCAAACCGGCACTAGGAAACACACTGAGAATCCAGAGTTAAAATTTCTCCTGCAACCCGTTCCCTTTGTGGTAGATGAACGAATGTCTCTCCACATGTTCAGTTTTGAGAGATAAGTGTGAGTGAAAGCCGTCCTTCCCCTAGCTTGTTGAGAACACAGAGTTTCTTTCAGTTGCAAACTGCACTCCATACATTTATTTGGGGTGGTACTCGCTCCAACACGTTTTTACAGTGAATACTGCAGGAACATCAAAACGGCACTAGGAAACACACTGAGAAACCAGAGAAAAAGTTTCTCCTGCAACCCGTTCCCTTTGACCTAGGTGAATGAAAGTGTCTCTACATGCTAATTTCTGAGAGACTAGGTTGTGTAAAAGCCGTCCTTCACCTAGATTGATGGGAACACAAAGTATCTTTTCAGTTGCAAACTGCAATCTTTGCATATATATTTGGAGGTACTCGCTCCAACTCGGTTTTACAGTGAAAACTGCAGGAAATTTAAACCAGCACTAGGAAACACACTGAGAAACCGGAGAAAAAATTTCTCCTGCAACCCGTTCCCTTTGTGCTAGATGAACGAATGTCTCTCCACATGCTCAGTTCTCAGAGATAACTGTGTGTGAAAGCCATACTTCCCCTAGCTTGTTAGGAACACAGAGTTTCTTTTCAGTTGCAAAATGCACTCCATACATTTATATGGGGTGGTACTAGCTCCATCTCCTTTTTACAGGGAAAACTGAAAGAACTTCAAACCGGCACTAGGAAACCCACTGAGAAACCTGAGAAAAAGTTTCTCCTTCAACCCTTTCCTTTTGTACTAGATGAACGAACGTCTCTCCACATGCTCAGTTCTGAGAGATATGTGTGTGTGAAAGCAGACCTTCACCTAGATTGTTGGGAACACAGAGGTTGTTTTCAGTTGCAAACTGCAATCTATGCATATATATGAGGAGGTACACGCTCCAACTCGGTTTTACACTAAGAACTGCAGGAACTTCAAACCGGCACTAGGAAACACACTGAGAAACCAGAGTTAAAATTTCCCCTGCAACCCGTTCCCATTGTGGTAAATGAACGAATGTCTCTCCACATGTTCAGTTTTGAGAGATAAGTGTGAGTGAAAGCCGTCCTTCCCCTAGCTTTTTGGGAAGACACAATATCTTTTCAGTAGCAAACTGTGCTCCATAAATATATATGGGGATGTACTCTGTCCAACAAGTTTTTATAGTGAAAACTGCAGGAACTTCAAACCGGCACTAGGAAACACACTGAGAAACCAGAGTAAAAGTTTCTCCTGCAACCCTTTCCCTTTATGGTAGATGAACGAACGTCTCTCCACATGCTCAGTTCTGAGAGATAAGTGTCTGTGATAGCTGTACTTCACCTAGCTTGTTGGGAACACAGAGTTTCTTTTCATTTGCAAACTGCACTCCATACATTTATATGGGGTGGTACTCGCTCCAACTCGGTTTTACAGTGAATAATGCAGGAACTTCAAAACGGCCCTAGGAAAAACACTGAGAAACCAGAGTAAAATTTTTCCTGGAATCCGTTCCCTTTGTGCTAGATGAACGAAAGTCTCTTCACAAGCTCAGTTCTCAGAGATAAGTGTGTGTGAACGCCATCCTTCACCTAGCTTGTTGGTAACACAAAGTTTCTTTTCAGTTGCAAACTGCTATCTATGCATATATATGGGTAGGTACTAGGTTCAACTCGGTTTTACAGTGAAAACTGCAGGAACTTTAAACCAGCACATGGAAACACACTTAGAACCAGAGAAAAAGTTTCTCCTGCAACTCGTTCCCTTGTGCTAGATGAACGAACGTCTCCCCACATGCTCAGTTCTGAGAGATAAGTGTGTGTGAAAGCCGTTCTTCACCTAGCTTGTTGGGAACACAAAGATTCTTTTCATTTGCAAACTGCAATCAATGCATATATATGGGGAGGTACTGGCTCCAAATCGGTTTTACAGTGAAAACTGCAGGAACTTCAAACCGGCACTAGGAAACACACTGAGAATCCAGAGAAAAAGTTATTCCTGCAACCTGTTCCCTTTATGCTAAATGAACGAACGTCTCTCCACAAGCTCAGTTCTCAGAGATAAGTGTGTGTGAAAGCCATTCTTCCCCTAGCTTGTTAGGAACACAGAGTTTCTTTTCAGTTGCAAACGGCACTCCAAATATTTATATGGGGTGGTACAAGCACCAACTCGATTTTAGAGTGAAACTTAAGGAAATTCAAACCGGCACTAGGTAACACACTGAGAAACCAGAAAAAAAGTTTCTCCTGCAACCTGTTCCCTTTGTGCTAGATGAACGAACGTCTCTCCACATGCTCAGTTCTGAGATATAAGTGTGTGTGAAAGCCGTCCTTCACCTAGCTTGTAGGGAACACAAAGTTTCTTTACAGTAGCAAACTGTACTCCGTACATATATATGGGGAGGTACTATCTCCAACTAGGTTTTACAGTGAAAACTGCAGGAACTTCAAACCGGCACTAGGAAACACACTGAGAAACGAGGGTATAAATTTCTCCTGGAACCCGTTCCCTTTTTGCTAGATGAACGAACGTCTCTTCACATGCTCAGTTCTCAGAGATAAGTGTGTGAAAGCCGTCCTTCACCTAGCTTGTTGGGAACACAGAGTTTCTTTTCAGTTGCAAACTGAACTCCATACATTTATATGGGGTGGTACTCGCTCCAACTCCATTTTACAGTGAAAACTGTAAGAACTTCAAACCGGCAGTAGGAAACACACTGAGAAACCTGAGAAAAAGTTTCTCCTGCAACCCTTTCCATTTGTGCTAGATGAATGAACGTATCTCCACATGCTCAGTTCTGAGAGATACCTGTGTGTGAAAGCCGTCCTTCACCTAGCTTGTTGGGAACACAGATGTTCTTTTCAGATGCAAACTGCAATCTATGCATATATATGAGGAGGTACACGCTCCAACTCGGTTTTACACTAAGAACTGCGGGAACTTCAAACCGGCACTAGGAAACACACTGAGAATCCAGAGTTAAAATTTCTCCTGCAACCCGTTCCCTTTGTGGTAGATGAACGAATGTCTCTCCACATGTTCAGTTTTGAGAGATAAGTGTGAGTGAAAGCCGTCCTTCCCCTAGCTTGTTGAGAACACAGAGTTTCTTTCAGTTGCAAACTGCACTCCATATATTTATTTGGGGTGGTACTCGCTCCAACACGTTTTTACAGTGAATACTGCAGGAACATCAAAACGGCACTAGGAAAAACACTGAGAAACCAGAGAAAAAGTTTCTCCTGCAACCCGTTCCCTTTGACCTAGGTGAATGAAAGTGTCTCTACATGCTCATTTCTGAGAGACAAGGGTGTGTGAAAGCCGTCCTTCACCTAGATTGATGGGAACACAAAGTATCTTTTCAGTTGCAAACTGCAATCTTTGCATATATATTTGGAGGTACTCGCTCCAACTCGGTTTTACAGTGAAAACTGCAGGAAATTTAAACCAGCACTAGGAAACACACTGAGAAACCGGAGAAAAAATTTCTCCTGCAACCCGTTCCCTTTGTGCTAGATGAACGAATGTCTCTCCACATGCTCAGTTCTCAGAGATAACTGTGTGTGAAAGCCATACTTCCCCTAGCTTGTTAGGAACACAGAGTTTCTTTTCAGTTGCAAAATGCACTCCATACATTTATATGGGGTGGTACTAGCTCCATCTCCTTTTTACAGTGAAAACTGTAAGAACTTCAAACCGGCACTAGGAAACCCACTGAGAAACCTGAGAAAAAGTTTCTCCTTCAACCCTTTCCTTTTGTACTAGATGAACGAACGTCTCTCCACATGCTCAGTTCTGAGAGATATGTGTGTGTGAAAGCAGACCTTCACCTAGATTGTTGGGAACACAGAGGTTGTTTTCAGTTGCAAACTGCAATCTATGCATATATATGAGGAGGTACACGCTCCAACTCGGTTTTACACTAAGAACTGCAGGAACTTCAAACCGGCACTAGGAAACACACTGAGAAACCAGAGTTAAAATTTCACCTGCAACCCGTTCCCATTGTGGTAAATGAACGAATGTCTCTCCACATGTTCAGTTTTGAGAGATAAGTGTGAGTGAAAGCCGTCCTTCCCCTAGCTTTTTGGGAACACACAATATCTTTTCAGTAGCAAACTGTGCTCCATAAATATATATGGGGATGTACTCTGTCCAACAAGTTTTTATAGTGAAAACTGCAGGAACTTCAAACCGGCACTAGGAAACACACTGAGAAACCAGAGTAAAAGTTTCTCCTGCAACCCTTTCCCTTTGTGGTAGATGAACGAACGTCTCTCCACATGCTCAGTTCTGAGAGATAAGTGTCTGTGATAGCTGTACTTCACCTAGCTTGTTGGGAACACAGAGTTTCTTTTCATTTGCAAACTGCACTCCATACATTTATATGGGGTGGTACTCGCTCTAACTCGGTTTTACAGTGAATAATGCAGGAACTTCAAAACGGCCCTAGGAAAAACACTGAGAAACCAGAGTAAAATTTTTCCTGGAATCCGTTCCCTTTGTGCTAGATGAACGAAAGTCTCTTCACAAGCTCAGTTCTCAGAGATAAGTGTGTGTGAACGCCATCCTTCACCTAGCTTGTTGGTAACACAAAGTTTCTTTTCAGTTGCAAACTGCTATCTATGCATATATATGGGTAGGTACTAGATCCAACTCGGTTTTACAGTGAAAACTGCAGGAACTTTAAACCAGCACATGGAAACACACTTAGAACCAGAGAAAAAGTTTCTCCTGCAACTCGTTCCCTTGTGCTAGATGAACGAACATCTCTCCACATGCTCAGTTCTGAGAGATAAGTGTGTGTGAAAGCCGTTCTTCACCTAGCTTGTTGGGAACACAAAGATTCTTTTCATTTGCAAACTGCAATCAATGCATATATATGGGGAGGTACTGGCTCCAAATCGGTTTTACAGTGAAAACTGCAGGAACTTCAAACCGGCACTGGGAAACACTCTGAGAAACCAGAGAAAAAGTTTCTCCTGCAACAAGTTCCCTTTGACCTAGATGAACGAACGTCTCTCCACATGCTCAATTCTGAGAAACATGTGTGTGTGAAAGCCGTCCTTCACCTAGCTTGTTGGGAACACGGAGTTTCTTTTCAGTAGCAAACTGCACTCCCTAAATTTATATGGGGAGGTACTCGCTCCAACTCATTTTAACAGTGAAAACTGCAGGAAATTCAAACCGGCACTAGGAATCACACTGAGAACCAGAGAAAAAATTCTCCTGCAACCTGTTCCTTTTGTGGTAGACGAACGAACGTCTCTCCACAAGCTCAATTCTCAGAGATAAGTGTGTGTGAAAGCCGTCCTTCACCTAGCTTGTTGGGAAAACGGAGTTTGTTTTCAGTAGCAAACTGCACTCCATACATTTATATGGGGTGGTACTCGCTCCGACTCGGTTTAACAGTGAAAACTGCAGGAAATTCAAACCGGCACTAGGAAACACACTGAGAAACCAGACTAAAAGTTTCTCCTGCAAACCGTTCCCTTTGTGCTAGATGAACGAAAGTCTCTCCACATGCTCAGATCTGAGAGACAAGTATGTGTGAAAGCCGACCTTCACCTAGCTTGTTGGGAACAGAGTTTCTTTTCATTTGCAAACTGCACTCCATACATTTATATGGGGTGGTACTCGCTCCAACTCGGTTTTACAGTGAAAACTGCAGGAACTTCAAAACGGCACTAGGAAACACACTGAGAATCCAGAGAAAAAGTTTCTGCTGCAACCCGTTCCCTTTGTGCTAGATGAACGAACGTCTCTCCACATGCTCAGTTCTGAGAGACAAGTATGTGTGAAAGCCGTCCTTCACCTAGCTTGTTGGGAACACAAAGTATCTTTTCAGTTGCAAACTGCAATGTTTGCATATATATGGGGAAGTACTCGCTCCAACTCGGTTTTACAGTGAAAACTGGAGGAACTTCAAACCGGCAGTAGGAAACACTCTGTTAATCCAGAGAAAAACTTTCTCCTGAAACCCGCTCCCTTTGTGCTAGATGAACGAACATCTCTCCACATGCTCAGTTCTGAGAGGTAAGTGAGTGTGAAAGCCGTCCTTCACCTAGCTTGTTGGGAACACAGTGTTTCTTTTCAGTTGCAAACTGCACTCCGTACCTTTATATGGGGTGATACTCGCTCCAACTCGTTTTTACAGTGAAAATTGCAGAAACTTCAAAACGGCACTAGGAAACACACTGAGAATCCAGAGAAAAAGTTTCTCCTGCAACCCGTTCCCTTTGACCTAGATGAACGAACGTCTCTCCACATGCTCAGTTCTGAGAGGTAAGTGTGTTTGAAAGCCGTCCTTCACCTAGCTTGTTGTGAACACAGTGTTTCTTTTCAGTTGCAAACTGCACTCCGTACCATTATATGGGGTGATACTCGCTCCAAATCGTTTTTACAGTGAAAATTGCAGGAACTTCAAAACGGCACTAGGAAACACTCTGAGAATCCAGAGAAAAAGTTTCTCCTGCAACCCGTTCCCTTTGACCTAGATGAACGAACATCTCTCCACATGCTCAGTTCTGAGAGACAAGTGTGTGTGAAAGCCGTCCTTCACCTAGCTTGTAGGAAACACGGAGTTTCTTTTCAGTAGCAAACTGCACTCCATAAATTTATATGGGTTGGTACTCGCTCCAAACTGGTTTTACAGTGAAAACTGCAGGAACTTCAAACCGGCACTAGGAAACACACTGAGAAACCTGAGAAAACTTTCTCCTGCAACCCATTCCCTTTGGGCTAGATGAACGTACGTCTCTTCACATGTTCAGTTCTCAGAGATAAGTGTGTGTGAAAGCCGTCCTTCACCTAGCTTGTTGGGAACACAGGGTTTCTTTTCAGTTGCAAACTGCGCTCCATACATTTATATGGGGTGGTACTCGCTCCTACTCGGTTTTACAGAGAAAAATGCAGGAACCTCAAAACGGCACTAGGAAACACACTGAGAAACCAGAGAAAAAGTATCTCCAGCAACCCGTTCCCTTTGTGCTAGATGAACAAACGTCTCTCAAGATGCTCAGTTCTGAGAGGTAAGTGTGTGTGAAAGTCGTCATTCACCTAGCTTGTTGGGAACACACAGTTTCTTTTCAGTTGCAAACTGCAATCTATGCATATATATGAGGAGGTACACGTTCCAACTCGGTTTTACACTGAGAACTGCAGGAACTTCAAACCGGCACAATTAAACACACTGAGAAACCAGAGTTAAAATTTCTCCTGCAACCCATTCCCTTTGTGCTAGATGAACGAATATGTCTCCACATGTTCAGTTTTGAGGGATAAACGTGTGTGAAAGCCGCATTCCGGTAGCTTGTTGGTAACACAGAGTATCTTTTCAGTAGCAAACAGTACTCCATACATATATATGGGGAGGTTCACTCTCCAACTAGGTTTTACAGTGAAAACGGCAGGAACTTCAAACCGGCACTAGGAAACACACTGAGAAACCAGACTAAAAGTTTCTCCTGCAAACCGTTCCCTTTGTGCTAGATGAACGAACGTCTCTCCACATGCTCAGATCTGAGAGAAAAGTGTGTGTGAAAGCCGTCCTTCATTTAGCTTATTGGGAACACAGAGTTTCTTTTCATTTGCAAACTGCACTCCATACATTTATATGGGGTGGTACTCGCTCCAACTCGGTTTTACAGTGAAAACTGCAGGAACTTCAAACCGGCACTAGGAAACACACTGAGAAACCAGAGAAAAAGTTTCTGCTGCCACCCGTACCCTTTGACCTAGATGAACGAACGTCTCTCCACATGTTCAGTTCTGAGAGACAAGTATGTGTGAAAGCCGTCCTTCACCTAGCTTGTTGGGAACACAAAGTATCTTTTCAGTTGCAAACTGCAATCTTTGCATATATATGGGGAAGTACTCGCTCCAACTCGGTTTTACAGTGAAAACTGCAGGAACTTAAAACCAGCACTAGGAAACACACTGAGAACCCGGAGAATACGTTTGTCCAGGAACCCGTTCCATTTGTGCTAGATGAAAGAACGTCTATCCACATGCTCAGTTCTGAGAGATAAGTGTGTGTGAACGCCGTACTTCAGGTAGCTTGTTGGGAACACAAAGTTTCTTTTCAGTTGCAAACTGCAATCAATGCATATATATGGGGAGGTACTGGCTCCAAATCGGTTTTACAGTGAAAATTGCAGGAACTTCAAACCGGCACTAGGAAACACACTGAGAAACCAGAGAAAAACTTTCTCCTGCAACCCGTTCACTTTGTGCTACATGAACGAATATCTCTCCACATGTTCAGTTTTGAGGGATAAATGTGTATGAAAGCCGTCATTCCCGTAGCTTGTTGGGAACACAGAGTATCTTTTCAGTAGCAAACAGTACTCCATTCATATATATGGGGAGGTACACTCTCCAAATAGGTTTTACAGTGAAAACGGCAAGAACTTCAAACCAGCACTAGGAAACACACTGAGAAACCAGAGTAAAAGTTTCTCCTGCAAACCGTTCCCTTTTTGCTAGATGAACGAACGTCTCTCCACATGCTCAGATCTGAGAGATAAGTGTGTGTGAAAGCCGTCCTTCATTTAGCTTATTGGGAACACAGAGTTTCTTTTCATTTGCAAACTGCACTCCATACATTTATATGGGGTGGTACTCGCTCCAACACAGTTTTACAGTGAATACTGCAGGAACTTCAAAACGGCACTAGGAAACACACTGAGAAACGAGAGAAAAAGTTTCTGCTGCAACCCGTACCCTTTGACCTAGATGAACGAACGTCTCTCCACATGTTCAGTTCTGAGAGACAAGTATGTGTGAAAGCCGTTCTTCACCTAGCTTGTTGGGAACACAAAGTATCTTTTCAGTACCAAACTGCAATCTTTGCATATATATGGGGAAGTACTCGCTCCAAATCGGATTTACAGTGAAAACTGCAGGAACTTTAAACCAGCACTAGGAAACACACTGAGAACCCAGAGAATACGTTTGTCCTGCAACCCGTTCCATTTGTGCTAGATGAAAGAACGTCTATCCACATGCTCAGTTCTGAGAGATAAGTGTGTGTGAACGCCGTACTTCACGTAGCTTGTTGGGAACACAAAGTTTCTTTTCAGTTGCAAACTGCAATCTATGCATATATATGGGGAGGTACACTCTCCAACTAGGTTTTACAGTGAAAACTGCAGGAACTTCAAACCGGCACTAGGAAACACACTGAGAAACCAGAGAAAAACTTTCTCCTGCAACCCGTTCCCTTTGTGCTAGATGAACGAACGTCTCTCCACATGCTCAGTTCTGAGAGATAAGTGTGTGTGAACGCCGTCATTCACCTAGCTTGTTGGGAACACAAAGTTTCTTTTCAGTTGCAAACTGCAATCTATGCATATATATGGGTAGGTACTAGCTCCAACTCGGTTTTACAGTGAAAACTGCAGGAACTTTAAACCAGCACTTGGAAACACACTTAGAAACCAGAGAAAAAGTTTCTCCTGCAACTCGTTCCATTTGTGCTAGATGAACGTACATCTCTCCACATGCTCATTTCTGAGAGATAAGTGTGTGTGAAAGCCGTCCTTCACCTAGCTTGCTGGGAACACAAAGATTCTTTTCATTTGCAAACTGCAATCAATGCATATATATGGGGAGGTACTGGCTCCAAATCGGTTTTACAGTGAAAACTGCAGGAACTTCAAACCGGCACTAGGAAACACACTGAGAAACCAGAGAAATAGATTCTGCTGCAAACCGTTCCCTTTGCCCTAGTTGAACGAACGTCTCTCCACATGCTCAGTTCTGAGAGATAAGTGTGTGTGAACGCTGTCCTTCACCTAGCTTGTTGGGACAATAAAGATTCTTTTCATTTGCAAACTGCAATCAATGCATATATATGGGGAGGTACTGGCTCCAAATCGGTTTTACAGTGAAAACTGCAGGAACTTCAAACCGGCACTAGGAAACACACTGAGAAACCAGAGAAAAAGTTTCTGCTGCAACACGTTCCCTTTGCCCTAGATGAACGAACGTCTCTCCACATGCTCAGTTCTGAGAGACAAGTATGTGTGAAAGCCGTCCTTCACCTAGCTTGTTGGGAACACACAGTTTCTTTTCAGTTGCAAACTGCAATCTTTGCATATATATGGGGAAGTACTCGCTCCAACTCGGTTTTACACTGAGAACTGCAGGAACTTCAAAACGGCACTAGGAAACACACTGAGAAACCAGAGTTAAAATTTCTCCTGCAACCCGTTCCCTTTGTGCTAGATGAACGAATATCTCTCCACATGTTCAGCTTTGAGGGATAAATGTGTGTGAAAGCCGTCATTCCCGTAGATTGTTGGGAACATAGAGTATCTTTTAAGTAGCAAACAGTACTCCATACATATATATATGGAGGTAAACTCTCCAACTAGATTTTACAGTGAAAACGGCAGGAACTTCAAACCGGCACTAGGAAACACACTGAGAAACCAGAGTAAAAGTTTCTCCTGCAAACCATTCCCTTTGTGCTAGATGAACGAACGTCTCTCCACATGCTCAGATCTGAGAGAAAAGTGTGTGTGAAAGCCGTCCTTCATTTAGCTTATTGGGAACACAGGGTTTCTTTTCATTTGCAAACTGCACTCCATACATTTATATGGGGTGGTACTCGCTCCAACTCGGTTTAACAGTGATAACTGCAGGAACTTCAAAACGGCACTAGGAAACACACTGAGAAACCAGAGAAAATGTTTCTGCTGCAACCCGTTCCCTTTGACCTAGATGAACGAACGTCTCTCCAGATGATCAGTTCTGAGAGACAAGTATGTGTGAAAGCCGTCCTTCACCTAGCTTGTTGGGAACACAAAGTATCTTTTCATTTGCAAACTGCAATCTTTGCATATATATGGGGAAGTACTCGCTCCAACTCGGTATTACAGTGAAAACTGCAGGAACTTTAAACCAGCACTAAGAAACACACTGAGAACCCGGAGAATACGTTTGTTCTGCAACCCGTTCCATTTGTGCTAGATGAAGGAACGTCTATCCACATGCTCAGTTCTGAGAGATAAGTGTGTGTGAACGCCATCCTTCACGTAGCTTGTTGGGAACCCAAAGTTTCTTTTCAGTTGCAAACTGCAATCTATGCATATATATGGGGAGGTACACTCTCCAAATAAGTTTTACAGTGAAAACGGCAGGAACTTCAAACCGGCACTAGGAAACACACTGAGAAACCAGAGAAAAACTTTCTCCTGCAACACGTTCCCTTTGTGCTAGATGAACGAACGTCTCTCCACATGCTCAGTTCTGAGAGATAAGTGTGTGTGAACGCCGTCCTTCACCTAGCTTGTTGGGAACATAAAGATTCTTTTCATTTGCAAACTGCAATCAATGCATATATATGGGTAGGTACTGGCTCCAAATCGGTTTTACAGTGAAAATGCAGGAACTTCAAACCGGCACTAGGAAACACACTGAGAATCCAGAGAAAAAGTTTCTCCTGCAACCCGTTCCCTTTGTGCTAAATGAACGAACATCTCTCCACATGCTCAGTTCTGAGAGACAAGTGTGTGTGAAAGCCGTCCTTCACCTAGCTTGTAGGGAACACGGAGTTTCTTTTAAGTAGCAAAGTGCACTCCATAAATTTATATGGGTTGGTACTCGCTCCAAACTGGTTTTACAGTGAAAACTGCAGGAACTTCAAACCGATACTAGGAAACACACTGAGAACCAGAGTAAAAATTTCTCCTGGAAACCGTTCCCTTTGTGCTAGATGAACGAACGTCTCTCCACATGCTCAGTTCTGAGAGACATATGTGTGTGAAAGCCGTACTTCACCTAGCTTGTTGGGAACACAAAGTATCTTTTCAGTTGCAAACTGCAATCCATGCATATATATGGGGAGGTACACGTCCAACTCGGTTTTACAGTGAAAACTGCAGGAACTTTAAACCAGGACTAGGAAACACACTAAGAAACCAGGGAAATAGTTTCTCCTGAATCCCGTTCCATTTGTGCTAGATGAACGAACATCTCTCCACATGCTCAGTTCTGAGATATAAGTGTGTGTGAAAGCCGTCCTTCCCCTAGCTTGTTGGGAACACAGATTCTTTTCAGTATCAAACTGTACTCCATACATATATATGGGGAGGTACCCTCTCCAACTAAGTTTTACAGTGAAAAATGCAGGAACTTCAAACCAATACTAGGAAACAACCTGAGAAACCAGAGAAAATGTATCTCCTGCAACCCGTTCCCTTTGTGCTAGATGAACGAACGTATCTCCACATGCTCAGTTCTGAGAGATAAGTGTGTGTGAAAGCAGACCTTCACCTAGATTGTTGGGAACACAAAGATTCTTTTCAGTTGCAAACTGCAGTCTATGCATATATATGGGGAGGTACACGCTCCAACACGGTTTTACACTGAGAACTGCAGGAATTTCAAACCGGCACTAGGAAAAACACTGAGAAACCAGAGTAAAAATTTCTCATGCAACCCGTTCCCTTTGTGCTAGATGAAAGAACGTCTCTCCACATGTTCAGTTCTGAGAGATAATTGAGTGTGAAACCGTCCTTCCCCTAGCTTGTTGGGAACACAGAGTTTCTTTTCAGTAGCAATCTGTACTCCATACATATATATGGGGAGGTACTCTCTCCAACTAGGTTTTACAGTGAAAACTGCAGGAACATTAAACCAGCACTAGGAATCACACTGAGAAACCAGAAAAAAGTTTCCCCTGCAAACCTTTCCCTTTGTGCTAGATGAACGAACGTCTCTCCACATGCTAAGTTCTGAGAGGTAAGTGTGTGTGAAAGCCGTCCTTCACCTAGCTTGTTGGGAACACAGATTTTCTTTTCAGTAGCAAACTGAACTCCTTACATATATATGGGGAGGTACTCTCTCCAAATAGGTTTTACAGTGAAAACTGCAGGAACTTCAAACCGGCACTAGGAAACACACTGAGAAACCAGAGAATAACTTTCTCCTGAAACCCGTTCCCTTTGTGCTAGATGAACGAACGTCTCTCCACATGCTCAGTTCTGAGTGATAAGTGTGTGTGAAAGCCGTACTTCACCTAGCTTGTTGGGAACACAAAGTTTCTTTTCAGTTGCAAATTGTAATCTATGCATATATATGGGTAGGTACTCGCTCCTAATCTGTTTTACAGTGAAAACTGCAGGAACTTTAAACCAACACTAGGAAACACACTGAGAAACCAGAAAAAAAGTTTCTCCTGCAACCCGTTCCCTTTGTGCTAGATGAACGAACATCTCTCCGCATGCTCAGTTCTGAGAGTTAAGTGCGTGTGAAAGCCGTCCTTCACCTAGCTTGTTGGGAACACAAAGATTCTTTTCAGTTGCAAACTGCAATCTATGCATATATATGGGAAGGTACTCGCTCCAACTCGGTTTTACAGTGAAAACTGCAGGAACTTCAAACCGGCACTAGGAAAAACACTGAGGAATCAGAGAAAAAGTTTCTCCTGCAACCCGTTCCCTTTATGCTAAATGAACGAACGTCTCTCCACAAGCTCAGTTCTCAGAGATAAGTGTGTGTGAAAGCCATTCTTCCCCTAGCTTGTTAGGAACACAGAGTTTCTTTTCAGTTGCAAACGGCACTCCAAATATTTATATGGGGTGGTACAAGCACCAACTCGATTTTAGAGTGAAACTTAAGGAAATTCAAACCGGCACTAGGTAACACACTGAGAAACCAGAAAAAAAGTTTCTCCTGCAACCTGTTCCCTTTGTGCTAGATGAACGAACGTCTCTCCACATGCTCAGTTCTGAGATATAAGTGTGTGTGAAAGCCGTCCTTCACCTAGCTTGTAGGGAACACAAAGTTTCTTTACAGTAGCAAACTGTACTCCGTACATATATATGGGGAGGTACTATCTCCAACTAGGTTTTACAGTGAAAACTGCAGGAACTTCAAACCGGCACTAGGAAACACACTGAGAAACGAGGGTATAAATTTCTCCTGGAACCCGTTCCCTTTTTGCTAGATGAACGAACGTCTCTTCACATGCTCAGTTCTCAGAGATAAGTGTGTGAAAGCCGTCCTTCACCTAGCTTGTTGGGAACACAGAGTTTCTTTTCAGTTGCAAACTGAACTTCATACATTTATATGGGGTGGTACTAGCTCCATCTCAATTTTACAGTGAAAACTGTAAGAACTTCAAACCGGCACTAGGAAACACACTGAGAAACCTGAGAAAAAGTTTCTCCTGCAACCCTTTCCATTTGTGCTAGATGAATGAACGTATCTCCACATGCTCATTTCTGAGAGATACTGTGTGTGAAAGCCGTCCTTCACCTAGCTTGTTGGGAACACAGATATTCTTTTCAGATGCAAACTGCAATCTATGCATATATATGAGGAGGTACACGCTCCAACTCGGTTTTACACTAAGAACTGCGGGAACTTCAAACCGGCACTAGGAAACACACTGAGAATCCAGAGTTAAAATTTCTCCTGCAACCCGTTCCCTTTGTGGTAGATGAACGAATGTCTCTCCACATGTTCAGTTTTGAGAGATAAGTGTGAGTGAAAGCCGTCCTTCCCCTAGCTTGTTGAGAACACAGAGTTTCTTTCAGTTGCAAACTGCACTCCATACATTTATTTGGGGTGGTACTCGCTCCAACACGTTTTTACAGTGAATACTGCAGGAACATCAAAACGGCACTAGGAAACACACTGAGAAACCAGAGAAAAAGTTTCTCCTGCAACCCGTTCCCTTTGACCTAGGTGAATGAAAGTGTCTCTACATGCTAATTTCTGAGAGACTAGGTTGTGTGAAAGCCGTCCTTCACCTAGATTGATGGGAACACAAAGTATCTTTTCAGTTGCAAACTGCAATCTTTGCATATATATTTGGAGGTACTCGCTCCAACTCGGTTTTACAGTGAAAACTGCAGGAAATTTAAACCAGCACTAGGAAACACACTGAGAAACCGGAGAAAAAATTTCTCCTGCAACCCGTTCCCTTTGTGCTAGATGAACGAATGTCTCTCCACATGCTCAGTTCTCAGAGATAACTGTGTGTGAAAGCCATACTTCCCCTAGCTTGTTAGGAACACAGAGTTTCTTTTCAGTTGCAAAATGCACTCCATACATTTATATGGGGTGGTACTAGCTCCATCTCCTTTTTACAGGGAAAACTGAAAGAACTTCAAACCGGCACTAGGAAACCCACTGAGAAACCTGAGAAAAAGTTTCTCCTTCAACCCTTTCCTTTTGTACTAGATGAACGAACGTCTCTCCACATGCTCAGTTCTGAGAGATATGTGTGTGTGAAAGCAGACCTTCACCTAGATTGTTGGGAACACAGAGGTTGTTTTCAGTTGCAAACTGCAATCTATGCATATATATGAGGAGGTACACGCTCCAACTCGGTTTTACACTAAGAACTGCAGGAACTTCAAACCGGCACTAGGAAACACACTGAGAAACCAGAGTTAAAATTTCCCCTGCAACCCGTTCCCATTGTGGTAAATGAACGAATGTCTCTCCACATGTTCAGTTTTGAGAGATAAGTGTGAGTGAAAGCCGTCCTTCCCCTAGCTTTTTGGGAAGACACAATATCTTTTCAGTAGCAAACTGTGCTCCATAAATATATATGGGGATGTACTCTGTCCAACAAGTTTTTATAGTGAAAACTGCAGGAACTTCAAACCGGCACTAGGAAACACACTGAGAAACCAGAGTAAAAGTTTCTCCTGCAACCCTTTCCCTTTATGGTAGATGAACGAACGTCTCTCCACATGCTCAGTTCTGAGAGATAAGTGTGTGTGATAGCTGTACTTCACCTAGCTTGTTGGGAACACAGAGTTTCTTTTCATTTGCAAACTGCACTCCATACATTTATATGGGGTGGTACTCGCTCCAACTCGGTTTTACAGTGAATAATGCAGGAACTTCAAAACGGCCCTAGGAAAAACACTGAGAAACCAGAGTAAAATTTTTCCTGGAATCCGTTCCCTTTGTGCTAGATGAACGAAAGTCTCTTCACAAGCTCAGTTCTCAGAGATAAGTGTGTGTGAACGCCATCCTTCACCTAGCTTGTTGGTAACACAAAGTTTCTTTTCAGTTGCAAACTGCTATCTATGCATATATATGGGTAGGTACTAGGTTCAACTCGGTTTTACAGTGAAAACTGCAGGAACTTTAAACCAGCACATGGAAACACACTTAGAACCAGAGAAAAAGTTTCTCCTGCAACTCGTTCCCTTGTGCTAGATGAACGAACGTCTCCCCACATGCTCAGTTCTGAGAGATAAGTGTGTGTGAAAGCCGTTCTTCACCTAGCTTGTTGGGAACACAAAGATTCTTTTCATTTGCAAACTGCAATCAATGCATATATATGGGGAGGTACTGGCTCCAAATCGGTTTTACAGTGAAAACTGCAGGAACTTCAAACCGGCACTAGGAAACACACTGAGAATCCAGAGAAAAAGTTATTCCTGCAACCTGTTCCCTTTATGCTAAATGAACGAACGTCTCTCCACAAGCTCAGTTCTCAGAGATAAGTGTGTGTGAAAGCCATTCTTCCCCTAGCTTGTTAGGAACACAGAGTTTCTTTTCAGTTGCAAACGGCACTCCAAATATTTATATGGGGTGGTACAAGCACCAACTCGATTTTAGAGTGAAACTTAAGGAAATTCAAACCGGCACTAGGTAACACACTGAGAAACCAGAAAAAAAGTTTCTCCTGCAACCTGTTCCCTTTGTGCTAGATGAACGAACGTCTCTCCACATGCTCAGTTCTGAGATATAAGTGTGTGTGAAAGCCGTCCTTCACCTAGCTTGTAGGGAACACAAAGTTTCTTTACAGTAGCAAACTGTACTCCGTACATATATATGGGGAGGTACTATCTCCAACTAGGTTTTACAGTGAAAACTGCAGGAACTTCAAACCGGCACTAGGAAACACACTGAGAAACGAGGGTATAAATTTCTCCTGGAACCCGTTCCCTTTTTGCTAGATGAACGAACGTCTCTTCACATGCTCAGTTCTCAGAGATAAGTGTGTGAAAGCCGTCCTTCACCTAGCTTGTTGGGAACACAGAGTTTCTTTTCAGTTGCAAACTGAACTCCATACATTTATATGGGGTGGTACTCGCTCCAACTCCATTTTACAGTGAAAACTGTAAGAACTTCAAACCGGCAGTAGGAAACACACTGAGAAACCTGAGAAAAAGTTTCTCCTGCAACCCTTTCCATTTGTGCTAGATGAATGAACGTATCTCCACATGCTCAGTTCTGAGAGATACCTGTGTGTGAAAGCCGTCCTTCACCTAGCTTGTTGGGAACACAGATGTTCTTTTCAGATGCAAACTGCAATCTATGCATATATATGAGGAGGTACACGCTCCAACTCGGTTTTACACTAAGAACTGCGGGAACTTCAAACCGGCACTAGGAAACACACTGAGAATCCAGAGTTAAAATTTCTCCTGCAACCCGTTCCCTTTGTGGTAGATGAACGAATGTCTCTCCACATGTTCAGTTTTGAGAGATAAGTGTGAGTGAAAGCCGTCCTTCCCCTAGCTTGTTGAGAACACAGAGTTTCTTTCAGTTGCAAACTGCACTCCATATATTTATTTGGGGTGGTACTCGCTCCAACACGTTTTTACAGTGAATACTGCAGGAACATCAAAACGGCACTAGGAAAAACACTGAGAAACCAGAGAAAAAGTTTCTCCTGCAACCCGTTCCCTTTGACCTAGGTGAATGAAAGTGTCTCTACATGCTCATTTCTGAGAGACAAGGGTGTGTGAAAGCCGTCCTTCACCTAGATTGATGGGAACACAAAGTATCTTTTCAGTTGCAAACTGCAATCTTTGCATATATATTTGGAGGTACTCGCTCCAACTCGGTTTTACAGTGAAAACTGCAGGAAATTTAAACCAGCACTAGGAAACACACTGAGAAACCGGAGAAAAAATTTCTCCTGCAACCCGTTCCCTTTGTGCTAGATGAACGAATGTCTCTCCACATGCTCAGTTCTCAGAGATAACTGTGTGTGAAAGCCATACTTCCCCTAGCTTGTTAGGAACACAGAGTTTCTTTTCAGTTGCAAAATGCACTCCATACATTTATATGGGGTGGTACTAGCTCCATCTCCTTTTTACAGTGAAAACTGTAAGAACTTCAAACCGGCACTAGGAAACCCACTGAGAAACCTGAGAAAAAGTTTCTCCTTCAACCCTTTCCTTTTGTACTAGATGAACGAACGTCTCTCCACATGCTCAGTTCTGAGAGATATGTGTGTGTGAAAGCAGACCTTCACCTAGATTGTTGGGAACACAGAGGTTGTTTTCAGTTGCAAACTGCAATCTATGCATATATATGAGGAGGTACACGCTCCAACTCGGTTTTACACTAAGAACTGCAGGAACTTCAAACCGGCACTAGGAAACACACTGAGAAACCAGAGTTAAAATTTCACCTGCAACCCGTTCCCATTGTGGTAAATGAACGAATGTCTCTCCACATGTTCAGTTTTGAGAGATAAGTGTGAGTGAAAGCCGTCCTTCCCCTAGCTTTTTGGGAACACACAATATCTTTTCAGTAGCAAACTGTGCTCCATAAATATATATGGGGATGTACTCTGTCCAACAAGTTTTTATAGTGAAAACTGCAGGAACTTCAAACCGGCACTAGGAAACACACTGAGAAACCAGAGTAAAAGTTTCTCCTGCAACCCTTTCCCTTTGTGGTAGATGAACGAACGTCTCTCCACATGCTCAGTTCTGAGAGATAAGTGTCTGTGATAGCTGTACTTCACCTAGCTTGTTGGGAACACAGAGTTTCTTTTCATTTGCAAACTGCACTCCATACATTTATATGGGGTGGTACTCGCTCTAACTCGGTTTTACAGTGAATAATGCAGGAACTTCAAAACGGCCCTAGGAAAAACACTGAGAAACCAGAGTAAAATTTTTCCTGGAATCCGTTCCCTTTGTGCTAGATGAACGAAAGTCTCTTCACAAGCTCAGTTCTCAGAGATAAGTGTGTGTGAACGCCATCCTTCACCTAGCTTGTTGGTAACACAAAGTTTCTTTTCAGTTGCAAACTGCTATCTATGCATATATATGGGTAGGTACTAGATCCAACTCGGTTTTACAGTGAAAACTGCAGGAACTTTAAACCAGCACATGGAAACACACTTAGAACCAGAGAAAAAGTTTCTCCTGCAACTCGTTCCCTTGTGCTAGATGAACGAACATCTCTCCACATGCTCAGTTCTGAGAGATAAGTGTGTGTGAAAGCCGTTCTTCACCTAGCTTGTTGGGAACACAAAGATTCTTTTCATTTGCAAACTGCAATCAATGCATATATATGGGGAGGTACTGGCTCCAAATCGGTTTTACAGTGAAAACTGCAGGAACTTCAAACCGGCACTAGGAAACACACTGAGAAAACAGAGAAAAAGTTTCTGCTGCAACCCGTTCCCTTTGCCCTAGATGAACGAACGTCTCTCCACATGCTCAGGTCTGAGAGACAAGTATGTGTGAACGCCTTCCTTCACCTAGCTTGTTGGGAACACACAGTTTCTTTTCAGTTGCAAACTGCAATCTATGCATATCTATGAGGAGGTACACGCTCTAACTCGGTTTTACACTGAGAACTGCAGGAATTTCAAACCGGCACAATTAAACACACTGAGAAACCAGAGTTAAAATTTCTCCTGCAACCCTTTCCCTTTGTGCTACATGAACGAATATCTCTCCACATGTTCAGTTTTGAGGGATAAATGTGTGTGAAAGCCGTCATTCCCGTAGCTTGTTGGAAACTCAGAGTATCTTTTCAGTAGCAAACAGTACTCCATTCATATATATGGGGAGGTACACTCTCCAACAAAGTTTTACAGTGAAAACGGCAAGAACTTCAAACCGGCACTAGGAAACACACTGAGAAACCAGAGTAAAAGTTTCCCCTGCAAACCTTTCCCTTTGTGCTAGATGAACGAACGTCTCTCCACATGCTCAGATCTGAGAGAAAAGTGTGTGTGAAAGCCGTCCTTCATTTAGCTTATTGGGAACACAGAGTTTCTTTTCATTTGCAAACTGCACTCCATACATTTATATGGGGTGGTACTCGCTCCAACTCGGTTTAACAGTGATAACTGCAGGAACTTCAAAACGGCACTATTAAACACACTGAGAACCCGGAGAATACGTTTGTCCTGCAACCCGTTCCATTTGTGCTAGATGAACGAATATGTCTCCACATGTTCAGTTTTGAGGGATAAACGTGTGTGAAAGCCGCATTCCGGTAGCTTGTTGGTAACACAGAGTATCTTTTCAGTAGCAAACAGTACTCCATACATATATATGGGGAGGTTCACTCTCCAACTAGGTTTTACAGTGAAAACGGCAGGAACTTCAAACCGGCACTAGGAAACACACTGAGAAACCAGACTAAAAGTTTCTCCTGCAAACCGTTCCCTTTGTGCTAGATGAACGAACGTCTCTCCACATGCTCAGATCTGAGAGATAAGTGTGTGTGAAAGCCGTCCTTCATTTAGCTTATTGGGAACACAGAGTTTCTTTTCATTTGCAAACTGCACTCCATACATTTATATGGGGTGGTACTCGCTCCAACACGGTTTTACAGTGAAAACTGCAGGAACTTCAAACCGGCACTAGGAAACACACTGAGAAACCAGAGAAAAAGTTTCTGCTGCCACCCGTACCCTTTGACCTAGATGAACGAACGTCTCTCCACATGTTCAGTTCTGAGAGACAAGTATGTGTGAAAGCCGTCCTTCACCTAGCATGTTGGGAACACAAAGTATCTTTTCAGTTGCAAACTGCAATCTTTGCATATATATGGGGAAGTACTCGCTCCAACTCGGTTTTACAGTGAAAACTGCAGGAACTTAAAACCAGCACTAGGAAACACACTGAGAACCCGGAGAATAAGTTTGTCCAGGAACCCGTTCCATTTGTGCTATATGAAAGAACGTCTATCCACATGCTCAGTTCTGAGAGATAATTGTGTGTGAACGCCGTACTTCACGTAGCTTGTTGGGAACACAAAGTTTCTTTTCAGTTGCAAACTGCAATCTATGCATATATATGGGGAGGTACACTCTCCAACTAGGTTTTACAGTGAAATCTGCAGGAACTTCAAACCGGCACTAGGAAACACACTGAGAAACCAGAGAAAAACTTTCCCCTGCAACCCGTTCCCTTTGTGCTAGATGAACGAACGTCTCTCCACATGCTAAGTTATGAGAGATAAATGTGTGTGAACGCCGTCCTTCACCTAGCTTGTTGGGAACACAAAGTTTCTTTTCAGTTGCAAACTGCAATCTATGCATATATATGGGTAGGTACTAGCTCCAACTCGGTTTTACAGTGAAAACTGCAGGAACTTTAAACCAGCACTTGGAAACACACTTAGAAACCAGAGAAAAAGTTTCTCCTGCAACTCGTTCCATTTGTGCTAGATGAACGTACATCTCTCCACATGCTCATTTCTGAGAGATAAGTGTGTGTGAAAGCCGTCCTTCAACTAGCTTGTTGGGAACACAAAGATTCTTTTTATTTGCAAACTGCAATCAATGCATATATATGGCGAGGTACTGGCTCCAAATCGGTTTTAAAGTGAAAACTGCAGGAACTTCAAACCGGCACTAGGAAACACACTGAGAAACCAGAGAAATAGATTCTGCTGCAAACCGTTCCCTTTGCCCTAGATGAACGAACGTCTCTCCACATGCTCAGTTCTGAGAGATAAGTGTGTGTGAACGCTGTCCTTCACCTAGCTTGTTGGGAACATAAAGATTCTTTTCATTTGCAAACTGCAATCAATGCATATATATGGGGAGGTACTGGCTCCAAATCGGTTTTACAGTGAAAACTGCAGGAACTTCAAACAGGCACTAGGAAACACACTGAGAAACCAGAGAAAAAGTTTCTGCTGCAACCCGTTCCCTTTGCCCTAGATGAACGAACGTCTCTCCACATGCTCAGTTCTGAGAGACAAGTATGTGTGAAAGCCGTCCTTCACCTAGCTTGTTGGGAACACACAGTTTCTTTTCAGTTGCAAACTGCAATCTTTGCATATATATGGGGAAGTACTCGCTCCAACTCGGTTTTACACTGAGAACTGCAGGAACTTCAAACCGGCACTATTAAACACACTGAGAAACCAGAGTTAAAATTTCTCCTGCAACCCGTTCCCTTTGTGCTAGATGAACGAATATCTCTCCACATGTTCAGCTTTGAGGGATAAATGTGTGTGAAAGCCTTCATACCCGTAGATTGTTGGGAACACAGAGTATCTTTTAAGTAGCAAACAGTACTCCATACATATATATATGGAGGTACACTCTCCAACTAGGTTTTACAGTGAAAACGGCAGGAACTTCAAACCGGCACTAGGAAACACACTGAGAAACCAGAGAAAAAGTTTCTGCTGCAACCCGTACCCTTTGACCTAGATGAACGAACGTCTCTCCACATGTTCAGTTCTGAGAGACAAGTATGTGTGAAAGCCGTACTTCACCTAGCTTGTAGGGAACACAAAGTATCTTTTCAGTTGCAAACTGCAATCTTTGCATATATATGGGGAAGTACTCGCTCCAACTCGGTTTTACAGTAAAAACTGCAGGAACTTTAAACCAGCACTAGGAAACACACTGAGAACCCGGAGAATACATTTGTCCAGGAACCCTTTCCATTTGTGCTAGATGAAAGAACGTCTATCCACATGCTCAGTTCTGAGAGATAAGTGTGTGTGAACGCCGTACTTCACGTAGCTTGTTGGGAACACAAAGTTTCTTTTCAGTTGCAAACTGCAATCTATGCATATATATGGGGAGGTTCACTCTCCAACTAGGTTTTACAGTGAAAACTGCAGGAATTTGAAACCGGCACAATTAAACACACTGAGAAACCAGAGAAAAAGTTTCTCCTGCAACCCGTTCCCTTTGTGCTAGATGAACGAATATCTCTCCACATGTTCAGTTTTGAGGGATAAATGTGTGTGAAAGCCGTCATTCCCGTAGCTTGTTGGGAACACAGAGTATCTTTTCAGTAGCAAACAGTACTCCATTCATATATATGGGGAGGTACACTCTCCAACTTGGTTTTACAGTGAAAACTGCAGGAACTTCAAACCGGCACTGGGAAACACTCTGAGAAACCAGAGAAAAAGTTTCTCCTGCAACAAGTTCCCTTTGACCTAGATGAACGAACGTCTCTCCACATGCTCAATTCTGAGAAACATGTGTGTGTGAAAGCCGTCCTTCACCTAGCTTGTTGGGAACACGGAGTTTCTTTTCAGTAGCAAACTGCACTCCCTAAATTTATATGGGGAGGTACTCGCTCCAACTCATTTTAACAGTGAAAACTGCAGGAAATTCAAACCGGCACTAGGAATCACACTGAGAACCAGAGAAAAAATTCTCCTGCAACCTGTTCCTTTTGTGGTAGACGAACGAACGTCTCTCCACAAGCTCAATTCTCAGAGATAAGTGTGTGTGAAAGCCGTCCTTCACCTAGCTTGTTGGGAAAACGGAGTTTGTTTTCAGTAGCAAACTGCACTCCATACATTTATATGGGGTGGTACTCGCTCCGACTCGGTTTAACAGTGAAAACTGCAGGAAATTCAAACCGGCACTAGGAAACACACTGAGAAACCAGACTAAAAGTTTCTCCTGCAAACCGTTCCCTTTGTGCTAGATGAACGAAAGTCTCTCCACATGCTCAGATCTGAGAGACAAGTATGTGTGAAAGCCGACCTTCACCTAGCTTGTTGGGAACAGAGTTTCTTTTCATTTGCAAACTGCACTCCATACATTTATATGGGGTGGTACTCGCTCCAACTCGGTTTTACAGTGAAAACTGCAGGAACTTCAAAACGGCACTAGGAAACACACTGAGAATCCAGAGAAAAAGTTTCTGCTGCAACCCGTTCCCTTTGTGCTAGATGAACGAACGTCTCTCCACATGCTCAGTTCTGAGAGACAAGTATGTGTGAAAGCCGTCCTTCACCTAGCTTGTTGGGAACACAAAGTATCTTTTCAGTTGCAAACTGCAATGTTTGCATATATATGGGGAAGTACTCGCTCCAACTCGGTTTTACAGTGAAAACTGGAGGAACTTCAAACCGGCAGTAGGAAACACTCTGTTAATCCAGAGAAAAACTTTCTCCTGAAACCCGCTCCCTTTGTGCTAGATGAACGAACATCTCTCCACATGCTCAGTTCTGAGAGATAAGTGTGTGTGAACGCCGTCCTTCACCTAGCTTGTAGGGAACATAAAGATTCTTTTCATATGCAAACTGCAATCAATGCATATATATGGGGATGTACTGGCTCCAAATCGGTTTTACAGTGAAAACTGCAGGAACTTCAAACCGGAACTAGGAAACACACTGAGAATCCAGAGAAAAAGTTTCTTCTGCAACCCGTTCCCTTTGTGCTAGATGAACGAACATCTCTCCACATGCTCAGTTCTGAGAGGTAAGTGAGTGTGAAAGCCGTCCTTCACCTAGCTTGTTGGGAACACAGTGTTTCTTTTCAGTTGCAAACTGCACTCCGTACCTTTATATGGGGTGATACTCGCTCCAACTCGTTTTTACAGTGAAAATTGCAGAAACTTCAAAACGGCACTAGGAAACACACTGAGAATCCAGAGAAAAATTTTCTCCTGCAACCCGTTCCCTTTGACCTAGATGAACGAACGTCTCTCCACATGCTCAGTTCTGAGAGGTAAGTGTGTTTGAAAGCTGTCCTTCACCTAGCTTGTTGTGAACACAGTGTTTCTTTTCAGTTGCAAACTGCACTCCGTACCATTATATGGGGTGATACTCGCTCCAAATCGTTTTTACAGTGAAAATTGCAGGAACTTCAAAACGGCACTAGGAAACACTCTGAGAATCCAGAGAAAAAGTTTCTCCTGCAACCCGTTCCCTTTGACCTAGATGAACGAACATCTCTCCACATGCTCAGTTCTGAGAGACAAGTGTGTGTGAAAGCCGTCCTTCACCTAGCTTGTAGGAAACACGGAGTTTCTTTTCAGTAGCAAACTGCACTCCATAAATTTATATGGGTTGGTACTCGCTCCAAACTGGTTTTACAGTGAAAACTGCAGGAACTTCAAACCGGCACTAGGAAACACACTGAGAAACCTGAGAAAACTTTCTCCTGCAACCCATTCCCTTTGGGCTAGATGAACGTACGTCTCTTCACATGTTCAGTTCTCAGAGATAAGTGTGTGTGAAAGCCGTCCTTCACCTAGCTTGTTGGGAACACAGGGTTTCTTTTCAGTTGCAAACTGCGCTCCATACATTTATATGGGGTGGTACTCGCTCCTACTCGGTTTTACAGAGAAAAATGCAGGAACCTCAAAACGGCACTAGGAAACACACTGAGAAACCAGAGAAAAAGTATCTCCAGCAACCCGTTCCCTTTGTGCTAGATGAACAAACGTCTCTCAAGATGCTCAGTTCTGAGAGGTAAGTGTGTGTGAAAGTCGTCATTCACCTAGCTTGTTGGGAACACACAGTTTCTTTTCAGTTGCAAACTGCAATCTATGCATATATATGAGGAGGTACACGTTCCAACTCGGTTTTACACTGAGAACTGCAGGAACTTCAAACCGGCACAATTAAACACACTGAGAAACCAGAGTTAAAATTTCTCCTGCAACCCATTCCCTTTGTGCTAGATGAACGAATATGTCTCCACATGTTCAGTTTTGAGGGATAAACGTGTGTGAAAGCCGCATTCCGGTAGCTTGTTGGTAACACAGAGTATCTTTTCAGTAGCAAACAGTACTCCATACATATATATGGGGAGGTTCACTCTCCAACTAGGTTTTACAGTGAAAACGGCAGGAACTTCAAACCGGCACTAGGAAACACACTGAGAAACCAGACTAAAAGTTTCTCCTGCAAACCGTTCCCTTTGTGCTAGATGAACGAACGTCTCTCCACATGCTCAGATCTGAGAGATAAGTGTGTGTGAAAGCCGTCCTTCATTTAGCTTATTGGGAACACAGAGTTTCTTTTCATTTGCAAACTGCACTCCATACATTTATATGGGGTGGTACTCGCTCCAACTCGGTTTTACAGTGAAAACTGCAGGAACTTCAAACCGGCACTAGGAAACACACTGAGAAACCAGAGAAAAAGTTTCTGCTGCCACCCGTACCCTTTGACCTAGATGAACGAACGTCTCTCCACATGTTCAGTTCTGAGAGACAAGTATGTGTGAAAGCCGTCCTTCACCTAGCTTGTTGGGAACACAAAGTATCTTTTCAGTTGCAAACTGCAATCTTTGCATATATATGGGGAAGTACTCGCTCCAACTCGGTTTTACAGTGAAAACTGCAGGAACTTAAAACCAGCACTAGGAAACACACTGAGAACCCGGAGAATACGTTTGTCCAGGAACCCGTTCCATTTGTGCTAGATGAAAGAACGTCTATCCACATGCTCAGTTCTGAGAGATAAGTGTGTGTGAACGCCGTACTTCAGGTAGCTTGTTGGGAACACAAAGTTTCTTTTCAGTTGCAAACTGCAATCAATGCATATATATGGGGAGGTACTGGCTCCAAATCGGTTTTACAGTGAAAATTGCAGGAACTTCAAACCGGCACTAGGAAACACACTGAGAAACCAGAGAAAAACTTTCTCCTGCAACCCGTTCACTTTGTGCTACATGAACGAATATCTCTCCACATGTTCAGTTTTGAGGGATAAATGTGTATGAAAGCCGTCATTCCCGTAGCTTGTTGGGAACACAGAGTATCTTTTCAGTAGCAAACAGTACTCCATTCATATATATGGGGAGGTACACTCTCCAAATAGGTTTTACAGTGAAAACGGCAAGAACTTCAAACCAGCACTAGGAAACACACTGAGAAACCAGAGTAAAAGTTTCTCCTGCAAACCGTTCCCTTTTTGCTAGATGAACGAACGTCTCTCCACATGCTCAGATCTGAGAGATAAGTGTGTGTGAAAGCCGTCCTTCATTTAGCTTATTGGGAACACAGAGTTTCTTTTCATTTGCAAACTGCACTCCATACATTTATATGGGGTGGTACTCGCTCCAACACAGTTTTACAGTGAATACTGCAGGAACTTCAAAACGGCACTAGGAAACACACTGAGAAACGAGAGAAAAAGTTTCTGCTGCAACCCGTACCCTTTGACCTAGATGAACGAAAGTCTCTCCACATGTTCAGTTCTGAGAGACAAGTATGTGTGAAAGCCGTTCTTCACCTAGCTTGTTGGGAACACAAAGTATCTTTTCAGTACCAAACTGCAATCTTTGCATATATATGGGGAAGTACTCGCTCCAAATCGGATTTACAGTGAAAACTGCAGGAACTTTAAACCAGCACTAGGAAACACACTGAGAACCCAGAGAATACGTTTGTCCTGCAACCCGTTCCATTTGTGCTAGATGAAAGAACGTCTATCCACATGCTCAGTTCTGAGAGATAAGTGTGTGTGAACGCCGTACTTCACGCAGCTTGTTGGGAACACAAAGTTTCTTTTCAGTTGCAAACTGCAATCTATGCATATATATGGGGAGGTACACTCTCCAACTAGGTTTTACAGTGAAAACTGCAGGAACTTCAAACCGGCACTAGGAAACACACTGAGAAACCAGAGAAAAACTTTCTCCTGCAACCCGTTCCCTTTGTGCTAGATGAACGAACGTCTCTCCACATGCTCAGTTCTGAGAGATAAGTGTGTGTGAACGCCGTCATTCACCTAGCTTGTTGGGAACACAAAGTTTCTTTTCAGTTGCAAACTGCAATCTATGCATATATATGGGTAGGTACTAGCTCCAACTCGGTTTTACAGTGAAAACTGCAGGAACTTTAAACCAGCACTTGGAAACACACTTAGAAACCAGAGAAAAAGTTTCTCCTGCAACTCGTTCCATTTGTGCTAGATGAACGTACATCTCTCCACATGCTCATTTCTGAGAGATAAGTGTGTGTGAAAGCCGTCCTTCACCTAGCTTGCTGGGAACACAAAGATTCTTTTCATTTGCAAACTGCAATCAATGCATATATATGGGGAGGTACTGGCTCCAAATCGGTTTTACAGTGAAAACTGCAGGAACTTCAAACCGGCACTAGGAAACACACTGAGAAACCAGAGAAATAGATTCTGCTGCAAACCGTTCCCTTTGCCCTAGTTGAACGAACGTCTCTCCACATGCTCAGTTCTGAGAGATAAGTGTGTGTGAACGCTGTCCTTCACCTAGCTTGTTGGGACAATAAAGATTCTTTTCATTTGCAAACTGCAATCAATGCATATATATGGGGAGGTACTGGCTCCAAATCGGTTTTACAGTGAAAACTGCAGGAACTTCAAACCGGCACTAGGAAACACACTGAGAAACCAGAGAAAAAGTTTCTGCTGCAACACGTTCCCTTTGCCCTAGATGAACGAACGTCTCTCCACATGCTCAGTTCTGAGAGACAAGTATGTGTGAAAGCCGTCCTTCACCTAGCTTGTTGGGAACACACAGTTTCTTTTCAGTTGCAAACTGCAATCTTTGCATATATATGGGGAAGTACTCGCTCCAACTCGGTTTTACACTGAGAACTGCAGGAACTTCAAAACGGCACTAGGAAACACACTGAGAAACCAGAGTTAAAATTTCTCCTGCAACCCGTTCCCTTTGTGCTAGATGAACGAATATCTCTCCACATGTTCAGCTTTGAGGGATAAATGTGTGTGAAAGCCGTCATTCCCGTAGATTGTTGGGAACATAGAGTATCTTTTAAGTAGCAAACAGTACTCCATACATATATATATGGAGGTAAACTCTCCAACTAGATTTTACAGTGAAAACGGCAGGAACTTCAAACCGGCACTAGGAAACACACTGAGAAACCAGAGTAAAAGTTTCTCCTGCAAACCATTCCCTTTGTGCTAGATGAACGAACGTCTCTCCACATGCTCAGATCTGAGAGAAAAGTGTGTGTGAAAGCCGTCCTTCATTTAGCTTATTGGGAACACAGGGTTTCTTTTCATTTGCAAACTGCACTCCATACATTTATATGGGGTGGTACTCGCTCCAACTCGGTTTAACAGTGATAACTGCAGGAACTTCAAAACGGCACTAGGAAACACACTGAGAAACCAGAGAAAATGTTTCTGCTGCAACCCGTTCCCTTTGACCTAGATGAACGAACGTCTCTCCAGATGATCAGTTCTGAGAGACAAGTATGTGTGAAAGCCGTCCTTCACCTAGCTTGTTGGGAACACAAAGTATCTTTTCATTTGCAAACTGCAATCTTTGCATATATATGGGGAAGTACTCGCTCCAACTCGGTATTACAGTGAAAACTGCAGGAACTTTAAACCAGCACTAAGAAACACACTGAGAACCCGGAGAATACGTTTGTCCTGCAACCCGTTCCATTTGTGCTAGATGAAGGAACGTCTATCCACATGCTCAGTTCTGAGAGATAAGTGTGTGTGAACGCCGTCCTTCACGTAGCTTGTTGGGAACACAAAGTTTCTTTTCAGTTGCAAACTGCAATCTATGCATATATATGGGGAGGTACACTCTCCAAATAAGTTTTACAGTGAAAATGGCAGGAACTTCAAACCGGCACTAGGAAACACACTGAGAAACCAGAGAAAAACTTTCTCCTGCAACACGTTCCCTTTGTGCTAGATGAACGAACGTCTCTCCACATGCTCAGTTCTGAGAGATAAGTGTGTGTGAACGCCGTCCTTCACCTAGCTTGTTGGGAACATAAAGATTCTTTTCATTTGCAAACTGCAATCAATGCATATATATGGGGAGGTACTGGCTCCAAATCGGTTTTACAGTGAAAATGCAGGAACTTCAAACCGGCACTAGGAAACACACTGAGAATCCAGAGAAAAAGTTTCTCCTGCAACCCGTTCCCTTTGTGCTAAATGAACGAACATCTCTCCACATGCTCAGTTCTGAGAGACAAGTGTGTGTGAAAGCCGTCCTTCACCTAGCTTGTAGGGAACACGGAGTTTCTTTTAAGTAGCAAAGTGCACTCCATAAATTTATATGGGTTGGTACTCGCTCCAAACTGGTTTTACAGTGAAAACTGCAGGAACTTCAAACCGATACTAGGAAACACACTGAGAACCAGAGTAAAAATTTCTCCTGGAAACCGTTCCCTTTGTGCTAGATGAACGAACGTCTCTCCACATGCTCAGTTCTGAGAGACATATGTGTGTGAAAGCCGTACTTCACCTAGCTTGTTGGGAACACAAAGTATCTTTTCAGTTGCAAACTGCAATCCATGCATATATATGGGGAGGTACACGTCCAACTCGGTTTTACAGTGAAAACTGCAGGAACTTTAAACCAGGACTAGGAAACACACTAAGAAACCAGGGAAATAGTTTCTCCTGAATCCCGTTCCATTTGTGCTAGATGAACGAACATCTCTCCACATGCTCAGTTCTGAGATATAAGTGTGTGTGAAAGCCGTCCTTCCCCTAGCTTGTTGGGAACACAGATTCTTTTCAGTATCAAACTGTACTCCATACATATATATGGGGAGGTACCCTCTCCAACTAAGTTTTACAGTGAAAAATGCAGGAACTTCAAACCAATACTAGGAAACAACCTGAGAAACCAGAGAAAATGTATCTCCTGCAACCCGTTCCCTTTGTGCTAGATGAACGAACGTATCTCCACATGCTCAGTTCTGAGAGATAAGTGTGTGTGAAAGCAGACCTTCACCTAGATTGTTGGGAACACAAAGATTCTTTTCAGTTGCAAACTGCAGTCTATGCATATATATGGGGAGGTACACGCTCCAACACGGTTTTACACTGAGAACTGCAGGAATTTCAAACCGGCACTAGGAAAAACACTGAGAAACCAGAGTAAAAATTTCTCATGCAACCCGTTCCCTTTGTGCTAGATGAAAGAACGTCTCTCCACATGTTCAGTTCTGAGAGATAATTGAGTGTGAAACCGTCCTTCCCCTAGCTTGTTGGGAACACAGAGTTTCTTTTCAGTAGCAATCTGTACTCCATACATATATATGGGGAGGTACTCTCTCCAACTAGGTTATACAGTGAAAACTGCAGGAACATTAAACCAGCACTAGGAATCACACTGAGAAACCAGAAAAAAGTTTCCCCTGCAAACCTTTCCCTTTGTGCTAGATGAACGAACGTCTCTCCACATGCTAAGTTCTGAGAGGTAAGTGTGTGTGAAAGCCGTCTTTCACCTAGCTTGTTGGGAACACAGATTTTCTTTTCAGTAGCAAACTGAACTCCTTACATATATATGGGGAGGTACTCTCTCCAAATAGGTTTTACAGTGAAAACTGCAGGAACTTCAAACCGGCACTAGGAAACACACTGAGAAACCAGAGAATAACTTTCTCCTGAAACCCGTTCCCTTTGTGCTAGATGAACGAACGTCTCTCCACATGCTCAGTTCTGAGTGATAAGTGTGTGTGAAAGCCGTACTTCACCTAGCTTGTTGGGAACACAAAGTTTCTTTTCAGTTGCAAATTGTAATCTATGCATATATATGGGTAGGTACTCGCTCCTAATCTGTTTTACAGTGAAAACTGCAGGAACTTTAAACCAACACTAGGAAACACACTGAGAAACCAGAAAAAAATTTTCTCCTGCAACCCGTTCCCTTTGTGCTAGATGAACGAACATCTCTCCACATGCTCAGTTCTGAGAGTTAAGTGCGTGTGAAAGCCGTCCTTCACCTAGCTTGTTGGGAACACAAAGATTCTTTTCAGTTGCAAACTGCAATCTATGCATATATATGGGAAGGTACTCGCTCCAACTCGGTTTTACAGTGAAAACTGCAGGAACTTCAAACCGGCACTAGGAAAAACACTGAGGAATCAGAGAAAAAGTTTCTCCTGCAACCCGTTCCCTTTATGCTAAATGAACGAACGTCTCTCCACAAGCTCAGTTCTCAGAGATAAGTGTGTGTGAAAGCCATTCTTCCCCTAGCTTGTTAGGAACACAGAGTTTCTTTTCAGTTGCAAACGGCACTCCAAATATTTATATGGGGTGGTACAAGCACCAACTCGATTTTAGAGTGAAACTTAAGGAAATTCAAACCGGCACTAGGTAACACACTGAGAAACCAGAAAAAAAGTTTCTCCTGCAACCTGTTCCCTTTGTGCTAGATGAACGAACGTCTCTCCACATGCTCAGTTCTGAGATATAAGTGTGTGTGAAAGCCGTCCTTCACCTAGCTTGTAGGGAACACAAAGTTTCTTTACAGTAGCAAACTGTACTCCGTACATATATATGGGGAGGTACTATCTCCAACTAGGTTTTACAGTGAAAACTGCAGGAACTTCAAACCGGCACTAGGAAACACACTGAGAAACGAGGGTATAAATTTCTCCTGGAACCCGTTCCCTTTTTGCTAGATGAACGAACGTCTCTTCACATGCTCAGTTCTCAGAGATAAGTGTGTGAAAGCCGTCCTTCACCTAGCTTGTTGGGAACACAGAGTTTCTTTTCAGTTGCAAACTGAACTTCATACATTTATATGGGGTGGTACTAGCTCCATCTCAATTTTACAGTGAAAACTGTAAGAACTTCAAACCGGCACTAGGAAACACACTGAGAAACCTGAGAAAAAGTTTCTCCTGCAACCCTTTCCATTTGTGCTAGATGAATGAACGTATCTCCACATGCTCATTTCTGAGAGATACTGTGTGTGAAAGCCGTCCTTCACCTAGCTTGTTGGGAACACAGATATTCTTTTCAGATGCAAACTGCAATCTATGCATATATATGAGGAGGTACACGCTCCAACTCGGTTTTACACTAAGAACTGCGGGAACTTCAAACCGGCACTAGGAAACACACTGAGAATCCAGAGTTAAAATTTCTCCTGCAAACCGTTCCCTTTGTGGTAGATGAACGAATGTCTCTCCACATGTTCAGTTTTGAGAGATAAGTGTGAGTGAAAGCCGTCCTTCCCCTAGCTTGTTGAGAACACAGAGTTTCTTTCAGTTGCAAACTGCACTCCATACATTTATTTGGGGTGGTACTCGCTCCAACACGTTTTTACAGTGAATACTGCAGGAACATCAAAACGGCACTAGGAAACACACTGAGAAACCAGAGAAAAAGTTTCTCCTGCAACCCGTTCCCTTTGACCTAGGTGAATGAAAGTGTCTCTACATGCTCATTTCTGAGAGACTAGGTTGTGTGAAAGCCGTCCTTCACCTAGATTGATGGGAACACAAAGTATCTTTTCAGTTGCAAACTGCAATCTTTGCATATATATTTGGAGGTACTCGCTCCAACTCGGTTTTACAGTGAAAACTGCAGGAAATTTAAACCAGCACTAGGAAACACACTGAGAAACCGGAGAAAAAATTTCTCCTGCAACCCGTTCCCTTTGTGCTAGATGAACGAATGTCTCTCCACATGCTCAGTTCTCAGAGATAACTGTGTGTGAAAGCCATACTTCCCCTAGCTTGTTAGGAACACAGAGTTTCTTTTCAGTTGCAAAATGCACTCCATACATTTATATGGGGTGGTACTAGCTCCATCTCCTTTTTACAGGGAAAACTGTAAGAACTTCAAACCGGCACTAGGAAACCCACTGAGAAACCTGAGAAAAAGTTTCTCCTTCAACCCTTTCCTTTTGTACTAGATGAACGAACGTCTCTCCACATGCTCAGTTCTGAGAGATATGTGTGTGTGAAAGCAGACCTTCACCTAGATTGTTGGGAACACAGAGGTTGTTTTCAGTTGCAAACTGCAATCTATGCATATATATGAGGAGGTACACGCTCCAACTCGGTTTTACACTAAGAACTGCAGGAACTTCAAACCGGCACTAGGAAACACACTGAGAAACCAGAGTTAAAATTTCCCCTGCAACCCGTTCCCATTGTGGTAAATGAACGAATGTCTCTCCACATGTTCAGTTTTGAGAGATAAGTGTGAGTGAAAGCCGTCCTTCCCCTAGCTTTTTGGGAAGACACAATATCTTTTCAGTAGCAAACTGTGCTCCATAAATATATATGGGGATGTACTCTGTCCAACAAGTTTTTATAGTGAAAACTGCAGGAACTTCAAACCGGCACTAGGAAACACACTGAGAAACCAGAGTAAAAGTTTCTCCTGCAACCCTTTCCCTTTGTGGTAGATGAACGAACGTCTCTCCACATGCTCAGTTCTGAGAGATAAGTGTCTGTGATAGCTGTACTTCACCTAGCTTGTTGGGAACACAGAGTTTCTTTTCATTTGCAAACTGCACTCCATACATTTATATGGGGTGGTACTCGCTCCAACTCGGTTTTACAGTGAATAATGCAGGAACTTCAAAACGGCCCTAGGAAAAACACTGAGAAACCAGAGTAAAATTTTTCCTGGAATCCGTTCCCTTTGTGCTAGATGAACGAAAGTCTCTTCACAAGCTCAGTTCTCAGAGATAAGTGTGTGTGAACGCCATCCTTCACCTAGCTTGTTGGTAACACAAAGTTTCTTTTCAGTTGCAAACTGCTATCTATGCATATATATGGGTAGGTACTAGGTTCAACTCGGTTTTACAGTGAAAACTGCAGGAACTTTAAACCAGCACATGGAAACACACTTAGAACCAGAGAAAAAGTTTCTCCTGCAACTCGTTCCCTTGTGCTAGATGAACGAACATCTCCCCACATGCTCAGTTCTGAGAGATAAGTGTGTGTGAAAGCCGTTCTTCACCTAGCTTGTTGGGAACACAAAGATTCTTTTCATTTGCAAACTGCAATCAATGCATATATATGGGGAGGTACTGGCTCCAAATCGGTTTTACAGTGAAAACTGCAGGAACTTCAAACCGGCACTAGGAAACACACTGAGAATCCAGAGAAAAAGTTATTCCTGCAATCTGTTCCCTTTATGCTAAATGAACGAACGTCTCTCCACAAGCTCAGTTCTCAGAGATAAGTGTGTGTGAAAGCCATTCTTCCCCTAGCTTGTTAGGAACACAGAGTTTCTTTTCAGTTGCAAACGGCACTCCAAATATTTATATGGGGTGGTACAAGCACCAACTCGATTTTAGAGTGAAACTTAAGGAAATTCAAACCGGCACTAGGTAACACACTGAGAAACCAGAAAAAAAGTTTCTCCTGCAACCTGTTCCCTTTGTGCTAGATGAACGAACGTCTCTCCACATGCTCAGTTCTGAGATATAAGTGTGTGTGAAAGCCGTCCTTCACCTAGCTTGTAGGGAACACAAAGTTTCTTTACAGTAGCAAACTGTACTCCGTACATATATATGGGGAGGTACTATCTCCAACTAGGTTTTACAGTGAAAACTGCAGGAACTTCAAACCGGCACTAGGAAACACACTGAGAAACGAGGGTATAAATTTCTCCTGGAACCCGTTCCCTTTTTGCTAGATGAACGAACGTCTCTTCACATGCTCAGTTCTCAGAGATAAGTGTGTGAAAGCCGTCCTTCACCTAGCTTGTTGGGAACACAGAGTTTCTTTTCAGTTGCAAACTGAACTCCATACATTTATATGGGGTGGTACTCGCTCCAACACCATTTTACAGTGAAAACTGTAAGAACTTCAAACCGGCAGTAGGAAACACACTGAGAAACCTGAGAAAAAGTTTCTCCTGCAACCCTTTCCATTTGTGCTAGATGAATGAACGTATCTCCACATGCTCAGTTCTGAGAGATACCTGTGTGTGAAAGCCGTCCTTCACATAGCTTGTTGGGAACACAGATGTTCTTTTCAGATGCAAACTGCAATCTATGCATATATATGAGGAGGTACACGCTCCAACTCGGTTTTACACTAAGAACTGCGGGAACTTCAAACCGGCACTAGGAAACACACTGAGAATCCAGAGTTAAAATTTCTCCTGCAACCCGTTCCCTTTGTGGTAGATGAACGAATGTCTCTCCACATGTTCAGTTTTGAGAGATAAGTGTGAGTGAAAGCCGTCCTTCCCCTAGCTTGTTGAGAACACAGAGTTTCTTTCAGTTGCAAACTGCACTCCATATATTTATTTGGGGTGGTACTCGCTCCAACACGTTTTTACAGTGAATACTGCAGGAACATCAAAACGGCACTAGGAAAAACACTGAGAAACCAGAGAAAAAGTTTCTCCTGCAACCCGTTCCCTTTGACCTAGGTGAATGAAAGTGTCTCTACATGCTCATTTCTGAGAGACAAGGGTGTGTGAAAGCCGTCCTTCACCTAGATTGATGGGAACACAAAGTATCTTTTCAGTTGCAAACTGCAATCTTTGCATATATATTTGGAGGTACTCGCTCCAACTCGGTTTTACAGTGAAAACTGCAGGAAATTTAAACCAGCACTAGGAAACACACTGAGAAACCGGAGAAAAAATTTCTCCTGCAACCCGTTCCCTTTGTGCTAGATGAACGAATGTCTCTCCACATGCTCAGTTCTCAGAGATAACTGTGTGTGAAAGCCATACTTCCCCTAGCTTGTTAGGAACACAGAGTTTCTTTTCAGTTGCAAAATGCACTCCATACATTTATATGGGGTGGTACTAGCTCCATCTCCTTTTTACAGTGAAAACTGTAAGAACTTCAAACCGGCACTAGGAAACCCACTGAGAAACCTGAGAAAAAGTTTCTCCTTCAACCCTTTCCTTTTGTACTAGATGAACGAACGTCTCTCCACATGCTCAGTTCTGAGAGATATGTGTGTGTGAAAGCAGACCTTCACCTAGATTGTTGGGAACACAGAGGTTGTTTTCAGTTGCAAACTGCAATCTATGCATATATATGAGGAGGTACACGCTCCAACTCGGTTTTACACTAAGAACTGCAGGAACTTCAAACCGGCACTAGGAAACACACTGAGAAACCAGAGTTAAAATTTCACCTGCAACCCGTTCCCATTGTGGTAAATGAACGAATGTCTCTCCACATGTTCAGTTTTGAGAGATAAGTGTGAGTGAAAGCCGTCCTTCCCCTAGCTTTTTGGGAACACACAATATCTTTTCAGTAGCAAACTGTGCTCCATAAATATATATGGGGATGTACTCTGTCCAACAAGTTTTTATAGTGAAAACTGCAGGAACTTCAAACCGGCACTAGGAAACACACTGAGAAACCAGAGTAAAAGTTTCTCCTGCAACCCTTTCCCTTTGTGGTAGATGAACGAACGTCTCTCCACATGCTCAGGTCTGAGAGATAAGTGTGTGTGATAGCTGTACTTCACCTAGCTTGTTGGGAACACAGAGTTTCTTTTCATTTGCAAACTGCACTCCATACATTTATATGGGGTGGTACTCGCTCCAACTCGATTTTACAGTGAATAATGCAGGAACTTCAAAACGGCCCTAGGAAAAACACTGAGAAACCAGAGTAAAATTTTTCCTGGAATCCGTTCCCTTTGTGCTAGATGAACGAAAGTCTCTTCACAAGCTCAGTTCTCAGAGATAAGTGTGTGTGAACGCCATCCTTCACCTAGCTTGTTGGTAACACAAAGTTTCTTTTCAGTTGCAAACTGCTATCTATGCATATATATGGGTAGGTACTAGATCCAACTCGGTTTTACAGTGAAAACTGCAGGAACTTTAAACCAGCACATGGAAACACACTTAGAACCAGAGAAAAAGTTTCTCCTGCAACTCGTTCCCTTGTGCTAGATGAACGAACATCTCTCCACATGCTCAGTTCTGAGAGATAAGTGTGTGTGAAAGCCGTTCTTCACCTAGCTTGTTGGGAACACAAAGATTCTTTTCATTTGCAAACTGCAATCAATGCATATATATGGGGAGGTACTGGCTCCAAATCGGTTTTACAGTGAAAACTGCAGGAACTTCAAACCGGCACTAGGAAACACACTGAGAAAACAGAGAAAAAGTTTCTGCTGCAACCCGTTCCCTTTGCCCTAGATGAACGAACGTCTCTCCACATGCTCAGGTCTGAGAGACAAGTATGTGTGAACGCCTTCCTTCACCTAGCTTGTTGGGAACACACAGTTTCTTTTCAGTTGCAAACTGCAATCTATGCATATCTATGAGGAGGTACACGCTCTAACTCGGTTTTACACTGAGAACTGCAGGAATTTCAAACCGGCACAATTAAACACACTGAGAAACCAGAGTTAAAATTTCTCCTGCAACCCGTTCCCTTTGTGCTACATGAACGAATATCTCTCCACATGTTCAGTTTTGAGGGATAAATGTGTGTGAAAGCCGTCATTCCCGTAGCTTGTTGGAAACTCAGAGTATCTTTTCAGTAGCAAACAGTACTCCATTCATATATATGGGGAGGTACACTCTCCAACAAGGTTTTACAGTGAAAACGGCAAGAACTTCAAACCGGCACTAGGAAACACACTGAGAAACCAGAGTAAAAGTTTCCCCTGCAAACCTTTCCCTTTGTGCTAGATGAACGAACGTCTCTCCACATGCTCAGATCTGAGAGAAAAGTGTGTGTGAAAGCCGTCCTTCATTTAGCTTATTGGGAACACAGAGTTTCTTTTCATTTGCAAACTGCACTCCATACATTTATATGGGGTGGTACTCGCTCCAACTCGGTTTAACAGTGATAACTGCAGGAACTTCAAAACGGCACTAGGAAACACACTGAGAACCCGGAGAATACGTTTGTCCTGCAACCTGTTCCATTTGTGCTAGATGAACGAACGTCTATCCACATGCTCAGTTCTGAGAGATAAGTGTGTGTGAACGCCGTCCTTCACGTAGCTTGTTGGGAACACAAAGTTTCTTTTCAGTTGCAAACTGCAATCTATGCATATATATGGGGAGGTACACTCTCCAAATAAGTTTTACAGTGAAAACTGCAGGAACTTCAAAACGGCACTAGGAAACACACTGAGAAACCAGAGAAAAACTTTCTCCTGCAACACGTTCCCTTTGTGCTAGATGAACGAACGTCTCTCCACATGCTCAGTTCTGAGAGATAAGTGTGTGTGAACGCCGTCCTTCACCTAGCTTGTTGGGAACATAAAGATTCTTTTCATTTGCAAACTGCAATCAATGCATATATATGGGGAGGTACTGGCTCCAAATCGGTTTTACAGTGAAAATGCAGGAACTTCAAACCGGCACTAGGAAACACACTGAGAATCCAGAGAAAAAGTTTCTCCTGCAACCCGTTCCCTTTGTGCTAAATGAACGAACATCTCTCCACATGCTCAGTTCTGAGAGACAAGTGTGTGTGAAAGCCGTCCTTCACCTAGCTTGTAGGGAACACGGAGTTTCTTTTAAGTAGCAAAGTGCACTCCATAAATTTATATGGGTTGGTACTCGCTCCAAACTGGTTTTACAGTGAAAACTGCAGGAACTTCAAACCGATACTAGGAAACACACTGAGAACCAGAGTAAAAATTTCTCCTGGAAACCGTTCTCTTTGTGCTAGATGAACGAACGTCTCTCCACATGCTCAGTTCTGAGAGACATATGTGTGTGAAAGCCGTACTTCACCTAGCTTGTTGGGAACACAAAGTATCTTTTCAGTTGCAAACTGCAATCCATGCATATATATGGGGAGGTACACGTCCAACTCGGTTTTACAGTGAAAACTGCAGGAACTTTAAACCAGGACTAGGAAACACACTAAGAAACCAGGGAAATACTTTCTCCTGAATCCCGTTCCATTTGTGCTAGATGAACGAACATCTCTCCACATGCTCAGTTCTGAGATATAAGTGTGTGTGAAAGCCGTCCTTCCCCTAGCTTGTTGGGAACACAGATTCTTTTCAGTATCAAACTGTACTCCATACATATATATGGGGAGGTACCCTCTCCAACTAAGTTTTACAGTGAAAAATGCAGGAACTTCAAACCAATACTAGGAAACAACCTGAGAAACCAGAGAAAATGTATCTCCTGCAACCCGTTCCCTTTGTGCTAGATGAACGAACGTATCTCCACATGCTCAGTTCTGAGAGATAAGTGTGTGTGAAAGCAGACCTTCACCTAGATTGTTGGGAACACAAAGATTCTTTTCAGTTGCAAACTGCAGTCTATGCATATATATGGGGAGGTACACGCTCCAACACGGTTTTACACTGAGAACTGCAGGAATTTCAAACCGGCACTAGGAAAAACACTGAGAAACCAGAGTAAAAATTTCTCATGCAACCCGTTCCCTTTGTGCTAGATGAAAGAACGTCTCTCCACATGTTCAGTTCTGAGAGATAATTGAGTGTGAAACCGTCCTTCCCCTAGCTTGTTGGGAACACAGAGTTTCTTTTCAGTAGCAATCTGTACTCCATACATATATATGGGGAGGTACTCTCTCCAACTAGGTTTTACAGTGAAAACTGCAGGAACATTAAACCAGCACTAGGAATCACACTGAGAAACCAGAAAAAAGTTTCCCCTGCAAACCTTTCCCTTTGTGCTAGATGAACGAACGTCTCTCCACATGCTAAGTTCTGAGAGGTAAGTGTGTGTGAAAGCCGTCCTTCACCTAGCTTGTTGGGAACACAGATTTTCTTTTCAGTAGCAAACTGAACTCCTTACATATATATGGGGAGGTACTCTCTCCAAATAGGTTTTACAGTGAAAACTGCAGGAACTTCAAACCGGCACTAGGAAACACACTGAGAAACCAGAGAATAACTTTCTCCTGAAACCCGTTCCCTTTGTGCTAGATGAACGAACGTCTCTCCACATGCTCAGTTCTGAGAGATAAGTGTGTGTGAAAGCCGTACTTCACCTAGCTTGTTGGGAACACAAAGTTTCTTTTCAGTTGCAAATTGTAATCTATGCATATATATGGGTAGGTACTCGCTCCTAATCTGTTTTACAGTGAAAACTGCAGGAACTTTAAACCAACACTAGGAAACACACTGAGAAACCAGAAAAAAAGTTTCTCCTGCAACCCGTTCCCTTTGTGCTAGATGAACGAACATCTCTCCGCATGCTCAGTTCTGAGAGTTAAGTGCGTGTGAAAGCCGTCCTTCACCTAGCTTGTTGGGAACACAAAGATTCTTTTCAGTTGCAAACTGCAATCTATGCATATATATGGGAAGGTACTCGCTCCAACTCGGTTTTACAGTGAAAACTGCAGGAACTTCAAACCGGCACTAGGAAAAACACTGAGGAATCAGAGAAAAAGTTTCTCCTGCAACCCGTTCCCTTTATGCTAAATGAACGAACGTCTCTCCACAAGCTCAGTTCTCAGAGATAAGTGTGTGTGAAAGCCATTCTTCCCCTAGCTTGTTAGGAACACAGAGTTTCTTTTCAGTTGCAAACGGCACTCCAAATATTTATATGGGGTGGTACAAGCACCAACTCGATTTTAGAGTGAAACTTAAGGAAATTCAAACCGGCACTAGGTAACACACTGAGAAACCAGAAAAAAAGTTTCTCCTGCAACCTGTTCCCTTTGTGCTAGATGAACGAACGTCTCTCCACATGCTCAGTTCTGAGATATAAGTGTGTGTGAAAGCCGTCCTTCACCTAGCTTGTAGGGAACACGGAGTTTCTTTTAAGTAGCAAAGTGCACTCCATAAATTTATATGGGTTGGTACTCGCTCCAAACTGGTTTTACAGTGAAAACTGCAGGAACTTCAAACCGATACTAGGAAACACACTGAGAACCAGAGTAAAAATTTCTCCTGGAAACCGTTCCCTTTGTGCTAGATGAACGAACGTCTCTCCACATGCTCAGTTCTGAGAGACATATGTGTGTGAAAGCCGTACTTCACCTAGCTTGTTGGGAACACAAAGTATCTTTTCAGTTGCAAACTGCAATCCATGCATATATATGGGGAGGTACACGTCCAACTCGGTTTTACAGTGAAAACTGCAGGAACTTTAAACCAGGACTAGGAAACACACTAAGAAACCAGGGAAATACTTTCTCCTGAATCCCGTTCCATTTTTGCTAGATGAACGAACATCTCTCCACATGCTCAGTTCTGAGATATAAGTGTGTGTGAAAGCCGTCCTTCCCCTAGCTTGTTGGGAACACAGATTCTTTTCAGTATCAAACTGTACTCCATACATATATATGGGGAGGTACCCTCTCCAACTAAGTTTTACAGTGAAAAATGCAGGAACTTCAAACCAATACTAGGAAACAACCTGAGAAACCAGAGAAAATGTATCTCCTGCAACCCGTTCCCTTTGTGCTAGATGAACGAACGTATCTCCACATGCTCAGTTCTGAGAGATAAGTGTGTGTGAAAGCAGACCTTCACCTAGATTGTTGGGAACACAAAGATTCTTTTCAGTTGCAAACTGCAGTCTATGCATATATATGGGGAGGTACACGCTCCAACACGGTTTTACACTGAGAACTGCAGGAATTTCAAACCGGCACTAGGAAAAACACTGAGAAACCAGAGTAAAAATTTCTCATGCAACCCGTTCCCTTTGTGCTAGATGAAAGAACGTCTCTCCACATGTTCAGTTCTGAGAGATAATTGAGTGTGAAACCGTCCTTCCCCTAGCTTGTTGGGAACACAGAGTTTCTTTTCAGTAGCAATCTGTACTCCATACATATATATGGGGAGGTACTCTCTCCAACTAGGTTTTACAGTGAAAACTGCAGGAACATTAAACCAGCACTAGGAATCACACTGAGAAACCAGAAAAAAGTTTCCCCTGCAAACCTTTCCCTTTGTGCTAGATGAACGAACGTCTCTCCACATGCTAAGTTCTGAGAGGTAAGTGTGTGTGAAAGCCGTCCTTCACCTAGCTTGTTGGGAACACAGATTTTCTTTTCAGTAGCAAACTGAACTCCTTACATATATATGGGGAGGTACTCTCTCCAAATAGGTTTTACAGTGAAAACTGCAGGAACTTCAAACCGGCACTAGGAAACACACTGAGAAACCAGAGAATAACTTTCTCCTGAAACCCGTTCCCTTTGTGCTAGATGAACGAACGTCTCTCCACATGCTCAGTTCTGAGAGATAATTGTGTGTGAAAGCCGTACTTCACCTAGCTTGTTGGGAACACAAAGTTTCTTTTCAGTTGCAAATTGTAATCTATGCATATATATGGGTAGGTACTCGCTCCTAATCTGTTTTACAGTGAAAACTGCAGGAACTTTAAACCAACACTAGGAAACACACTGAGAAACCAGAAAAAAAGTTTCTCCTGCAACCCGTTCCCTTTGTGCTAGATGAACGAACATCTCTCCGCATGCTCAGTTCTGAGAGTTAAGTGCGTGTGAAAGCCGTACTTCACCTAGCTTGTTGGGAACACAAAGATTCTTTTCAGTTGCAAACTGCAATCTATGCATATATATGGGAAGGTACTCGCTCCAACTCGGTTTTACAGTGAAAACTGCAGGAACTTCAAACCGGCACTAGGAAAAACACTGAGGAATCAGAGAAAAAGTTTCTCCTGCAACCCGTTCCCTTTATGCTAAATGAACGAACGTCTCTCCACAAGCTCAGTTCTCAGAGATAAGTGTGTGTGAAAGCCATTCTTCCCCTAGCTTGTTAGGAACACAGAGTTTCTTTTCAGTTGCAAACGGCACTCCAAATATTTATATGGGGTGGTACAAGCACCAACTCGATTTTAGAGTGAAACTTAAGGAAATTCAAACCGGCACTAGGTAACACACTGAGAAACCAGAAAAAAAGTTTCTCCTGCAACCTGTTCCCTTTGTGCTAGATGAACGAACGTCTCTCCACATGCTCAGTTCTGAGATATAAGTGTGTGTGAAAGCCGTCCTTCACCTAGCTTCTAGGGAACACAAAGTTTCTTTACAGTAGCAAACTGTACTCCGTACATATATATGGGGATGTACTATCTCCAACTAGGTTTTACAGTGAAAACTGCAGGAACTTCAAACCGGCACTAGGAAACACACTGAGAAACGAGGGTATAAATTTTTCCTGGAACCCGTTCCCTTTTTGCTAGATGAACGAACGTCTCTTCACATGCTCAGTTCTCAGAGATAAGTGTGTGAAAGCCGTCCTTCACCTAGCTTGTTGGGAACACAGAGTTTCTTTTCAGTTGCAAACTGAACTTCATACATTTATATGGGGTGGTACTAGCTCCATCTCAATTTAAAGTGAAAACTGTAAGAACTTCAAACCGGCACTAGGAAACACACTGAGAAACCTGAGAAAAAGTTTCTCCTGCAACCCTTTCCATTTGTGCTAGATGAATGAACGTATCTCCACATGCTCATTTCTGAGAGATACTGTGTGTGAAAGCCGTCCTTCACCTAGCTTGTTGGGAACACAGATATTCTTTTCAGATGCAAACTGCAATCTATGCATATATATGAGGAGGTACACGCTCCAACTCGGTTTTACACTAAGAACTGCGGGAACTTCAAACCGGCACTAGGAAACACACTGAGAATCCAGAGTTAAAATTTCTCCTGCAACCCGTTCCCTTTGTGGTAGATGAACGAATGTCTCTCCACATGTTCAGTTTTGAGAGATAAGTGTGAGTGAAAGCCGTCCTTCCCCTAGCTTGTTGAGAACACAGAGTTTCTTTCAGTTGCAAACTGCACTCCATACATTTATTTGGGGTGGTACTCGCTCCAACACGTTTTTACAGTGAATACTGCAGGAACATCAAAACGGCACTAGGAAACACACTGAGAAACCAGAGAAAAAGTTTCTCCTGCAACCCGTTCCCTTTGACCTAGGTGAATGAAAGTGTCTCTACATGCTCATTTCTGAGAGACTAGGTTGTGTGAAAGCCGTCCTTCACCTAGATTGATGGGAACACAAAGTATCTTTTCAGTTGCAAACTGCAATCTTTGCATATATATTTGGAGGTACTCGCTCCAACTCGGTTTTACAGTGAAAACTGCAGGAAATTTAAACCAGCACTAGGAAACACACTGAGAAACCGGAGAAAAAATTTCTCCTGCAACCCGTTCCCTTTGTGCTAGATGAACGAATGTCTCTCCACATGCTCAGTTCTCAGAGATAACTGTGTGTGAAAGCCATACTTCCCCTAGCTTGTTAGGAACACAGAGTTTCTTTTCAGTTGCAAAATGCACTCCATACATTTATATGGGGTGGTACTAGCTCCATCTCCTTTTTACAGGGAAAACTGTAAGAACTTCAAACCGGCACTAGGAAACCCACTGAGAAACCTGAGAAAAAGTTTCTCCTTCAACCCTTTCCTTTTGTACTAGATGAACGAACGTCTCTCCACATGCTCAGTTCTGAGAGATATGTGTGTGTGAAAGCAGACCTTCACCTAGATTGTTGGGAACACAGAGGTTGTTTTCAGTTGCAAACTGCAATCTATGCATATATATGAGGAGGTACACGCTCCAACTCGGTTTTACACTAAGAACTGCAGGAACTTCAAACCGGCACTAGGAAACACACTGAGAAACCAGAGTTAAAATTTCCCCTGCAACCCGTTCCCATTGTGGTAAATGAACGAATGTCTCTCCACATGTTCAGTTTTGAGAGATAAGTGTGAGTGAAAGCCGTCCTTCCCCTAGCTTTTTGGGAAGACACAATATCTTTTCAGTAGCAAACTGTGCTCCATAAATATATATGGGGATGTACTCTGTCCAACAAGTTTTTATAGTGAAAACTGCAGGAACTTCAAACCGGCACTAGGAAACACACTGAGAAACCAGAGTAAAAGTTTCTCCTGCAACCCTTTCCCTTTGTGGTAGATGAACGAACGTCTCTCCACATGCTCAGTTCTGAGAGATAAGTGTCTGTGATAGCTGTACTTCACCTAGCTTGTTGGGAACACAGAGTTTCTTTTCATTTGCAAACTGCACTCCATACATTTATATGGGGTGGTACTCGCTCCAACTCGGTTTTACAGTGAATAATGCAGGAACTTCAAAACGGCCCTAGGAAAAACACTGAGAAACCAGAGTAAAATTTTTCCTGGAATCCGTTCCCTTTGTGCTAGATGAACGAAAGTCTCTTCACAAGCTCAGTTCTCAGAGATAAGTGTGTGTGAACGCCATCCTTCACCTAGCTTGTTGGTAACACAAAGTTTCTTTTCAGTTGCAAACTGCTATCTATGCATATATATGGGTAGGTACTAGGTTCAACTCGGTTTTACAGTGAAAACTGCAGGAACTTTAAACCAGCACATGGAAACACACTTAGAACCAGAGAAAAAGTTTCTCCTGCAACTCGTTCCCTTGTGCTAGATGAACGAACATCTCCCCACATGCTCAGTTCTGAGAGATAAGTGTGTGTGAAAGCCGTTCTTCACCTAGCTTGTTGGGAACACAAAGATTCTTTTCATTTGCAAACTGCAATCAATGCATATATATGGGGAGGTACTGGCTCCAAATCGGTTTTACAGTGAAAACTGCAGGAACTTCAAACCGGCACTAGGAAACACACTGAGAATCCAGAGAAAAAGTTATTCCTGCAACCTGTTCCCTTTATGCTAAATGAACGAACGTCTCTCCACAAGCTCAGTTCTCAGAGATAAGTGTGTGTGAAAGCCATTCTTCCCCTAGCTTGTTAGGAACACAGAGTTTCTTTTCAGTTGCAAACGGCACTCCAAATATTTATATGGGGTGGTACAAGCACCAACTCGATTTTAGAGTGAAACTTAAGGAAATTCAAACCGGCACTAGGTAACACACTGAGAAACCAGAAAAAAAGTTTCTCCTGCAACCTGTTCCCTTTGTGCTAGATGAACGAACGTCTCTCCACATGCTCAGTTCTGAGATATAAGTGTGTGTGAAAGCCGTCCTTCACCTAGCTTGTAGGGAACACAAAGTTTCTTTACAGTAGCAAACTGTACTCCGTACATATATATGGGGAGGTACTATCTCCAACTAGGTTTTACAGTGAAAACTGCAGGAACTTCAAACCGGCACTAGGAAACACACTGAGAAACGAGGGTATAAATTTCTCCTGGAACCCGTTCCCTTTTTGCTAGATGAACGAACGTCTCTTCACATGCTCAGTTCTCAGAGATAAGTGTGTGAAAGCCGTCCTTCACCTAGCTTGTTGGGAACACAGAGTTTCTTTTCAGTTGCAAACTGAACTCCATACATTTATATGGGGTGGTACTCGCTCCAACTCCATTTTACAGTGAAAACTGTAAGAACTTCAAACCGGCAGTAGGAAACACACTGAGAAACCTGAGAAAAAGTTTCTCCTGCAACCCTTTCCATTTGTGCTAGATGAATGAACGTATCTCCACATGCTCAGTTCTGAGAGATACCTGTGTGTGAAAGCCGTCCTTCACCTAGCTTGTTGGGAACACAGATGTTCTTTTCAGATGCAAACTGCAATCTATGCATATATATGAGGAGGTACACGCTCCAACTCGGTTTTACACTAAGAACTGCGGGAACTTCAAACCGGCACTAGGAAACACACTGAGAATCCAGAGTTAAAATTTCTCCTGCAACCCGTTCCCTTTGTGGTAGATGAACGAATGTCTCTCCACATGTTCAGTTTTGAGAGATAAGTGTGAGTGAAAGCCGTCCTTCCCCTAGCTTGTTGAGAACACAGAGTTTCTTTCAGTTGCAAACTGCACTCCATATATTTATTTGGGGTGGTACTCGCTCCAACACGTTTTTACAGTGAATACTGCAGGAACATCAAAACGGCACTAGGAAAAACACTGAGAAACCAGAGAAAAAGTTTCTCCTGCAACCCGTTCCCTTTGACCTAGGTGAATGGAAGTGTCTCTACATGCTCATTTCTGAGAGACAAGGGTGTGTGAAAGCCGTCCTTCACCTAGATTGATGGGAACACAAAGTATCTTTTCAGTTGCAAACTGCAATCTTTGCATATATATTTGGAGGTACTCGCTCCAACTCGGTTTTACAGTGAAAACTGCAGGAAATTTAAAACAGCACTAGGAAACACACTGAGAAACCGGAGAAAAAATTTCTCCTGCAACCCGTTCCCTTTGTGCTAGATGAACGAATGTCTCTCCACATGCTCAGTTCTCAGAGATAACTGTGTGTGAAAGCCATACTTCCCCTAGCTTGTTAGGAACACAGAGTTTCTTTTCAGTTGCAAAATGCACTCCATACATTTATATGGGGTGGTACTAGCTCCATCTCCTTTTTACAGTGAAAACTGTAAGAACTTCAAACCGGCACTAGGAAACCCACTGAGAAACCTGAGAAAAAGTTTCTCCTTCAACCCTTTCCTTTTGTACTAGATGAACGAACGTCTCTCCACATGCTCAGTTCTGAGAGCTATGTGTGTGTGAAAGCAGACCTTCACCTAGATTGTTGGGAACACAGAGGTTGTTTTCAGTTGCAAACTGCAATCTATACATATATATGAGGAGGTACACGCTCCAACTCGGTTTTACACTAAGAACTGCAGGAACTTCAAACCGGCACTAGGAAACACACTGAGAAACCAGAGTTAAAATTTCACCTGCAACCCGTTCCCATTGTGGTAAATGAACGAATGTCTCTCCACATGTTCAGTTTTGAGAGATAAGTGTGAGTGAAAGCCGTCCTTCCCCTAGCTTTTTGGGAACACACAATATCTTTTCAGTAGCAAACTGTGCTCCATAAATATATATGGGGATGTACTCTGTCCAACAAGTTTTTATAGTGAAAACTGCAGGAACTTCAAACCGGCACTAGGAAACACACTGAGAAACCAGAGTAAAAGTTTCTCCTGCAACCCTTTCCCTTTGTGGTAGATGAACGAACGTCTCTCCACATGCTCAGGTCTGAGAGATAAGTGTGTGTGATAGCTGTACTTCACCTAGCTTGTTGGGAACACAGAGTTTCTTTTCATTTGCAAACTGCACTCCATACATTTATATGGGGTGGTACTCGCTCCAACTCGATTTTACAGTGAATAATGCAGGAACTTCAAAACGGCCCTAGGAAAAACACTGAGAAACCAGAGTAAAATTTTTCCTGGAATCCGTTCCCTTTGTGCTAGATGAACGAAAGTCTCTTCACAAGCTCAGTTCTCAGAGATAAGTGTGTGTGAACGCCATCCTTCACCTAGCTTGTTGGTAACACAAAGTTTCTTTTCAGTTGCAAACTGCTATCTATGCATATATATGGGTAGGTACAAGATCCAACTCGGTTTTACAGTGAAAACTGCAGGAACTTTAAACCAGCACATGGAAACACACTTAGAACCAGAGAAAAAGTTTCTCCTGCAACTCGTTCCCTTGTGCAAGATGAACGAACATCTCTCCACATGCTCAGTTCTGAGAGATAAGTGTGTGTGAAAGCCGTTCTTCACCTAGCTTGTTGGGAACACAAAGATTCTTTTCATTTGCAAACTGCAATCAATGCATATATATGGGGAGGTACTGGCTCCAAATCGGTTTTACAGTGAAAACTGCAGGAACTTCAAACCGGCACTAGGAAACACACTGAGAAAACAGAGAAAATGTTTCTGCTGCAACCCGTTCCCTTTGCCCTAGATGAACGAACGTCTCTCCACATGCTCAGGTCTGAGAGACAAGTATGTGTGAACGCCTTCCTTCACCTAGCTTGTTGGGAACACACAGTTTCTTTTCAGTTGCAAACTGCAATCTATGCATATCTATGAGGAGGTACACGCTCCAACTCGGTTTTACACTGAGAACTGCAGGAATTTCAAACCGGCACAATTAAACACACTGAGAAACCAGAGTTAAAATTTCTCCTGCAACCCGTTCCCTTTGTGCTACATGAACGAATATCTCTCCACATGTTCAGTATTGAGGGATAAATGTGTGTGAAAGCCGTCATTCCCGTAGCTTGTTGGAAACTCAGAGTATCTTTTCAGTAGCAAACAGTACTCCATTCATATATATGGGGAGGTACACTCTTCAACAAGGTTTTACAGTGAAAACGGCAAGAACTTCAAACCGGCACTAGGAAAAACACTGAGAAACCAGAGTAAAAGTTTCTCCTGCAAACCGTTCCCTTTTTGCTAGATGAACGAACGTCTCTCCACATGCTCAGATCTGAGAGATAAGTGTGTGTGAAAGCCGTCCTTCATTTAGCTTGTTGGGAACACAGAGTTTCTTTTCATTTGCAAACTGCACTCCATACATTTATATGGGGTGGTACTCGCTCCAACTCGGTTTTACAGTGAAAACTGCAGGAACTTCAAAACGGCACTAGGAAACACACTGAGAAACCAGAGAAAAAGTTTCTGCTGCAACCCGTACCCTTTGACCTAGATGAACGAACGTATCTCCACATGTTCAGTTCTGAGAGACAAGTATGTTTGAAAGCCGTACTTCACCTAGCTTGTTGGGAACACAAAGTATCTTTTCAGTAGCAAACTGCAATCTTTGCATATATATGGGGAAGTACTCGCTCCAACTCGGATTTACAGTGAAAACTGCAGGAACTTTAAACCAGCACTAGGAAACACACTGAGAACCCGGAGAATACGTTTGTCCTGCAACCCGTTCCATTTGTGCTAGATGAAAGAACGTCTATCCACATGTTCAGTTCTGAGAGATAAGTGTGTGTGAACGCCGTACTTCACGTAGCTTGTTGGGAACACAAAGTTTCTTTTCAGTTGCAAACTGCAATCTATGCATATATATGGGAGGTACACTCTCCAACTAGGTTTTACAGTGAAAACTGCAGGAACTTCAAACCGGCACTAGGAAACACACTGAGAAACCAGAGAAAAACTTTCTCCTGCAACCCGTTCCCTTTGTGCTAGATGAACGAACGTCTCTCCACATGCTCAGTTCAGAGGGATAATTGTGTGTGAAAGCCGTCCTTCAACTAGCTTGTTGGGAACACAAAGTTTCTTTTCAGTTGCAAACTGCAATCTATGCATATATATGGGTAGGTACTAGCTCCAACTCGGTTTTACAGTGAAAACTGCAGGAACTTTAAACCAGCACTTGGAAACACACTTAGAAACCAGAGAAAAAGTTTCTCCTGCAACTCGTTCCATTTGTGCTAGATGAACGTACATCTCTCCACATGCTCATTTCTGAGAGATAAGTGTGTGTGAAAGCCGTCCTTCACCTAGCTTGTTGGGAACACAAAGATTCTTTTCATTTGCAAACTGCAATCAATGCATATATATGGGGAGGTACTGGCTCCAAATCGGTTTTACAGTGAAAACTGCAGGAACTTCAAACCGGCACTAGGATACACACTGAGAAACCAGAGAAATAGATTCTGCTGCAAACCGTTCCCTTTGCCCTAGATGAACGAACGTCTCTCCACATGCTCAGTTCTGAGAGATAAGTGTGTGTGAACGCTGTACTTCACCTAGCTTGTTGGGAACATAAAGATTCTTTTCATTTGCAAACTGCAATCAATGCATATATATGGGGAGGTACTGGCTCCAAATCGGTTTTACAGTGAAAACTGCAGGAACTTCAATCCGGCACTAGGAAACACACTGAGAAACCAGAGAAAAAGTTTCTGCTGCAACACGTTCCCTTTGCCCTAGATGAACGAACGTCTCTCCACATGCTCAGTTCTGAGAGACAAGTATGTGTGAAAGCCGTCCTTCACCTAGCTTGTTGGGAACACACAGTTTCTTTTCAGTTGCAAACTGCAATCTTTGCATATATATGGGTAAGTACTCGCTCCAACTCGGTTTTACACTGAGAACTGCAGGAAATTCAAACCGGCACTATTAAACACACTGAGAAACCAGAGTTAAAATTTCTCCTGCAACCCGTTCCCTTTGTGCTTGATGAACGAATATCTCTCCACTTGTTCAGCTTTGAGGGATAAATGTGTGTGAAAGCCGTCATTCCCGTAGATTGTTGGGAACACAGAGTATCTTTTAAGTAGCAAACAGTACTCCATACATATATATATGGAGGTACACTCTCCAACTAGGTTTTACAGTGAAAACGGCAGGAACTTCAAACCGGCACTAGGAAACACACTGAGAAACCAGAGTAAAAGTTTCTCCTGCAAACCGTTCCCTTTGTGCTAGATGAAGGAACGTCTCTCCACATGCTCAGATCTGAGAGAAAAGTGTGTGTGAAAGCCGTCCTTCATTTAGCTTATTGGGAACACAGAGTTTCTTTTCATTTGCAAACTGCACTCCATACATTTATATGGGGTGGTACTCGCTCCAACTCGGTTTAACAGTGATAACTGCAGGAACTTCAAAACGGCACTAGGAAACACACTGAGAAACCAGAGAAAAAGTTTCTGCTGCAACCCGTTCCCTTTGACCTAGATGAACGAACGTCTCTCCACATGATCATTTCTGAGAGACAAGTATGTGTGAAAGCCGTCCTTCACCTAGCTTGTTGGGAACACAAAGTTTCTTTTCAGTTGCAAACTGCAATCTTTGCATATATATGGGGAAGTACTCGCTCCAACTCGGTATTACAGTGAAAACTGCAGGAACTTTAAACCAGCACTAAGAAACACACTGAGAACCCGGAGAATACGTTTGTCCTGCAACCCGTTCCATTTGTGCTACATGAACGAACGTCTATCCACATGCTCAGTTCTGAGAGATAAGTGTGTGTGAACGCCGTACTTCACGTAGCTTGTTGGGAACACAAAGTTTCTTTTCAGTTGCAAACTGCAATCTATGCATATATATGGGGAGGTACACTCTCCAAATAGGTTTTACAGTGAAAACTGCAGGAACTTCAAACCGGCACTAGGAAACACACTGAGAAACCAGAGAAAAACTTTCTCCTGCAACCCGTTCCCTTTGTGCTAGATGAACGAACGTCTCTCCACATGCTCAGTTCTGAGAGATAAGTGTGTGTGAACGCCGTCCTTCAAATAGCTTGTTGGGAACATAAAGATTCTTTTCATTTGCAAACTGCAATCAATGCATATATATGGGGAGGTACTGGCTCCAAATCGGTTCTACAGTGAAAATGCAGGAACTTCAAACCGATACTAGGAAACACACTGAGAAACCAGAGAAAAAGTTTCTCCTGCAACACGTTCCTTTTGTGCTAGATGAACGAACGTCTCTCCACATGCTCAGTTCTCAGAGATATGTGTGTGTGAAAGCCATACTTCCCCTAGCTTGTTGGGAACACAGAGTTCCTTTTAAGTAGCAAACTGTACTTCATATATATATATGGGGTGTTACTAGCTCCAACCCTGTTTTAGGGTGAAAACTGCAGGAACTTCAAACCGGTACTAGGAAACCCACTGAGATACCAGAGAAAAAGTTTCTCCTGCAACCCTTTCCCTTTGTGCTAGATGAACGAACGTCTCTCCACATGCTCAGTTCTGAGAGACATGTGTGTGTGAAAGCCGTCCTTCACCAAGCTTGTTGGGACTACGGAGATTGTTTTCAGTAGCTAACTGCACTCCATAAATTTATATGGGGAGGTACTCGCTCCGACTCTGTTTAACAGTGAAAACTGCAGGAAATTCAAACCGGCACTAGGAAACACACTGAGAACCAGAGTAAAAATTTCTCCTGGACACCGTTCCCTTTGTGCTAGATGAACGAACGTCTCTCCACATGCTCAGTTCTGAGAGACATATGTGTGTGAAAGCCGTACTTCAGCTAGCTTGTTGGGAACACAAAGTATCTTTTCAGTTGCAAACTGCAATCCATGCATATATATGGGGAGGTACTCGTCCAACTCGGTTTTACAGTGAAAACTGCAGGAACTTTAAACCAGGACTAGGAAACACACTAAGAAACCAGGGAAATACTTTCTCCTGAATCCCGTTCCATTTGTTCTAGATGAACGAACATCTCTCCACATGCTCAGTTCTGAGATATAAGTGTGTGTGAAAGCCGTCCTTCCCCTAGCTTGTTGGGAACACAGATTCTTTTCAGTATCAAACTGTACTCCATACATATATATGGGGAGGTACTCTCTCCAACTAAGTTTTACAGTGAAAAATGCAGGAACTTCAAACCAATACTAGGAAACAACCTGAGAAACCAGAGAAAAAGTATCTCCTGCAACCCGTTCCCTTTGTGCTAGATGAACGAACGTCTCTCCACATGCTCAGTTCTGAGAGACATATATGTGTGAAAGCCGTACTTCAGCTAGCTTGTTGGGAACACAAAGTATCTTTTCAGTTGCAAACTGCAATCTTTGCATATATATGGGGAAGTACTCGCTCCAACTCGGTATTACAGTGAAAACTGCAGGAACTTTAAACCAGCACTAAGAAACACACTGAGAACCCGGAGAATACGTTTGTCCTGCAACCCGTTCCATTTGTGCTACATGAACGAACGTCTATCCACATGCTCAGTTCTGAGAGATAAGTGTGTGTGAACGCCGTACTTCACGTAGCTTGTTGGGAACACAAAGTTTCTTTTCAGTTGCAAACTGCAATCTATGCATATATATGGGGAGGTACACTCTCCAAATAGGTTTTACAGTGAAAACTGCAGGAACTTCAAACCGGCACTAGGAAACACACTGAGAAACCAGAGAAAAACTTTCTCCTGCAACCCGTTCCCTTTGTGCTAGATGAACGAACGTCTCTCCACATGCTCAGTTCTGAGAGATAAGTGTGTGTGAACGCCGTCCTTCAAATAGCTTGTTGGGAACATAAAGATTCTTTTCATTTGCAAACTGCAATCAATGCATATATATGGGGAGGTACTGGCTCCAAATCGGTTTTACAGTGAAAATGCAGGAACTTCAAACCGATACTAGGAAACACACTGAGAAACCAGAGAAAAAGTTTCTCCTGCAACACGTTCCTTTTGTGCTAGATGAACGAACGTCTCTCCACATGCTCAGTTCTCAGAGATATGTGTGTGTGAAAGCCATACTTCCCCTAGCTTGTTGGGAACACAGAGTTCCTTTTAAGTAGCAAACTGTACTTCATATATATATATGGGGTGTTACTAGCTCCAACCCTGTTTTAGGGTGAAAACTGCAGGAACTTCAAACCGGTACTAGGAAACCCACTGAGATACCAGAGAAAAAGTTTCTCCTGCAACCCTTTCCCTTTGTGCTAGATGAACGAACGTCTCTCCACATGCTCAGTTCTGAGAGACATGTGTGTGTGAAAGCCGTCCTTCACCAAGCTTGTTGGGACTACGGAGATTGTTTTCAGTAGCTAACTGCACTCCATAAATTTATATGGGGAGGTACTCGCTCCGACTCTGTTTAACAGTGAAAACTGCAGGAAATTCAAACCGGCACTAGGAAACACACTGAGAACCAGAGTAAAAATTTCTCCTGGACACCGTTCCCTTTGTGCTAGATGAACGAACGTCTCTCCACATGCTCAGTTCTGAGAGACATATGTGTGTGAAAGCCGTACTTCAGCTAGCTTGTTGGGAACACAAAGTATCTTTTCAGTTGCAAACTGCAATCCATGCATATATATGGGGAGGTACTCGTCCAACTCGGTTTTACAGTGAAAACTGCAGGAACTTTAAACCAGGACTAGGAAACACACTAAGAAACCAGGGAAATACTTTCTCCTGAATCCCGTTCCATTTGTGCTAGATGAACGAACATCTCTCCACATGCTCAGTTCTGAGATATAAGTGTGTGTGAAAGCCGTCCTTCCCCTAGCTTGTTGGGAACACAGATTCTTTTCAGTATCAAACTGTACTCCATACATATATATGGGGAGGTACTCTCTCCAACTAAGTTTTACAGTGAAAAATGCAGGAACTTCAAACCAATACTAGGAAACAACCTGAGAAACCAGAGAAAAAGTATCTCCTGCAACCCGTTCCCTTTGTGCTAGATGAACGAACGTCTCTCCACATGCTCAGTTCTGAGAGACATATGTGTGTGAAAGCCGTACTTCAGCTAGCTTGTTGGGAACACAAAGTATCTTTTCAGTTGCAAACTGCAATCCATGGATATATATGGGGAGGTACTCGTCCAACTCGGTTTTACAGTGAAAACTGCAGGAACTTTAAACCAGGACTAGGAAACACACTAAGAAACCAGGGAAATACTTTCTCCTGAATCCCGTTCCATTTGTGCTAGATGAACGAACATCTCTCCACATGCTCAGTTCTGAGATATAAGTGTGTGTGAAAGCCGTCCTTCCCCTAGCTTGTTGGGAACACAGATTCTTTTCAGTATCAAACTGTACTCCATACATATATATGGGGAGGTACTCTCTCCAACTAAGTTTTACAGTGAAAAATGCAGGAACTTCAAACCAATACTAGGAAACAACCTGAGAAACCAGAGAAAAAGTATCTCCTGCAACCCGTTCCCTTTGTGCTAGATGAACGAACGTCTCTCCACATGCTCAGTTCTGAGAGATAAGTGTGTGTGAAAGCAGACCTTCACCTAGATTGTTGGGAACACAAAGATTCTTTTCAGTTGCAAACTGCAGTCTATGCATATATATGGGGAGGTACACGCTCCAACACGGTTTTACACTGAGAACTGCAGGAATTTCAAACCGGCACTAGGAAACACACTGAGAAAACAGAGTAAAAATTTCTCATGCAACCCGTTCCCTTTGTGCTAGATGAAAGAAAGTCTCTCCACATGTTCAGTTCTGAGAGATAATTGAGTGTGAAACCGTCCTTCCCCTAGCTTGTTGGGAACACAGAGTTTATTTTCAGTAGCAATCTGTACTCCATACATATATATGGGGAGGTACTCTCTCCAACTAGGTTTTACAGTGAAAACTGCAGGAACATTAAACCAGCACTAGGAATCACACTGAGAAACCAGAAAAAAGTTTCCCCTGCAAACCTTTCCCTTTGTGCTAGATGAACGAACGTCTCTCCACATGCTAAGTTCTGAGAGGTAAGTGTGTGTGAAAGCCATCCTTCACCTAGCTTGTTGGGAACACAGATTTTCTTTTCAGTAGCAAACTGTACTCCTTACATATATATGGGGAGGTACTCTCTCCAAATAGGTTTTACAGTGAAAACTGCAGGAACTTCAAACCGGCACTAGGAAACACACTGAGAAACCAGAGAATAACTTTCTCCTGAAACCCGTTCCCTTTGTGCTAGATGAACGAACGTCTCTCCACATGCTCAGTTCTGAGAGATAAGTGTGTGTGAAAGCCGTACTTCACCTAGCTTGTTGGGAACACAAAGTTTCTTTTCAGTTGCAAATTGTAATCTATGTATATATATGGGTAGGTACTCGCTCCTAATCGGTTTTACAGTGAAAACTGCAGGAACTTTAAACCAACACTAGGAAACACACTGAGAAACCAGAAAAAAAGTTTCTCCTGCAACCCGTTCCCTTTGTGCTAGATGAACGAACATCTCCCCGCATGCTCAGTTCTGAGAGGTAAGTGCGTGTGAAAGCCGTCCTTCACCTAGCTTGTTGGGAACACAAAGATTCTTTTCAGTTGCAAACTGCAATCTATGCATATATATGGGATGGTACTCGCTCCAACTCGGTTTTACAGTGAAAACTGCAGGAACTTCAAACCGGCACTAGGAAAAACACTGAGAAATCAGAGAAAAAGTTATTCCTGCAACCCGTTCCCTTTATGCTAAATGAACGAACGTCTCTCCACAAGCTCAGTTCTCAGAGATAAGTGTGTGTGAAAGCCATTCTTCCGCTAGCTTGTTAGGAACACAGAGTTTCTTTTCAGTTGCAAACGGCACTCCAAATATTTATATGGGGTGGTACAAGCACCAACTCGATTTTAGAGTGAAACTTAAGGAAATTCAAACCGGCACTAGGTAACACACTGAGAAACCAGAAAAAAAGTTTCTCCTGCAACCTGTTCCCTTTGTGCTAGATGAACGAACGTCTCTCCACATGCTCAGTTCTGAGATATAAGTGTGTGTGAAAGCCGTCCTTCACCTAGCTTGTAGGGAACACAAAGTTTCTTTACAGTAGCAAACTGTACTCCGTACATATATATGGGGAGGTACTATCTCCAACTAGGTTTTACAGTGAAAACTGCAGGAACTTCAAACCGGCACTAGGAAACACACTGAGAAACGAGGGTATAAATTTCTCCTGGAACCCGTTCCCTTTTTGCTAGATGAACGAACGTCTCTTCACATGCTCAGTTCTCAGAGATAAGTGTGTGAAAGCCGTCCTTCACCTAGCTTGTTGGGAACACAGAGTTTCTTTTCAGTTGCAAACTGAACTCCATAAATTTATATGGGGTGGTACTAGCTCCATCTCCATTTTACAGTGAAAACTGTAAGAACTTCAAACCGGCACTAGGAAACACACTGAGAAACCTGAGAAAAAGTTTCTCCTGCAACCCTTTCCATTTGTGCTAGATGAATGAACGTATCTCCACATGCTCAGTTCTGAGAGATACCTGTGTGTGAAAGCCGTCCTTCACCTAGCTTGTTGGGAACACAGATGTTCTTTTCAGATGCAAACTGCAATCTATGCATATATATGAGGAGGTACACGCTCCAACTCGGTTTTACACTAAGAACTGCAGGAACTTCAAACCGGCACTAGGAAACACACTGAGAATCCAGAGTTAAAATTTCTCCTGCAAACCGTTCCCTTTGTGGTAGATGAACGAATGTCTCTCCACATGTTCAGTTTTGAGAGATAAGTGTGAGTGAAAGCCGTCCTTCCCCTAGCTTGTTGAGAACACAGAGTTTCTTTCAGTTGCTAACTGAACTCCATAAATTTATTTGGGGTGGTACTCGCTCCAACACGTTTTTACAGTGAATACTGCAGGAACATCAAAACGGCACTAGGAAACACACTGAGAAACCAGAGAAAAAGTTTCTCCTGCAACCCGTTCCCTTTGACCTAGGTGAATGAATGTGTCTCTACATGCTCATTTCTGAGAGACAAGGGTGTGTGAAAGCCGTCCTTCACCTAGATTGATGGGAACACAAAGTATCTTTTCAGTTGCAAACTGCAATCTTTGCATATATATTTGGAGGTACTCGCTCCAACTCGATTTTACAGTGAAAACTGCAGGAAATTTAAACCAGCACTAGGAAACACACTGAGAAACCGGAGAAAAAATTTCTCCTGCAACCCGTTCCCTTTGTGCTAGATGAACGAATGTCTCTCCACATGCTCAGGTCTCAGAGATAACTGTGTGTGAAAGCCATACTTCCCCTAGCTTGTTAGGAACACAGAGTTTCTTTTCAGTTGCAAAATGCACTCCATACATTTATATGGGGTGGTACTAGCTCCATCTCCTTTTTACAGGGAAAACTGTAAGAACTTCAAACCGGCACTAGGAAACCCACTGAGAAACCTGAGAAAAAGTTTCTCCTTCAACCCTTTCCTTTTGTACTACATGAACGAACGTCTCTCCACATGCTCAGTTCTGAGAGATATGTGTGTGTGAAAGCAGACCTTCACCTAGATTGTTGGGAACACAGAGGTTGTTTTCAGTTGCAAACTGCAACCTATGCATATATATGAGGAGGTACACGCTCCAACTCGGTTTTACACTAAGAACTGCAGGAACTTCAAACCGGCACTAGGAAACACACTGAGAAACCAGAGTTAAAATTTCCCCTGAAACCCGTTCCCATTGTGGTAAATGAACGAATGTCTCTCCACATGTTCAGTTTTGAGAGATAAGTGTGAGTGAAAGCCGTCCTTCCCCTAGCTTTTTGGGAACACACAATATCTTTTCAGTAGCAAACTGTGCTCCATAAATATATATGGGGATGTACTCTGTCCAACAAGTTTTTATAGTGAAAACTGCAGGAACTTCAAACCGGCACTAGGAAACACACTGAGAAACCAGAGTAAAAGTTTCTCCTGCAACCCTTTCCCTTTGTGGTAGATGAACGAACGTCTCTCCACATGCTCAGTTCTGAGAGATAAGTGTGTGTGATAGCTGTACTTCACCTAGCTTGTTGGGAACACAGAGTTTCTTTTCATTTGCAAACTGCACTCCATACATTTATATGGGGTGGTACTCGCTCCAACTCGGTTTTACAGTGAATAATGCAGGAACTTCAAAACGGCACTAGGAAAAACACTGAGAAACCAGAGTAAAATTTTTCCTGGAATCCGTTCCCTTTGTGCTAGATGAACGAGAGTCTCTTCACAAGCTCAGTTCTCAGAGATAAGTGTGTGTGAAAGCCGTCCTTCACCTAGCGTGTTGGGAACACAGAGTTTCTTTTCAGTTGAAAACTGCACTCAATACATTTTTAAGGGTTGGTACTCGCTCCATCTCCATTTTACAGTGAAAAGTGTAGGAACTTCAAACCGGCACTAGGAAACACACTGAGAAACCTGAGAAATAGTTTCTCCTGCAACCCATTCCCATTCGGCTAGATGAACGAACGTCTCTCCACATGCTCAGTTCTCAGAGATAAGTGTGTGTGAAAGCTGTCCTTCACCTATCTTTTTGGGAACACAGAAGTTCTTTTCAGTTGTAAACTGCAATCTATGCATATATATGAGGAGGTACAAGCTCCAACTCGGTTATACACTGAGAACTGAAGGAACTTCTAACCGGCACTAAGAAACACACTGACAAACCAGTGTTAAAATTTCTCCTGCAACCCGTTCGCTTTGTGCTAGATGAACAAATGTCTCTTCACATGTTCAGTTTTGAGAGATAAGTGTGAGTGAAAGCCGTCCTTCCCCTAGCTTGTTGGGAACACAGAATTTCTTTTCAGTAGCAAACTGTACTCCATACATATATATGGGGACGTACTCTCTCCAACTAGGTTTTACAGTGAAAACTGCAGGAACTTCAAACCAGCACTAGAAAATACACTAAGAAACCAGAGTAAAATTTCTCCTGCAACCTGTTCCCTTTGTGCTAGATGAACGAACGTCTCTCCACATGCTCAGTTCTGAGAGATAAGTGTGTGTGAAAGCCGTCATTCACCTAGCTTGTTGGGAACACAGAGTTTCTTTTCAGTTGCAAACTGCACTCCATACATTTATATGGGTTCGTACTAGTTCCAACTCGGTTTTACTGTGAAAATTGCAGGAATTTCAAAACGGCACTAGGAAACACACTGAGAAGCCAGAGTAAATATTTCTCATGCAACCCGTTCCATTTGTGCTAGATGAAAGAACGTCTCTCCACATGTTCGTTTCTGAAAGATAAGTGAGTGTGAAACCGTCCTTCCCCTAGCTTGTTGGGAACACAAAGATTCTTTTCATTTGCAAACTGCAATCAATGCATATATATGGGGAGGTACTGGCTCCAAATCGGTTTTACAGTGAAAACTGCAGGAACTTCAAACCGGCACTAGGAAACACACTGAGAAACCAGAGAAAAAGTTTCTGTTGCAACCCGTTCCCTTTGCCCAAGATGAACGATCGTCTCTCCACATGCTCAGTTCTGAGAGACAAGTATGTGTGAAAGCCGTCCTTCACCTAGCTTGTTGGGAACACACAGTTTCTTTTCAGTTGCAAACTGCAATCTATGCATATATATGAGGAGGTACACGCTCCAACTCGGTTTTACACTGAGAACTGCAGGAACTTCAAACCGGCACAATTAAACACACTGAGAAACCAGAGTTACAATTTCTCCTGCAACCCGTTCCCTTTGTGCTAGATGAACGAATATCTCTCCACATGTTCAGTTTTGAGGGATAAATGTGTGTGAAAGCCGTCATTTCCGTAGTTTGTTGGGAACACAGAGTATCTTTTCAGTAGCAAACAGTACTCCATTCATATATATGGGGAGATACACTCTCCAACTAGGTTTTACAGTGAAAACTGCAGGAACTTCAAACCGGCACTAGGAAACACACTGAGAAACCAGAGAATAACTTTCTCCTGAAACCCGTTCCCTTTGTGCTAGATGAATGAACGTCTCTCCACATGCTCAATTCTGAGATATAAGTGTGTGTGAAAGCCGTCCTTCACCTAGCTTGTTGGGAACACAAAGTTTCTTTTCAGTTGCAAATTGTAATCTATGCATATATATGGGTAGGTACTTGCTCCTACTCTGTTTTACAGTGAAAACTGCAGGAACTTTAAACCAACACTAGGAAACACACTGAGAAATCAGAAAAAAAGTTTCTCCTGCAACCCGTTCCCTTTGTGCTAGATGAACAAATGTCTCTTCACTTGTTCAGTTTTGAGAGATAAGTGTGAGTGAAAGCCGTCCTTCCCCTAGCTTGTTGGGAACACAGAATTTCTTTTCAGTAGCAAACTGTACTCCATACATATATATGGGGAGGTACTCTCTCCAACTAGGTTTTACAGTGAAAACTGCAGGAACTTCAAACCGGCACTAGAAAATACACTAAGAAACCAGAGTAAAATTTCTCCTGCAACCTGTTCCCTTTGTGCAAGATGAACGAACGTCTCTCCACATGCTCAGTTCTGAGAGATAAGTGTGTGTGAAAGCCGTCATTCAACTAGCTTGTTGGGAACACAGAGTTTCTTTTCAGTTGCAAACTGCACTCCATACATTTATATGCGGTCGTACTAGTTCCAACTCGGTTTTACTGTGAAAATTGCAGGAATTTCAAAACGGCACTAGGAAACACACTGAGAAACCAGAGAAAAATTTCGCCTGCAACCCGATCCTTTTGACCTAGATGAACGAAAGTCTCTCCACATGTTCAGTTCTGAGAGACAAGTGTGTGTGTAAGCCGTCCTTCACCTAGCTGGTTGCGAACACAAAGATTCTTTTCAGTTACAAACTGCAATCAATGCATATATATGGGGAGGTACTCGCTCCAACTCGGTTTTACACTGAGAACTGCAGGAATTTCAAACCGGCACTAGGAAACACACTGAGAAACCAGAGTAAATATTTCTCATGCAATCCGTTCCCTTTGTGCTAGATGAAAGAACGTCTCTCCACATGTTCGGTTCTGAAAGATAAGTGAGTGTGAAACCGTCCTTCCCATAGCTTGTTGGGAACACAAAGATTCTTTTCATTTGCAAACTGCAATCAATGCATATATATGGGGAGGTACTGGCTCCAAATCGGTTTTACAGAAAAAACTGCAGGAACTTCAAACCGGCACTAGGAAACACACTGAGAAACCAGAGAAAAAGTTTCTGCTGCAACCCGTTCCCTTTGCCCAAGATGAATGATCGTCTCTCCACATGCTCAGTTCTGAGAGACAAGTATGTGTGAAAGCCGTCCTTCACCTAGCTTGTTGGGAACACACAGTTTCTTTTCAGTTGCAAACTGCAATCTATGCATATATATGAGGAGGTACACGCTCCAACTCGGTTTTACACTGAGAACTGCAGGAACTTCAAACCGGCACAATTAAACACACTGAGAAACCAGAGTTACAATTTCTCCTGCAACCCGTTCCCTTTGTGCTAGATGAACGAATATCTCTCCACATGTTCAGTTTTGAGGGATAAATGTGTGTGAAAGCCGTCATTCCCGTAGCTTGTTGGGAACACAGAGTATCTTTTAAGTAGCAAACAGTACTCCATTCATATATATGGGGACGTACACTCTCCAACAAGGTTTTACAGTGAAAACGGCAGGAACTTCAAACCGGCACTAGGAAACACACTGAGAAGCCAGAGTAAAAGTTTCCCCTGCAAAACTTTCCCTTTGTTCTAAATGAACGAACGTCTCTCCACATGCTCAGATCTGAGAGATAAGTGTGTGTGAAAGCCGTCCTTCATTTAGCTTATTGGGAACACAGAGTTTCTTTTCATTTGCAAACTGCACTCCATACATTTATATGGGGTGGTACTCGCTCCAACACGGTTTTACAGTGAAAACTGCAGGAACTTCAAAACGGCACTAGGAAACACACTGAGAAACCAGAGAAAAAGTTTCTGCTGCAACCCGAACAATTTGACCTAGATGAACGAACGTCTCTCCAAATGCTCAGTTCTGAGAGACAAGTATGTGTGAAAGCCGTCCTTCACCTAACTTGTTGGGAACACAAAGATTCTTTTCATTTGCAAACTGCAATCAATGCATATATATGGGGAGGTACTGGCTCCAAATCGGTTTTACAGTGAATACTGCAGGAACTTCAAACCGGCACTAGGAAACACACTGAGAAACCAGAGAAAAAGTTTCTGCTGCAACCCGTTCCCTTTGCCCTAGATGAACGAACGTCTCTCCACATGCTCAGTTCTGAGATAAGTGTGTGTGAACGCCGTCCTTCACCTAGCTTGTTGGGAACATAAAGATTCTTTTCATTTGCAAACTGCAATCAATGCATATATATGGGGAGGTACTGGCTCCAAATCGGTTTTACAGTGAAAACTGCAGGAACTTCAAACCGGCACTAGGAAACACACTGAGAATCCAGAGAAAAAGTTTCTCCTGCAACCCGTTCCATTTGTGCTAGATGAACGAACATCTCTCCACATGCTCAGTTCTGAGAGGTAAGTGGGTCTGCAAGCCGTCCTTCACCTAGCTTGTTGGGAACACAAAGATTCTTTTCAGTTGCAAACTGCACTCCATACATTTATATGGTGTGATAATCGCTCCAACTCGTTTTTACAGTGAAAATTGCAGGAACTTCAAAACGGCACTAGGAAACACTCTGAGAAACCAGAGAAAAAGTTTCTCCTGCAACCCGTTCCCTTTGACCTAGATGAACGAAAGTCTCTCCACATGCTCAGTTCTGAGAGACAAGTGTGTGTGAAAGCCACTCTTCAACTAGCTTGTAGGGAACACGGAGTTTCTTTTCAGTAGCAAACTGCACTCCAAAAATTTATGTGGGTTGGTACTTGCTCCAAACTGGTTTTACATTGAAAACTGCAGGAACATCAATCCGATACTAGGAAACACACTGAGAAACCAGAGAAAAAGTTTCTCCTGCAACCCGTTCCCTTAGACCTAGGTGAACGAACGTCTCTCTACATGCTCATTTCTGAGAGACAAGGGTGTGTACAAGAAGTCCCTCCCCTAGCTTGTTGGGAGCACAGAGTTTCTTTTCAGTAGCAAACTGTACTCCATACATATATATGGGGAGGTACTCTCTCCAAATAGGTTTTACAGTGAATACTGCAGGAACTTCAAAGCGGCACTAGGAAACACACTGAGAAACCAGAGTAAAAGTTTCTCCTACAACCAGTTCCCTTTGTGCTAGATGAACGAACGTCTATCCACATGCTCAGTTCTGAGAGATAAGTGTGTGTGATAGCCGCCCTTCACCTAGCTTGTTGGGAACACAGAGTTTCTTTTCAGTTGCAAACTGCACTCCATACATTTATATGGGGTGGTACTCGCTCCAACACGGTTTTACAGTGAATACTGCAGGAACTTCAAAACGGCACTAGGAAACACACTGAGAAACCAGAGAAAAAGTTTCTCCTGCAACACGTTCCCTTAGACCTAGGTGAACGAACGTCCCTCTACATGCTCATTTCTGAGAGACAAGGGTGTGTACAAGCCGTACTTCACCTAGCTTGTTGGGAACACAAAGTATCTTTTCAGTTGCAAATTGCAATCTTTGCATATATATGGGGAGGTACTCGCACCAACTCGGTTTTACAGTGAAATCTGCAGGAACTTTAAACCAGCACTAGGAAACACACTGAGAAACCGGAGAAAAAGTTTCTCCTGCAACCCGTTCCCTTTGAGCTAGATGAACGAATGTTCCTCCACATGCTCAGTTCCCAGAGATATTTGGGTGTGAAAGCCATACTTCCCCTAGCTTGTTGGGAACACAGAGTTTCTTTTAAGTAGCAAACTGTACTCCATACATATATATGGGGTGTTATTTGCTCCAACTCGGTTTTAGAGTGAAAACTGCAGGAACTTCAAACCGGCACTAGAAAACACACTGAGAAACCAGAGAATAAGTTTCTCCTTAAACCCGTTCCCTTTGAGCTAGATGAACGACCGTCTCACCACATGCTCAGTTATGAGAGATACGTGTGTGTGAATGCCATCCTTCACCTAGCTTGTTGAGAACAGAAAGATTCTTTTCAGTTGCAAACTGCAATCTATGCATATATATGAGGAGGTACTCGCTCCAACACTGTTTTACAGTGAAAACTGTAAGAACATCAAACAGGCACTAGGAAACACACTGAGAAACCTGAGAAAAAGTTTCTCCTGCAACCCTTTCCCTTTGTGCTAGATGAACGAACGTCTCTCCACATGTTCAGTTCTGAGAGATAAGTGTGTGTGAAAGCCGTCCTTCACCTAGTTTGTTGGGAACACAGAGGTTCTTTTCACATGCAAACTGCAATCTATGCATATATATGAGGAGGTACACGCTCCAACTCGGTTTTACACTGAGAACTGCAGGAATTTCAAACCGGCACTAGGAAACACACTGAGAAACCAGAGTTAAAATTTCTACTGCAAACCGTTCCCTTTGTGGTAGATGAACGAAAGTCTCTCCATATGTTAAGTTTTTAGAGATAAGTGTGAGTGAAAGCAGTCCTTCACTTAGCTTGTTGGGAACACAGAGTTTCTTTTCAGTAGCAAACTGTACTCCATACATATATATGGGGCGGTACCCTCTCCAAATATGTTTTACAGTGAAAACTGCAGGAAATTTAAACCAGCACAAGGAAACACATTGAGAAACCGGAGAAAAAGTTTCTCCTGCAACCCGTTCCCTTTGTGCTAGATGAACGAAAGTCTGTCCACATGCTCAGTTCTCAGATATATGTGTGTGTGAAAGCCATAATTCCCCTTGCTTGTTGGGAACACAGAGTTCCTTTTCAGTAGCAAACTGTACTCCATACATATATATGGGGTGTTACCAGCTCTAACTCGGTTTTAGAGTGAAAATTGAAGTAACTTCAACCCGGCACTAGGAAACACACTGAGAAACCAGAGAAAAATTTTCTCCTGCAACCCGTTTCCTTTGTGCTAGACGACGATCGTCTCTCCACATGCTCAGTTCTGAGAGGTAAGTGTGTGTGAAAGCCGTCCTTCACCTAGCTTGAAGGGAACACAGAGTTTCTTTTCAGTAGCAAACTGTACTCCATACATATATATGGGGAGGTACTATCTCCAGCTATGTTTTACAGTGAAAACTGCAGGAACATCAAACCGGCACTAGGAAACACACTGAGAAACCAATGAATAACTTTCTCCTGAAACCCGTTCCCTTTGTACTAGATGAACCAACGTCTCTCCACATGCTCAGTTCTGAGAGATATGTGTGTGGGAAAGCCGTCCTTCACCTAGCTTGTTGGGAACACAAAGTTTCTTTTCAGTTGCAAACTGCAATCTATGCATATATATGGGTAGGTACTCGATGCAACTAGGTTTTACAGTGAAAACTGCAGGAACTTTAAACCAGCACTAGGAAACACACTGAGAAACCAGAGAAAAAGTTTCTCATGCAACCCGTTCCCTTTGTGCTAGATGAACGAACATCTCTCCGCATGCTCAGTTCTGAGAGGTAATTGTGTGTGAAAGCCGTCCTTCATATAGCTTGTTGGGAACACAAAGATTCTTTTCAGTTTCAAACTGCAATCTATGCATATATATGGGGAGGTACTCACTCCAACTCGGTTTTACAGTGATAACTGTAGGAACTACAAACCGGCACTAGGAAAAACACTGAGAAACCAGAGAAAAAGTTTCTCCTGCAAACCGTTCCATTTATGCTAGATGAACGAACGTCTCTCCACATGCTCAGTTCTGAGAGATAAGTTTGTGTGATAGCCGTCCTTCACCTAGCTTCTTGGGAACACAGAGTTTCTTTTCAGTTGCAAACTGCACTCCATACATTTATATGGGGTGGTCCTCGCTCCAACACGTTTTTACATTGAATACTGCAGGAAATTCAAAACGGCACTAGGAAACACACTGAGAAACCAGAGAAAAAGTTTCTCCTGCAACCCGTTCCTTTTGTGCTAGATGAACGAACGTCTCTCCACATGCTCAGTTCTCAGAGATATTTGTGTGTGAAAGCCATACTTCCACTAGCTTGTTGGGAACACAGAGTTTATTTTCAGTAGCAAACTGTACTCCATACATATATATGGGGTGTTATTAGCTCCAACTCGGTTTTAGAGTGAAAACAGCAGGAACTTCAAACCGGCCCTAGGAAACACACTGAGAAACCAGAGAAAAAGTTTCTCCTGCAACCCTTTCGCTTTGTGCTAGATGAACGAACCTCTCTCCACATGCTCAGTTCTGAGAGATAACTGTGTGTGAAAGCCGTCCTTCACCTAGCTTGTTGGGAACAGAAAGATTCTTTTCAGTTGCAAACTGCAATCTATGCATATATATTGGGAGGTACACGCTCCAACTCGGTTTTACAGTGAAAACTGTAAGAACATCAAACAGGCACTAGGAAACACACTGAGAAACCTGAGAAAAAGTTTCCCCTGCAACCCTTTCCCTTTGTGCTAGATGAACGAACGTCTCTCCACATGCTCAGTTCTGAGAGATAACTGTGTGTGAAAGCCGTCCTTCACCTAGTTTGTTGGGAACACAGAGGTTCTTTTCAGATGCAAACTGCAATCTATGCATATATATGAGTAGGTACACGCTCCAACTCGGTTTTACACTGAGAACTGCAGGAATTTCAAACCGGCACTAGGAAACACACTGAGAAACCAGAGTTAAAATTTCTCCTGCAACCTGTTCCCTTTGTGGTAGATGAACGAATGTCTCTCCACATGTTAACTTTTGAGAGATAAGTGTGAGTGAAAGCAGTCCTTCACCTAGCTTGTTGGGAACACAGAGTTTCTTTTCAGTAGCAAACTGTACTCCATACATATATATGGGGCGGTACCCTCTCCAAATAGGTTTTACAGTGAAAACTGCAGGAACTTCAAAACGGCACTAGGAAAAACACTGAGAAACCAGAGTAAAATTTCTCCTGCAACCCGTTCCCTTTGTGCTAGATGAACGAACGTCTCTCCACATGCTCAGTTCTGAGAGATAAGTGTGTGTGATAGCCTTCCTTCACCTAGCTTGTTGGGAACACAGAGTTTCTTTTCAGTTGCAAACTGCAATCTTTGCATGTATATGGGGAGGTACTCGCTCCAACTCGGTTTTACAGTGAAATCTGCAGGAACTTTAAACCAGCACTAGGAAACACACTGAGAAACCGGAGAAAAAGTTTCTCCTGTAACCCGTTCACTTTGTGCTAGATGAACGAACGTTCCTCCACATGCTCAGTTCTCAGAGATATTTGTGTGTGAAAGCCATTCTTCCCATAGCTTGTTGGGAACACAGAGTTTATTTTCAGTAGCAAATTGTACTCCATACATATATATGGGGTGTTATTTGCTCCAACTCGGTTTTAGAGTGAAAACTGCAGGAACTTCAAACCGGCACTAGGAAACACACTGAGAAACCAGAGAAAAAATTTCTCCTTAAACCCGTTCCCTTTGAGCTAGATGAACGACCGTCTCTCCACATGCTCAGTTATGAGAGATACGTGTGTTTGAACGCCGTCCTTCACCTAGCTTGTTGGGAACAGAAAGATTCTTTTCAGTTGCAAACTGCAATCTATGCATATATATGGGGTGGTACTCGCTCCAACTCTGTTTTACAGTGAAAACTGTAAGAACATCAAACCAGCACTAGGAAACACACTGAGAAATCAGAGAAAAAGTTTCCCTGCAACCCTTTTCCTTTGTGCTAGGTGAACGAACGTCTCTCCACATGCTCAGTTCTGAGAGATAACTGTGTGTGAAAGCCGTCCTTCACCTAGTTTGTTGGGAACACAGAGGTTCTTTTCAGATGCAAACTGCAATGTATGCATATATATGGGGAGGTACACGCTCCAACTCTGTTTTACACTGAGAACTGCAGGAATTTCAAACCGGCACTAGGAAACACACTGAGAAACCAGAGTTAAAATTTCTTCTGCAACCCGTTCCCTTTGTGGTAGATGAACGAATGTCTCTCCACATGTTAAGTTTTGAAAGATAAGTGTGAGTGAAAGCCGTCCTTCCCCTAGCTTGTTGGGAACACAGAGTTTCTTTTCAGTTGCAAACTGCACTCCATAAATTTATATGGGGTTGTACTCGCTCCAACACGATTTTACATTGAATACTGCAGGAACTTCAAAACGGCACTAGGAAACACACTGAGAAACCAGAGAACAATTTTCTCCTGCAAACCGTTCCCTTAGACCTAGGTGAAAGAACGTCTCTCTACATGCTCATTTCTGAGAGACAAGGGTGTGTGAAAGCCGTCCTTCTCCTAGCTTGTTGGGAACACAAAGTATCTTTTCAGTTGCAATCTGCAATCTTTGCATATATATGGGGAGGTACTCGCTCCAAATCGGTTTTACAGTGAAAACTGAAGGAACATCAAACAGGCACTAGGAAACACACTGAGAAACCAATGAATAACTTTCTCCTGAAACCCGTTCCCTTTGTGCTAGATGAACGAACATCTCTCCGCATTCTCAGTTCTAAGAGGTAAGTGTGTGTGAAAGCCGTCCTTCATATAGCTTGTTGGGAACACAAAGATTGTTTTCAGTTTCAAACTGCAATCTATGCATATATATGGGGAGGTACTCGCTCCAACTCGATTTTACAGTGAAAACTGCAGGAACTTCAAACCGGCACTAGGAAAAACACTGAGAAACCAGAGAAAAATTTTCTCCTACAACCCGTTCCTTTTATGCTAGATGAACGAACGTCTCTCCACATGCTCAGTTCTGAGAGATAAGTGTGTGTGAAAGCCGTCCTTCACCTAGCTTGTTGGGAACACACAGTTTGTTTTCAGTAGCAAACTGTACTCCGTACATATATATGGGGATGTACTATTACCAACTATGTTTTACAGTGAAAACTGCAGGAACTTCAAACCGGCACTAGGAAACACACTGAGAAACCAGGGTATAATTTTCTCCTGGAAACCGTTCCGTATTTGCTAGATGAACGAACCTCTCTTCACATGCTCAGTTCTCAGAGATAAGTGTGTGTGAAAACCGTCCTTCACCTAGCGTGTTGGAAACACAGAGTTTCTTTTCAGTTGCAAACTGAACTCCATTCAGTTATATGGGGTGGTAATAGCTCCATCTCCATTTTACAGTGAAAACTGTAAGAACATACAACCGGCCTTAGGAAACACACTGAGAATCCTGAGAAAAAGTATCTCCTGCAACCCTTTCCCCTTGTGATAGATGAACGAACGTCTATCCACATGCTGATTTCTGAAAGATAACTGTGTGTGAAAGCCGTCCTTCACCTAGCTTGTTGGGAACACAGAGGTTCTTTTAAGTTGCAAACTGCAATCTATGCATATATATGAGGAGGTACACACTCCAACTCGGTTTTACACTGAGAACTGCAGGAATTTCAAACCGGCACTAGGAAACACACTGAGAAACCAGAATTAAAATTTCTCCTGCAACCCGTTCCCTTTGTGGTAGATGAACGAAAGTCTCTCCACATGTTAAGTTTTGAGAGATAAGTGTGAGTGAAAGCCGTCCTTCACCTACCTTGTTGTGAACACAGAGTTTCTTTTCAGTAGCAAACTGTACGCCATACATATATATGGGGCGGTACCCTCTCCAAATAGGTTTTACAGTGAAAACTGCAGGAACTTCAAACCGGCACTAGGAAACACACTGAGAAACCAGAGTAAAATTTCTCCTGCAACCCGTTCCCTTTGTGCTAGATGAACGAACGTCTCTCCACATGCTCAGTTCTCAGAAATAAGTGTGTGTGATAGCCGTCCTTCACCTAGCTTGTTGGGAACACAGAGTTTCTTTTCAGTTGCAAACTGCAATCTTTGCATATATATGGGGAGGTACTCGCTCCAACTCGGTTTTACAGTGAAATCTGCAGGAACTTTAAACCAGCACTAGGAAACACACTGAGAAACCGGAGAAAAATTTTCTTCTGTAACCCGTTCACTTTGTGCTAGATGAACGAACGTTCCTCCACATGATCAGTTCTCAGAGATATTTGTGTGTGAAAGCCATACTTCCCCTAGCTTGTTGGGAACACAGAGTTTATTTTCAGTAGCAAACTGTACTCCATACATACATATGGGGTGTTATTTGCTCCAACTCGGTTTTAGAGTGAAAACTGCATGAACTTCAAACCGGCACTAGGAAACACACTGAGAAACCAGAGAATAAGTTTCTCCTTAAACCCGTTCCCTTTGAGCTAGATGAACGACCGTCTCTCCACATGCTCAGTTATGAGAGATACTTGTGTTTGAACGCCGTCCTTCACCTAGCTTGTTGGGAACAGAAAGATTCTTTTCAGTTGCAAACTGCAATCTATGCATATATATGGGTAGGTACTCGCTCCAACTCGATTTTACAGTGAAAAATGTAAGAACATCAAACCGGCACTAGGAAACACACTGAGAAACCAGAGAAATAGTTTATGCTGCAACCCTTTTCCTTTGTGCTATGTGAACGAACGTCTCTCCACATGCTCAGTTCTGAGAGATAACTGTGTGTGAAAGTCGTCCTTCACCTAGTTTGTTGGGAACACAGAGGTTCTTTTCAGATGCAAACTGCAATCTATGCATATATATGGGGAGGTACACGCTCCAACTCTGTTTTACACTGAGAACTGCAGGAATTTCAAACCGGCACTAGGAAACACACTGAGAAACCAGAGTTAAATTTCTTCTGCAACCCGTTCCATTTGTGGTAAATGAACGAATGTCTCTCCACATGTTAAGTTTTGAAAGATAAGTGTGAGTGAAAGCCGTCCTTCCCCCAGCTTGTTGGGAACACAGAGTTTTTTTCAGTTGCAAACTGCACTCCATAAATTTATATGGGGTGGTCCTCGCTCCAACACGGTTTTACATTGAATACTGCAGGAACTTCAAAACGGCACTAGGAAACACACTGAGAAACCAGAGAACAAGTTTCTCCTGCAACCCGTTCCCTTAGACCTAGGTGAACGAACGTCTCTCTACATGCTCATTTCTGAGAGACAAGGGTGTGTGAAAGCCGTCCTTCACCTAGCTTGTTGGGAACACAAAGTATCTTTTCAGTTGCAATCTGCAATCTTTGCATATATATGGGGAGGTACACGCTCCAACTCGGTTTTACAGTGAAAACTGCAGGAAATTTAAACCAGCACAAGGAAACACATTGAGAATCCGGAGAAAAATTTTCTCCTGCAACCCGTTCCCTTTGTGCTAGATGAACGAAAGTCTGTCCACATGCTCAGTTCTCAGATATATGTGTGTGTGAAAGCCATAATTCCCCTTGCTTGTTGGGAACACAGAGTCCCTTTTCAGTAGCAAACTGTACTCCATACATATATATGGGGTGTTACCAGCTCCAACTCGGTTTTAGAGTGAAAACTGAAGTAACTTCAACCCGGCACTAGGAAACACACTGAGAAACCAGAGAAAAATTTTCTCCTGCAACCCGTTCCCTTTGTGCTAGACGACGATCGTCTCTCCACATGCTCAGTTCTGAGAGGTAAGTGTGTGAAAGCCGTCCTTCACCTAGCTTGAAGGGAACACAGAGTTTCTTTTCAGTAGCAAACTGTACTCCATACATATATATGGGGAGGTACTCTCTCCAACTATGTTTTACAGTGAAAACTGCAGGAACATCAAACCGGCACTAGGAAACACACTGAGAAACCAATGAATAACTTTATCCTGAAACCGGTTCCCTTTGTACTAGATGAACCAACGTCTCTCCACATGCTCAGTTCTGAGAGATAAGTGTGTGTAAAAGCCGTCCTTCACCTAGCTTGTTGGGAACACAAAGTTTCTTTTCAGTTGCAAACTGCAATCTATGCATATATATGGGTAGGTACACGATGCAACTCGGTTTTACAGTGAAAACTGCAGGAACTTTAAACCAGCACTAGGAAACACACTGAGAAACCAGAGAAAAAGTTTCTCCTGCAACCCGTTCCCTTTGTGCTAGATGAACGAACATCTCTCCGCATGCTCAGTTCTGAGAGGTAAGTGTGTGTGAAAGCCGTCCTTCATATAGCTTGTTGGGAACACAAAGATTCTTTTCAGTTTCAAACTGCAATCTATGCATATATATGGGGATGTACTCACTCCAACTCGGTTTTACAGTGATAACTGCAGGAACTTCAAACCGGCACTAGGAAAAACACTGAGAAACCAGAGTAAAATTTCTCCTGCAACCCGTTCCCTTTGTGCTAGATGAACGAACGTCTCTCCACATGCTCAGTTCTGAGAGATAAGTGTGTGTGATAGCCGTCCTTCACCTAGCTTCTTGGGAACACAGAGTTTCTTTTCAGTTGCAAACTGGACTCCATATATTTATATGGGGTGGTCCTCGCTCCAACACTTTTTTACATTGAATAATGCAGGAACTTCAAAACGGCACTAGGAAACACACTGAGAAACCAGAGAAAAAGTTTCTCCTGCAACCCGTTCCCTTTGTGCTAGATGAACGAACGTCTCTCCACATGCTCAGTTCTCAGAAATATTTGTGTGTGAAAGCCATACTTCCCCTAGCTTGTTGAGAACACAGAGTTTATTTTCACTAGCAAACTGTACTCCATACATATATATGGGGTGTTATTAGCTCCAACACTGTTTTAGAGTGAAAACAGCAGGAACTTCAAACCGGCACTAGGAAACACACTGAGAAACCAGAGAAAAAGTTTCTCCTTCAACCTGTTCCCTTTAAGCTAGATGAACGACCGTCTCTCCACATGCTCAGGTATGAGAGATACGTGTGTGTGAACGCCGCACTTCACCTAGCTTGTTGGGAACAGAAAGATACTTTTCTGTTGCAAACTGCAATCTATGCATATATATTGGGAGGTACACACTCCAACTCGGTTTTACAGTGAAAACTGTAAGAACATCAACCCGGCAATAGGAAACACACTGAGAAAACGGAGAAAAAGTTTCTCCTGCAACCCTTTCCCTTTGTGCTAGATGAACGAACGTCTCCCAACATGCTCAGTTCTGAGAGATAACTGTGTGTGAAAGCCGTCCTTCACCCAGTTTGTTGGGAACACAGAGGTTCTTTTCAGATGCAAACTGCAATCTATGCATATATATGAGGAGGTACACGCTCCAACTCGGTTTTACACTGAGAACTGCAGGAATTTCAAACAGGCACTAGTTAACACACTGAGAAACCAGAGTTAAAGTTTCTCCTGCAACACGTTCACTTTGTGGTAGATGAACGAATGCCTCTCCACATGTTAAGTTTTGAGAGATAAGTGTGAGTGAAAGCCGTCTTTCCCCTAGCTTGTTGGGAACACAGAGTTTCTATTCAGTAGCAAACTGTACTCCATACATTTATATGGGGAGGTACTCTCTCCAACTAGGTTTTACAGTGAAAACTGCAGGAACTTCAAACCGGCCCTAGGAAACACTCTGAGAAACCAGAGTAAAACTTTCTCCTGCAACCTGTTCCCTTTGCGCTAGATGAACGAACGTCTCTCCACATGCTCAGTTCTGAGAGATAAGTGTGTGTGATAGCCGTCTTTCACGTAGCTTGTTGGGAACACAGAGTTTCTTTTCATTTGCTAACTGCACTCCATACATTTATATGGGGAGGTCCTCGCTCCAACACGGTTTTACATTGAATACTGCAGGAACTTCAAAACGGCACTAGGAAACACACTGAGAAACCAGAGAACAAGTTTCTCCTGCAACACGTTCCCTTCGACCTAGGTGAACGAACGTCTCTCTACATGCTCATTTCTGAGAGACAAGGCTGTGTGAAAGCCGACCTTCACCTAGCTTGTTGGGAACACAAAGTATCTTTTCAGTTGCAAAGTGCAATCTTTGCATATATATGGGGAGGTACTCGCTCCAACTCGGTTTTACAGTGAAAACTGCAGGAAATTTAAACCAGCACAAGGAAACACACTGAGAAACCGGAGAAAAAGTTTCTCCTGCTAACCGTTCTCTTTGTGCTAGATGAACGAACGTCTCTCCACATGCTCAGTTCTCAGAGATATGTGTGTGTGAAAGCCATACTTCCCCTTGCTTGTTGGGAACACAGAGTTTCTTTTCAGTAGCAAACTGTACTCCATACATATATATGGGGAGGTACTCTCTCCAACTAGGTTTTACAGTGAAAACTGCAGGAACTTTAAACCAGCTCTAGGAAACAAACTGAGAAACCAGAAAAAAAGTTTCTACTGCAAACCTTTCCCTTTGTGCTAGATGAACGAACGTCTCTCCACATGCTCAGTTCTGAGAGGTAAGTGTGTTTGAAAGCCGTCCTTCACCTAGCTTGAAGAGAACACAGAGTTTCTTTTCAGTAGCAAACTGTACTCCATACATATATATGGGGAGGTACTCTCTCCAACTAGGTTTTACAGTGAAAACTGCAGGAACATCAAACAGGCACTAGGAAACACTCTGAGAATCCAATGAATAACTTTCTCCTGAAACCCGTTCCCTTTGTGCTAGATGAACCAACGTCTCTCCACATGCTCAGTTCTGAGAGATAAGTGTGTGTGAAAGCCGTCCTTCACCTAGCTTGTTGGGAACACAAAGTTTCTTTTCAGTTGCAAACTGCAATCTATGCATATATATGGGTAGGTACTCGATGCAACTCGGTTTTACAGTGAAAACTGCAGAAAGTTTAAACCAGCACTAGGAAACACACTGAGAAACCAGAGAAAAAGTTTCTCCTGCAACCCGTTCCCTTTGTGCTAGATGAACGAACATCTCTCCGCATTCTCAATTCTAAGAGGTAAGTGTGTGTGAAAGCCGTCCTTCATATAGCTTGTTGGGAACACACAGTTTCTTTTCAGTAGCAAACTGTACTCCGTACATATATATGGGGATGTACTATCTCCAACTAGGTTTTACAGTGAAAACTGCAGGAACTTCAAACCGGCACTAGGAAACACACTGAGAAACCAGGGTATAATTTTCTCCTGGAAACCGTTCCGTATTTGCTAGATGAACGAACGTCTCTTCACACGCTCAGTTCTCAGAGATAAGTGTGTGTGAAAGCCGTCCTTCACCTAGCTTGTTGGAAACACAGAGTTTCTTTTCAGTTGCAAACTGAACTCCATTCATTTATATGGGGTGGTACTAGCTCCATCTCCATTTTACAGTGAAAACTGTAAGAACATCCAACCGGCCTTAGGAAACACACTGAGAAACCTGAGAAAAAGTTTCTCCTGCAACCCTTTCCCCTAGTGCTAGATGAACGAATGTCTCTCCACATACTGATTTCTGAAAGATAACTGTGTGTGAAAACCGTCCTTCACCTAGCTTGTTGGGAACACAGAGGTTCTTTTCAGTTGCAAACTGCAATGTATGCATATATATGAGGAGGTACACGCTCCAACTAGGTTTTACACTGAGAACTGCAGGAATTTCAAACCGGCACTAGGAAACACACTGAGAAACCAGAGTTAAAATTTCTCCGGCAACACGTTCCCTTTGTGGTAGATGAACGAATGTCTCTCCACATGTTTAGTTTTCAGAGATAAGTGTGAGTGAAAGCCGTCCTTCCCCAAGCTTGTTGGGAACACAGAGTTTCTTTTCAGTAGCAAACTGTATTCCATATATATATATGGGGAGGTACTCTCTCCAACTATGTTTTACAGTGAAAACTTCAGGAACTTCAAACCGGCACTAGGAAACACACTGAGAAACCAGAGTAAAAGTTTCTCCTGCAAACCGTTCCCTTTGTGCTAGATGAACGAACGTCTCTCCACATGCTCAGTTCTGAGAGATAAGTGTGTGTGATAGCCGTCCTTCACCTAGCTTGTTGGGAACACAGAGTTTCTTTTCAGTTGCAAACTGCACTCCATTAATTTATATGGGGTGGTACAACCTCCAACAAGGTTTTACAGTGAATACTGCAGGAACTTCAAAACGGCATTAGGAAACACACTGAGAAACCAGAGAAAAAGTTTCCCCTGCAACCCTTTTCCTTAGACCTAGGTGAACGAACGTCTCTCTACATGCTCATTTCTGAGAGACAAGGGTGTGTACAAGCCGTCCTTCACCTAACTTGTTGGGAACACAAAGTAACTTTTCAGTTGCAAACTGCAATCTTTGTATATATATGGGGAGGTACTCGCTCCAACTCGGTTTTACAGTGAAAATTGCAGTAAATTTAAACCAGCACTAGGAAACACACTGAGAAACCGGAGAAAAAGTTTCTCCTGCAACCCGTTCCCTTTGTGCTAGATGAACGAAAGTCTCTCCACATGCTCAGTTCTCAGAGATAAGTGTGTGTGAAAACCGTCCTTCACCTAGCTTGTTGGAAACACAGAGTTTCTTTCCAGTTGCAAACTGAACTCCATTCATTTATAGGGGTGGTACTAGCTCCATCTCCATTTTACAGTTAAAACTGTAAGAACATCCAACCGGCCTTAGGAAACACACTGAGAAACCTGAGAAAAAATTTCTCCTGCAACCCTTTCCCCTTGTGCTAGATGAACGAACGTCTCTCCACATGCTGATTTCTGAAAGATAACTGTGTGTGAAAGCCGTCCTTCACCTAGCTTGTTGGGAACACAGAGGTTCTTTTCAGTTGCAAACTGCAATCTATGCATATATATGAGGAGGTACACGCTCCAACTCGGATTTACACTGAGAACTGCAGGAATTTCAAACCGACACTAGGAAACACACTGAGAAACCAGAGTTAAAATTTCTCCTGCAACCCGTTCCCTTTGTGGTAGATGAACGAATGTCTCTCCACATGTTAAGTTTTGAGAGATAAGTGTGAGTGAAAGCCGTCCTTCCCCTAGCTTGTTGGGAACACAGAGTTTCTTTTCAGTAGCAAACTGTACTCCATACATATATATGGGGAGGTACACTCTCCAACTAGGTTTTACAGTGAAAACTGCAGGAACTTCAAACCGGCACTAGGAAACACACTGAGAAACCAGAGTAAAAGTTTCCCCTGCAACCAGTTCCCTTTGTGCTAGATGAACGAACGTCTCTCCACATGCTCAGTTCTGAGAGATAAGTGTGTGTGATAGCCGTCCTTCACCTAGCTTGTTGGGAACACAGAGTTTCTTTTCAGTTGCAAACTGCACTCCATACATTTATATGGGGTGGTACTCGCTCCAACACGGTTTTACAGTGAAAACTGCAGGAAATTCAAAACGGCACTAGGAAACACACTGAGAAACCAGAGAAAAAGTTTCCCCTGCAACCCGTTCCCTTAGACCTAGGTGAACGAACGTCTCTCTACATGCTCATTTCTGAGAGACAAGGGTGTGTACAAGCCGTCCTTCACCTAGCTTGCAGGGAACACAAAGTATCTTTTCAGTTGCAAATTGCAATCTTTGCATATATATGGGGAGGTATTCGCACCAACTCGGTTTTACAGTGAAATCTGCAGGAACTTTAAACCAGCACTAGGAAACACACTGAGAAACCAGAGAAAAATTTTCTCCTGCAACCCGTTCCCTTTGAGCTAGATGAACGAACGTTCCTCCACATGATCAGTTCTCAGAGATATTTGTGTGTGAAAGCCTTACTTCCCCTAGCTTGTTGGGAACACAGAGTTTCTTTTCAGTAGCAAACTGTACTCCATACATATATATGGGGTGTTATTTTCTCCAACTCGGTTTTAGAGTGAAAACTGCAGGAACTTCAAACCGGCACTAGGAAACACACTGAGAAACCAGCGAATAAGTTTCTCCTTAAACCCGTTCCCTTTGAGCTAGATGAACGACCGTCTCTCCACATGCTCAGTTATGAGAGATACGTGTGTGTGAATGCCATCCTTCACCTAGCTTGTTGAGAGCAGAAAGATTCTTTTCAGTTGCAAACTGCAATCTATGCATATATATGGGGAGGTACTTGCTCCAACTCGGTTTTACAGTGAAAACTGTAAGAACATCAAACCGGCACTAGGAAACACCCTGAGAAACCTGAGAAAAAGTTTCTCCTGCAACCTTTTCCCTTTGTGCTAGATGAACGAACGTCTCTCCACATGCTCAGTTCTGAGAAAAAACTGTGTGTGAAAGCCGTCCTTCACCTAGTTTGTTGGGAACACAGAGGTTCTTTTCACATGCAAACTGCAATCTATGCATATATATGAGGAGGTACACGCTCCAACTCGGTTTTACACTGAGAACTGCAGGAATTTCAAACCGGCACTAGGAAACACACTGAGAAACCAGAGTTAAAATTTCTCCTGCAACCCGTTCCCATTGTGGTAGATGAACGAATGTCTCTTCACATGTTCAGTTTTGAGAGATAAGTGTGAGTGAAAGCCGTACTTCCCCTGTCTTGTTCGGAACACAGAAATTCTTTTCAGTAGCAAAATGTACTCCATACTTATATATGGGGAGGTACTCTCTCCAACTAGGTTTTACAGTGAAAACTGCAGGAACTTCAAACCGGCACTAGGAAACACACTGAGAAACCAGAGTAAAAGTTTCTCCTGCAACCCGTTCCCTTTGTGCTAGATGAACGAACGTCTCTCCACATGCTTATTTCTGAGAGACATGGCTGTGTGAAAGCCGTTCTTCACCTAGCTTGTTGGGAACACAAAGTATCTTTTCAGTTGCAAACTGTAATCTTTGCATATATATGGGGAAGTACTTGCTCAAACTCGGTTTTACAGTGAAATCTGCAGGAACTTTAAACAAGCACTAGGAAACACACTGAGAGACCGGAGAAAAAGTTTCCCCTGCAACCCGTTCCCTTTGTGCTAGATGAACGAAAGTCTCTCCACATGCTCTGTTCTCAGAGATATGTGTGTGTGAAAGCCATACTTCCCCTAGCTTGTTGGGAACACAGAATTTCTTTTCAGTAGCAAACTTTACTCCATACATATATATGGGGAGGTACTCTCTCCAAATAGGTTTTACAGTGAAAACTGCAGGAACTTCAAATCGGCACTAAGAAACACACTGAGAAACCAGAGAAAAATTTCTCCTGCAACCCGTTCCCTTTGACCTAGATGAACGAACGTCTCTCCACATGGTCAGTTCTGAGAGACATGTGTGTGTGAAAGCTGTCTTTCACCTAGCTTGTTTCGGACACAAAGATTCTTTTCAGATGCAAACTGCAATCTATGCATATATATGGGGAGGTACTCGCTCCAACTCGGTTTTACAGTGAAAACTGCTGGAAATTCAAACCGTCACTAGGAAAAACACTGAGAAACCAGAGAAATAGTTTATCCTGCAACCCGTTCCCTTTGTGCTAGATGAACGAACGTCTCTCCACATGCTCAGTTCTCAGAGATATCTGTGTGTGAAAGCCATACTTCCCCTATCTTGTTGGGAACACAGAGATTCTTTTCTTTAGCAAACTGTACTCCATACATATATATGGGGTGTTACTAGCTCCAACTCGGTTTTAGAGTGAAAACTGAAGGAACTTCAACCCGGCACTAGGAAACACACTGAGAAACCAGAGTAAAAGTTTCCCCTGCAAACCGTTCCCTTTGTGTTAGATGAACGAAAGTCTTTCCACATCCTCAGTTCTCAGAGATAAGTGTGTGTGAAAGCTGTCCTTCAACTAGCTTGTTGGGAACACGGAGTTTCTTTTCAGTAGCAAACTGCACTCCATACATTTATATGGGGAGGAACTCGCTCCGACTCAGTTTAACAGTAAAAACTGCAGGAAATTCAAACTGGCACTAGGAAACACACTGAGAACCAGAGTAAAAATTTCTCCTGCCACTCGTTCCCTTTGTGCTAGATGAACGAACGTCTCTCCACATGCTCAGTTCTCAGAGATACGTGTGTGTGAAAGCCAAACTTCCTCTCGCTTGTTAGGAACACAGAGTATCTTTTCAGTAGCAAACTGCACTCCATACATTTATATGGGGTGGTAATCGCTCCAGCCTCTTTTTACAGTGAAAACTGCAGGAACTTCAAACCGGCAGTAGGAAACACACTGAGAAACCAGAGAAAAAGTTTCTCCTGCAACCCGTTCCCTTTGTGCTAGATGAACGAACGTCTCTCCACATGCTCAGTTACGAGAGATAAGTGTGTGTGAAAGCCGTCCTTCACCTAGCTTGTTGGGAACACAAAGTTTCTTTTCAGTTGCAAACTGCAATCAATGCATATATATGGGGAAGTACTCGCTCCAACTCGGTTTTACAGAGAAAACTGCTGGAAATTCAAACCAGCACTAGGAAACACATTGAGAAACCGGAGAAAAAGCTTCTCCTGGAACCCATTTCCTTTGTGCTAGATGAACGAACGTCTCTCCACATGCTCAGTTCTGAGGGATATGTGTGTGTGAAAGCCGTACTTCACCAAGCTTGTTGGGAACACAGAGGTTCTTTTCAGTTGCAAACTGCAAACTATGCATATTTATGAGGAGGTACAAGCTCCAACTCTGTTTTACACTGAGAAATGCAGGAACTTCAAACCGGCTCTAAGAAACACACTGAGAAACCAGAGTTAAAATTTCTCCTGCAACCCGTTCCCTTTGTGGTAGATGAACGAATGTATCTTCACATGTTCAGTTTTGAGAGATAAGTATGAGTGAAAGCCGTCCATCCACTAGTTTGTTGGGAACACAGAGTTTCTTTTCAATAGCAAATTGTACTCCATACATATATATGGGGAGGTACACTCTCCAACTAGGTTTTACAGTGAAAACTGCAGGAACTTCAAACCGGCACTAGGAAACACACTGAGAAACCAGAGTAAAAGTTACTCCTGCAACCCGTTCCCTTTGTGCTAGATGAACGAACGTCTCTCAACATGCTCAGTTCTCAGAGATAAGTGTGTGTGAAAGCCAAACTTCCCCTCGCTTGTTAGGAACACAGAGTACCTTTTCAGTAGCAAAATGCACTCCATACATTTATATTGGGTGGTAATCGCTCCAGCCTGGTTTTAAAGTGAAAACTGCAGGAACTTCAAACCGGCAGTAGGAAACACACTGAGAAACCAGAGAAAAAGTTTCTCCTGCAACCCGTTCCCTTTGTGCTAGATGAACGAACGTCTCTCCACATGCTCAGTTCTCACAGATATGTGTGTGTGAAAGCCGTCCTTCACCTAGCTTGTTGGGAACACAGAGGTCCTTTTCAGTTGCAAACTGCAATCTATGCATGTATATGAGGAGGTACACGCTCCAACTCGGTTTTACAGTGAAAACTGCAGGAACTTCAAACCGTCAATAGGAAACACACTGAGAAACTGGAGAAAAAGATTCTCCTGCCACCCGTTCCCTTTGTGCTAGATGAACGAACGTCTCTCCACATGCTCAGTTCTGAGAGATAAGTGTGTGTGAAAGCCATATTTCCCCTAGCTTGTTGGGAACACAGAGTTTCTTTAAGTAGCAAAATGTACTCCATACATATTTATGGGGTGTTACTAGCTCCAACTCGGTTTTAGAGTGAAAACTGAAGGAACTTCAAACCGGCACTAGGAAACACACTGAGAAACCAGAGAAAAAGTTTCTCCTGCAACCGTTTCCCTTTGTGCTAGACGAACGATCGTCTCTCCACATGCTCAACTATGAGAGATAAGTGTGTGTGAACGCCGTTCTTCACCTAGCTTGTTGGGAACACGTAGTTTCCTTTCAGTAGCAAACTGCACTCCATACATTTATATGGGGAGGTACTCGCTCCGACTCGGTTTAACAGTGAAAACTGCAGGAAATTCAAACCGGCACAAGGAATCACACTGAGAACCAGAGTAAAAATTTCTCCTGCAACCCGTTCCCTTTGTGCTAGATGAACAAACGTCTCTCCACATGCTCAGTTCTCAGAGATAAGTGTGTGTGAAAGCCATACTTCAACTAGCTTGTTAGGAACACAGAGTTTCTTTCCAGTTGCAAACTGCACTCCATACATTTATATGGGGTGGTACAAGCTCCATCTCCATTTTACAGTGAAAACAGTAGGAACTTCAAATCGGCACTAGGAAACCCACTGAGAAACCTGAGAAAAAGTTTCTCCTGCAACCCTTTCCCTTTGTGCTAGATGAACGAACGTCTCTCCACATGCTCAGTTCTCAGAGATAATTGTGTGTGAAAGCCGTACTTCACATAGCTTGTTGGGAACACGGAGTTTTTTTTCAGTAGCCAATTGTACTCCATACATATATATGGGGAGGTACACGCTCCAACACGATTTTACAGTGAAAACTGCAGGAACTTTAAACCAGCACTAGGAAACACACTGAGAAACCTGAGAAAAAGTTTCTCCTGCAACCCTTTCCCTTTGTGCTAGATGAACGAACGTCTCTCCACATGTTCAGTTTTGAGAGAAAAGTGTGTGTGAAAGCAGTCCTTTCCCTAGCTTGTTGGGAACACAGAGTTTCTTTTCAGTAGCCAATTGTACTCCATACATATATATGGGGAGGTACACGCTCCAACACGATTTTACAGTGAAAACTGCAGGAACTTTAAACCAGCACTAGGAAACACACTGAGAAACCAGAAAAAAAGTTTCTATTGCATCCCGTTCCCTTTGTGCTAGATGAACGAACATCTCTCCACATGCTCAGTTCTGAGAGGTAAGTGTGTGTAAAAGCCGTACTTCACCTAGCTTGTAGGGAACACAAAGATTCTTTTCAGTTGAAAACTGCAATCTATGCATATATATGGGGAGGTACTCGCTCCAACTCGGTTTTACAGTGAAGACTGCAGGAACTTCAAACAGGCACTAGGAAAAACACTGAGAAACCAGAGAAAAAGTTTCTCCTGCCACCCGTTCCCTTTGTGCTAGATGAACGAACGTCTATCCACATGCTCAGTTCACAGATATATGTGTGTGTAAAAGCCATACTTCCTCTAGCTTGTTGGGAACACAGAGACTTTTTTCAGTAGCAAACTGTACTCCATACATATATATGGGGTGTTACAAGCTCCAACTCATTTTTAGAGTGAAAACTGCAGGAACTTCAAACCGGCACTAGGAAACACACTGAGAAACCAGAGAAAAAGTTTCTCCTGCAAACCGTTCCCTTTGTGCTAGATGAACGAACGTCTCTCCACATGCTCAATTCTCAGAGATAAGTGTGTGTGAAAGCCGTCTTTAACCTAGCTTGTTGGGAACACAGAATTTCTTTTAAGTTGCAAACTGCACTCCATACATTTATATGGGGTGGTACTCGCTCCAACTTGGTTTTACAGTGAAAACTGCAGGAACCTCTTAAACGGCACTAGGAAACACACTGAGAAACCAGAGAAAAAGTTTCTCCTGCTACCCGTTCCCTTTTTGCTAGATGAACGAACGTCTCTCCACTTGCTCAGTTCTGAGAGATAAGTGTGTGTTAAAGCTGTCCTTCAAATAGCTTGTTGGGAACCCATAGTTTCTTTTCAGTTGCAAACGGCAATCTATGCATATATATGGTGAGGTACAGGCTCCAACTCGGTTTTACAGTGAAAACTGCAGGAACTTTAAACCAGCACTAGGAAACACACTGAGAAACCGGAGAAAAACTTTCTCCTGCAAACCGTTCCCTTTGTGCTAGATGAACGAACGTCTCTCCAAATGCTCAGTTCTCAGAGATAACTGTGTGTGAAAGCCTTAATTCCCCTAGCTTGTTAGGAACACAGAGTTTCTTTTCAGTAGCAAACTGCACTCCATATATTTATATGGGGTGGTAATCGCTCCAGCCTGGTTTTACAGTGAAAACTGCAGGAACTTCAAACCGGCAGTAGGAAACACACTGAGAAACCAGAGAAAAAGTTTCTTCTGCAACCCGTTCCCTTTGTGCTAGATGAACGAACGTCTCTCCACATGCTCAGTTATGAGAGATAAGTGTGTGTGAAAGCCGTCCTTCACTTAGCTTGTTGGGAACACAAAGTTTCTTTTCAGTTGCAAACTGCAATCAATGCATATATATGGGGAGGTACTCGGTCCAATTCGGTTTTACAGAGAAAACTTCTGGAAATTCAAACCAGCACTAGGAAACACATTGAGAACCCGGAGATAAAGCTTCCCCTGGAACCCTTTTCTTTGTGCTAGATGAACGAACGTCTCACCACATGCTCAGTTCTGAGAGATATGTGTGTGTGAAAGCCGTACTTCAACAAGCTTGTTGGGAACACAGAGGTTCTTTTCAGTTGCAAACTGCAAACTATGCATATGTATGAGGAGGTACACGCTCAAACTCTGTTTTACACTGAGAACTGCAGGAACTTCAAACCGGCACTAAGAAACACACTGAGAAACCAGAGATAAAATTTCTCCTGCAAGCCGTTCCCTTTGTGGTAGATGAACGAATGTCTCTCCACATGTTTTGTTTTGAGAGATAAGTGTGAGTGAAAGCCGTCCATCCCCTTGCTTGTTGGGAACACAGAGTTTCTTTTCAATAGCAAATTGTACTCCATACATATATATGGGGAGTTACTCTCTCCAACTAGGTTTTACAGTGAAAACTGCAGGAACTTCAAACCGGCACTAGGAAACACACTGACAAACCAGAGTTAAAGTTACTCCTTCAACCCGTTCCCTTTGTGCTAGATGAACGAACGTCTCTCCACATGCTCAGGTCTCAGAGATAAGTGTGTGTGAAAGCCAAACTTCCCCTCGCTTGTTAGGAACACAGAGTATCTTTTCAGTAGCAAACTGCACTCCATACATTTATATGGGGTGGTAATCGCTCCAGCCTGGTTTTACAGTGAAAACTGCAGGAACTTCAAACCGGCAGTAGGAAACACACTGAGAAACCAGAGAAAAAGTTTCTCCTGCAACCCGTTCCCTTTGTGCTAGATGAACGAACGTCTCTCCACATGCTCAGTTATGAGAGATAAGTGTGTGTGAAAGTCATTCTTCAACTAGCTTGTTGGGAACACAAAGTTTCTTTTCAGTTGCAAACTGCAATCAATGCATATATATGGGGAGGTACTCGCTCCAACTCGGTTTTACAGAGAAAACTGCTGGAAATTCAAACCAGCACTAGGAAACACATTGAGAAACCGGAGAAAAAGCTTCCCCTGGAACCCGTTTCCTTTGTGCTAGATGAACGAACGTCTCTCCACATGCTCAGTTCTGAGAGGTAAGTGTGTGTGAAAGCCGTCCTTCAACTAGCTTGTTGGGAACACACAGTATCTTTTCAGTAGCAAACTGTACTCCATACATATATATGGGGAGGTACTATCTCCAACTAGGTTTTACAGTGAAAACTGCAGGAACTTCAACCCGGCACTAAGAAACACAAAAATAAACCAGAGTAAAATTTTCTCCTGGAACCATTTCCCTTTGTGCTAGATGAACGAACGTCTCTTCACATGCTCAGTTATCACAGATATGTGTGTGTGAAAGCCGTCCTTCACCTAGCTTGTTGGGAACACAGAGGTCCTTTTCAGTTGCAAACTGCAATCTATGCATGTATATGAGGAGGTACACGCTCCAACTCGGTTTTACACTGAGAACTGCAGGAACTTCAAACTGTCACTAGAAAACACACTGAGAAACCGGAGAAAAAGATTCTCCTGCCACCCGTTCCCTTTGTGCTAGATGAACGAACGTCTCTCCACATGCTCAGTTCTGAGAGATAAGTGTGTGTGAAAGCCATATTTCCCCTAGCTTGTTGGGAACACAGAGTTTCTTTAAGTAGCAAAATGTACTCCATACATATATATGGGGTGTTACTAGCTCCAACTCGGTTTTAGAGTGAAAACTGAAGGAACTTCAAACCGGCACTAGGAAACACACTGAGAAACCAGAGAAAAAGTTTCTCCTGCAACCGGTTCCCTTTGTGCTAGACGAACGATCGTCTCTCCACATGCTCAACTATGAGAGATAAGTGTGTGTGAACGCCGTTCTTCACCTAGCTTGTTGGGAACACGTAGTTTCCTTTCAGTAGCAAACTGCACTCCATACATTTATATGGGGAGGTACTCGCTCCGACTCGGTTTAACAGTGAAAACTGCAGGAAATTCAAACCGGCACAAGGAATCACACTGAGAACCAGGGTAAAAATTTCTCCTGCAACCCGTTCCCTTTGTGCTAGATGAACAAACGTCTCTCCACATGCTCAGTTCTCAGAGATAAGTGTGTGTGAAAGCCATAATTCCTCTAGCTTCATAGGAAAACAGAGTTTCTTTGCATTTGCAAACTGCACTCCATACATTTATATGGGGTGGTACAAGCTCCATCTCCATTTTACAGTGAAAACTGTAGTAACTTCAAACCGGCACTAGGAAACCCACTGAGAAACCTGACAAAAAGTTTCTCCTGCAACCCTTTCCCTTTGTGCTAGATGAACGAACGTCTCTCCACAAGCTCAGTTCTCAGAGATAATTGTGTGTGAAAGCCGTACTTTACATAGCTTGTTGGGAACACGGAGTTTCTTTTCAGTAGCAAACTGCACTCCATACATTTACATAGGGAAGTACTCGCTCCGACTCGGTTTAACAGTGAAAACTGCAGGAAATTCAAACCGGCACTAGGAAACACACTGAGAACCAGAGTAAAAATTTCTCTTGCAAAAAGTTCCCTTTGTGCTAGATGAACGAACGTCTCTCCACATGCTCAGTTCTCACAGATAAGTGTGTGTGAAAGCCATACTTCACCTAGCTTGTTAGGAACACATAGTTTCTTTTAAGTTTCAAACAGCACTCCATACATTTATATGGGGTGGTACTCGCTGCAACCTGATTTTACAGTGAAAACTGCAGGAACTTCAAACCGGCACTAGGAAACACACTGAGAAACCTGAGAAAAAGTTTCTCCTGCAACCCTTTCCCTTTGTGCTAGATGAACGAACGTCTCTCCACATGAACAGTTTTGAGAGAAAAGTGTGTGTGAAAGCAGTCCTTTCCCTAGCTTGTTGGGAACACAGAGTTTCTTTTCAGTAGCAAATTGTACTCCATACATATATATGGGGAGGTACACGCTCCAACACGATTTTACAGTGAAAACTGCAGGAACTTTAAACGAGCACTAGGAAACACACTGAGAAACCAGAAAAAAAGTTTCTACTGCATCCCGTTCCCTTTGTGCTAGATGAACGAACATCTCTCCACATGCTCAGTTCTGAGAGGTAAGTGTGTGTAAAAGCCGTCCTTCACCTAGCTTGTAGGGAACACAAAGATTCTTTTCAGTTGAAAACTGCAATCTATGCATATATATGGGGAGGTACTCGCTCCAACTCGGTTTTACAGTGAAGACTGCAGGTACTTCAAACAGGCACTAGGAAAAACACTGAGAAACCAGAGAAAAAGTTTCTCCTGCAACCCGTTCCCTTTGTGCTAGATGAACGAAAGTCTCTCCACATGCTCAGTTATGAGAGATAAGTGTGTGTGAAAGCCATACTTCACCTAGCTTGTTTGGAACACATAGTTTCTTTTAAGTTGCAAACTGCAATCAATGCATATATATGGGGAGGTACTCGCTCCAACTCGGTTTTACAAAGAAAACTGCTGGAAATTCAAACCAGCACTAGGAAACACATTGAGAAACCGGAGAAAAAGCTTCTCCTGGAACCCGTTTCCTTTGTGCTAGATGAACGAACGTCTCTCCACATGCTCAGTTCTGAGAGGTAAGTGTGTGTGAAAGCCGTCCTTCAACTAGCTTGTTGGGAACACACAGTTTCTTTTCAGTAGCAAACTGTACTCCATACATATATATGGGGAGGTACTATCTCCAACTAGGTTTTACAGTGAAAACTGCAGGAACTTCAAACCGGCACTAGGAAACACACAAAGAAACCAGAGTAAAATTTTCTCCTGGAACCAGTTCCCTTTGTGCTAGATGAACGAACGTCTCTTCACATGCTCAGTTATCACAGATATGTGTGTGTGAAAGCCGTCCTTCACCTAGCTTGTTGGGAACACAGAGGTCCTTTTCAGTTGCAAACTGCAATCTATGCATGTATATGAGGAGGTACACGCTCCAACTCGGTTTTACACTGAGAACTGCAGGAACTTCAAACCGTCACTAGGAAACACACTGAGAAACCGGAGAAAAAGATTCTCCTGCCACCCGTTCCCTTTGTGCTAGATGAACGAACGTCTCTCCACATGCTCAGTTCTGAGAGATAAGTGTGTGTGAAAGCCATATTTCCCCTAGCTTGTTGGGAACACAGAGTTTCTTTAAGTAGCAAAATGTACTCCATACATATATATGGGGTGTTACTAGCTCCAACTCGGTTTTAGAGTGAAAACTGAAGGAACTTCAAACCGGCACTAGGAAACACACTGAGAAACCAGAGAAAAAGTTTCTCCTGCAACCGGTTCCCTTTGTGCTAAACGAACGATCGTCTCTCCACATGCTCAACTATGAGAGATAAGTGTGTGTGAATGCCGTTCTTCACCTAGCTTGTTGGGAACACGTAGTTTCCTTTCAGTAGCAAACTGCACTCCATACATTTATATGGGGAGGTACTCGCTCCGACTCGGTTTAACAGTGAAAACTGCAGGAAATTCAAACCGGCACAAGGAATCACACTGAGAACCAGAGTAAAAATTTCTCCTGCAACCCGTTCCTTTTGTGCTAGATGAACAAACGTCTCTCCACATGCTCAGTTCTCAGAGATAAGTGTGTGTGAAAGCCATACTTCCTCTAGCTTCATAGGAACACAGAGTTTCTTTCCAGTTGCCAACTGCACTCCATACATTTATATGGGGTGGTACAAGCTCCATCTCCATTTTACAGTGAAAACTGTAGTAACTTCAAACCGGCACTAGGAAACCCACTGAGAAACCTGAGAAAAAGTTTCTCCTGCAACCCTTTCCCTTTGTGCTAGATGAACGAACGTCTCTCCACATGCTCAGTTCTGAGAGATAAGTGTGTGTGAAAGCCTTCCTTCACCTAGCTTGTTGGGAACACACAGTTTCTTAACAGTTGCAAACTGCAATCTATGCATATATATGGGTAGGTACACGCTCCAACTCGGTTTTACACTGAGAACTGCAGGAACTTCAAACCGGCACTATTAAACACACTGAGAATCCAGAGTTAAAATTTCTCCTGCAACCCTTTCCCTTTGTGCTAGATGAACAAACGTCTCTCCACATGCTCAGTTCTCAGAGATAAGTGTGTGTGAAAGCCATAATTCCTCTAGCTTCATAGGAAAACAGAGTTTCTTTGCATTTGCAAACTGCACTCCATACATTTATATGGGGTGGTACAAGCTCCATCTCCATTTTACAGTGAAAACTGTAGTAACTTCAAACCGGCACTAGGAAACCCACTGAGAAACCTGACAAAAAGTTTCTCCTGCAACCCTTTCCCTTTGTGCTAGATGAACGAACGTCTCTCCACAAGCTCAGTTCTCAGAGATAATTGTGTGTGAAAGCCGTACTTTACATAGCTTGTTGGGAACACGGAGTTTCTTTTCAGTAGCAAACTGCACTCCATACATTTACATAGGGAAGTACTCGCTCCGACTCGGTTTAACAGTGAAAACTGCAGGAAATTCAAACCGGCACTAGGAAACACACTGAGAACCAGAGTAAAAATTTCTCTTGCAAAAAGTTCCCTTTGTGCTAGATGAACGAACGTCTCTCCACATGCTCAGTTCTCACAGATAAGTGTGTGTGAAAGCCATACTTCACCTAGCTTGTTAGGAACACATAGTTTCTTTTAAGTTTCAAACAGCACTCCATACATTTATATGGGGTGGTACTCGCTGCAACCTGATTTTACAGTGAAAACTGCAGGAACTTCAAACCGGCACTAGGAAACACACTGAGAAACCTGAGAAAAAGTTTCTCCTGCAACCCTTTCCCTTTGTGCTAGATGAACGAACGTCTCTCCACATGTTCAGTTTTGAGAGAAAAGTGTGTGTGAAAGCAGTCCTTTCCCTAGCTTGTTGGGAACACAGAGTTTCTTTTCAGTAGCAAATTGTACTCCATACATATATATGGGGAGGTACACGCTCCAACACGATTTTACAGTGAAAACTGCAGGAACTTTAAACGAGCACTAGGAAACACACTGAGAAACCAGAAAAAAAGTTTCTACTGCATCCCGTTCCCTTTGTGCTAGATGAACGAACATCTCTCCACATGCTCAGTTCTGAGAGGTAAGTGTGTGTAAAAGCCGTCCTTCACCTAGCTTGTAGGGAACACAAAGATTCTTTTCAGTTGAAAACTGCAATCTATGCATATATATGGGGAGGTACTCGCTCCAACTCGGTTTTACAGTGAAGACTGCAGGTACTTCAAACAGGCACTAGGAAAAACACTGAGAAACCAGAGAAAAAGTTTCTCCTGCAACCCGTTCCCTTTGTGCTAGATGAACGAAAGTCTCTCCACATGCTCAGTTATGAGAGATAAGTGTGTGTGAAAGCCATACTTCACCTAGCTTGTTTGGAACACATAGTTTCTTTTAAGTTGCAAACTGCAATCAATGCATATATATGGGGAGGTACTCGCTCCAACTCGGTTTTACAAAGAAAACTGCTGGAAATTCAAACCAGCACTAGGAAACACATTGAGAAACCGGAGAAAAAGCTTCTCCTGGAACCCGTTTCCTTTGTGCTAGATGAACGAACGTCTCTCCACATGCTCAGTTCTGAGAGGTAAGTGTGTGTGAAAGCCGTCCTTCAACTAGCTTGTTGGGAACACACAGTTTCTTTTCAGTAGCAAACTGTACTCCATACATATATATGGGGAGGTACTATCTCCAACTAGGTTTTACAGTGAAAACTGCAGGAACTTCAAACCGGCACTAGGAAACACACAAAGAAACCAGAGTAAAATTTTCTCCTGGAACCAGTTCCCTTTGTGCTAGATGAACGAACGTCTCTTCACATGCTCAGTTATCACAGATATGTGTGTGTGAAAGCCGTCCTTCACCTAGCTTGTTGGGAACACAGAGGTCCTTTTCAGTTGCAAACTGCAATCTATGCATGTATATGAGGAGGTACACGCTCCAACTCGGTTTTACACTGAGAACTGCAGGAACTTCAAACCGTCACTAGGAAACACACTGAGAAACCGGAGAAAAAGATTCTCCTGCCACCCGTTCCCTTTGTGCTAGATGAACGAACGTCTCTCCACATGCTCAGTTCTGAGAGATAAGTGTGTGTGAAAGCCATATTTCCCCTAGCTTGTTGGGAACACAGAGTTTCTTTAAGTAGCAAAATGTACTCCATACATATATATGGGGTGTTACTAGCTCCAACTCGGTTTTAGAGTGAAAACTGAAGGAACTTCAAACCGGCACTAGGAAACACACTGAGAAACCAGAGAAAAAGTTTCTCCTGCAACCGGTTCCCTTTGTGCTAAACGAACGATCGTCTCTCCACATGCTCAACTATGAGAGATAAGTGTGTGTGAATGCCGTTCTTCACCTAGCTTGTTGGGAACACGTAGTTTCCTTTCAGTAGCAAACTGCACTCCATACATTTATATGGGGAGGTACTCGCTCCGACTCGGTTTAACAGTGAAAACTGCAGGAAATTCAAACCGGCACAAGGAATCACACTGAGAACCAGAGTAAAAATTTCTCCTGCAACCCGTTCCCTTTGTGCTAGATGAACAAACGTCTCTCCACATGCTCAGTTCTCAGAGATAAGTGTGTGTGAAAGCCATACTTCCTCTAGCTTCATAGGAACACAGAGTTTCTTTCCAGTTGCCAACTGCACTCCATACATTTATATGGGGTGGTACAAGCTCCATCTCCATTTTACAGTGAAAACTGTAGTAACTTCAAACCGGCACTAGGAAACCCACTGAGAAACCTGAGAAAAAGTTTCTCCTGCAACCCTTTCCCTTTGTGCTAGATGAACGAACGTCTCTCCACAAGCTCAGTTCTCAGAGATAATTGTGTGTGAAAGCCGTACTTCACATAGATTGTTGGGAACACGGAGTTTCTTTTCAGTAGCAAACTGCACTCCATACATTTATATGGGGAAGTACTCGCTCCGACTCGTTTTAACTGTGAAAACTGCAGGAAATTCAAACCGGCACTAGGAAACACACTGAGAACCAGAGTAAAAATTTCTCCTGCAAACAGTTCCCTTTGTGCTAGATGAACGAACGTCTCTCCACATGCTCAGTTCTCACAGATAAGTGTGTGTGAAAGCCATAATTCCCCTAGCTTTTTAGGAACACATAGTTTCTTTTAAGAAGCAAACAGCACTCCATACATTTATATGGGGTGGTACTGGCTGCAACCTGGTTTTACAGTGAAAACTGCAGGAACTTCAAACCGGCACTAGGAAACACACTGAGAAACCTGAGAAAAAGTATCTCCTGCAACCCTTTCCCTTTGTGCTAGATGAACGAACGTCTCTCCACATGCTCAGTTCTGAGAGGTAAATGTGTGTGAAAGCCGTACTTCACCTAGCTTGTTGGGAACACACAGTTTCTTAACAGTTGCAAACTGCAATCTATGCATATATATGGGTAGGTACACGCTCCAACTCGGTTTTACACTGAGAACTGCAGGAACTTCAAACCGGCACTATTAAACACACTGAGAATCCAGAGTTAAAATTTCTCCTGCAACCCGTTCCCTTTGTGCTAGGTGAACGAATATCTCTCCACATGTTCAGTTTTGAGGGATAAATGTGTGTGAAAGCCGTCATTCCCGTAGCTTGTTGGGAACACAGAGTATCTTTTCAGTAGCAAACAGTACTCCATACATATATATGGGGAGATACACTCTCCAACTAGGTTTTACAGTGAAAACGGCAGGAACTTCAAACCGGCACTAGGAAACACACTGAGAATCCAGAGTAAAAGTTTCTCCTGCAAACCGTTCCCTTTGTGCTAGATGAACGAAAGTCTCTACACATGCTCAGTTCTGAGAGATAAGTGTGTGTGAAAGCCGTCCTTCACCTAGCTTGTTGGGAACACAGAGTTTCTTTTCATTTGCAAACTGCACTCCATACATTTATATGGGGTAGTACTCGCTCCAACACGATTTTACAGTGAAAACTGCAGGAACTTTAAACCAGCACTAGGAAACAAACTGAGAAACCAGAAAAAAAATTCTACTGCATCCCGTTCCCTTTGTGCTAGATGAACGAACATCTCTCCACATGCTCAGTTCTCAGAGGTAAGTGTGTGTAAAAGCCGTCCTTCACCTAGCTTGTAGGGAACAAAAAGATTCTTTTCAGTTGAAAACTGCAATCTATGCATATATATGGGGAGGTACTCGCTCCAACTCGGTTTTACAGTGAAGACTGCAGGAACTTCAAACCGGCACTAGGAAAAACACTGAGAAACCAGAGATAAAGTTTCTCCTGCCACCCGTTCCCTTTGTGCTAGATGAACGAAAGTCTATCCACATGCTCAGTTCTCAGAGATATGTGTGTGTAAAAGCCATACTTCCCCTAGCTTGTTGGGAACACAGAGATTTTTTTCAGTAGCAAACTCTACTCCATACATATATATGGGGTGTTACAAACTCCAACTCCTTTTTAGAGTGAAAACTGCAGGAACTTCAAACCGGCACTAGGAAACACACTGAGAAACCAGAGAAAAAGTTTCTCCTGCAAACCGTTCCATTTGTGCTACATGAACGAACGTCTCTCCACATGCTCAGTTCTCAGAGTTAAGTGTGTGTGAAAGCCGTCTTTAACCTAGCTTGTTGGGAACACAGAGTTTCTTTTAAGTTGCAAACTGCACTCCATACATTTATATGGGGTGGTACTCGCTCCAAATCGGTTTTACAGTGAAAACTGCAGGAACCTCAAAACGGCACTAGGAAACACACTGAGAAACCAGAGAAAAAGTTTCTCCTGCAACCCGTTCCATTTGACCTACATGAACGAACTTCTCTCCACATGCTCAGTTCTGAGAGACAAGTGTGTGTGAAAGCCGTACTTCAACTAGCTTGTTGGGAACACAAAGTATCTTTTCAGTTGCAAACTGCAATCTATGCATATATATGGTGAGGTACAGGCTCCAAATCGGTTTTACAGTGAAAACTGCAGAAACTTTAAACCAGCACTAGGAAACACACTGAGAAATCGGAGAAAAAATTTCTCCAGCAAACCGTTCCCTTTGTGCTAGATGAACGAACGTCTCTCCAAATGCTCAGTTCTCAGAGATAACTGTGTGTGAAAGCCTTAATTCCCCTAGCTTGTTAGGAACACAGAGATTCTTTTCAGTAGCCAACTGCACTCCATACATTTATATGGGGTGGTACTCGCTCCAACCTCTTTTTACAGTGAAAACTGCAGGAACTTCAAACCGGCACTAGGAAACACACTGAGAAACCAGAGAAAAAGTTTCCGCAGCAAACCGTTCCCTTTGTGCTAGATGAACGAACGTCTCTCCACATGCTCAGTTCTGAGAGGTAAGTGTGTGTGAAAGCCGTCCTTCAACTAGCTTGATGGGTACACACAGTTTGTTTTCAGTAGCAAACTGTACTCCATACATATATATGGGGATGTACTATCTCCAACTAGGTTTTACAGTGAAAACTGCAGGAAATTCAAACCGGCACTAGGAAACACACAAAGAAACCAGAGAAAAAGTTTCTCCTGCAACCGGTTCCCTTTGTGCTAGATGAACGAACGTCTCTCCAAATGCTCAGTTCTCAGAGATAACTGTGTGTGAAAGCCTTAATTCCCCTAGCTTGTTGGGAACACAGAGGTCCTTTTCAGTTGCAAACTGCAATCTATGCATGTATATGAGGAGGTACACGCACCAACTCGGTTTTACACTGAGAACTGCAGGAACTTCAAACCGTCACTAGGAAACACACTGAGAAACCGTAGAAAAAGATTCTCCTGCCACCCGTTCCCTTTGTGCTAGATGAACGAACGTCTCTCAACATGCTCAGTTCTGAGAGATAAGTGTGTGTGAAAACCATATTTCCCCTAGCTTGTTGGGAACACAGAGTTTCTTTAAGTAGCAAAATGTACTCCATACATATATATGGGGTGTTACTAGCTCCAACTCGGTTTTAGAGTGAAAACTGAAGGAACTTCAAACCGGCACTTGGAAACACACTGAGAAACCAGAGAAAAAGTTTCTCCTGCAACCGGTTCCCTTTGTGCTAGACGAACGATCGTCTCTCCACATGCTCAACTATGAGAAATTAGTGTGTGTGAATGCCGTTCTTCACCTAGCTTGTTGGGAACACGTAGTTTCCTTTCAGTAGCAAACTGCACTCCATACATTTATATGGGGAGATACTCGATCCGACTCGGTTTAACAGTGAAACCTGCAGGAAATTCAAACCGGCACAAGGAATCACACTGAGAACCAGAGTAAAAATTTCTCCTGCAACCCGTTCCCTTTGTGCTAGATGAACAAACGTCTCTCCACATGCTCAGTTCTCAGAGATAAGTGTGTGTGAAAGCCATACTTCCACTAGCTTGTTAGAAACACAGAGTTTCTTTCCAGTTGCAAACTGCACTCCATACATTTATATGGGGTGGTACTCGCTGCAACCTGGTTTTACAGTGAAAACTGCAGGAACTTCAACCCGGCACTAGGAAACACACTGAGAAAAAGTTTCTCCTGCAACCTTTTCTCTTTGTGCTAGATGAACGAACGTCTCTCCACATGTTCAGTTTTGAGAGAAAAGTGTGTGTGAAAGCAGTCCTTTCAGTAGATTGTTGGTAACACAGAGTTTCTTTTCAGTAGCAAATTGTACTCCATACATATATATGGGGAGGTACACGCTCCAAAACGATTTTACAGTGAAAACTGAAGGAACTTTAAAACAGCACTAGGAAACACACTGAGAAACCAGAAAAAAATTTTCTACTACATCCCGTTCCCTTTGTGCTAGATGAACGAACATCTCTCCACATGCTCAGTTCTGAGAGGTAAGTGTGTGTAAAAGCCGTCCATCACCTAGCTTGTAGGGAACACAAAGATTCTTTTCAGTTGAAAACTGCAATCTATGCATATATATGGGGAGGTACTCGCTCCAACTCGGTTTTACAGTGAAGACTGCAGGAACTTCAAACAGGCACTAGGAAACACACTGAGAACCAGAGTAAAAGTTTCTCCTGCAACTTGTTCCCTTTGTGCTAGATGAACGAACGTCTCTCCACATGCTCAGTTCTAAGAGGTAAGTGTGTGTGAAAGCCGTCCTTCACCTAGCTTGTTGGGAACACACAGTTTCTTTTCAGTTGCAAGCTGTACTCCATACATATATATGGGGAGGAACTATCTCCAACTAGATTTTACAGTGAAAACTGCAGGAACTTCAAACTGGCACTAGGAAACACACTGAGAAACCAGAGAAAAACTTTCCCCTGAAAGCGTTCCCTTTGTGCTAGATGAACGAACATCTCTCCACATGCTCAGTTCTGAAAGTTATGTGTGTGTGAAAGCCGTCCTTCATTTAGCTTATTGGGAAAACAGAGTTTCTTTTCATTTGCAAACTGCACTCCTTACATTTATATGGGGTGGTACTCGCTCCAAATCGATTTTACAGTGAAAACTGCAGGAACTTCAAAACGGAACTAGGAAACACACTGAGAAACCAGAGAAAAAGTTTCTGCTGCAACCCTTCCCTTTGACCTAGATGAACGAACGTCTCTCCACATGCTCAGTTCTGAGAGACAATTATGTGTGAATGCCGTCCTTCACCTAGCTTGTTGGGAACACAAAGTATCTTTTCAGTCTCAAACTGCAATCTTTGCATACATAAGGGGAAGTACTCGCTCCAACTCGGTTTTACAGTGAAAACTGCAGGAACTTTAAACAAGCGCTAGGAAACACACTGAGAATCCGGAGAAAACGTTTGTCCTGCAACCCGTTCCCTTTGTGCTAGATGAACGAACGTCTCTCCACATGCTCAGTTCTCAGAGATACTTGTGTGTGAAAGCTGTACTTCACCTAGCTTGTTGGGAACACAATGATCCTTTTCAGTTGCAAACTGCACTCCATACATTTATATGGGGTGGTACAAGCTCCAACTCCATTTTACAGTGAAAAGTTTAGGAACTTCAAACCAGCACTAGGAAACACACTGAGAAACCTGAGAAAAAGTTTCTCCTGCAAACCTTTCCATTTGTGCTAGATGAACGAATGTCTCTCCACATGCTCATTTCTTAGAGATAAGTGTGTGTGAATGCCGGCCTTCACATAGCTTGTTGGGAAAACAGAGGTCCTTTTCAGTTGCAAACTGCAATCTATGCATGTATATGAGGAGGTACACGCTCCAACTCGGTTTTACACTGAGAACTGCAGGAACTTCAAACCGTCACTAGGAAACACACTGAGAAACCGGAGAAAAAGATTCTCCTGCCACCCGTTCCCTTTGTGCTAGATGAACGAACGTCTCTCCACATGCTCAGTTCTGAGAGATAAGTGTGTGTGAAAGCCATATTTCCCCTAGCTTGTTGGGAACACAGAGTTTCTTTAAGTAGCAAAATGTACTCCTTACATATATATGGGGTGTTACTAGCTCCAACTCGGTTTTAGTGTGAAAACTGAAGGAACTTCAAACCGGCACTAGGAAACACACTGAGAAACCAGAGAAAAAGTTTCTCCTGCAACCCTTTCCCTTTGTGCTAGATGAACGAACGTCTCTCCACATGCTCAGTTCTCAGAGATAATTGTGTGTGAAAGCCGTACTTCATATAGCTTGTTGGGAACACGGAGTTTCTTTTCAGTAGCAAACTGCACTCCATACATTTATATGGGGAAGTACTCGCTCCAACTCGGTTTAACAGTGAAAACTGCAGGAAATTCAAACCAGCACTAGGAAACACACTGAGAACCAGAGTAAAAATTTCTCCTGCAAACAGTTCCCTTTGTGCTAGATGAACGAAAGTCTCTCCACATGCTCAGTTCTCACAGATAAGTGTGTGTGAAAGCCGTACTTCCCCTAGCTTGTTGGGAACACGTAGTTTCCTTTCAGTAGCAAACTGCACTCCATACATTTATATGGGGAGGTACTCGCTCCGACTCGGTTTAACAGTGAAAACTGCAGGAAATTCAAACCGGCACAAGGAATCACACTGAGAGCCAGAGGAAAAATTTCTCCTGCAACCCTTTCCCTTTGTGCTAGATGAACAAACGTCTCTCCACATGCTCAGTTCTCAGAGATAAGTGTGTGTGAAAGCCATACTTCCACTAGCTTGTTAGGAACACAGAGTTTCTTTCCAGTTGCAAACTGCACTCCATACATTTATATGGGGTGGTACAAGCTCCATCTCCATTTTACAGTGAAAACTGTAGGAACTTCAAACCGGCACTAGGAAACCCACTGAGAAACCTGAGAAAAAGTTTCTCCTGCAACCCTTTCCCTTTGTGCTAGATGAACGAACGTCTCTCCACATGCTCAGTTCTCAGAGATAATTGTGTGTGAAAGCCGTACTTCATATAGCTTGTTGGGAACACGGAGTTTCTTTTCAGTAGCAAACAGCACTCCATACATTTATATGGGGTGGTACTCGCTGCAACCTGGTTTTACAGTGAAAACTGCAGGAACTTCAAACCGGCACTAGGAAACACACTGAGAAACCTGAGAAATAGTTTCTCCTGCAACCCTTTCCCTTTGTGCTAGATAAACGAACGTCTCTCCACATGTTCAGTTTTGAGAGAAAAGTGTGTGGGAAAGCAGTCCTTCCCCTAGCTTGTTGGGAACACAGAGTTTCTTTTCAGTAGCAAATTGTACTCCATACATATATATGGGGAGGTACACGCTCCAACACGATTTTACAGTGAAAACTGCAGGAACTTTAAACCAGCACTAGGAAACACACTGAGAAACCAGAAAAAAAGTTTCTACTGCATCCCGTTCCCTTTGTGCTAGATGAACGAACATCTCTTCACATGCTCAGTTCTGAGAGGTAAGTGTGTGTAAATGCCGTCCTTCACCTAGCTTGTAGGGAACACAAAGTTTCTTTTCAGTTGAAAACTGCAATCTATGCATATATATGGGGAGGTATTCGCTCCAACTCGGTTTTACAGTGAAGACTGCAGGAACATCAAACAGGCACTAGGAAAAACACTGAGAAACCAGAGAAAAAGTTTCTCCTGCAACCCGTTCCCTTTGTGCTAGATGAACGAACGTCTCTCCACATGCTCAGTTCTCAGAGATATGTGTATGTAAAAGCCATACTTCCTCTAGCTTGTTGGGAACACAGAGATTTTTTTCAGTAGCAAAATGTACTCCATACATATATATGGGGTGTTACAAGCTCCAACTCGTTTTTAGAGTGAAAACTGCAGGAACTTCAAACCGGCACTAGGAAACACACTGAGAAACCAGAGAAAAAGTTTCTCCTGCAAACCGTTCCCTTTGTGCTAGATGAACGAACGTCTCTCCACATGCTCAGTTCTCAGAGATAAGTGTGTGTGAAAGCCGCCTTTAACCTAGCTTGTTGGGAACACAGAGTTTCTTTTAAGTTGCAAACTGCACTCCATATATTTATATGGTGTGGTACTCTCTCCAACTCGGTTTTACAGTGAAAACTGCAGGAACCTCAAAACGGCACTAGGAAACACACTGAGAAACCAGAGAAAAAGTTTCTCCTGCAACCCGTTCCCTTTGACCTACATGAACGAACTTCTCTCCACATGATCAGTTCTGAGAGACAAGTGTGTGTGAAAGCCGTCCTTCAATTAGCTTGTTGGGAACACAAAGTATCTTTTCAGATGCAAACTGCAATCTATGCATATATATGTTGAGGTACAGGCTCCAACTCGGTTTTACAGTGAAAACTGCAGGAACTTTAAACCAGCACTAGGAAACACACTGAGAATTCGGAGAAAAAATTTCTCCAGCAAACCGTTCCCTTTGTGCTACATGAACGAAAGTCTCTTCACATGCTCAGTTCTCACAGATAAGTGTGTGTGAAAGCCATACTTCCCCTAGCTTTTTAGGAACACAAAGTTTCTTTTAAGTAGCAAACAGCACTCCATACATTTATATGGGTTGTACTCGCTGCAAACTTGTTTTACAGTGAAAACTGCAGGAACTTCAAAACGGCACTAGGAAACACACTGAGAAACCAGAGAAAAAGTTTCTCCTGCATCCCGTTCCATTTAGGCTAGATGAACGAACGTCTCTTCACATGCTCAGTTATGAGAGATAATTGTGTGTGAAAGCCGTCCTTCACCTAGCTTGTTGGGAACACGGAGTTTGTTTCCAGTAGCAAACTGCACTCCATACATTTATATGGGGAGGTACTCGCTCCGACTCGGTTTAACAGTGAAAACTGCAGGAAATTCAAACCGGCACTAGGAAACACACTGAGAACCAGAGTAAAAATTTCTCCTGGAACCCGTTCCCTTTGTGCTAGATGAACGAACGTCTCTCCACATGCTCAGTTCTGAGAGACATGTGTGTGTGAATGCCGTACTTCACCTAGCTTGTTGGGAACACAAAGTATCTTTTCAGTTGCAAACTGCAATCTATGCATTTATATGGGGAGGTACTCGCTCCAACTCGGTTTTACAGTGAAAACTGCAGGAACTTTAAACCAGCACTCGGAAACACACTAAGAAACCAGAGAAAAACTTTCTCCTGAAACCCGTTCCCTTTGTGCTAGATGAACGAACATCTCTCCACATGCTCAGTTCTGAAAGTTAAGTGTGTGTGAAAGCCGTCCTTCATTTAGCTTATTGGGAAAACAGAGTTTCTTTTCATTTGCAAACTGCACTCCTTACATTTATATGGAGTGGTACTCGCTCCAACTCGATTTTACAGTGAAAACTGCAGGAACTTCAAAACGGAACTAGGAAACACACTGAGAAACCAGAGAAAATGTTTCTCCTGCAACCCGTTCCTTTGTGCTAGATGAACGAACGTCTCTCCACATGCTCAGTTCTCAGAGATATGTGTGTGTATAAGCCATACTTCCTCTAGCTTGTTGGGAACACAGAGATTTTTTTCAGTAGCCAAATGTACTCCATACATATATATGGGGTGTTACAAGCTCCAACTCGATTTTAGAGTGAAAACGGAAGGAACTTCAAACCGGCACTAGGAAACACACTGAGAAACCAGAGAAAAAGTTTCTCCTGCAACCCTTTCCCTTTGTGCTAGATGAACGAACGTCTCTCCACATGCTCAGTTCTCAGAGATAATTGTGTGTCAAAGCCGTACTTCACATAGCTTGTTGGGAACACGGAGTTTCTTTTCAGTAGCAAACTGCACTCCATATATTTATATGGGGAAGTACTCGCTCCAAATCGGTTTAACAGTGAAATCTGCAGGAAATTCAAACCAGCACTAGGAAACACAGTGAGAACCAGAGTAAAAATTTCTCCTGCAAAGAGTTCCCTTTGTGCTAGATGAACGAACGTCTCTCCACATGCTCAGTTCTCACCGATAAGTGTGTGTGAAAGCCATACTTCCCCTAGCTTGTTAGGAACACAAAGTTTCTTTTAAGTAGCAAACAGCACTCCATACATTTATATGGGGTGGTACTCGCTGCAAACTTGTTTTACAGTGAAAACTGCAGGAACTTCAAAACGGCACTAGGAAACACACTAAGAAACCAGAGAAAAAGTTTCTCCTGCAACCCGTTCCATTTAGGCTAGATGAACGAACGTCTCTTCACATGCTCAGTTATGTGAGATAATTGTGTGTGAAAGCCGTCCTTCACCTAGCTTGTTGGGAACACGGAGTTTGTTTTCAGTAGCAAACTGCACTCCATACATTTACATGGGGAGGTACTCGCTCCGACTCGGTTTAACAGTGAAAACTGCAGGAACTTTAAACCAGCACTCGGAAACACACTAAGAAACCAGAGAAAAACTTTCCCCTGAAACCCGTTCCCTTTGTGCTGGATGAACGAACATCTCTCCACATGCTCAGTTCTGAAAGTTATGTGTGTGTGAAAGCCGTCCTTCATTTAGCTTATTGGGAAAACAGAGTTTCTTTTCATTTGCAAACTGCACTCCTTACATTTATATGGGGTGGTACTCGCTCCAAATCGATTTTACAGTGAAAACTGCAGGAACTTCAAAACGGAACTAGGAAACACACTGAGAAACCAGAGAAAAAGTTTCTGCTGCAACCCTTCCCTTTGACCTAGATGAACGAACGTCTCTCCACATGCTCAGTTCTGAGAGAAAAGTATGTGTGAATGCCGTCCTTCACCTAGCTTGTTGGGAACACAAAGTATCTTTTCAGTCTCAAACTGCAATCTTTGCATACATAAGGGGAAGTACTCGCTCCAACTCGGTTTTACAGTGAAAACTGCAGGAACTTTAAACAAGCGCTAGGAAACACACTGAGAATCCAGAGAAAACGTTTGTCCTGCAACCCGTTCCCTTTGTGCTAGATGAACGAACGTCTCTCCACATGCTCAGTTCTCAGAGATACTTGTGTGTGAAAGCTGTACTTCACCTAGCTTGTTGGGAACACAATGATCCTTTTCAGTTGCAAACTGCACTCCATACATTTATATGGGGTGGTACAAGCTCCAACTCCATTTTACAGTGAAAAGTGTAGGAACTTCAAACCGGCACTAGGAAACACACTGAGAAACCGGAGAAAAAGATTCTCCTGCCACCCGTTCCCTTTGTGCTAGATGAACGAACGTCTCTCCACATGCTCAGTTCTGAGAGATAAGTGTGTGTGAAAGCCATATTTCCCCTAGCTTGTTGGGAACACAGAGTTTCTTTAAGTAGCAAAATGTACTCCATACATATATATGGGGTGTTACTAGCTCCAACTCGGTTTTAGAGTGAAAACTGAAGGAACTTCAAACCGGCACTAGGAAACACACTGAGAAACCAGAGAAAAAGTTTCTCCTGCAACCCTTTCCCTTTGTGCTAGATGAAAGAACGTCTCTCCACATGCTCAGTTCTCAGAGATAATTGTGTGTGAAAGCCGTACTTCATATAGCTTGTTGGGAACACGGAGTTTCTTTTCAGTAGCAAACTGCACTCCATACATTTATATGGGGAAGTACTCGCTCCAACTCGGTTTAACAGTGAAAACTGCAGGAAATTCAAACCAGCATTAGGAAACACACTGAGAACCAGAGTAAAAATTTCTCCTGCAAACAGTTCCCTTTGTGCTAGATGAACGAAAGTCTCTCCACATGCTCAGTTCTCACAGATAAGTGTGTGTGAAAGCCATACTTCCCCTAGCTTGTTGGGAACACGTAGTTTCCTTTCAGTAGCAAACTGCACTCCATACATTTATGTGGGGAGGTACTCGCTCCGACTCGGTTTAACAGTGAAAACTGCAGGAAATTCAAACCGGCACAAGGAATCACACTGAGAGCCAGAGTAAAAATTTCTCCTGCAACCCTTTCCCTTTGTGCTAGATGAACAAACGTCTCTCCACATGCTCAGTTCTCAGAGATAATTGTGTGTGAAAGCCATACTTCCACTAGCTTGTTAGGAACACAGAGTATCTTTCCAGTTGAAAACTGCACTCCATACATTTATATGGGGTGGTACAAGCTCCATCTCCATTTTACAGTGAAAACTGTAGGAACTTCAAACCGGCACTAGGAAACCCACTGAGAAACCTGAGAAAAAGTTTCTCCTGCAACCCTTTCCCTTTGTGCTAGATGAACGAACGTCTCTCCACATGCTCAGTTCTCAGAGATAATTGTGTGTGAAAGCCGTACTTCATATAGCTTGTTGGGAACACGGAGTTTCTTTTCAGTAGCAAACTGGACTCCATACATTTATATGGGGAAGTACTCGCTCCGACTCGGTTTAACAGTGAAAACTGCAGGAAATTCAAACCAGCACTAGGAAACACACTGAGAACCAGAGAAAAATTTCTCCTGCAAACAGTTCCCTTTGTGCTAGATGAACGAACGTCTCTCCACATGCTCAGTTCTCACAGATAAGTGTGTGTGAAAGCCATACTTCCCCTAGCTTGTTAGGAACACAAAGTTTCTTTTAAGTAGCAAACAGCACTCCATACATTTATATGGGGTGGTACTCGCTGCAACCTGGTTTTACAGTGAAAACTGCAGGAACTTCAAACCGGCACTAGGAAACACACTGAGAAACCTGAGAAATAGTTTCTCCTGCAACCCTTTCCCTTTGTGCTAGATAAACGAACGTCTCTCCACATGTTCAGTTTTGAGAGAAAAGTGTGTGTGAAAGCAGTCCTTCCCCTAGCTTGTTGGGAACACAGAGTTTCATTTCAGTAGCAAATTGTACTCCATACATATATATGGGGAGGTACACGCTCCAAAACGATTTTAAAGTGAAAACTGCAGGAACTTTAAACCAGCACTAGGAAACACACTGAGAAACCAGAAAAAAAGTTTCTACTGCATCCCGTTCCCTTTGTGCTAGATGAACGAACATCTCTTCACATGCTCAGTTCTGAGAGGTAAGTGTGTGTAAATGCCGTCCTTCACCTAGCTTGTAGGGAACACAAAGTTTCTTTTCAGTTGAAAACTGCAATCTATGCATATATATGGGGAGGTATTCTCTCCAACTCGGTTTTACAGTGAAGACTGCAGGAACATCAAACAGGCACTAGGAAAAACTCTGAGAAACCAGAGAAAAAGTTTCTCCTGCAACCCATTCCATTTGTGCTAGATGAACGAACGTCTCTCCACATGCTCAGTTCTCAGAGATATGTGTGTGTTAAAGCCATACTTCCTCTAGCTTGTTGGGAACACAGAGATTTTTTTCAGTAGCAAAATGTACTCCATACATATATATGGGGTGTTACAAGTTCCAACTCGTTTTTAGAGTGAAAACTGCAGGAACTTCAAACCGGCACTAGGAAACACACTGAGAAACCAGAGAAAAAGTTTCTCCTGCAAACCATTCCCTTTGTGCTAGATGAACGAACGTCTCTCCACATGCTCAGTTCTCAGAGATAAGTGTGTGTGAAAGCCGCCTTTAACCTAGCTTGTTGGGAACACAGAGTTTCTTTTAAGTTGCAAACTGCACTCCATATATTTATATGGTGTGGTACTCGCTCCAACTCGGTTTTACAGTGAAAACTGCAGGAACATCAAAACGGCACTAGGAAACACACTGAGAAACCAGAGAAAAAGTTTCTCTTGCAACCCGTTCCCTTTGACCTACATGAACGAAATTCTCTCCACATGATCAGTTCTGAGAGACAAGTGTGTGTGAAAGCCTTCCTTCAACTAGCTTGTTGGGAACACAAAGTATCTTTTCAGTTGCAAACTGCAATCTATGCATATATATGTTGAGGTACAGGCTCCAACTCGGTTTTACAGTGAAAACTGCAGGAACTTTAAACCAGCACTAGGAAACACACTGAGAAATCGGAGAAAAAATTTCTCCAGCAACCCGTTCCCTTTGTGCTAGATGAACGAACGTCTCTTCACATGCTCAGTTCTCACACTTAAGTGTGTGTGAAAGCCATACTTCACCTAGCTTGTTAGGAACACAAAGTTTCTTTTAAGTAGCAAACAGCACTCCATACATTTATATGGGTTGTACACGCTGCAAACTTGTTTTACAGTGAAAACTGCAGGAACTTCAAAACGGCACTAGGAAACACCCTGAGAAACCAGAGAAAAAGTTTCTCCTGCATCCCGTTCCATTTAGGCTAGATGAACGAACGTCTCTTCACATGCTCAGTTATGAGAGATAATTGTGTGTGAAAGCCGTCCTTCACCTAGCTTGTTGGGAACACGGAGTTTGTTTCCAGTAGCAAACTGCACTCCATACAGTTATATGGGGAGGTACTCGCTCCGACTCGGTTTAACAGTGAAAACTGCAGGAAATTCAAACCGGCACTAGGAAACACACTGAGAAAGAAGAGTAAAAATTTCTCCTGGAACCCGTTCCCTTTGTGCTAGATGAACGAACGTCTCTCCACATGCTCAGTTCTGAGAGACATGTGTGTGTGAATGCCGTACTTCACCTAGCTTGTTGGGAACACAAAGTATCTTTTCAGTTGCAAACTGCAATCTATGCATTTATATGGGGAGGTACTCGCTCCAACTCGGTTTTACAGTGAAAACTGCAGGAACTTTAAACCAGCACTCGGAAACACACTAAGAAACCAGAGAAAAACTTTCTCCTGAAACCCGTTCCCTTTGTGCTAGATGAACGAACATCTCTCCACATGCTCAGTTCTGAAAGTTAAGTGTGTGTGAAAGCCGTCCTTCATTTAGCTTATTGGGAAAACAGAGTTTCTTTTCATTTGCAAACTGCACTCCTTACATTTATATGGGGTGGTACTCGTTCCAACCCGATTTTACAGTGAAAACTGCAGGAACTTCAAAACGGAACTAGGAAACACACTGAGAAACCAGAGAAAAAGTTTCTGCTGCAACCCTTCCCTTTGACCTAGATGAACGAACGTCTCTCCACATGCTCAGTTCTGAGAGACAAGTATGTGTGAATGCCGTACTTCACCTAGCTTGTTGGGAACACAAAGTATCTTTTCAGTCTCAAAATGCAATCTTTGCATACATAAGGGGAAGTACTCGCTCCAACTCGGTTTTACAGTGAATACTGCAGGAACTTTAAACAAGCGCTAGGAAACACACTGAGAATCCGGAGAAAACGTTTGTCCTGCAACCCGTTCCCTTTGTGCTAGATGAACGAACGTCTCTCCACATGCTCAGTTCTGAGAGATACTTGTGTGTGAAAGCTGTACTTCACCTAGCTTGTTGGAAACACAATGATCCTTTTCAGTTGCAAACTGCACTCCATATATTTATATGGGGTGGTACAAGCTCCAACTCCATTTTACAGTGAAAAGTGTAGGAACTTCTATCCGGCACTAGGAAACACACTGAGAAACCTGAGAAAAAGTTTCTCCTGCAAACCTTTCCATTTGTGCTAGATGAACGAATGTCTCTCCACATGCTCATTTCTTAGAGATAAGTGTGTGTGAAAGCCGGCCTTCACATAGCTTGTTGGGAACACAGAGGTCCTTTTCAGTTGCAAACTGCAATCTATGCATGTATATGAGGAGGTACACGCTCCAACTCGGTTTTACACTGAGAACTGCAGGAACTTCAAACCGTCACTAGGAAACACACTGAGAAACCGGAGAAAAAGATTCTCCTGCCACCCGTTTCCTTTGTGCTAGATGAACGAACGTCTCTCCACATGCTCAGTTCTGAGAGATAAGTGTGTGTGAAAGCCATATTTCCCCTAGCTTGTTGGGAACACAGAGTTTCTTTAAGTAGCAAAATGTACTCCATACATATATATGGGGTGTTACTAGCTCCAACTCGGTTTTAGAGTGAAAACTGAAGGAACTTCAAACCGGCACTAGGAAACACACTGAGAAACCAGAGAAAAAGTTTCTCCTGCAACCCTTTCCCTTTGTGCTAGATGAACGAACGTCTCTCCACATGCTCAGTTCTCAGAGATAATTGTGTGTGAAAGCCGTACTTCATATAGCTTGTTGGGAACACGTAGTTTCCTTTCAGTAGCAAACTGCACTCCATACATTTATATGGGGAGGTACTCGCTCTGACTTGGTTTAACAGTGAAAACTGCAGGAAATTCAAACCGGCACAAGGAATCACACTGAGAGCCAGAGTAAAAATTTCTCCTGCAAACAGTTCCCTTTGTGCTAGATGAACGAACGTCTCTCCAAATGCTCAGTTCTCAGAGATAAGTGTGTGTGAAAGCCATACTTCCACTAGCTTGTTAGGAACACAGAGTTTCTTTCCAGTTGCAAACTGCACTCCATACATTTATATGGGGTGGTACAAGCTCCATCTCCATTTTACAGTGAAAACTGTAGGAACTTCAAACCGGCACTAGGAAACCCACTGAGAAACCTGAGAAAAAGTTTCTCCTGCAACCCTTTCCCTTTGTGCTAGATGAACGAACGTCTCTCCACATGCTCAGTTCTCAGAGATAATTGTGTGTGAAAGCCGTACTTCATATAGCTTGTTGGGAACACGGAGTTTCTTTTCAGTAGCAAACTGCACTCCATACATTTATATGGGGAAGTACTCGCTCCGACTCGGTTTAACAGTGAAATCTGCAGGAAATTCAAACCAGCACTAGGAAACACACTGAGAACCAGAGTAAAAATTTCTCCTGCAAACAGTTCCCTTTGTGCTAGATGAACGAACGTCTCTCCACATGCTCAGTTCTCACAGATAAGTGTGTGTGAAAGCCATACTTCCCCTAGCTTGTTAGGAACACAAAGTTTCTTTTAAGTAGCAAACAGCAATCCATACATTTATATGGGGTGGTACTCGCTGCAACTTGATTTTACAGTGAAAACTGCAGGAACTTCAAACCGTCACTAGGAAACACACTGAGAAACTTGAGAAAAAGTTTCTCCTGCAACACTTTCCCTTTGTGCTAGATGAACGAACGTCTCTCCACATGTTCAGTTTTGAGAGAAAAATGTGTGTGAAAGCAGTCCTTCCCCTAGCTTGTTGGGAACACAGAGTTTCTTTTCAGTAGCAAATTGTACTCCATACATATATATGGGGAGGTAAACGCTCCAACACGATTTTACAGTGAAAAATGCAGGAACTTTAAACCAGCACTAGGAAACACACTGAGAAACCAGAAAAAAAGTTTCTACTGCATCCCGTTCCCTTTGTGCTAGATGAACGAACATCTCTTCACATGCTCAGTTCTGAGAGGTAAGTGTGTGTAAAAGCCGTCCTTCACCTAGCTTGTAGGGAACAGAAAGATTCTTTTCAGTTGAAAACTGCAATCTATGCATATATATGGGGAGGTATTCGCTCCAACTCGGTTTTACAGTGAAGACTGCAGGAACTTCAAACAGGCACTAGGAAAAACACTGAGAAACCAGAGAAAAAGTTTCTCCTGCAACCCGTTCCCTTTGTGCTAGATGAACGAACGTCTCTCCACATGCTCAGTTCTCAGAGATATGTGTGTGTAAAAGCCATACTTCCTCTAGCTTGTTGGGAACACAGAGATATTTTAGGTAGCAAACTGTACTCCATACATATATATGGGGTGTTACAATCTCCAACTCGTTTTTAGAGTGAAAACTGCAGGAACTTCAAACCGGCACTAGGAAACACACTGAGAAACCAGAGAAAAAGTTTCTCCTGCAAACCGTTCCCTTTGTGCTAGATGAACGAACGTCTCTCCACATGCTCAGTTCTCAGAGATAAGTGTGTGTGAAAGCCGCCTTTAACCTAGCTTGTTGGGAACACAGAGTTTCTTTTAAGTTGCAAACTGCACTCCATACATTTATATGGTGTGGTACTCGCTCCAACTCGGTTTTACAGTGAAAACTGCAGGAACCTCAAAACGGCACTAGGAAACACACTGAGAAACCAGAGAAAAAGTTTCTCCTGCAACCCATTCCATTTGTGCTAGATGAACGAACGTCTCTCCACATGCTCAGTTCTCAGAGATATGTGTGTGTTAAAGCCATACTTCCTCTAGCTTGTTGGGAACACAGAGATTTTTTTCAGTAGCAAAATGTACTCCATAAATATATATGGGGTGTTACAAGCTCCAACTCGTTTTTAGAGTGAAAACTGCAGGAACTTCAAACCGGCACTAGGAAACACACTGAGAAACCAGAGAAAAAGTTTCTCCTGCAAACCATTCCCTTTGTGCTAGATGAACGAACGTCTCTCCACATGCTCAGTTCTCAGAGATAAGTGTGTGTGAAAGCCGCCTTTAACCTAGCTTGTTGGGAACACAGAGTTTCTTTTAAGTTGCAAACTGCACTCCATATATTTATATGGTGTGGTACTCGCTCCAACTCGGTTTTACAGTGAAAACTGCAGGAACCTCAAAACGGCACTAGGAAACACACTGAGAAACCAGAGAAAAAGTTTCTCCTGCAACCCGTTCCCTTTGACCTACATGAACGAAATTCTCTCCACATGATCAGTTCTGAGAGACAAGTGTGTGTGAAAGCCTTCCTTCAACTAGCTTGTTGGGAACACAAAGTATCTTTTCAGTTGCAAACTGCAATCTATGCATATATATGTTGAGGTACAGGCTCCAACTCGGTTTTACAGTGAAAACTGCAGGAACTTTAAACCAGCACTAGGAAACACACTGAGAAATCGGAGAAAAAATTTCTCCAGCAACCCGTTCCCTTTGTGCTAGATGAACGAACGTCTCTTCACATGCTCAGTTCTCACACTTAAGTGTGTGTGAAAGCCATACTTCACCTAGCTTGTTAGGAACACAAAGTTTCTTTTAAGTAGCAAACAGCACTCCATACATTTATATGGGTTGTACACGCTGCAAACTTGTTTTACAGTGAAAACTGCAGGAACTTCAAAACGGCACTAGGAAACACACTGAGAAACCAGAGAAAAAGTTTCTCCTGCATCCCGTTCCATTTAGGCTAGATGAACGAACGTCTCTTCACATGCTCAGTTATGAGAGATAATTGTGTGTGAAAGCCGTCCTTCACCTAGCTTGTTGGGAACACGGAGTTTGTTTCCAGTAGCAAACTGCACTCCATACAGTTATATGGGGAGGTACTCGCTCCGACTCGGTTTAACAGTGAAAACTGCAGGAAATTCAAACCGGCACTAGGAAACACACTGAGAAAGAAGAGTAAAAATTTCTCCTGGAACCCGTTCCCTTTGTGCTAGATGAACGAACGTCTCTCCACATGCTCAGTTCTGAGAGACATGTGTGTGTGAATGCCGTACTTCACCTAGCTTGTTGGGAACACAAAGTATCTTTTCAGTTGCAAACTGCAATCTATGCATTTATATGGGGAGGTACTCGCTCCAACTCGGTTTTACAGTGAAAACTGCAGGAACTTTAAACCAGCACTCGGAAACACACTAAGAAACCAGAGAAAAACTTTCTCCTGAAACCCGTTCCCTTTGTGCTAGATGAACGAACATCTCTCCACATGCTCAGTTCTGAAAGTTAAGTGTGTGTGAAAGCCGTCCTTCATTTAGCTTATTGGGAAAACAGAGTTTCTTTTCATTTGCAAACTGCACTCCTTACATTTATATGGGGTGGTACTCGTTCCAACCCGATTTTACAGTGAAAACTGCAGGAACTTCAAAACGGAACTAGGAAACACACTGAGAAACCAGAGAAAAAATTTCTGCTGCAACCCTTCCCTTTGACCTAGATGAACGAACGTCTCTCCACATGCTCAGTTCTGAGAGACAAGTATGTGTGAATGCCGTACTTCACCTAGCTTGTTGGGAACACAAAGTATCTTTTCAGTCTCAAACTGCAATCTTTGCATACATAAGGGGAAGTACTCGCTCCAACTCGGTTTTACAGTGAATACTGCAGGAACTTTAAACAAGCGCTAGGAAACACACTGAGAATCCGGAGAAAACGTTTGTCCTGCAACCCGTTCCCTTTGTGCTAGATGAACGAACGTCTCTCCACATGCTCAGTTCTGAGACATACTTGTGTGTGAAAGCTGTACTTCACCTAGCTTGTTGGGAACACAATGATCCTTTTCAGTTGCAAACTGCACTCCATATATTTATATGGGGTGGTACAAGCTCCAACTCCATTTTACAGTGAAAAGTGTAGGAACTTCAATCCGGCACTAGGAAACACACTGAGAAACCTGAGAAAAAGTTTCTCCTGCAAACCTTTCCATTTGTGCTAGATGAACGAATGTCTCTCCACATGCTCATTTCTTAGAGATAAGTGTGTGTGAAAGCCGGCCTTCACATAGCTTGTTGGGAACACAGAGGTCCTTTTCAGTTGCAAACTGCAATCTATGCATGTATATGAGGAGGTACACGCTCCAACTCGGTTTTACACTGAGAACTGCAGGAACTTCAAACCGTCACTAGGAAACACACTGAGAAACCGGAGAAAAAGATTCTCCTGCCACCCGTTTCCTTTGTGCTAGATGAACGAACGTCTCTCCACATGCTCAGTTCTGAGAGATAAGTGTGTGTGAAAGCCATATTTCCCCTAGCTTGTTGGGAACACAGAGTTTCTTTAAGTAGCAAAATGTACTCCATACATATATATGGGGTGTTACTAGCTCCAACTCGGTTTTAGAGTGAAAACTGAAGGAACTTCAAACCAGCACTAGGAAACACACTGAGAAACCAGAGAAAAAGTTTCTCCTGCAACCCTTTCCCTTTGTGCTAGATGAACGAACGTCTCTCCACATGCTCAGTTCTCAGAAATAATTGTGTGTGAAAGCCGTACTTCATATAGCTTGTTGGGAACACGTAGTTTCCTTTCAGTAGCAAACTGCACTCCATACATTTATATGGGGAGGTACTCGCTCCGACTTGGTTTAACAGTGAAAACTGCAGGAAATTCAAACCGGCACAAGGAATCACACTGAGAGCCAGAGTAAAAATTTCTCCTGCAAACAGTTCCCTTTGTGCTAGATGAACGAACGTCTCTCCAAATGCTCAGTTCTCAGAGATAAGTGTGTGTGAAAGCCATACTTCCACTAGCTTGTTGGGAACACAGAGTTTCTTTAAGTAGCAAAATGTACTCCATACATATATATGGGGTGTTACTAGCTCCAACTCGGTTTTAGAGTGAAAACTGAAGGAACTTCAAACCGGCACTAGGAAACACACTGAGAAACCAGAGAAAAAGTTTCTCCTGCAAACGGTTCCCTTTGTGCTAGACGAACGATCGTCTCTCCACATGCTCAACTATGAGAGATATGTGTGTGTGAACGCCGTTCTTCACCTTGCTTGTTGGGAACACGTAGTTTCCTTTCAGTAGCCAACTGCACTCCATAAATTTATATGGGGAGGTACTCGCTCCGACTCGGTTTAACAGTGAAAACTGCAGGAAATTCAAACCGGCACAAGGAATCACACTGAGAACCAGAGTAAAAATTTCTCCTGCAACCCTTTCCCTTTGTGCTAGATGAACAAACGTCTCTCCACATGCTCAGTTCTGAGAGATACTTGTGTGTGAAAGCTGTACTTCACCTAGCTTGTTGGGAACACAATGATCCTTTTCAGTTGCAAACTGCACTCCATACATTTATATGGGGTGGTACAAGCTCCAACTCCATTTTACAGTGAAAAGTTTAGGAACTTCAAACCGGCACTAGGAAACACACTGAGAAACCTGAGAAAAAGTTTCTCCTGCAACCCTTTCCCTTTGTGCTAGATGAACGAACGTCTCTCCACATGCTCATTCCTCAGAGTTAATTGTGTGTGAAAGCCGTACTTCATATAGCCTGTTGGGAACACGGAGTTTCTTTTCAGTAGCAAACTGCACTCCATACATTTATATGGGGAAGTACTCGCTCCAACTCGGTTTAACAGTGAAAACTGTAGGAAATTCAAACCAGCACTAGGAAACACACTGAGAACCAGAGAAAAAATTTCTCCTGCAAACAGTTCCCTTTGTGCTAGATGAACGAACGTCTCTCCACATGCTCAGTTCTCACAGATAAGTGTGTGTGAAAGCCATACTTCCCCTAGCTTGTTAGGAACACAAAGTTTCTTTTAAGTAGCAAACAGCACTCCATACATTTATATGAGGTGGTACTCGCTGCAACCTGGTTTTACAGTGAAAACTGCAGGAACTTCAAACCGGCACTAGGAAACACACTGAGAAACCTGAGAAAAAGTTTCTCCTGCAACCCTTTCCCTTTGTGCTAGATGAACGAACGTCTCTCCACATGTTCAGTTTTGAGAGAAATGTGTGTGTGAAAGCAGTCCTTCCCCTAGCTTGTTGGGAACACAGAGTTTCTTTTCAGTAGGAAATTGTACTCCATACATATATATGGGGAGGTACACGCTCCAACACGATTTTACAGTGAAAACTGCAGGAACTTTAAACCAGCACTAGGAAACACACTGAGAAACCAGAAAAAAAGTTTCTACTGCATCCCGTTCCCTTTGTGCTAGATGAACGAACATGTCTTCACATGCTCAGTTCTGAGAGGTAAGTGTGTGTAAAAGCCGTCCTTCACCTAGCTTGTAGGGAACAGAAAGATTCTTTTCAGTTGAAAACTGCAATCTATGCATATATATGGGGAGGTATTCGCTCCAACTCGGTTTTACAGTGAAGACTGCAGGAACTACAAACAGGCACTAGGAAAAACACTGAGAAACCAGAGAAAAAGTTTCTCCTGCAACCCGTTCCATTTGTGCTAGATGAACGAACGTCTCTCCACATGCTCAGTTCTCAGAGATATGTGTGTGTAAAAGCCATACTTCCTCTAGCTTGTTGGGAACACAGAGATTTTTTTCAGTAGCAAACTGTACTCCATACATATATATGGGGTGTTACAAGCTCCAACTCGTTTTTAGAGTGAAAACTGCAGGAACTTCAAACCGGCACTAGGAAACACACTGAGAAACCAGAGAAAAAGTTTCTCCTGCAAACCGTTCCCTTTGTGCTAGATGAACGAACGTCTCTCCACATGCTCAGTTCTCAGAGATAAGTGTGTGTGAAAGCCGCCTTTAACCTAGCTTGTTGGGAACACAGAGTTTCTTTTAAGTTGCAAACTGCACTCCATACATTTATATGGGGTGGTACTCGCTCCAACTCGGTTTTACAGTGAAAACTGCAGGAACCTCAAAACGGCACTAGGAAACACACTGAGAAACCAGAGAAAAAGTTTCTCCTGCAACCCGTTCCCTTTGACCTACATGAACGAACATCTCTCCACATGCTCAGTTCTGAGAGGCAAGTGTGTGTGAAAGCCGTCCTTCAACTATCTTGTTGGGAACACAAAGTATCTTTTCAGTTGCAAACTGCAATCTATGCATATATATTGTGAGGTACAGGCTCCAACTCGGTTTTACAGTGAAAACTGCAGGAACTTTAAACCAGCACTAGGAAACACACTGAGAAATCGGAGAAAAAATTTCTCCAGCAACCCGTTCCCTTTGTGCTAGATGAACGAACGTCTCTCCAAATGCTCAGTTCTCAGAGATAACTGTGTGTGAAAGCCTTAATTCCCCTAGCTTGTTAGGAACACAGAGTTTCTTTTCAGTAGCAAACTGCACTCCATATATTTATATGGGGTGGTACTCGCTCCAACCTGTTTTTACAGTGAAAACTGCAGGAACATCAAACCGGCACTAGGAAACACAGTGAGAAACCGGAGAAAAAGCTTCCACTGGAACCCGTTTCCTTTGTGCTAGATGAACTAACGTCTCTCCACATGCTCACTTCTGAGAGGAAATTGTGTGTGAAAGCAATCCTTCACCTAGCTTGTTGGGAACACACAGTTACTTTTCAGTAGCAAACTGTACTTCATACATATATATGGGGAGGTAATATCTCCAACTAGGTTTTACAGTGAAAACTGAAGGAAATTCAAACCGGCACTAGGAAACACACAGAGAAACCAGAGTAAATTTTTTCATCGAACCCGTTCCATTTGTGCTAGATGAACGAACGTCTCTTCACATGCTCATTTCTGAGAGATAAGTGTGTGTGAAAGCCGCCCTTCAACAAGCTTGTTGGGAACACAGAGGTCCTTTTAAGTTGCAAACTGCAATCTATGCATACATATGAGGAGGTACACGCTCCAACTCGGTTTTACACTGAGAACTGCAGGAACTTCAAACCGGAACTAGGAAAGACACTGAGAAACCAGAGTTAAAATTTCTCCTGCAACCCGTTCCCTTTGTGCTAGATGAACGAATGTCTCTCCACATGTTCAGTTTTGAGAGAAAAGTGTGTGTGAATTCAGTCCTTCCCCTAGCTTGTTGGGAACACAGAGTTTCTTTTTAGTAGCAAATTGTACTCCATACATATATACGGGGAGGTACAAGCTCCAACTCGGTTTTACAGTGAAAACTGCAGGAACTTTAAACCAGCACTAGGAAACACACTGAGAAACCGGAGAAAAAGTGACCCTGCAATCCGTTCCCTTTGTGCTAGATGAACGAACGTCTCTCCACATGCTCAGTTCTGAGAGATAAGTGTGTGTGAACGCCGTCCTTCACCTAGCTTGTTGGGAACACAAAGATTCTTTTCTGTTGCACACTGCAATCTATGCATATATATGGGTAGGTACACGCTCCAACTCGATTTTACAGTGAAAACTGCAGGAACTTTAAACCAGCACTAGGAAACACACTGAGAAACCAGAAAAAAAGTTTCCCCTGCAACCCTTTCCCTTTGTGCTAGATGAGCGAACATCTCTCCACATGCTCAATTCTGAGAGGTAAGTGTGTGTAAAAGCCGTACTTCACTTAGCTTGTTGGGAACACAAAGTTTCTTTTCAGTTGCAAACTCCACTCCATACAAATATATGGGGAGGTTCTAGCTCCACCTCGATTTTACAGTGAAAATTGCAGGAACTTCAAAACGGCACTAGGAAACACTCTGAGAAACCAGAGAAAAAGTTTCTCCTGCAACCCGTTCCCTTTGACCTAGATGAACGAACGTCTCTCCACATGCTCAATTCTGAGAGACAAGTGTGTGTGAAAGCCGTCCTTCACCTAGCTTGTTGGGAACACGGAGTTTCTTTTCAGTAACAAACTGCACTCCCTACATTTATATGGGGAGGTACTCGCTCCAACTCAGTTTAACAGTGAAAACTGCAGGAAATTCAAACCGGCACTAGGAAACACACTGAGAACCAGAGAAAAAATTCTCATGCAACCAGTTTCTTTTGTGCTAGACGAAGGAACGTCACTCCACAAGCTCAATTCTCAGAGATAAGTTTGTGTGAAAGCCATACTTCCCCTAGCATGTTAGGAACACAAAGTTTCTTTACAGTTGCAAACTGCACTCCATACATTTATATTGGTTGGTATTCGCTCCAAACTGGTTTTACAGTGAAAACTGCATGAACTTCAAACCGGCACTAGGAAACATACTGAGAACCAGAGTAAAAATTTCTCCTGGAAAACGTTCCCTTTGTGCTAGATGAACGAACGTCTCTCCACATGCTCAGTTCTGAGAGACATGTGTGTGTGAAAGACGTACTTCACCTAGCTTGTTGGGAACACAAAGTATCTTTTCAGATGCAAACTGCAATCTATGCATATATATGGGGAGGTACTCGCTCCAACTCGGTTTTACAGTGAAAACTGCAGGAACTTTAAACCAGCACTCGGAAACACACTAAGAAACCAGAGAAAAACTTTCTCCTGAAACCCGTTCCCTTTGTGCTAGATGAACGAACATCTCTCCACATGCTCAGTTCTGAGAGTTAAGTGTGTGTGAAAGCCGTCCTTCATTTAGCTTATTGGGAAAACAGAGTTTCTTTTCATTTGCAAACTGCACTCCTTACATTTATATGGGGTGGTACTCGCTCCAACTCGATTTTACAGTGAAAACTGCAGGAACTTCAAAACGGCACTAGGAAACACACTGAGAAACCAGAGAAAAAGTTTCTGCTGCACCACTTCCCTTTGACCTAGATGAACGAACGTCTCTCCACATGCTCAGTTCTGAGAGACAAGTATGTGTGAATGCCGTCCTTCACCTAGCTTGTTGGGAACACAAAGTATCTTTTCAGTCTCAAACTGCAATCTTTGCATATATAAGGGGAAGTACTCGCTCCAACTCGGTTTTACAGTGAAAACTGCAGGATCTTTAAACAAGCACTAGGAAACACACTGAGAATCCGGAGAAAACCTTTGTCCTGCAACCCGTTCCCTTTGTGCTAGATGAACGAACGTCTCTCCACATGCTCAGTTCTGAGAGATAATTGTGTGTGAAAGCCGTACTTCAGCTAGCTTGTTGGGAACACAATGATCCTTTTCAGTTGCAAACTGCACTCCATACATTTATATGGGGTGGTACAAGCTCCATCTCCATTTTACAGTGAAAAGTGTAGGAACTTCAAACCGGCACTAGGAAACACACTGAGAAATCTGAGAAATAGTTTCTCCTGCAACCCTGTCCCTTTGTGCTAGATGAACGAACGTCTCTCCACATGCTCATTACTTAGAGATAAGTGTGTGTGAAAGCCGGCCTTCACATAGCTTGTTGGGAACACAGAGGTCCTTTTCAGTTGCAAACTGCAATCTATGCATGTATATGAGGAGGTACACGCTCCAACTCGGTTTTACACTGAGAACTGCAGGAACTTCAAACCGTCACTAGGAAACACACTGAGAAACCGGAGAAAAAGATTCTCCTGCCACCCGTTCCCTTTGTGCTAGATGAACGAACGTCTCTCCACATGCTCAGTTCTCAGAGATAAGTGTGTGTGAAAGCCATATTTCCCCTAGCTTGTTGGGAACACAGAGTTTCTTTAAGTAGCAAAATGTACTCCATACATATATATGGGGTGTTACTAGCTCCAACTCGGTTTTAGAGTGAAAACTGAAGGAACTTCAAACCGGCACAGGAAACACACTGAGAAACCAGAGAAAAAGTTTCTCCTGCAAACGGTTCCCTTTGTGCTAGACGAACGATCGTCTCTCCACATGCTCAACTATGAGAGATAAGTGTGTGTGAACGCCGTTCTTCACCTAGCTTGTTGGGAACACATAGTTTCCTTTCAGTAGCCAACTGCACTCCATACATTTATATGGGGAGGTACTCGCTCCGACTCGGTTTAACAGTGAAAACTGCAGGAAATTCAAACCGGCACAAGGAATCACACTGAGAACCAGAGTAAAAATTTCTCTTGCAACCCTTTCCCTTTGTGCTAGATGAACAAAAGTCTCTCCACATGCTCAGTTCTCAGAGATAAGTGTGTGTGAAAGCCATACTTCCACTAGCTTGTTAGGAACACAGAGTTTCTTTCCAGTGGCAAACTGCACTCCATACATTTATATGGGGTCATACAAGCTCCATCTCAATTTTACAGTGAAAACTGTAGGAACTTCGAACCGGCACTAGGAAACCCACTGAGAAACCTGAGAAAAAGTTTCTCCTGCAACCCTTTCCCTTTGTGCTAGATGAACGAACGTCTCTCCACATGCTCAGTTCTCAGAGATAATTGTGTGTGAAAGCCGTACTTCATATAGCTTGTTGGGAACACGGAGTTTCTTTTAAGTAGCAAACAGCACTCCATACATTTATATGGGGTGGTACTCGCTGCAACCTGGTTTTACAGTGAAAACTGCAGGAACTTCAAACCGGCACTAGGAAACCCACTGAGAAACCTGAGAAAAAGTTTCTCCTGCAACCCTTTCCCTTTGTGCTAGATGAACGAACGTCTCTCCACATGCTCAGTTCTCAGAGATAATTGTGTGTGAAAGCCGTACTTCATATAGCTTGTTGGGAAAACGGAGTTTCTTTTCAGTAGCAAACTGCACTCCATACATTTATATGGGGAAGTACTCGCTCCGACTCGGTTTAACAGTGAAAACTGCAGGAAATTCAAACCAGCACTAGGAAACACACTGAGAACCAGAGTAAAAATTTCTCCTGCAAACAGTTCCCTTTGTGCTAGATGAACGAACGTCTCTCCACATGCTCAGTTCTCACAGATAAGTGTGTGTGAAAGCCATACTTCCCCTAGCTTGTTAGGAACACAAAGTTTCTTTTAAGTAGCAAACAGCACTCCATACATTTATATGGGGTGATACTCGCTGCAACCTGGTTTTACAGTGAAAACTGCAGGAACTTCAAACCAGCACTAGGAAACACACTGAGAAACCTGAGAAAAAGTTTCTCCTGCAACCCTTTCCCTTTGTGCTAGATGAACGAACGTCTCTCCACATGTTCAGTTTTGAGAGAAAAGTGTGTGTGAAAGCATTCCTTCCCCTAGCTTGTTGGGAACACAGAGTTTCTTTTCAGTAGCAAATTGTACTCCATACATATATATGGGGAGGTACACGCTCCAACACGATTTTACAGTGAAAACTGCAGGAACTTTAAACCAGCACTAGGAAACACACTGAGAAACCAGAAAAAAAGTTTCTACTGCATCCCGTTCCCTTTGTGCTAGATGAACGAACATCTCTTCACATGCTCAGTTCTGAGAGGTAAGTGTGTGTAAAAGCCGTCCTTCACCTAGCTTGTAGGGTACACAAAGATTCTTTTCAGTAGAAAACTGCAATCTATGCATATATATGGGGAGGTATTCGCTCCAACTCGGTTTTACAGTGAAGACTGCAGGAACTTCAAACAGGCACTAGGAAAAACACTGAGAAACCAGAGAAAAACTTTCTCCTGCAACCCGTTCCCTTTGTGCTAGATGAACGAACGTCTCTCCACATGCTCAGTTCTCAGAGATAAGTGTCTGTGAAAGCCATATTTCCCCTAGCTTGTTGGGAACACAGAGTTTCTTTAAGTAGCAAAATGTACTCCATACATATATATGGGGTGTTACTAGCTCCAACTCGGTTTTAGAGTGAAAACTGAAGGAACTTCAAACCGGCACAGGAAACACACTGAGATCCAGAGAAAAAGTTTCTCCTGCAAACGGTTCCCTTTGTGCAAGACGAACGATCGTCTCTCCACAAGCTCAACTATGAGAGATAAGTGTGTGTGAACGCCGTTCTTCACCTAGCTTGTTGGGAACACGTAGTTTCCTTTCAGTAGCGAACTGCACTCCATACATTTATATGGGGAGGTACTCGCTCCGACTCGGTTTAACAGTGAAAACTGCAGGAAATTCAAACCGGCACAAGGAATCACACTGAGAACCAGAGTAAAAATTTCTCCTGCAACACTTTCCCTTTGTGCTAGATGAACAAACGTCTCTCCACATGCTCAGTTCTCAGAGATAAGTGTGTGTGAAAGCCATACTTCCACTAGCTTGTTAGGAACACAGAGTTTCTTTCCAGTTGCAAACTGCACTCCTTACATTTATATGGGGTCGTACAAGCTCCATCTCCATTTTACAGTGAAAACTGTAGGAACTTCGAACCGGCACTAGGAAACCCACTGAGAAACCTGAGAAAAAGTTTCTCCTGCAACCCTTTCCCTTTGTGCTAGATGAACGAACGTCTCTCCACATGCTCAGTTCTCAGAGATAATTGTGTGTGAAAGCCGTACTTCATATAGCTTGTTGGGAACACGGAGTTTCTTTTCAGTAGCAAACTGCACTCCATACATTTATATGGGGAAGTACTCGCTCCGACTCGGTTTAAAAGTGAAAACTGCAGGAAATTCAAACCAGCACTAGGAAACACACTGAGAACCAGAGTAAAAATTTCTCCTGCAAACAGTTCCCTTTGTGCTAGATGAACGAACGTCTCTCCACATGCTCAGTTCTCACAGATAAGTGTGTGTGAAAGCCATACTTCCCCTAGCTTGTTAGGAACACAAAGTTTCTTTTAAGTAGCAAACAGCACTCCATACATTTATATGGGGTGGTACTCGCTGCAACCTGGTTTTACAGTGAAAACTGCAGGAACTTCAAACCGGCACTAGGAAACACACTGAGAAACCAGAGAAAAAGTTTCTCCTGCAACCCTTTCCCTTTGTGCTAGATGAACGAAAGTCTCTCCACATGTTCAGTTTTGAGAGAAAAGTGTGTGTGAAAGCAGTCCTTCCCCTAGCTTGTTGGGAACACAGAGTTTCTTTTCAGTAGCAAATTGTACTCCATACATATATATGGGGAGGTACACGCTCCAACACGATTTTACAGTGAAAACTGCAGGAACTTTAAACCAGCACTAGGAAACACACTGAGAAACCAGAAAAAAAGTTTCTACTGCATCCCGTTCCCTTTGTGCTAGATGAACGAACATCTCTTCATATGCTCAGTTCTGAGAGGTAAGTGTGTGTAAAAGCCGTCCTTCACCTAGCTTGTAGAGTACACAAAGATTCTTTTCAGTTGAAAACTGCAATCTATGCATATATATGGGGAGGTATTCGCTCCAACTCGGTTTTACAGTGAAGACTGCAGGAACTTCAAACAGGCACTAGGAAAAACACTGAGAAACCAGAGAAAAAGTTTCTCCTGCAACCCGTTCCCTTTGTGCTAGATGAACGAACGTCTCTCCACATGCTCAGTTCTCAGAGATATGTGTGTGTAAAAGCCATACTTCCTCTAGCTTGTTGGGAACACAGAGATTTTTTTCAGTAGCAAACTGTACTCCATAAATATATATGGGGTGTTACAAGCTCCAACTCGTTTTTAGAGTGAAAACTGCAGGAACTTCAAACCGGCACTAGGAAACACACTGAGAAACCAGAGAAAAAGTTTCTCATGCAAACCGTTCCCTTTGTGATAGATGAACGAACGTCTCTCCACATGCTCAGTTCTCAGAGATAAGTGTGTGTGAAAGCCGCCTTTAACCTAGCTTGTTGGGAACACAGAGTTTCTTTTAAGTTGCAAACTGCACTCCATACATTTATATGGGGTGGTACTCGCTCCAACTCGGTTTTACAGTGAAAACTGCAGGAACCTCAAAACGGCACTAGGAAACACACTGAGAAACCAGAGAAAAAGTTTCTCCTGCAACCCGTTCCCTTTGACCTACATGAACGAACTTCTCTCCACATGCTCAGTTCTGAGAGAGAAGTGTGTGTGAAAGCCGTCCTTCAACTATCTTGTTGGGAACACAAAGTATCTTTTCAGTTGCAAACTGCAATCTATGCATATATATGGTGAGGTACAGGCTCCAACTCGGTTTTACAGTGAAAACTGCAGGAACTTTAAACCAGCACTAGGAAACACACTGAGAAATCGGAGAAAAAATTTCTCCAGCAAACCGTTCCCTTTGTGCTAGATGAACGAACGTCTCTCCAAATGCTCAGTTCTCAGAGATAACTGTGTGTGAAAGCCTTAATTCCCCTAGCTTGTTAGGAACACAGAGTTTCTTTTCAGTAGCAAACTGCACTCCATATATTTATATGGGGTGGTACTCGCTCCAACCTGTTTTTACAGTGAAAACTGCAGGAACTTCAAACCGGCACTAGGAAACACAGTGAGAAACTGGAGAAAAAGCTTCCCCTGGAACCCGTTTCCTTTGTGCTAGATGAACTAACGTCTCTCCACATGCTCACTTCTGAGAGGAAATTGTGAGTGAAAGCATTCCTTCACCTAGCTTGTTGGGAACACACAGTTACTTATCAGTAGCAAACAGTACTACATACATATATATGGGGAGGTAATATTTCCAACTATGTTTTACAGTGAAAACTGAAGGAAATTCAAACAGGCACTAGGAAAAACACAGAGAAACCAGAGTAAATTTTTTCATCGAACCCGTTCCATTTGTGCTAGATGAACGAACGTCTCTCCACATGCTCAGTTCTCAGAGATAATTGTGTGTGAAAGCCGTACTTCATATAGCTTGTTGGGAACACGGAATTTCTTTTCAGTAGCAAACTGCACTCCATATATTTATATGGGGAAGTACTCGCTCCGACTCGGTTTAACAGTGAAAACTGCAGGAAATTCAAACCAGCACTAGGAAACACACTGAGAAACCGGAGAAAAAGTGACCCTGCAACCCGTTCCCTTAGTGCTAGATGAACGAACGTCTCTCCACATGCTCAGCTCTGACAGATACTTGTGTGTGAAAGCCGTACTTCACCTAGCTTGTTGGGAACACAATGATCCTTTTCAGTTGCAAACTGCACTCCATACATTTATATGGGGTGGTACAAGCTCCAACTCCATTTTACAGTGAAAAGTGTAGGAACTTCAAACCGGCACTAGGAAACACACTGAGAAACCAGAGAAAAAGTTTCTCCTGCAAACCTTTCCCTTTGTGCTAGATGAACGAATGTCTCTCCAAATGCTCATTTCTTAGAGATAAGTGTGTGTGAAAGCCGGCCTTCACATAGCTTGTTGGGAACACAGAGGTCCTTTTCAGTTGCAAACTGCAATCTATGCATGTATATGAGGAGGTACACGCTCCAACTCGGTTTTACACTGAGAACTGCAGGAACTTCAAACCGTCACTAGGAAACACACTGAGAAACCGGAGAAAAAGATTCTCCTGCCACCCGTTCCCTTTGTGCTAGATGAACGAACGTCTCTCCACATGCTAAGTTCTGAGAGATAAGTGTGTGTGAAAGCCGTCCTTCACCTAGCTTGTTGGGAACACAAAGTTTCTTTTCAGTTGCAAACTGCAATCTATGCATATATATGCGGTTGTACTCGCTCCAACTCGGTTTTACATTGAAAACTGCAGGAACCTCAAAACGGCACTAGGAAACACACTGAGAAACCAAAGAAAAAGTTTCTCCTGCAACCCGTTCCCTTTGACCTACATGAACGAACTTCTCTCCACATGCTCAGTTCTGAGAGACAAGTGTGTGTGAAAGCCGTCCTTCAACTAGCTTGTTGGGAACACAAAGTATCTTTTCAGTTGCAAACTGCAATCTATGCATATATATGGTGAGGTGCAGGCTCCAACTCGGTTTTACAGTGAAAACTGCAGGAACATTAAACCAGCACTAGGAAACACACTGAGAAATCGGAGAAAAAATTTCTCCAGCATCCCGTTCCCTTTGTGCTAGATGAACGAACGTCTCTCCAAATGCTCAGTTCTCAGAGATAACTGTGTGTGAAAGCCTTAATTCCCCTAGCTTGTTAGGAACACAGAGTTTCTTTTCAGTAGCAAACTGCACTCCATATATTTATATGGGGTGGTACTCGCTCCAACCTGTTTTTACAGTGAAAACTGCAGGAACTTCAAACCGACACTAGGAAACACAGTGAGAACCCGGAGAAAAAGCTTCCCCTGGAACCCGTTTCCTTTGTGCTAAATGAACTAACGTCTCTCCACATGCTCACTTCTGAGAGGAAATTGTGTGTGAAAGCATTCCTTCACCTAGCTTGTTGGGAACACACAGTTACTTTTCAGTAGCAAACAGTACTACATACATATATATGGGGAGGTAATATCTCCAACTAGGTTTTACAGTGAAAACTGAAGGTACTTCAAACCGGCACTAGGAATCACACAGAGAAACCAGAGTAAATTTTTTCATCGAACCCGTTCCATTTGTGCTAGATGAACGAACGTCTCTTCACATGCTCATTTCTGAGAGATAAGTGTGTGTGAAAGCCGCCCTTCAACAAGCTTGTTGGGAACACAGAGGTCCTTTTCAGTTGCAAACTGCAATCTATGCATATATATGAGGAGGTACACGCTTCAACTCGGTTTTACACTGAGAACTGCAGGAACTTCAAACCGGCACTAGGAAACACACTGAGAAACCAGAGTTAAAATTTCTCCTGCAACCCGTTCCCTTTGTGCTAGATGAACGAATGTCTCTCCACATGTTCAGTTTTGAGAGAAAAGTGTGTGTGAATTCAGTCCTTCCCCTAGCTTGTTGGGAACACAGAGTTTCTTTTCAGTAGCAAATTGTACTCCATACATATATACGGGGAGGTACAAGCTCCAACTCGGTTTTACAGTGAAAACTGCAGGAACTTTAAACCAGCACTAGGAAACACACTGAGAAACCGGAGAAAAAGTGACCCTGCAACCCGTTCAATTTGTGCTAGATGAACGAACGTCTCTCCACATGCTCAGTTCTGAGAGATACTTGTGTGTGAACGCCGTACTTCACCTAGCTTGTTGGGAACACAATGATCCTTTTCAGTTGCAAACTGCACTCCATACATTTATATGGGGTGGTACAAGCTCCAACACCATTTTACAGTGAAAAGTGTAGGAACTTCAAACCGGCACTAGGAACACACTGAGAAACCTGAGAAAAAGTTTCTCCTGCAAACCTTTCCCTTTGTGCTAGATGAACGAATGTCTCTCCACATGCTCATTTCTTAGAGATAAATGTGTGTGAAAGCCGGCCTTCACATAGCTTGTTGGGAACACAGAGGTCCTTTTCAGTTGCAAACTGCAATCTATGCATGTATATGAGGAGGTACACGCTCCAACTCGGTTTTACACTGAGAACTGCAGGAACTTCAAACCGTCACTAGGAAACACACTGAGAAACCGGAGAAAAAGATTCTCCTGCCACCCGTTCCCTTTGTGCTAGATGAACGAACGTCTCTCCACATGCTCAGTTCAGAGAGATAAGTGTGTGTGAAAGCCATATTTCCCCTAGCTTGTTGGGAACACAGAGTTTCTTTAAGTAGCAAAATGTACTCCATACATATATATGGGGTGTTACTAGCTCCAACTCGGTTTTAAAGTGAAAACTGAAGGAACTTCAAACCGGCACTAGGAAACACACTGAGAAACCAGAGAAAAAGTTTCTCCTGCAACCGTTTCCCTTTGTGCTAGACGAACGATCGTCTCTCCACATGCTCAACTATGAGAGATAAGTGTGTGTGAACGCCGTTCTTCACCTAGCTTGTTGGGAACACGTAGTTTCCTTTCAGTAGCAAACTGCACTCCATACATTTATATGGGGAGGTACTCGCTCCGACTAGTTTTAACAGTGAAAACTGCAGAAAATTCAAACCGGCACAAGGAATCACACTGAGAACCAGAGTAAAAATTTCTCCTGCAACCCGTTCCCTTTGTGCTAGATGAACAAACGTCTCTCCACATGCTCAGTTCTCAGAGATAAGTGTGTGTGAAAGCCATACTTCCACTAGCTTGTTAGGAACACAGAGTTTCTTTCCAGTTGCAAACTGCACTCCATACATTTATATGGGGTGGTACAAGCTCCATCTACATTTTAGAGTGAAAACTGTAGGAACTTCAAACCGGCACTAGGAAACCCACTGAGAAACCTGAGAAAAAGTTTCTCCTGCAACCCTTTCTCTTTGTGCTAGATGAACGAACGTCTCTCCACATGCTCAGTTCTCAGAGATAATTGTGTGTGAAAGCCGTACTTCATATAGCTTGTTGGGAACACGGAGTTTCTTTTCAGTAGCAAAATGCACTCCATACATTTATATGGGGAAGTACTCGCTCCGACTCGGTTTAGCAGTGAAAACTGCAGGAAATTCAAAACGGCACTAGGAAACACACTGAGAAACCAGAGAAAAAGTTTCTGCTGCAACCCGTACCCTTTGACCTAGATGAACGAACGTCTCTCCACATGCTCAGTTCTGAGAGAGAAGTATGTGTGAAAGCCGTACTTCACCTAGCTTGTTGGGAACACAAAGTATCTTTTCAGTTGCAAACTGCAATCTTTGCATATATAAGGGGAAGTACTCGCTCCAACTCGGTTTTACAGTGAAAACTGCAGGAACTTTAAACCAGCACTAGGAAACACCCTGAGTACCCTGAGAATACGTTTGTCCTGCAACCCGTTCCATTTGTGCTAGATGAAAGAACGTCTATCCACATGTTCAGTTCTGAGAGATAAGTGTGTGTGAACGCCGTAATTCACGTAGCTTGTTGGGAACACAAAGTTTCTTTTCAGTTGCAAAGTGCAATCTATGCATATATATGGGGAGGTACACTCTCCAACTAGGTTTTACAGTGTAAACTGCAGGAACTTCAAACCGGCACTAGGAAACACACTGAGAAACCAGAGAAAAACTTTCTCCTGCAACCCGTTCCCTTTGTGCTAGATGAACGAAAGTCTCTCCACATGCTCAGTTCTGAGAGATAAGTGTGTGTGAAAGCCGTCCTTCACCTAGCTTGTTGGGAACACAAAATTTCTTTTCAGTTGCAAACTGCAATCTATGCATATATATGGGTAGGTACTAGCTCCAAGTCGGTTTTACAGTGAAAACTGCAGGAACTTTAAACCAGCACTTGGAAACACATTTAGAAACCAGAGAAAAAGTTTCTCCTGCAAATCTTTCCCTTTGTGCTAGATGAACGAACATCTCTCCACATGCTCAGTTCTGAGAGATAAGTGTGTGTGAAAGCCGTCCTTCACCTAGCTTGTTGGGAACACAAAGATTCTTTTCATTTGCAAACTGCAATCAATGCATATATATGGGGAGGTACTGGCTCCAAATCGGTTTTACAGTGAAAACTGCAGGAATTTCAAACCGGCACTAGGAAACACACTGAGAAAACAGAGAAAAAGTTTCTGCTGCAACCCGTTCCCTTTGCCCTAGATGAACGAACGTCTCTCCACATGCTCAGTTCTGAGAGACAAGTAAGTGTGAAAGCCGTCCTTCACCTAGCTTGTTGGGAACACACAGTTTCTTTTCAGTTGCAAACTGCAATCTATGCATATATATGGGGAGGTACTGGCTCCAAATCGGTTTTACACTGAGAACTGCAGGAACTTCAAAACGGCACAATTAAACACACTGAGAAACCAGAGTTAAAATTTCTCCTGCAACCCGTTCCCTTTGTGCTAGATGAACGAATATCTCTCTACATGTTCAGCTTTGAGGGATAAATGTGTGTGAAAGCCGTCATTCCCGTAGATTGTTGGGAACACAGAGTATCTTTTCAGTAGCAAACAGTACTCCATACATATATATGGGGAGGTACACTCTCCAACTAGGTTTTACAGTGAAAACTGCAGGAACTTCAAACCGGCACTAGGAAACACACTGAGAAACCAGAGTAAAAGTTTCTCCTGCAAACCGTTCCCTTTGTGCTAGATGAACGAACGTCTCTCCACATGCTCAGTTCTGAGAGATAAGTGTGTGTGAAAGCCGTCCTTCATTTAGCTTATTGGGAACACAGAGTTTCTTTTCATTTGCAAACTGCACTCCATACATTTATATGGGGTGGTACTCGCTCCAACTCGGTTTTACTGTGAAAACTGCAGGAACTTCAAAACGGCACTAGGAAACACACTGAGAAACCAGAGAAAAAGTTTCTGCTGCAACCCGTTCCCTTTGACCTAGATGAACGAACGTCTCTCCACATGCTCAGTTCTCAGAGACAAGTATGTGTGAAAGCCGTCCTTCACCTAGCTTGTTGGGAACACAAAGTATCTTTTCAGTTGCAAATTGCATTCTTTGCATATATATGGGGAAGTACTCGCTCCAACTCGGTTTTACAGTGAAAACTGCAGGAACTTTAAACCAGCACTAGGAAACAAACTGAGAACCCGGAGAATACGTTTGTCCTGCAACCCGTTCCCTTTCTGCTAGATGAACGAACGTCTATCCACATGCTCAATTCTGAGAGATAAGTGTGTGTGAACGCCGTCCTTCACCTAGCTTGTTGGGAACACAAAGTTTCTTTTCAGTTGCAAACTGCAATCTATGCATATATATGGGGAGGTACACTCTCCAACAATGTTTTACAGTGAAAACTGCAGGAAATTCAAACCGGCACGAGGAAACACACTGAGAAACCAGAGAAAAAGTTTCTCCTGCAACCCGTTCCCTTTGTGCTAGATGAACGAACGTCTCTCCACATGCTCAGTTCTGAGAAATTAGTGTGTGTGAACGCAGTCCTTCACCTAGCTTGTTGGGAAATAAAGATTCTCTTCATTTGCAAACTGCAATCAATGCATATATATGGGGAGGTACTGGCTCCTAATCCGTTTTACAGTGAAAACTGCAGGAACATCAAACCGGCACTAGGAAACACACTGAGAAACCAGAGAAATAGTTTCTGCTGCAACCCGTTCCCTTTGTGCTAGATGAACGAACATCTCTCCACATGCTCAGTTCTGAGAGGTAAGTGTGTCTGCAAGCCGTCCTTCACCTAGCTTGTTGGGAACACAAAGATTCTTTTCAGTTGCAAACTGCACTCCATACATTTATATGGGGTGATACTCGCTCCAACTCGTTTTTACAGTCAAAATTGAAGGAACTTCAAAACGGCACTAGGAAACACTCTGAGAAACCAGAGAAAAAGTTTCTCCTGCAACCCGTTCCCTTTGACCTAGATGAACGAACGTCTCTCCACATGCTCAGTTCTGAGAGACAAGTGTGTGTGAAAGCCGTCCTTCAACTAGCTTGTAGGGAACACGGAGTTTCTTTTCAGTAGCAAACTGCACTCCATAAATTTATATGGGTTGGTACTCGCTCCAAACTGGTTTTACAGTGAAAACTGCAGGAACTTCAAACTGATACTAGGAAACACACTGAGAAACCAGAGAAAAACTTTCTCCTGCAACACATTCCCTTTGGGCTAGATGAACGTACGTCTCTTCACATGCTCAGTTCTCAGAGATAAGTGTGTGTGAAAGCCGTCCTTCACATAGCTTGTTGGGAACACAGAGTTTCTTTTCAGTTGCAAACTGCGCTCCATACATTTATATGGCGTGGTACTCGCTCCAACTCGGTTTTACAGAGAAAAATGCAGGAACTTCAAAACGGCACTAGGAAACACACTGAGAAACCAGAGAAAAAGTTTCTGCTGCAACCCGTTCCCTTTGACCTAGATGAACGAACGTCTCTCCACATGCTCAGTTCTCAGAGACAATTATGTGTGAAAGCCGTCCTTCACCTAGCTTTTTGGGAACACAAAGTATCTTTTCAGTTGCAAATTGCATTCTTTGCATATATATGGGGAAGTACTCGCTCCAACTCGGTTTTACAGTGAAAACTGCAGGAACTTTAAACCAGCACTAGGAAACAAACTGAGAACCCGGAGAATACGTTTGTCCTGCAACCCGTTCCCTTTGTGCTAGATGAACGAACGTCTATCCACATGCTCAATTCTGAGAGATAAGTGTGTGTGAACGCCGTCCTTCACCTAGCTTGTTGGGAACACAAAGTTTCTTTTCAGTTGCAAACTGCAATCTATGCATATATATGGGGAGGTACACTCTCCAACAAGGTTTTACAGTGAAAACTACAGGAAATTCAAACCGGCACTAGGAAACACACTGAGAAACCAGAGAAAAAGTTTCTCCTGCAACCCGTTCCCTTTGTGCTAGATGAACGAACGTCTCTCCACATGCTCAGTTCTGAGAGATTAGTGTGTGTGAACGCAGTCCTTCACCTAGATTGTTGGGAAATAAAGATTCTCTTCATTTGCAAACTGCAATCAATGTATATATATGGGGAGGTACTGGCTCCTAATCCGTTTTACAGTGAAAACTGCAGGAACATCAAACCGGCACTAGGAAACACACTGAGAAACCAGAGAAATAGTTTCTGCTGCAACCCGTTCCCTTTGTGCTAGATGAACGAACATCTCTCCACATGCTCAGTTCTGAGATGTAAGTGTGTCTGCAAGCCGTCCTTCACCTACCTTGTTGGGAACACAAAGATTCTTTTCAGTTGCAAACTGCACTCCATACATTTATATGGGGTGATACTCGCTCCAACACGTTTTTACACTCAAAATTGAAGGAACTTCAAAACGGCACTAGGAAACACTCTGAGAAACCAGAGAAATAGTTTCTCCTGCAACCCGTTCCCTTTGACCTAGATGAACGAACGTCTCTCCACATGCTCAGTTCTGAGAGACAAGTGTGTGTGAAAGCCGTCCTTCAACTAGCTTGTAGGGAACACGGAGTTTCTTTTCAGTAGCAAACTGCACTCCATAAATTTATATGGGTTGGTACTCGCTCCAAACTGGTTTTACAGTGAAAACTGCAGGAACTTCAAACTGATACTAGGAAACACACTGAGAAACAAGAGAAAAACTTTCTCCTGCAACACATTCCCTTTGGGCTAGATGAACGTACGTCTCTTCACATGCTCAGTTCTCAGAGATAAGTGTGTGTGAAAGCCGTCCTTCACATAGCTTGTTGGGAACACAGAGTTTCTTTTCAGTTGCAAACTGCGCTCCATACATTTATATGGCGTGGTACTCGCTCCAACTCGGTTTTACAGAGAAAAATGCAGTAACTTCAAAACGGCACTAGGAAACACACTGAGAAACCAGAGAAAAAGTTTCTGCTGCAACCCGTTCCCTTTGACCTAGATGAACGAACGTCTCTCCACATGCTCAGTTCTCAGAGACAAGTATGTGTGAAAGCCGTCCTTCACCTAGCTTGTTGGGAACACAAAGTATCTTTTCAGTTGCAAATTGCATTCTTTGCATATATATGGGGAAGTACTCGCTCCAACTCGGTTTTACAGTGAAAACTGCAGGAACTTTAAACCAGCACTAGGAAACAAACTGAGAACCTGGAGAATACGTTTGTCCTGCAACCCGTTCCCTTTGTGCTAGATGAACGAACGTCTATCCACATGCTCAATTCTGAGAGATAAGTGTGTGTGAACGCCGTCCTTCACCTAGCTTGTTGGGAACACAAAGTTTCTTTTCAGTTGCAAACTGCAATCTATGCATATATATGGGGAGGTACACTCTCCAACAAGGTTTTACAGTGAAAACTACAGGAAATTCAAACCGGCACTAGGAAACACACTGACAAACCAGAGAAAAAGTTTCTCCTGCAACCCGTTCCCTTTGTGCTAGATGAACGAACGTCTCTCCACATGCTCAGTTCTGAGAGATTAGTGTGTGTGAACGCAGTCCTTCACCTAGCTTGTTGGGAAATAAAGATTCTCTTCATTTGCAAACTGCAATCAATGCATATATATGGGGAGGTACTGGCTCCTAATCCGTTTTACAGTGAAAACTGCAGGAACATCAAACCGGCACTAGGAAACACACTGAGAAACCAGAGAAATAGTTTCTGCTGCAACCCGTTCCCTTTGTGCTAGATGAACGAACATCTCTCCACATGCTCAGTTCTGAGAGGTAAGTGTGTCTGCAAGCCGTCCTTCACCTAGCTTGTTGGGAACACAAAGATTCTTTTCAGTTGCAAACTGCACTCCATACATTTATATGGGGTGATACTCGCTCCAACTCGTTTTTACAGTCAAAATTGAAGGAACTTCAAAACGGCACTAGGAAACACTCTGAGAAACCAGAGAAAAAGTTTCTCCTGCAACCCGTTCCCTTTGACCTAGATGAACGAACGTCTCTCCACATGCTCATTTCTGAGAGACAAGTGTGTGTGAAAGCCGTCCTTCAACTAGCTTGTAGGGAACACGGAGTTTCTTTTCAGTAGCAAACTGCACTCCATAAATTTATATGGGTTGGTACTCGCTCCAAACTGGTTTTACAGTGAAAACTGCAGGAACTTCAAACTGATACTAGGAAACACACTGAGAAACCAGAGAAAAACTTTCTCCTGCAACACATTCCCTTTGGGCTAGATGAACGTACGTCTCTTCACATGCTCAGTTCTCAGAGATAAGTGTGTGTGAAAGCCGTCCTTCACATAGCTTGTTGGGAACACAGAGTTTCTTTTCAGTTGCAAACTGCGCTCCATACATTTATATGGCGTGGTACTCGCTCCAACTCGGTTTTACAGAGAAAAATGCAGGAACTTCAAAACGGCACTAGGAAACACACTGAGAAACCAGAGAAAAAGTTTCTGCTGCAACCCGTTCCCTTTGACCTAGATGAACGAACGTCTCTCCACATGCTCAGTTCTCAGAGACAAGTATGTGTGAAAGCCGTCCTTCACCTAGCTTGTTGGGAACACAAAGTATCTTTTCAGTTGCAAATTGCATTCTTTGCATATATATGGGGAAGTACTCGCTCCAACACGGTTTTACAGTGAAAACTGCAGGAACTTTAAACCAGCACTAGGAAACAAACTGAGAACCCGGAGAATACGTTTGTCCTGCAACCCGTTCCCTTTGTGCTAGATGAACGAACGTCTATCCACATGCTCAATTCTGAGAGACAAGTGTGTGTGAACGCCGTCCTTCACCTAGCTTGTTGGGAACACAAAGTTTCTTTTCAGTTGCAAACTGCAATCTATGCATATATATGGGGAGGTACACTCTCCAACAAGGTTTTACAGTGAAAACTGCAGGAAATTCAAACCGGCACTAGGAAACACACTGAGAAACCAGAGAAAAAGTTTCTCCTGCAACACGTTCCCTTTGTGCTAGATGAACGAACGTCTCTCCACATGCTCAGTTCTGAGAGATTAGTGTGTGTGAACGCAGTCCTTCACCTAGCTTGTTGGGAAATAAAGATTCTCTTCATTTGCAAACTGCAATCAATGCATATATATGGGGAGGTACTGGCTCCTAATCCGTTTTACAGTGAAAACTGCAGGAACTTCAAACCGGCACTAGGAACCACACTGAGAAACCAGAGTAAAACTTTCTCCTGCAACCCATTCCCTTTGTGCTAGATGAACGGACGTCTCTCCACATACTCAGTTCTGAGAGATAAGTGTGTGTGAAAGCCGTCCTTCACCTAGCTTGTTGGGAACACAGAGTTTCTTTTCAGTTGCAAACTGCACTCCATACAATTATATGGGGTGGTACTCGTTCCAACTCGGTTTTACAGTGAAAATTGCAGGAACTTCAAAACGGCACTAAGAAACACACTGAGAAACCAGAGAAAAATTTCTCCTGCAGCGCGTTCCCTTTGACCAAATGAACGAACGTCTCTCCACATGCTCAATTCTCACAGATATGTGTGTGTGAAAGCCATACTTCCCCTAGCTTGTTGGGAACACAGAGTTTCTTTTCTGTAGCAAACTGTACTCCATACATATATATGGGAAGTTACTAGCTCCAACTCGGTTTTAGAGTGAAAACTGCAGGAACTTCAAACCGGCACTAGGAAACACAATGAGAAACCAGAGTAAAAGTTTCTCCTGCAACCCGTTCCCTTTGTGCTAGATGAACGAACGTCTCTCCACATGCTCAGTTCTGAGACATAAGTGTGTGTGAAAGCCGTCCTTCACCTAGCTTTATGGGAACACGGAGTTTATTTCAGTAGCAAACTGCAGGAAATTCCAACCGTCACTAGGAAACACACTGAGAACCAGAGTAAAAATTTCTCCTGCAACCCGTTCCCTTTGTGCTAGATGAACGAAGTCTCTCCACATGCTCAGTTCTCAGAGATAAGTGTGTTTGAAAGCCATACTTCCCCTAGCTTGTTAGGAACACAGAGTTTCTTTTCAGTAGCAAACTGCACTCCATAAATTTATATGGGGTGGTAATCGCTCCAGCCTGGTTTTACAGTGAAAACTGCAGGAATATCAAACCGGCACTAGGAAACACACTGAGAAACCAGAGAAAAATTTCTCCTGAAACCCGTTCCTTTAGTGCTAGATGAACGAACGTCTCTCCACATGCTCAGTTATGAGAGATAATTGTGTGTGAAAGCCGTCCTTCACCTAGCTTGTTGGGAACACAAAGTTTCTTTTCACTTGCAAACTGCAATCAATGCATATATATAGATAGGTACTCGCTCCAACTCGGTTTTACAGTGTAAACTGCAGGAAATTCAAAACGGCACTAGGAAACACATTGAGAACCCGGAGAAAAAGCTTCTCCTGGAAAACATTTCCTTTGTGCTAGATGAACGAACGTCTCTCCACATGCTCAGTTCTGAGAGATAATTGTGTGTGAAAGCCGTACTTCACCTAGCTTGTTGGGAACACACAGTTTCTTTTCAGTAGAAAACTGTACTCAATACATATATATGGGGAGGTACTATCTCCAAATATGTTTTACAGTGAAAACTGCAGGAACTTCAAACCAGCACTAGGAAACACACAGAGAAACCAGAGTAAAAGTTTCTCCTGGAACACTTTCCCTTTGTGCTAGATGAACGAACGTCTCTCCACATGCTCATTTCTGAGAGATAAGTGTGTGTGAAAGCCGCCCTTCACCTAGCTTGTTGGGAACACAGATGTCCTTTTCAGTTGCAAACTGCAATCTATGCATGTATATGAGGAGGTACACGCTCCAACTCGGTTTTACACTGAGAACTGCAGGAACTTCAAACCGGCACTAGGAAACACACTGAGAAACGAGAGTTAAAATTTCTCCTGCAACCCGTTCCCTTTGTGCTAGATGAACCAATGTCTCTCCACATGTTCAGTTTTGAGAGAAAAGTGTGAGTGAAAGCAGAACTTCCCCTAGCTTGCTGGGAACACAGAGATTCTTTTCAGTAGGAAATTGTACTCCATACACATATATGGGGAGGTACATGCTCCAACTCGGTTTTACAGTGAAAACTGCAGGAACTTTAAACCAGCACTAGGAAACACACAGAGAAACCAGAGAAAAAGTTTCCCTGCAACACGTTCCCTTTCTGCTAGATGAACAAAAGGCTCTAAACATGCTCAGTTCTGAGAGATAAGTGTGAGTGAACGACGTCCTTCACCTAGCTTGTTGGGAACACAAAGATTCTTTTCAGTTTCAAACTGCAGTCTATGCATATATATGGGGAGGTACACGCTCCAACTCGGTTTTACACTGAGAACTGCAGGAATTTCAAACCGGCACTAGGAAACACACTGAGAAACCAGAGTAAAAATTTCTCATGCCACCCGTTCCCTTTGTGCTAGATGAAAGAACGTCTCTCCACATGTTCAGTTCTGAGAGATAAGTGAGTGTGAAACCGTCCTTCCCCTTGCTTGTTGGGAACACAGAGTTTCTTTTCAGTAGCAAACAGTACTCCATATATATATATGGGGAGGTACTCTCTCCAACTAGGTTTTACAGTGAAAACTGCAGGAACATTAAACCAGCACTAGGAAACACACTGAGAAACCAGAAAAAAGTTTCTCCTGCAAACTTTTCCCTTTGTGCTAGATGAACGAACGTCTCTCCACATGCTCAGTTCTGAGAGGTAAGACTGTGTGAAAGCCGTCCTTCACCTAGCTTGTTGGGAACACAGATATTCTTTTCAGTAGCAAACTGTACTCCATACATATATATGGGGAGGTACTCTCTCCAAATATGTTTTACAGTGAAAACTGCAGGAACTTCAAACCGGCACTAGGAAACACACTGAGAAACCAGAGAAAAACTTCCTCCTGCAACCCGTTCCTTTGTGCTAGATGAACGAACGTCTCTCCACATGCTCAGTTCTGAGATATAAGTGTGAGTGAACGCCGTCCTTCACCTAGCTTGTTGGGAACACAAAGTTTCTTTTCAGTTGCAAACTGCAATCTATGCATATATATGGGTAGGTACTAGCTCCAACTCGGTTTTACAGTGAAAACTGCAGGAACTTTAAACCAGCACTTGGAAACACACTTAGAAACCAGAGAAAAACTCCCTCCTGCAACTCGTTCCCTTTGTGCTAGATGAACGAACATCTCTCCACATGCTCAGTTCTGAGAGATAAGTGTGTGTGAAAGCCGTCCTTCACCTAGCTTGTTGGGAACACAGAGTTTCTTTTCAGTTGCAAACTGCGCTCCATACATTTATATGGGGTGGTACTCGCTCCAACTCGGTTTTACAGAGAAAAATGCAGGAATTTCAAAACGGCACTAAGAAACACACTGAGAAACCAGAGAAAAAGTTTCTGCTGCAACCCGTTCCCTTTGCCCTAGATGAACGAACGTCTCTCCACATGCTCAGTTCTGAGAGACAAGTATGTGTGAAAGCCGAACTTCACCTAGCTTGTTTGGAACACAAAGTATCTTTTCAGTTGCAAGCTGCAATCTTTGCATATATATGGGGAAGTACTCGCTCCAACTCGGTTTTACAGTGAAAACTGCAGGAACTTTAAACCAGCACTAGGAAACACACTGAGAACCCGGAGAATACGTTTGTCCTGCAACCAGTTCCATTTGTGCTAGATGAAAGAACTTCTATCCACATGCTCAGTTCTGAGAGATAAGTGTGTGAGAACGCCGTACTTCACGTAGCTTGTTGGGAACACAAAGTTTCTTTTCAGTTGCAAACTGCAATCTATGCATATATGTGAGGAGGTACACTCTCCAACTAGGTTTTACAGTGAAAACTGCAGGAACTTCAAACCGGCACTAGGAAACACACTGAGAAACCAGAGAAAAAGTTTCTGCTGCAACCCGTTCCCTTTGCCCTAGATGAACGAACGTCTCTCCACATGCTCAGTTCTGAGAGACAAGTATGTGTGAAAGCTGTCCTTCACCTAGCTTGTTGGGAACACACAGTTTCTTTTCAGTTGCAACCTGCAATCTATGCATATATATGAGGAGCAACACTCTCCAAATCGGTTTTACACTGAGAACTGCAGGTACTTCAAACCGGCACTATTAAACACACTGAGAAACCAGAGTTAAATTTCTCCTGCCACCCGTTCCCTTTGTGCTAAATGAACGAATATCTCTCCACATGTTCAGCTTTGAGGGATAAATGTGTGTGAAAGCCGTCATTCCCGTAGATTGTTGGGAACACAGAGTATCTTTTCAGTAGCAAACAGTACTCCTAACATATATATGGGGAGGTACACTCTCCAACTAGGTTTTACAGTGAAAACGGCAGGAACTTCAAAACGACACTAGGAAACACACTGAGAAACCAGAGAAAAAGTTTGCTGCAACCCGTTCCCTTTGACCTAGATGAACGAACGTCTCTCCACATGCTCAGTTCTGAGAGACAAGTATGTGTGAAAGCCGTCCTTCACCTAGCTTGTTGGGAACACAAAGTATCTTTTCAGTTGCAAACTGCAATCTTTGCATATATATGGGGAAGTACTCGCTCCAACTCGATTTTATAGTGAAAACTGCAGGAACTTTAAACCAGCACTAGGAAACACACTGAGAACCCGGAGAATACGTTTGTCCTGCAACCCGTTCCTTTTGTGCTAGATGAACGAACGTCTATCCACATGCTCATTTCTGAGAGATAATTGTGTGTAAACGCCATCCTTCACGTAGCTTGTTGGGAACACAAAGTTTCTTTTCAGTTGCAAACTGCAATCTATGCATATATATGTGGAGGTACACTCTCCAACTAGGTTTTACAGTGAAAACTGCAGGAACTTCAAACCGGCACTAGGAAACACACTGAGAAACCAGAGAAAAACTCCCTCCTGCAACTCGTTCCCTTTGTGCTAGATGAACGAACATCTCTCCACATGCTCAGTTCTGAGAGATAAGTGTGTGTGAACACCGTCCTTCACCTAGCTTGTTGGGAACATAAAGATTCTTTTCATTTACAAACTGCAATCAATGCATATATATGGGGAGGTACTGGCACCAAATCGGTTTTACAGTGAAAACTGCAGGAACTTCAAACCGGCACTAGGAAACACACTGAGAATCCAGACAAAAAGTTTCTCCTACAACCCGTTCCCTTTGTGCTAGATGAACGAACATCTCTCCACATGCTCAGTTCTGAGAGGTAAGTGTGTCTGCAAGCCGTCCTTCACCTAGCTTGTTGGGAACACAAAGATTCTTTTCAGTTGCAAACTGCACTCCATACATTTATATGGGGTGATACTCGCTCCAACTCGTTTTTACAGTGAAAATTGCAGGAACTTCAAAACGGCTCTAGGAAACACTCTGAGAAACCAGAGAAAAAGTTTCTCCTGCAACCCGTTCCCTTTGTGCTAGATGAACGAACGTCTCTCCACATGCTCAGTTCTGAGAGACAAGTGTGTGTGAAAGCCATCCTTCACCTAGCTTGTAGGGAACACGGAGTTTCTTTTCAGTAGTAAACTGCACTCCATAAATTTATATGGGTTTGTACTCTCTCCAAACTGGTTTTACAGTGAAGACTGCAGGAACTTCAAACAGGCACTAGGAAAAACACTGAGAAACCAGAGAAAAACTTTCTCCTGCAACCCGTTCCCTTTGTGCTAGATGAACGAACGTCTCTCCACATGCTCAGTTCTCAGAGATAAGTGTCTGTGAAAGCCATATTTCCCCTAGCTTGTTGGGAACACAGAGTTTCTTTAAGTAGCAAAATGTACTCCATACATATATATGGGGTGTTACTAGCTCCAACTCGGTTTTAGAGTGAAAACTGAAGGAACTTCAAACCGGCACAGGAAACACACTGAGATCCAGAGAAAAAGTTTCTCCTGCAAACGGTTCCCTTTGTGCAAGACGAACGATCGTCTCTCCACAAGCTCAACTATGAGAGATAAGTGTGTGTGAACGCCGTTCTTCACCTAGCTTGTTGGGAACACGTAGTTTCCTTTCAGTAGCGAACTGCACTCCATACATTTATATGGGGAGGTACTCGCTCCGACTCGGTTTAACAGTGAAAACTGCAGGAAATTCAAACCGGCACAAGGAATCACACTGAGAACCAGAGTAAAAATTTCTCCTGCAACACTTTCCCTTTGTGCTAGATGAACAAACGTCTCTCCACATGCTCAGTTCTCAGAGATAAGTGTGTGTGAAAGCCATACTTCCACTAGCTTGTTAGGAACACAGAGTTTCTTTCCAGTTGCAAACTGCACTCCTTACATTTATATGGGGTCGTACAAGCTCCATCTCCATTTTACAGTGAAAACTGTAGGAACTTCGAACCGGCACTAGGAAACCCACTGAGAAACCTGAGAAAAAGTTTCTCCTGCAACCCTTTCCCTTTGTGCTAGATGAACGAACGTCTCTCCACATGCTCAGTTCTCAGAGATAATTGTGTGTGAAAGCCGTACTTCATATAGCTTGTTGGGAACACGGAGTTTCTTTTCAGTAGCAAACTGCACTCCATACATTTATATGGGGAAGTACTCGCTCCGACTCGGTTTAAAAGTGAAAACTGCAGGAAATTCAAACCAGCACTAGGAAACACACTGAGAACCAGAGTAAAAATTTCTCCTGCAAACAGTTCCCTTTGTGCTAGATGAACGAACGTCTCTCCACATGCTCAGTTCTCACAGATAAGTGTGTGTGAAAGCCATACTTCCCCTAGCTTGTTAGGAACACAAAGTTTCTTTTAAGTAGCAAACAGCACTCCATACATTTATATGGGGTGGTACTCGCTGCAACCTGGTTTTACAGTGAAAACTGCAGGAACTTCAAACCGGCACTAGGAAACACACTGAGAAACCAGAGAAAAAGTTTCTCCTGCAACCCTTTCCCTTTGTGCTAGATGAACGAAAGTCTCTCCACATGTTCAGTTTTGAGAGAAAAGTGTGTGTGAAAGCAGTCCTTCCCCTAGCTTGTTGGGAACACAGAGTTTCTTTTCAGTAGCAAATTGTACTCCATACATATATATGGGGAGGTACACGCTCCAACACGATTTTACAGTGAAAACTGCAGGAACTTTAAACCAGCACTAGGAAACACACTGAGAAACCAGAAAAAAAGTTTCTACTGCATCCCGTTCCCTTTGTGCTAGATGAACGAACATCTCTTCATATGCTCAGTTCTGAGAGGTAAGTGTGTGTAAAAGCCGTCCTTCACCTAGCTTGTAGAGTACACAAAGATTCTTTTCAGTTGAAAACTGCAATCTATGCATATATATGGGGAGGTATTCGCTCCAACTCGGTTTTACAGTGAAGACTGCAGGAACTTCAAACAGGCACTAGGAAAAACACTGAGAAACCAGAGAAAAAGTTTCTCCTGCAACCCGTTCCCTTTGTGCTAGATGAACGAACGTCTCTCCACATGCTCAGTTCTCAGAGATATGTGTGTGTAAAAGCCATACTTCCTCTAGCTTGTTGGGAACACAGAGATTTTTTTCAGTAGCAAACTGTACTCCATAAATATATATGGGGTGTTACAAGCTCCAACTCGTTTTTAGAGTGAAAACTGCAGGAACTTCAAACCGGCACTAGGAAACACACTGAGAAACCAGAGAAAAAGTTTCTCATGCAAACCGTTCCCTTTGTGATAGATGAACGAACGTCTCTCCACATGCTCAGTTCTCAGAGATAAGTGTGTGTGAAAGCCGCCTTTAACCTAGCTTGTTGGGAACACAGAGTTTCTTTTAAGTTGCAAACTGCACTCCATACATTTATATGGGGTGGTACTCGCTCCAACTCGGTTTTACAGTGAAAACTGCAGGAACCTCAAAACGGCACTAGGAAACACACTGAGAAACCAGAGAAAAAGTTTCTCCTGCAACCCGTTCCCTTTGACCTACATGAACGAACTTCTCTCCACATGCTCAGTTCTGAGAGAGAAGTGTGTGTGAAAGCCGTCCTTCAACTATCTTGTTGGGAACACAAAGTATCTTTTCAGTTGCAAACTGCAATCTATGCATATATATGGTGAGGTACAGGCTCCAACTCGGTTTTACAGTGAAAACTGCAGGAACTTTAAACCAGCACTAGGAAACACACTGAGAAATCGGAGAAAAAATTTCTCCAGCAAACCGTTCCCTTTGTGCTAGATGAACGAACGTCTCTCCAAATGCTCAGTTCTCAGAGATAACTGTGTGTGAAAGCCTTAATTCCCCTAGCTTGTTAGGAACACAGAGTTTCTTTTCAGTAGCAAACTGCACTCCATATATTTATATGGGGTGGTACTCGCTCCAACCTGTTTTTACAGTGAAAACTGCAGGAACTTCAAACCGGCACTAGGAAACACAGTGAGAAACTGGAGAAAAAGCTTCCCCTGGAACCCGTTTCCTTTGTGCTAGATGAACTAACGTCTCTCCACATGCTCACTTCTGAGAGGAAATTGTGAGTGAAAGCATTCCTTCACCTAGCTTGTTCGGAACACACAGTTACTTATCAGTAGCAAACAGTACTACATACATATATATGGGGAGGTAATATTTCCAACTATGTTTTACAGTGAAAACTGAAGGAAATTCAAACAGGCACTAGGAAAAACACAGAGAAACCAGAGTAAATTTTTTCATCGAACCCGTTCCATTTGTGCTAGATGAACGAACGTCTCTCCACATGCTCAGTTCTCAGAGATAATTGTGTGTGAAAGCCGTACTTCATATAGCTTGTTGGGAACACGGAATTTCTTTTCAGTAGCAAACTGTACTCCATATATTTATATGGGGAAGTACTCGCTCCGACTCGGTTTAACAGTGAAAACTGCAGGAAATTCAAACCAGCACTAGGAAACACACTGAGAAACCGGAGAAAAAGTGACCCTGCAACCCGTTCCCTTAGTGCTAGATGAACGAACGTCTCTCCACATGCTCAGCTCTGACAGATACTTGTGTGTGAAAGCCGTACTTCACCTAGCTTGTTGGGAACACAATGATCCTTTTCAGTTGCAAACTGCACTCCATACATTTATATGGGGTGGTACAAGCTCCAACTCCATTTTACAGTGAAAAGTGTAGGAACTTCAAACCGGCACTAGGAAACACACTGAGAAACCAGAGAAAAAGTTTCTCCTGCAAACCTTTCCCTTTGTGCTAGATGAACGAATGTCTCTCCAAATGCTCATTTCTTAGAGATAAGTGTGTGTGAAAGCCGGCCTTCACATAGCTTGTTGGGAACACAGAGGTCCTTTTCAGTTGCAAACTGCAATCTATGCATGTATATGAGGAGGTACACGCTCCAACTCGGTTTTACACTGAGAACTGCAGGAACTTCAAACCGTCACTAGGAAACACACTGAGAAACCGGAGAAAAAGATTCTCCTGCCACCCGTTCCCTTTGTGCTAGATGAACGAACGTCTCTCCACATGCTAAGTTCTGAGAGATAAGTGTGTGTGAAAGCCGTCCTTCACCTAGCTTGTTGGGAACACAAAGTTTCTTTTCAGTTGCAAACTGCAATCTATGCATATATATGCGGTTGTACTCGCTCCAACTCGGTTTTACATTGAAAACTGCAGGAACCTCAAAACGGCACTAGGAAACACACTGAGAAACCAAAGAAAAAGTTTCTCCTGCAACCCGTTCCCTTTGACCTACATGAACGAACTTCTCTCCACATGCTCAGTTCTGAGAGACAAGTGTGTGTGAAAGCCGTCCTTCAACTAGCTTGTTGGGAACACAAAGTATCTTTTCAGTTGCAAACTGCAATCTATGCATATATATGGTGAGGTGCAGGCTCCAACTCGGTTTTACAGTGAAAACTGCAGGAACATTAAACCAGCACTAGGAAACACACTGAGAAATCGGAGAAAAAATTTCTCCAGCATCCCGTTCCCTTTGTGCTAGATGAACGAACGTCTCTCCAAATGCTCAGTTCTCAGAGATAACTGTGTGTGAAAGCCTTAATTCCCCTAGCTTGTTAGGAACACAGAGTTTCTTTTCAGTAGCAAACTGCACTCCATATATTTATATGGGGTGGTACTCGCTCCAACCTGTTTTTACAGTGAAAACTGCAGGAACTTCAAACCGACACTAGGAAACACAGTGAGAACCCGGAGAAAAAGCTTCCCCTGGAACCCGTTTCCTTTGTGCTAAATGAACTAACGTCTCTCCACATGCTCACTTCTGAGAGGAAATTGTGTGTGAAAGCATTCCTTCACCTAGCTTGTTGGGAACACACAGTTACTTTTCAGTAGCAAACAGTACTACATACATATATATGGGGAGGTAATATCTCCAACTAGGTTTTACAGTGAAAACTGAAGGTACTTCAAACCGGCACTAGGAATCACACAGAGAAACCAGAGTAAATTTTTTCATCGAACCCGTTCCATTTGTGCTAGATGAACGAACGTCTCTTCACATGCTCATTTCTGAGAGATAAGTGTGTGTGAAAGCCGCCCTTCAACAAGCTTGTTGGGAACACAGAGGTCCTTTTCAGTTGCAAACTGCAATCTATGCATATATATGAGGAGGTACACGCTCCAACTCGGTTTTACACTGAGAACTGCAGGAACTTCAAACCGGCACTAGGAAACACACTGAGAAACCAGAGTTAAAATTTCTCCTGCAACCCGTTCCCTTTGTGCTAGATGAACGAATGTCTCTCCACATGTTCAGTTTTGAGAGAAAAGTGTGTGTGAATTCAGTCCTTCCCCTAGCTTGTTGGGAACACAGAGTTTCTTTTCAGTAGCAAATTGTACTCCATACATATATACGGGGAGGTACAAGCTCCAACTCGGTTTTACAGTGAAAACTGCAGGAACTTTAAACCAGCACTAGGAAACACACTGAGAAACCGGAGAAAAAGTGACCCTGCAACCCGTTCAATTTGTGCTAGATGAACGAACGTCTCTCCACATGCTCAGTTCTGAGAGATACTTGTGTGTGAACGCCGTACTTCACCTAGCTTGTTGGGAACACAATGATCCTTTTCAGTTGCAAACTGCACTCCATACATTTATATGGGGTGGTACAAGCTCCAACTCCATTTTACAGTGAAAAGTGTAGGAACTTCAAACCGGCACTAGGAACACACTGAGAAACCTGAGAAAAAGTTTCTCCTGCAAACCTTTCCCTTTGTGCTAGATGAACGAATGTCTCTCCACATGCTCATTTCTTAGAGATAAATGTGTGTGAAAGCCGGCCTTCACATAGCTTGTTGGGAACACAGAGGTCCTTTTCAGTTGCAAACTGCAATCTATGCATGTATATGAGGAGGTACACGCTCCAACTCGGTTTTACACTGAGAACTGCAGGAACTTCAAACCGTCACTAGGAAACACACTGAGAAACCGGAGAAAAAGATTCTCCTGCCACCCGTTCCCTTTGTGCTAGATGAACGAACGTCTCTCCACATGCTCAGTTCAGAGAGATAAGTGTGTGTGAAAGCCATATTTCCCCTAGCTTGTTGGGAACACAGAGTTTCTTTAAGTAGCAAAATGTACTCCATACATATATATGGGGTGTTACTAGCTCCAACTCGGTTTTAAAGTGAAAACTGAAGGAACTTCAAACCGGCACTAGGAAACACACTGAGAAACCAGAGAAAAAGTTTCTCCTGCAACCGTTTCCCTTTGTGCTAGACGAACGATCGTCTCTCCACATGCTCAACTATGAGAGATAAGTGTGTGTGAACGCCGTTCTTCACCTAGCTTGTTGGGAACACGTAGTTTCCTTTCAGTAGCAAACTGCACTCCATACATTTATATGGGGAGGTACTCGCTCCGACTAGTTTTAACAGTGAAAACTGCAGAAAATTCAAACCGGCACAAGGAATCACACTGAGAACCAGAGTAAAAATTTCTCCTGCAACCCGTTCCCTTTGTGCTAGATGAACAAACGTCTCTCCACATGCTCAGTTCTCAGAGATAAGTGTGTGTGAAAGCCATACTTCCACTAGCTTGTTAGGAACACAGAGTTTCTTTCCAGTTGCAAACTGCACTCCATACATTTATATGGGGTGGTACAAGCTCCATCTACATTTTAGAGTGAAAACTGTAGGAACTTCAAACCGGCACTAGGAAACCCACTGAGAAACCTGAGAAAAAGTTTCTCCTGCAACCCTTTCTCTTTGTGCTAGATGAACGAACGTCTCTCCACATGCTCAGTTCTCAGAGATAATTGTGTGTGAAAGCCGTACTTCATATAGCTTGTTGGGAACACGGAGTTTCTTTTCAGTAGCAAAATGCACTCCATACATTTATATGGGGAAGTACTCGCTCCGACTCGGTTTAGCAGTGAAAACTGCAGGAAATTCAAAACGGCACTAGGAAACACACTGAGAAACCAGAGAAAAAGTTTCTGCTGCAACCCGTACCCTTTGACCTAGATGAACGAACGTCTCTCCACATGCTCAGTTCTGAGAGAGAAGTATGTGTGAAAGCCGTCCTTCACCTAGCTTGTTGGGAACACAAAGTATCTTTTCAGTTGCAAACTGCAATCTTTGCATATATAAGGGGAAGTACTCGCTCCAACTCGGTTTTACAGTGAAAACTGCAGGAACTTTAAACCAGCACTAGGAAACACCCTGAGTACCCTGAGAATACGTTTGTCCTGCAACCCGTTCCATTTGTGCTAGATGAAAGAACGTCTATCCACATGTTCAGTTCTGAGAGATAAGTGTGTGTGAACGCCGTAATTCACGTAGCTTGTTGGGAACACAAAGTTTCTTTTCAGTTGCAAAGTGCAATCTATGCATATATATGGGGAGGTACACTCTCCAACTAGGTTTTACAGTGTAAACTGCAGGAACTTCAAACCGGCACTAGGAAACACACTGAGAAACCAGAGAAAAACTTTCTCCTGCAACCCGTTCCCTTTGTGCTAGATGAACGAAAGTCTCTCCACATGCTCAGTTCTGAGAGATAAGTGTGTGTGAAAGCCGTCCTTCACCTAGCTTGTTGGGAACACAAAATTTCTTTTCAGTTGCAAACTGCAATCTATGCATATATATGGGTAGGTACTAGCTCCAAGTCGGTTTTACAGTGAAAACTGCAGGAACTTTAAACCAGCACTTGGAAACACATTTAGAAACCAGAGAAAAAGTTTCTCCTGCAAATCTTTCCCTTTGTGCTAGATGAACGAACATCTCTCCACATGCTCAGTTCTGAGAGATAAGTGTGTGTGAAAGCCGTCCTTCACCTAGCTTGTTGGGAACACAAAGATTCTTTTCATTTGCAAACTGCAATCAATGCATATATATGGGGAGGTACTGGCTCCAAATCGGTTTTACAGTGAAAACTGCAGGAATTTCAAACCGGCACTAGGAAACACACTGAGAAAACAGAGAAAAAGTTTCTGCTGCAACCCGTTCCCTTTGCCCTAGATGAACGAACGTCTCTCCACATGCTCAGTTCTGAGAGACAAGTAAGTGTGAAAGCCGTCCTTCACCTAGCTTGTTGGGAACACACAGTTTCTTTTCAGTTGCAAACTGCAATCTATGCATATATATGGGGAGGTACTGGCTCCAAATCGGTTTTACACTGAGAACTGCAGGAACTTCAAAACGGCACAATTAAACACACTGAGAAACCAGAGTTAAAATTTCTCCTGCAACCCGTTCCCTTTGTGCTAGATGAACGAATATCTCTCTACATGTTCAGCTTTGAGGGATAAATGTGTGTGAAAGCCGTCATTCCCGTAGATTGTTGGGAACACAGAGTATCTTTTCAGTAGCAAACAGTACTCCATACATATATATGGGGAGGTACACTCTCCAACTAGGTTTTACAGTGAAAACTGCAGGAACTTCAAACCGGCACTAGGAAACACACTGAGAAAACAGAGTAAAAGTTTCTCCTGCAAACCGTTCCCTTTGTGCTAGATGAACGAACGTCTCTCCACATGCTCAGTTCTGAGAGATAAGTGTGTGTGAAAGCCGTCCTTCATTTAGCTTATTGGGAACACAGAGTTTCTTTTCATTTGCAAACTGCACTCCATACATTTATATGGGGTGGTACTCGCTCCAACTCGGTTTTACTGTGAAAACTGCAGGAACTTCAAAACGGCACTAGGAAACACACTGAGAAACCAGAGAAAAAGTTTCTGCTGCAACCCGTTCCCTTTGACCTAGATGAACGAACGTCTCTCCACATGCTCAGTTCTCAGAGACAAGTATGTGTGAAAGCCGTCCTTCACCTAGCTTGTTGGGAACACAAAGTATCTTTTCAGTTGCAAATTGCATTCTTTGCATATATATGGGGAAGTACTCGCTCCAACTCGGTTTTACAGTGAAAACTGCAGGAACTTTAAACCAGCACTAGGAAACAAACTGAGAACCCGGAGAATACGTTTGTCCTGCAACCCGTTCCCTTTCTGCTAGATGAACGAACGTCTATCCACATGCTCAATTCTGAGAGATAAGTGTGTGTGAACGCCGTCCTTCACCTAGCTTGTTGGGAACACAAAGTTTCTTTTCAGTTGCAAACTGCAATCTATGCATATATATGGGGAGGTACACTCTCCAACAATGTTTTACAGTGAAAACTGCAGGAAATTCAAACCGGCACGAGGAAACACACTGAGAAACCAGAGAAAAAGTTTCTCCTGCAACCCGTTCCCTTTGTGCTAGATGAACGAACGTCTCTCCACATGCTCAGTTCTGAGAAATTAGTGTGTGTGAACGCAGTCCTTCACCTAGCTTGTTGGGAAATAAAGATTCTCTTCATTTGCAAACTGCAATCAATGCATATATATGGGGAGGTACTGGCTCCTAATCCGTTTTACAGTGAAAACTGCAGGAACATCAAACCGGCACTAGGAAACACACTGAGAAACCAGAGAAATAGTTTCTGCTGCAACCCGTTCCCTTTGTGCTAGATGAACGAACATCTCTCCACATGCTCAGTTCTGAGAGGTAAGTGTGTCTGCAAGCCGTCCTTCACCTAGCTTGTTGGGAACACAAAGATTCTTTTCAGTTGCAAACTGCACTCCATACATTTATATGGGGTGATACTCGCTCCAACTCGTTTTTACAGTCAAAATTGAAGGAACTTCAAAACGGCACTAGGAAACACTCTGAGAAACCAGAGAAAAAGTTTCTCCTGCAACCCGTTCCCTTTGACCTAGATGAACGAACGTCTCTCCACATGCTCAGTTCTGAGAGACAAGTGTGTGTGAAAGCCGTCCTTCAACTAGCTTGTAGGGAACACGGAGTTTCTTTTCAGTAGCAAACTGCACTCCATAAATTTATATGGGTTGGTACTCGCTCCAAACTGGTTTTACAGTGAAAACTGCAGGAACTTCAAACTGATACTAGGAAACACACTGAGAAACCAGAGAAAAACTTTCTCCTGCAACACATTCCCTTTGGGCTAGATGAACGTACGTCTCTTCACATGCTCAGTTCTCAGAGATAAGTGTGTGTGAAAGCCGTCCTTCACATAGCTTGTTGGGAACACAGAGTTTCTTTTCAGTTGCAAACTGCGCTCCATACATTTATATGGCGTGGTACTCGCTCCAACTCGGTTTTACAGAGAAAAATGCAGGAACTTCAAAACGGCACTAGGAAACACACTGAGAAACCAGAGAAAAAGTTTCTGCTGCAACCCGTTCCCTTTGACCTAGATGAACGAACGTCTCTCCACATGCTCAGTTCTCAGAGACAATTATGTGTGAAAGCCGTCCTTCACCTAGCTTTTTGGGAACACAAAGTATCTTTTCAGTTGCAAATTGCATTCTTTGCATATATATGGGGAAGTACTCGCTCCAACTCGGTTTTACAGTGAAAACTGCAGGAACTTTAAACCAGCACTAGGAAACAAACTGAGAACCCGGAGAATACGTTTGTCCTGCAAACCGTTCCCTTTGTGCTAGATGAACGAACGTCTATCCACATGCTCAATTCTGAGAGATAAGTGTGTGTGAACGCCGTCCTTCACCTAGCTTGTTGGGAACACAAAGTTTCTTTTCAGTTGCAAACTGCAATCTATGCATATATATGGGGAGGTACACTCTCCAACAAGGTTTTACAGTGAAAACTACAGGAAATTCAAACCGGCACTAGGAAACACACTGAGAAACCAGAGAAAAAGTTTCTCCTGCAACCCGTTCCCTTTGTGCTAGATGAACGAACGTCTCTCCACATGCTCAGTTCTGAGAGATTAGTGTGTGTGAACGCAGTCCTTCACCTAGATTGTTGGGAAATAAAGATTCTCTTCATTTGCAAACTGCAATCAATGTATATATATGGGGAGGTACTGGCTCCTAATCCGTTTTACAGTGAAAACTGCAGGAACATCAAACCGGCACTAGGAAACACACTGAGAAACCAGAGAAATAGTTTCTGCTGCAACCCGTTCCCTTTGTGCTAGATGAACGAACATCTCTCCACATGCTCAGTTCTGAGATGTAAGTGTGTCTGCAAGCCGTCCTTCACCTAGCTTGTTGGGAACACAAAGATTCTTTTCAGTTGCAAACTGCACTCCATACATTTTTTATGGGGTGATACTCGCTCCAACTCGTTTTTACACTCAAAATTGAAGGAACTTCAAAACGGCACTAGGAAACACTCTGAGAAACCAGAGAAATAGTTTCTCCTGCAACCCGTTCCCTTTGACCTAGATGAACGAACGTCTCTCCACATGCTCAGTTCTGAGAGACAAGTGTGTGTGAAAGCCGTCCTTCAACTAGCTTGTAGGGAACACGGAGTTTCTTTTCAGTAGCAAACTGCACTCCATAAATTTATATGGGTTGGTACTCGCTCCAAACTGGTTTTACAGTGAAAACTGCAGGAACTTCAAACTGATACTAGGAAACACACTGAGAAACCAGAGAAAAACTTTCTCCTGCAACACATTCCCTTTGGGCTAGATGAACGTACGTCTCTTCACATGCTCAGTTCTCAGAGATAAGTGTGTGTGAAAGCCGTCCTTCACATAGCTTGTTGGGAACACAGAGTTTCTTTTCAGTTGCAAACTGCGCTCCATACATTTATATGGCGTGGTACTCGCTCCAACTCGGTTTTACAGAGAAAAATGCAGGAACTTCAAAACGGCACTAGGAAACACACTGAGAAACCAGAGAAAAAGTTTCTGCTGCAACCCGTTCCCTTTGACCTAGATGAACGAACGTCTCTCCACATGCTCAGTTCTCAGAGACAAGTATGTGTGAAAGCCGTCCTTCACCTAGCTTGTTGGGAACACAAAGTATCTTTTCAGTTGCAAATTGCATTCTTTGCATATATATGGGGAAGTACTCGCTCCAACTCGGTTTTACAGTGAAAACTGCAGGAACTTTAAACCAGCACTAGGAAACAAACTGAGAACCCGGAGAATACGTTTGTCCTGCAACCCGTTCCCTTTGTGCTAGATGAACGAACGTCTATCCACATGCTCAATTCTGAGAGATAAGTGTGTGTGAACGCCGTCCTTCACCTAGCTTGTTGGGAACACAAAGTTTCTTTTCAGTTGCAAACTGCAATCTATGCATATATATGGGGAGGTACACTCTCCAACAAGGTTTTACAGTGAAAACTACAGGAAATTCAAACCGGCACTAGGAAATACACTGAGAAACCAGAGAAAAAGTTTCTCCTGCAACCCGTTCCCTTTGTGCTAGATGAACGAACGTCTCTCCACATGCTCAGTTCTGAGAGATTAGTGTGTGTGAACGCAGTCCTTCACCTAGATTGTTGGGAAATAAAGATTCTCTTCATTTGCAAACTGCAATCAATGTATATATATGGGGAGGTACTGGCTCCTAATCCGTTTTACAGTGAAAACTGCAGGAACATCAAACCGGCACTAGGAAACACACTGAGAAACCAGAGAAATAGTTTCTGCTGCAACCCGTTCCCTTTGTGCTAGATGAACGAACATCTCTCCACATGCTCAGTTCTGAGATGTAAGTGTGTCTGCAAGCCGTCCTTCACCTACCTTGTTGGGAACACAAAGATTCTTTTCAGTTGCAAACTGCACTCCATACATTTATATGGGGTGATACTCGCTCCAACACGTTTTTACAGTCAAAATTGAAGGAACTTCAAAACGGCACTAGGAAACACTCTGAGAAACCAGAGAAATAGTTTCTCCTGCAACCCGTTCCCTTTGACCTAGATGAACGAACGTCTCTCCACATGCTCAGTTCTGAGAGACAAGTGTGTGTGAAAGCCGTCCTTCAACTAGCTTGTAGGGAACACGGAGTTTCTTTTCAGTAGCAAACTGCACTCCATAAATTTATATGGGTTGGTACTCGCTCCAAACTGGTTTTACAGTGAAAACTGCAGGAACTTCAAACTGATACTAGGAAACACACTGAGAAACCAGAGAAAAACTTTCTCCTGCAACACATTCCCTTTGGGCTAGATGAACGTACGTCTCTTCACATGCTCAGTTCTCAGAGATAAGTGTGTGTGAAAGCCGTCCTTCACATAGCTTGTTGGGAACACAGAGTTTCTTTTCAGTTGCAAACTGCGCTCCATACATTTATATGGCGTGGTACTCGCTCCAACTCGGTTTTACAGAGAAAAATGCAGTAACTTCAAAACGGCACTAGGAAACACACTGAGAAACCAGAGAAAAAGTTTCTGCTGCAACCCGTTCCCTTTGACCTAGATGAACGAACGTCTCTCCACATGCTCAGTTCTCAGAGACAAGTATGTGTGAAAGCCGTCCTTCACCTAGCTTGTTGGGAACACAAAGTATCTTTTCACTTGCAAATTGCATTCTTTGCATATATATGGGGAAGTACTCGCTCCAACTCGGTTTTACAGTGAAAACTGCAGGAACTTTAAACCAGCACTAGGAAACAAACTGAGAACCTGGAGAATACGTTTGTCCTGCAACCCGTTCCCTTTGTGCTAGATGAACGAACGTCTATCCACATGCTCAATTCTGAGAGATAAGTGTGTGTGAACGCCGTCCTTCACCTAGCTTGTTGGGAACACAAAGTTTCTTTTCAGTTGCAAACTGCAATCTATGCATATATATGGGGAGGTACACTCTCCAACAAGGTTTTACAGTGAAAACTACAGGAAATTCAAACCGGCACTAGGAAACACACTGACAAACCAGAGAAAAAGTTTCTCCTGCAACCCGTTCCCTTTGTGCTAGATGAACGAACGTCTCTCCACATGCTCAGTTCTGAGAGATTAGTGTGTGTGAACGCAGTCCTTCACCTAGCTTGTTGGGAAATAAAGATTCTCTTCATTTGCAAACTGCAATCAATGCATATATATGGGGAGGTACTGGCTCCTAATCCGTTTTACAGTGAAAACTGCAGGAACATCAAACCGGCACTAGGAAACACACTGAGAAACCAGAGAAATAGTTTCTGCTGCAACCCGTTCCCTTTGTGCTAGATGAACGAACATCTCTCCACATGCTCAGTTCTGAGAGGTAAGTGTGTCTGCAAGCCGTTCTTCACCTAGCTTGTTGGGAACACAAAGATTCTTTTCAGTTGCAAACTGCACTCCATACATTTATATGGGGTGATACTCGCTCCAACTCGTTTTTACAGTCAAAATTGAAGGAACTTCAAAACGGCACTAGGAAACACTCTGAGAAACCAGAGAAAAAGTTTCTCCTGCAACCCGTTCCCTTTGACCTAGATGAACGAACGTCTCTCCACATGCTCATTTCTGAGAGACAAGTGTGTGTGAAAGCCGTCCTTCAACTAGCTTGTAGGGAACACGGAGTTTCTTTTCAGTAGCAAACTGCACTCCATAAATTTATATGGGTTGGTACTCGCTCCAAACTGGTTTTACAGTGAAAACTGCAGGAACTTCAAACTGATACTAGGAAACACACTGAGAAACCAGAGAAAAACTTTCTCCTGCAACACATTCCCTTTGGGCTAGATGAACGTACGTCTCTTCACATGCTCAGTTCTCAGAGATAAGTGTGTGTGAAAGCCGTCCTTCACATAGCTTGTTGGGAACACAGAGTTTCTTTTCAGTTGCAAACTGCGCTCCATACATTTATATGGCGTGGTACTCGCTCCAACTCGGTTTTACAGAGAAAAATGCAGGAACTTCAAAACGGCACTAGGAAACACACTGAGAAACCAGAGAAAAAGTTTCTGCTGCAACCCGTTCCCTTTGACCTAGATGAACGAACGTCTCTCCACATGCTCAGTTCTCAGAGACAAGTATGTGTGAAAGCCGTCCTTCACCTAGCTTGTTGGGAACACAAAGTATCTTTTCAGTTGCAAATTGCATTCTTTGCATATATATGGGGAAGTACTCGCTCCAACACGGTTTTACAGTGAAAACTGCAGGAACTTTAAACCAGCACTAGGAAACAAACTGAGAACCCGGAGAATACGTTTGTCCTGCAACCCGTTCCCTTTGTGCTAGATGAACGAACGTCTATCCACATGCTCAATTCTGAGAGACAAGTGTGTGTGAACGCCGTCCTTCACCTAGCTTGTTGGGAACACAAAGTTTCTTTTCAGTTGCAAACTGCAATCTATGCATATATACGGGGAGGTACACTCTCCAACAAGGTTTTACAGTGAAAAATGCAGGAAATTCAAACCGGCACTAGGAAACACACTGAGAAACCAGAGAAAAAGTTTCTCCTGCAACACGTTCCCTTTGTGCTAGATGAACGAACGTCTCTCCACATGCTCAGTTCTGAGAGATTAGTGTGTGTGAACGCAGTCCTTCACCTAGCTTGTTGGGAAATAAAGATTCTCTTCATTTGCAAACTGCAATCAATGCATATATATGGGGAGGTACTGGCTCCAAATCCGTTTTACAGTGAAAACTGCAGGAACTTCAAACCGGCACTAGGAACCACACTGAGAAACCAGAGTAAAACTTTCTCCTGCAACCCATTCCCTTTGTGCTAGATGAACGGACGTCTCTCCACATACTCAGTTCTGAGAGATAAGTGTGTGTGAAAGCCGTCCTTCACCTAGCTTGTTGGGAACACAGAGTTTCTTTTCAGTTGCAAACTGCACTCCATACAATTATATGGGGTGGTACTCGTTCCAACTCGGTTTTACAGTGAAAATTGCAGGAACTTCAAAACGGCACTAAGAAACACACTGAGAAACCAGAGAAAAATTTCTCCTGCAGCGCGTTCCCTTTGACCAAATGAACGAACGTCTCTCCACATGCTCAATTCTCACAGATATGTGTGTGTGAAAGCCATACTTCCCCTAGCTTGTTGGGAACACAGAGTTTCTTTTCTGTAGCAAACTGTACTCCATACATATATATGGGAAGTTACTAGCTCCAACTCGGTTTTAGAGTGAAAACTGCAGGAACTTCAAACCGGCACTAGGAAACACAATGAGAAACCAGAGTAAAAGTTTCTCCTGCAACCCGTTCCCTTTGTGCTAGATGAACGAACGTCTCTCCACATGCTCAGTTCTGAGACATAAGTGTGTGTGAAAGCCGTCCTTCACCTAGCTTTATGGGAACACGGAGTTTATTTCAGTAGCAAACTGCAGGAAATTCCAACCGTCACTAGGAAACACACTGAGAACCAGAGTAAAAATTTCTCCTGCAACCCGTTCCCTTTGTGCTAGATGAACGAAGTCTCTCCACATGCTCAGTTCTCAGAGATAAGTGTGTTTGAAAGCCATACTTCCCCTAGCTTGTTAGGAACACAGAGTTTCTTTTCAGTAGCAAACTGCACTCCATAAATTTATATGGGGTGGTAATCGCTCCAGCCTGGTTTTACAGTGAAAACTGCAGGAATATCAAACCGGCACTAGGAAACACACTGAGAAACCAGAGAAAAATTTCTCCTGAAACCCGTTCCTTTAGTGCTAGATGAACGAACGTCTCTCCACATGCTCAGTTATGAGAGATAATTGTGTGTGAAAGCCGTCCTTCACCTAGCTTGTTGGGAACACAAAGTTTCTTTTCACTTGCAAACTGCAATCAATGCATATATATAGATAGGTACTCGCTCCAACTCGGTTTTACAGTGTAAACTGCAGGAAATTCAAAACGGCACTAGGAAACACATTGAGAACCCGGAGAAAAAGCTTCTCCTGGAAAACATTTCCTTTGTGCTAGATGAACGAACGTCTCTCCACATGCTCAGTTCTGAGAGATAATTGTGTGTGAAAGCCGTACTTCACCTAGCTTGTTGGGAACACACAGTTTCTTTTCAGTAGAAAACTGTACTCAATACATATATATGGGGAGGTACTATCTCCAAATATGTTTTACAGTGAAAACTGCAGGAACTTCAAACCAGCACTAGGAAACACACAGAGAAACCAGAGTAAAAGTTTCTCCTGGAACACTTTCCCTTTGTGCTAGATGAACGAACGTCTCTCCACATGCTCATTTCTGAGAGATAAGTGTGTGTGAAAGCCGCCCTTCACCTAGCTTGTTGGGAACACAGATGTCCTTTTCAGTTGCAAACTGCAATCTATGCATGTATATGAGGAGGTACACGCTCCAACTCGGTTTTACACTGAGAACTGCAGGAACTTCAAACCGGCACTAGGAAACACACTGAGAAACGAGAGTTAAAATTTCTCCTGCAACCCGTTCCCTTTGTGCTAGATGAACCAATGTCTCTCCACATGTTCAGTTTTGAGAGAAAAGTGTGAGTGAAAGCAGAACTTCCCCTAGCTTGCTGGGAACACAGAGATTCTTTTCAGTAGGAAATTGTACTCCATACACATATATGGGGAGGTACATGCTCCAACTCGGTTTTACAGTGAAAACTGCAGGAACTTTAAACCAGCACTAGGAAACACACAGAGAAACCAGAGAAAAAGTTTCCCTGCAACACGTTCCCTTTCTGCTAGATGAACAAAAGGCTCTAAACATGCTCAGTTCTGAGAGATAAGTGTGAGTGAACGACGTCCTTCACCTAGCTTGTTGGGAACACAAAGATTCTTTTCAGTTTCAAACTGCAGTCTATGCATATATATGGGGAGGTACACGCTCCAACTCGGTTTTACACTGAGAACTGCAGGAATTTCAAACCGGCACTAGGAAACACACTGAGAAACCAGAGTAAAAATTTCTCATGCCACCCGTTCCCTTTGTGCTAGATGAAAGAACGTCTCTCCACATGTTCAGTTCTGAGAGATAAGTGAGTGTGAAACCGTCCTTCCCCTTGCTTGTTGGGAACACAGAGTTTCTTTTCAGTAGCAAACAGTACTCCATATATATATATGGGGAGGTACTCTCTCCAACTAGGTTTTACAGTGAAAACTGCAGGAACATTAAACCAGCACTAGGAAACACACTGAGAAACCAGAAAAAAGTTTCTCCTGCAAACTTTTCCCTTTGTGCTAGATGAACGAACGTCTCTCCACATGCTCAGTTCTGAGAGGTAAGACTGTGTGAAAGCCGTCCTTCACCTAGCTTGTTGGGAACACAGATATTCTTTTCAGTAGCAAACTGTACTCCATACATATATATGGGGAGGTACTCTCTCCAAATATGTTTTACAGTGAAAACTGCAGGAACTTCAAACCGGCACTAGGAAACACACTGAGAAACCAGAGAAAAACTTCCTCCTGCAACCCGTTCCTTTGTGCTAGATGAACGAACGTCTCTCCACATGCTCAGTTCTGAGATATAAGTGTGAGTGAACGCCGTCCTTCACCTAGCTTGTTGGGAACACAAAGTTTCTTTTCAGTTGCAAACTGCAATCTATGCATATATATGGGTAGGTACTAGCTCCAACTCGGTTTTACAGTGAAAACTGCAGGAACTTTAAACCAGCACTTGGAAACACACTTAGAAACCAGAGAAAAACTCCCTCCTGCAACTCGTTCCCTTTGTGCTAGATGAACGAACATCTCTCCACATGCTCAGTTCTGAGAGATAAGTGTGTGTGAAAGCCGTCCTTCACCTAGCTTGTTGGGAACACAGAGTTTCTTTTCAGTTGCAAACTGCGCTCCATACATTTATATGGGGTGGTACTCGCTCCAACTCGGTTTTACAGAGAAAAATGCAGGAATTTCAAAACGGCACTAAGAAACACACTGAGAAACCAGAGAAAAAGTTTCTGCTGCAACCCGTTCCCTTTGCCCTAGATGAACGAACGTCTCTCCACATGCTCAGTTCTGAGAGACAAGTATGTGTGAAAGCCGAACTTCACCTAGCTTGTTTGGAACACAAAGTATCTTTTCAGTTGCAAGCTGCAATCTTTGCATATATATGGGGAAGTACTCGCTCCAACTCGGTTTTACAGTGAAAACTGCAGGAACTTTAAACCAGCACTAGGAAACACACTGAGAACCCGGAGAATACGTTTGTCCTGCAACCAGTTCCATTTGTGCTAGATGAAAGAACTTCTATCCACATGCTCAGTTCTGAGAGATAAGTGTGTGAGAACGCCGTACTTCACGTAGCTTGTTGGGAACACAAAGTTTCTTTTCAGTTGCAAACTGCAATCTATGCATATATGTGAGGAGGTACACTCTCCAACTAGGTTTTACAGTGAAAACTGCAGGAACTTCAAACCGGCACTAGGAAACACACTGAGAAACCAGAGAAAAAGTTTCTGCTGCAAACCGTTCCCTTTGCCCTAGATGAACGAACGTCTCTCCACATGCTCAGTTCTGAGAGACAAGTATGTGTGAAAGCTGTCCTTCACCTAGCTTGTTGGGAACACACAGTTTCTTTTCAGTTGCAACCTGCAATCTATGCATATATATGAGGAGCAACACTCTCCAAATCGGTTTTACACTGAGAACTGCAGGTACTTCAAACCGGCACTATTAAACACACTGAGAAACCAGAGTTAAATTTCTCCTGCCACCCGTTCCCTTTGTGCTAAATGAACGAATATCTCTCCACATGTTCAGCTTTGAGGGATAAATGTGTGTGAAAGCCGTCATTCCCGTAGATTGTTGGGAACACAGAGTATCTTTTCAGTAGCAAACAGTACTCCTAACATATATATGGGGAGGTACACTCTCCAACTAGGTTTTACAGTGAAAACGGCAGGAACTTCAAAACGACACTAGGAAACACACTGAGAAACCAGAGAAAAAGTTTGCTGCAACCCGTTCCCTTTGACCTAGATGAACGAACGTCTCTCCACATGCTCAGTTCTGAGAGACAAGTATGTGTGAAAGCCGTCCTTCACCTAGCTTGTTGGGAACACAAAGTATCTTTTCAGTTGCAAACTGCAATCTTTGCATATATATGGGGAAGTACTCGCTCCAACTCGATTTTATAGTGAAAACTGCAGGAACTTTAAACCAGCACTAGGAAACACACTGAGAACCCGGAGAATACGTTTGTCCTGCAACCCGTTCCTTTTGTGCTAGATGAACGAACGTCTATCCACATGCTCATTTCTGAGAGATAATTGTGTGTAAACGCCATCCTTCACGTAGCTTGTTGGGAACACAAAGTTTCTTTTCAGTTGCAAACTGCAATCTATGCATATATATGTGGAGGTACACTCTCCAACTAGGTTTTACAGTGAAAACTGCAGGAACTTCAAACCGGCACTAGGAAACACACTGAGAAACCAGAGAAAAACTCCCTCCTGCAACTCGTTCCCTTTGTGCTAGATGAACGAACATCTCTCCACATGCTCAGTTCTGAGAGATAAGTGTGTGTGAACACCGTCCTTCACCTAGCTTGTTGGGAACATAAAGATTCTTTTCATTTACAAACTGCAATCAATGCATATATATGGGGAGGTACTGGCACCAAATCGGTTTTACAGTGAAAACTGCAGGAACTTCAAACCGGCACTAGGAAACACACTGAGAATCCAGACAAAAAGTTTCTCCTACAACCCGTTCCCTTTGTGCTAGATGAACGAACATCTCTCCACATGCTCAGTTCTGAGAGGTAAGTGTGTCTGCAAGCCGTCCTTCACCTAGCTTGTTGGGAACACAAAGATTCTTTTCAGTTGCAAACTGCACTCCATACATTTATATGGGGTGATACTCGCTCCAACTCGTTTTTACAGTGAAAATTGCAGGAACTTCAAAACGGCTCTAGGAAACACTCTGAGAAACCAGAGAAAAAGTTTCTCCTGCAACCCGTTCCCTTTGTGCTAGATGAACGAACGTCTCTCCACATGCTCAGTTCTGAGAGACAAGTGTGTGTGAAAGCCATTCTTCACCTAGCTTGTAGGGAACACGGAGTTTCTTTTCAGTAGTAAACTGCACTCCATAAATTTATATGGGTTTGTACTCTCTCCAAACTGGTTTTACAGTGAAAACTGCAGGAACTTCAAACTGATACTAGGAAACATACTGAGAAACCAGAAAAAAAGTTTCTCCTGCAACCAGTTCCCTTTGTGCTAGATGAACGAACGTCTCTCCACATTCTCAGTTCTCAGAGATATGTGTGTGTGAAAGCCATACTTCCCCTAGCTTGTTGGGAACACAGAGTTCCTTTTAAGTAGCAAACTGTACTTCATACATATATATGGGGTGTTACTAGCTCCAAATCTGTTTTAGAGTGAAAACTGCAGGAACTTCAAACCGGTACTAGGAAACACACTGAGATACCAGAGAAAAAGTTTCTCCTGCAACCCTTTCCCTTTGTGCTAGATGAACGAACGTCTCTCCACATGCTCAGTTCTGAGAGACATGAGTGTGTGAGAGCCGTACTTCACCTAGCTTGTTGGGAACACGGAGTTTGTTTTCAGTAGCAAACTGCACTCCATACATTTATATGGGGAGGTACTCGCTCCGACTCGGTTTAAAAGTGAAAACTGCAGGAAATTCAAACCGGCACTAGGAAACACACTGAGAACGAGAGTAAAAATTTCTCCTGTAACCCGTTCCCTTTATGCTAGATGAACGAACGTCTCTCCACATGCTCAGTTCTGAGAGACATGAGTGTGTGAGAGCCGTACTTCACCTAGCTTGTTTGGAACACAAAGTATCTTTTCAGTGGCAAACTGCAATCCATGCATATATATGGGGAGGTACTCGTCCAACTCGGTTTTACAGTGAAAACTGCAGGAACATTAAACCAGGACTAGGAAACACACTAAGAAACCAGAGAAATACTTTCTCGTGAATCCCGTTCAATTTGTGCTAGATGAACGAACATCTCTCCACATGCTCAGTTCTGAGAGATAAGTGTGTGTGAAAGCCGTCCTTCCCCTAGCTTGTTGGGAACACAGTTTCTTTTCAGTATCAAACTGTACTCCATACATATATATGGGGAGATACTCTCTCCAACTAAGTTTTACAGTGAAAAATGCAGGAAATTCAAACCAATACTAGGAAACACCCTGAGAAACCAGAGAAAAAGTTTCTCCTGCAAACCGTTCCCTTTATGCTAAATGAACGAACGTCTCTCCACATGCTCAGTTCTCAGAGATAAGTGTGTGTGAAAGCCATTCTTCCCCTAGCTTGTTAGGAACACAGAGTTTCTTTTCAGTTGCAAACGGCACTCCAAATATTTATATGGGTTGGTACAAGCTCCAACTCGGTTTTAGAGTGAAAACGTAACGAAATTCAAACCGGCACTAGGTAACACACTGAGAAACCAGAAAAAAAGTTTCTCCTGCAACCCGTTCCCTTTGTGCTAGATGAACGAACGTCTCTCCACATGCTCAGTTCTGAGATGTAAGTTTGTGTGAAAGCCGTCCTTCACCTAGCTTGTAGGGAACACACAGTTTCTTTACAGTAGCAAACTGTACTCCATACATATATATGGGGAGGTATTATCTCCAACTAGGTTTTACAGTGAAAACTGCAGGAACTTCAAACCGGCACTAGGAAACACACTGAGAAACGAGGGTATAAATTTTTCCTGGAACCCGTTCCATTTTTGCTAGATGAACGAACGTCTCTACACATGCTCAGTTCTCAGAGATAAGTGTGTGTGAAAGCCGTCCTTCACCTAGCTTGTTGGGAACACAGAGTTTCTTTTCAGTTGCAAACTGAACTCCATACATTTATATGGGGTGGTACTAGCTCCATCTCAATTTTACAGTGAAAACTGTAAGAACTTCAAACCAGCACTAGGAAACACACTGAGAAACCTGAGAAAAAGTTTCTCCTGCAAGCCTTTCCATTTATGCTAGATGAACGAACGTCTCTCCACATGCTCAGTTCTGAGAGATACCTGTGTGTGAAAGCCGTACTTCACCTAGCTTGTTGGGAACACAGGTGTTCTTTTCAGATGAAAACTGCAATCTATGCATATATATGAGGAGGTACACGCTCCAACTCGGTTTTACACTAAGAACTGCAGGAACTTCAAACCGGCACTAGGAAACACACTGAGAATCCAGAGTTAAAATTTCTCCTGCAACCCGTTCCCTTTGTGCTAGATGAACGAATGTCTCTCCACATGTTCAGTTTTGAGAGAAAAGTGTGTGTGAAAGCAGTCCTTCCCCTAGCTTGTTGGGAACACAGAGTTTCTTTTCTGTAGCAAATTGTACTCCATAAAATTATATGGGGAGGTACACGCTCCAACTCGTTTTTATGTGAAAACTGCAGGAACTTTAAACCAGCACTAGGAAACACACTGAGAAATCGGAGAAAAAGTTTCCCTGCAACCCGTTCCCTTTGTGCTAGATGAACGAACGTCTCACCACAAGCTCAGTTCTGAGAGATAAGTGTGTGTGAACGCCGTCCTTCACCTAGCTTGTTGGGAACACAAAGTTTCTTTTCAGTTGCAAACTGCAATCTATGCATATATATGGGTAGGTACACGCTCCAACTCGGTTTTACAGTGAAACCGCAGGAACGTTACACCAGCACTAGGTAACACACTGAGAAACCAGAAAAAAGTTTCTACTGCAACCCGTTCCCTTTGTGTTAGATGAACGAACGTCTCTCCACATGCTCAGTTCTCAGAGAAATGTGTGTGTGAAAGCCACACTTCCTCTAACTTGTTGGGAACACAGAGTTTCTTTTCAGTAGCAAACTGTACTCCATACATATATATGGGTTGTTACAAGCTCCAACTCGTTTTAGAGTGAAAACTGCAGGAACTTCAAACCGGCACGGGGAAACACACTGAGAAACAGAAAATAGTTTCTACTGCAACCCGTTCCCTTTGTGCTAGATGAACGAACGTCTCTCCACATGCTCAGTTCTCAGAGATAAGTGTGTGTGAAAGCCGTCCTTCAACTAGCTTGTTGGGAACACACAGTTACTTTTCTGTAGCAAACTGTATTCCATAAATATATATGGGGAAGTACTATCTCCAACTAGGTTTTACAGTGAAAACTGCAGGAACTTCAAACCGGCACTAGGAAACACACAGAGAAACAAGAGTAAAAGTTTCCCCTGGAATCCTTTCACTTTGTGCTAGATGAACGAATGTCTCTTCACATGTACTCCTTTGAGAGATAAGTGTGAGTGAAAGCCGTCCTTCCCCTAGCTTTTTGGGAACATAGAGTTTCTTTTCAATAGCAAACTGTACTCCATACTTATATATGGGGAGGTACTCTCTCCAACTAGATTTTACAGTGAAAACTGCAGGAACTTCAAACCGGCACTAGGAACCACACTGAGAAACCAGAGTAAAACTTTCTCCTGCAACCCGTTCCCTTTGTGCTAGATGAACGGACGTCTCTCCACATACTCAGTTCTGAGAGGTAAGTGTGTGTGAAAGCCGTCCTTCACCTAGCTTGTTGGGAACACAGAGTTTCTTTTCTGTAGCAAACTGTACTCCATACATATATATGGGAAGTTACTAGCTCCAACTCGGTTTTAGAGTGAAAACTGCAGGAACTTCAAACCGTCACTAGGAAACACACTGAGAACCAGAGTAAAAATTTCTCCTGCAACCCGTTCCCTTTGTGCTAGATGAACGAAGTCTCTCCACATGCTCAGTTCTCAGAGATAAGTGTGTTTGAAAGCCATACTTCCCCTAGCTTGTTAGGAACACAGAGTTTCTTTTCAGTAGCAAACTGCACTCCATAAATTTATATGGGGTGGTAATCGCTCCAGCCTGGTTTTACAGTGAAAACTGCAGGAATATCAAACCGGCACTAGGAAACACACTGAGAAACCAGAGAAAAATTTCTCCTGAAACCCGTTCCTTTAGTGCTAGATGAACGAACGTCTCTCCACATGCTCAGTTATGAGAGATAATTGTGTGTGAAAGCCGTCCTTCACCTAGCTTTTTGGGAACACAAAGTTTCTTTTCACTTGCAAACTGCAATCAATGCATATATATAGATAGGTACTCGCTCCAACTCGGTTTTACAGTGTAAACTGCTGGAAATTCAAAACGGCACTAGGAAACACATTGAGAACCCGGAGAAAAAGCTTCTCCTGGAAACCGTTTCCTTTGTGCTAGATGAACGAACGTCTCTCCACATGCTCAGTTCTGAGAGATAAGTGTGTGTGAAAGCCGTACTTCACCTAGCTTGTTGGGAACACACAGTTTCTTTTCAGTAGAAAACTGTACTCAATACATATATATGGGGAGGTACTATCTCCAAATATGTTTTACAGTGAAAACTGCAGGAACTTCAAACCAGCACTAGGAAACACACAGAGAAACCAGAGTAAAAGTTTCTCCTGGAACACTTTCCCTTTGTGCTAGATGAACGAACGTCTCTCCACATGCTCATTTCTGAGAGATAAGTGTGTGTGAAAGCCGCCCTTCACCTAGCTTGTTGGGAACACAGATGTCCTTTTCAGTTGCAAACTGCAATCTATGCATGTATATGAGGAGGTACACGCTCCAACTCGGTTTTACACTGAGAACTGCAGGAACTTCAAACCGGCACTAGGAAACACACTGAGAAACGAGAGTTAAAATTTCTCCTGCAACCCGTTCCCTTTGTGCTAGATGAACCAATGTCTCTCCACATGTTCAGTTTTGAGAGAAAAGTGTGAGTGAAAGCAGAACTTCCCCTAGCTTGCTGGGAACAGAGAGATTCTTTTCAGTAGGAAATTGTACTCCATACACATATATGGGGAGGTACATGCTCCAACTCGGTTTTACAGTGAAAACTGCAGGAACTTTAAACCAGCACTAGGAAACACACAGAGAAACCAGAGAAAAAGTTTCCCTGCAACACGTTCCCTTTCTGCTAGATGAACAAAAGGCTCTCCACATGCTCAGTTCTGAGAGATAAGTGTGAGTGAACGACGTCCTTCACCTAGCTTGTTGGGAACACAAAGATTCTTTTCAGTTTCAAACTGCAGTCTATGCATATATATGGGGAGGTACACGCTCCAACTCGGTTTTACACTGAGAACTGCAGGAATTTCAAACCGGCACTAGGAAACACACTGAGAAACCAGAGTAAAAATTTCTCATGCCACCCGTTCCCTTTGTGCTAGATGAAAGAACGTCTCTCCACATGTTCAGTTCTGAGAGATAAGTGAGTGTGAAACCGTCCTTCCCCTTGCTTGTTGGGAACACAGAGTTTCTTTTCAGTAGCAAACAGTACTCCATATATATATATGGGGAGGTACTCTCTCCAACTAGGTTTTACAGTGAAAACTGCAGGAACATTAAACCAGCACTAGGAAACACACTGAGAAACCAGAAAATAGTTTCTCCAGCAAACTTTTCCCTTTGTGCTAGATGAACGAACGTCTCTCCACATGCTCAGTTCTGAGAGGTAAGACTGTGTGAAAGCCGTCCTTCAACTAGCTTGTTGGGAACACAGATTTTCTTTTCAGTAGCAAACTGTACTCCATACATATATATGGGGAGGTACTCTCTCCAAATAGGTTTTACAGTGAAAACTGCAGGAACTTCAAACCGGCACTAGGAAACACACTGAGAAACCAGAGAATAACTTCCTCCTGAATCCCGTTCCCTTTGTGCTAGATGAATGAACGTCTCTGCACATGCTCAGTTCTGAGAGATAAGTGTGTGTGAAAGCCGTCCTTCACCTAGCTTTTTGGGAACACAAAGTATCTTTTCAGTTGCAAACTGCAATCTTTGCATATATATGGGGAAGTACTCGCTCCAACTCGATTTTATAGTGAAAACTGCAGGAACTTTAAACCAGCACTAGGAAACACACTGAGAACCCGGAGAATACGTTTGTCCTGCAACCCGTTCCCTTTGTGCTAGATGAACGAACGTCTATCAACATGCTCATTTCTGAGAGATAATTGTGTGAGAACGCCATCCTTCACGTAGCTTGTTGGGAACACAAAGTTTCTTTTCAGTTGCAAACTGCAATCTATGCATATATATGGGAATGTACTCGCTCCAACTGGGTTTTACAGTGAAAAGTGCAGGAACTTCAAACCGACACTAGGAAACACACTGAGAAACCAGAGAAAAAGTTACTCCTGCAACCCGTTCCCTTTATGCTAAATGAACGAACGTCTCTCCACATGCTCAGTTCTCAGAGATAAGTGTGTGTGAAAGCCATACTTCCCCTAGCTTGTTAGGAACACAGAGTTTCTTTTCAGTTGCAAACGGCACTCCAAATATTTATATGGGGTGGTACAAGCTCCAACTCGGTTTTAGAGTGAAAACTTAAGGAAATTCAAACCGGCACTAGGTAACACACTGAGAAACCAGAAAAAAAGTTTCTTCTGCAACCCGATCCCTTTGTGCTAGATGAACGAACGTCTCCCCACATGCTCAGTTCTGACATGTAAGTGTGTGTGAAAGCCGTCCTTCACCTAGCTTGTAGGGAACACACAGTTTCTTTACAGTAGCAAACTGTACTCCGTACATATATATGGGGAGGTACTATCGCCAACTAGGTTTTACAGTGAAAACTACAGGAACTTCAAACCGGCACTAGGAAACACACTGAGAAACGAGGGTATAAATTTCTCCTGGAACCCGTTCCATTTTTGCTAGATGAACGAACGTCTCTTCACATGCTCAGTTCTCAGAGATAAGTGTGTGTGAAAGCCGTCCTTCACCTAGCTTGTCGGGAACACAGATTTTCTTTTCAGTAGCAAACTGTACTCCATACATATATATGGGGAGGTACTCTCTCCAAATAGGTTTTACAGTGAAAACTGCAGGAACTTCAAACCGGCACTAGGAAACACACTGAGAAAACAGAGAATAACTTTCTCCTGAATCCCGTTCCCTTTGTGCTAGATGAACGAACGTCTCTCCAAATGCTCAGTTCTGAGAGATAAGTGTGTGTGAAAGCCGTCCTTCACCTAGCTTGTTGGGAACACAAAGTTTGTTATCAGTTGCAAATTGCAATCTATGCATATATATGGGTAGGTACTCGCTCCTACTCGGTTTTACAGTGAAAACTGCAGGAACTTCAAACAGGCACTAGGAAAAACACTGAGAAACCAGAGAAAAAGTTACTCCTGCAACCCGTTCCCTTTATGCTAAATGAACGAACGTCTCTCCACATGCTCAGTTCTCAGAGATAAGTGTGTGTGAAAGCCATTCTTCCCCTAGCTTGTTAGGAACACAGAGTTTCTTTTCAGTTGCAAACGGCACTCCAAATATTTATATGGGGTGGTACAAGCTCCAACTCGGTTTTAGAGTGAAAACTTAAGGAATTTCAATCCGGCACTAGGTAACACACTGAGAAACCAGAAAAAAAGTTTCTCCTGCAACCCGTTCCCTTTGTGGTAGATGAACGAATGTCTCTCCACATGTTCAGTTTTGAGAGATAAGTGTGAGTGAAAGCCGTCCTTCCCCTAGCTTGTTGAGAACACAGAGTTTCTTTCAGTTGCAAACTGCACTCCATATATTTATATGGGGTGGTACTCGCTCCAACACGTTTTTACAGTGAATACTGCAGGAACATCAAAACGGCACTAGGAAACACACTGAGAAACCAGAGAAAAAGTTTCTCCTGCAACCCGTTCCCTTTGACCTAGGTGAACGAACGTGTCTCTACATGCTCATTTCTGAGAGAAAAGGGTGTGTGAAAGCCGTCCTTCACCTAGATTGATGGGAACACAAAGTATCTTTTCAGTTACAAACTGCAATCTTTGCATATATATTTGGAGGTACTCGCTCCAACTCGGTTTTACAGTGAAAACTGCAGGAAATTTAAACCAGCACTAGGAAACACACTGAGAAACCGGAGAAAAAATTTCTCCTGCAACCCGTTCCCTTTGTGCTAGATGAACGAATGTCTCTCCACATGCTCAGTTCTCAGAGATAAGTGTGTGTGAAAGCCATACTTCCCCTAGCTTGTTAGGAACACAGAGTTTCTTTTCAGTTGCAAAATGCACTCCATACATTTATATTGGGTGGTACTAGCTCCATCTCCTTTTTACAGTGAAAAATGTAAGAACTTCAAACCGGCACTAGGAAACTCATTGAGAAACCTGAGAAAAAGTTTCTCCTGCAACCCTTTCCTTTTGTACTAGATGAACGAACGTCTCTCCACATGCTCAGTTCTGAGAGATATGTGTGTGTGAAACCCGTACTTCACCTAGCTTGTTGGGAACACAGAGGTTCTTTTCAGTTGCAAACTGCAATCTATGAATATATATGAGGAGGTATACGCTCCAACTCTGTTTTACACTGAGAACTGCAGGAACTTCAAACCGGCACTAGGAAACACTCTGAGAAACCAGAGTTAATATTTCTCCTGCAACCCGTTCCCTTTGTGGTAGATGAACGAATGTCTCTCCACATGTTCAGTTTTGAGAGATAAGTGTGAGTGAACGCCGTCCTTCCCCTAGCTTGTTGGGAACACACAATTTCTTTTCAGTAGCAAACTGTGCTCCATACATATATTTTTGGATGTACTCTGCCCAACAAAGTTTTATAGTGAAAACTGCAGTAACTTCAAACCGGCACTAGGAAACACACTGAGAAACCAGAGTAAAAGTTTCTCCTGCAACCCGTTCCCTTTGTGCTAGATGAACGAACGTCTCTCCACATGCTCAGTTCTGAGAGATAAGTGTGTGTGATAGCTGTCCTTCACCTAGCTTTTTGGGAACACAGAGTTACTTTTCATGTGCAAACTGCACTCCATACATTTATATGGGGTGGTACTCGCTCCAACTCGGTTTTACAGTGAATACTGCAGGAACTTCAAAACAGCACCAAGAAAAACACTGAGAAACCAGAGTAAAATTTTTCCTGGAATCCGTTCCCTTTGTGCTAGATGAACGAAAGTCTCTTCACAAGCTCAGTTCTCAGAGATATGTGTGTGTGAAAGCCGTCCTTCACCTAGCTTGTTGGGAACACAGAGTTTCTTTTCAGTTGAAAACTGCACTCCATACATTTTTATGGGGTGGTACTCGCTCCATCTCCATTTTACAATGAAAACTGTAGGAACTTCAAACCGGCACTAGGAAACACACTGAGAAACCTGAGAAAAAGTTTCCCCTGCAACCCATTCCTTTCTGCTAGATGAACGAACGTCTCTCCACATGCTCAGTTCTCAGAGATAAGTGTGTGTGAAAGCCGTCCTTCACCTAACTTGTTGGGAACACAGAAGTTCTTTTCAGTTGTAAACTGCAATCTATGCATATATATGAGAGGGTACAAGCTCCAACTCGGTTTACACTGAGAACTGCAGGAACTTCTAACCGGCACTAAGAAACACACTGACAAACCAGAGTTAAAATTTCTCCTGCAACCCGTTCCTTTGTGCTAGATGAACAAATGTCTCTTCACATGTTCAGTTTTGAGAGATAAGTGTGAGTGAAAGCCGTCCTTCCCCTAGCTTGTTGGGAACACAGAATTTCTTTTCTGTAGCAAACACTACTCCATACATATATATGGGGAGGTACTCTCTCCAAATAGGTTTTACAGTGAAAACTGCAGGAACTTCAAACCGGCACTAGAAAACACACTAAGAAACCAGAGCAAAATTTCCCCCGCAACCCGTTCCCTTTGTGCTAGATGAACGAACGTCTCTCCACATGCTCAGTTCAGAGAGATAAGTGTGTGTGAAAGCCATCCTTCACCTAGCTTGTTGCGATCACAAAGATTCTTTTCAGTTGCAAACTGCAATCAATGCATATATATGGGGAGGTACTCGCTCCAACTCTGTTTTACAGTGAAAACTGCAAGAACTTCAAACCGGCACTAGGAAAAACACTGAGAAACCAGAGAAAAAGTTTCTCCTGCAACACGTTGCCTTTGTGCTAGATGAACAAACGTCTGTCCACATGCTCAGTTCTCAGAGATATGTGTGTGTGAAAGCCATACTTCCGCTAGCTTGTTGGGAGCACAGAGTTTCTTTTATGTAGCAAACTGTACTCCATACATATATATGGGGTGTTACTAGCTCCAACTCGGTTTTAGAGTGAAAACTGCAGGAACTTCAAACCGGAACTAGGAAACACACTGAGATACCAGAGAAAAAGTTTCTCCTGCAACCCGTTCCCTTTGTGCTAGATGAACGAATGTCTCTCCACATGATCAGTTCTCAGAGATAAGTCTGTGTTATAGCCGTACTTCACCTAGCTTGTTGGGAACATGGAGTTTCTTTTCAAGTGCAAACTGCACTCCATACATTTATATGGGGAAGTACTCGCTCCGACTAGATTTAAAAGTGAAAACTGCAGGAAATTCAAACCGGCACTAGGAAACACACTGAGAACCAAATTAAAAATTTTTCCTGCAACCCGTTCCCTTTGTGCTAGATGAACGAACGTCTCTCGACATGCTCAGGTCTCAGAGATAAGTGTGTGTGAAAGCCATAATTCCCCTAGCTTGTTAGGAACACAGAGTTTCTTTTCAGTAGCAAACTGCACTCCATACATTTATATGGGGTGGTTATCACTCCAGCCTGGTTTTACAGTGAAAACTGCAGGAAATTCAAACCGGCACTAGGAAACACGCTGAGAAACCGGAGAAAAAGTTTCTCCTGCAACCCGTTCCCTTTGTGCTAGATGAAAGAACGTCTCTCCACATGCTCAGTTATCAGAGATATGTGTGTGTGAAAGCCGAATCTTCACCTAGCTTGTTGGGAACACAAAGTTTCTTTTCAGTTGCAAACTGCAATCAATACATATATATGGGGAGGTACACGCTCCAACTCGGTTTTACACTGAGAACTGCAGGAATTTCAAACCGGCACTAGGAAACACACTGAGAAACCAGAGTAAAAATTTCTCATGCAACCCGTTCCCTTTGTGCTAGATGAAAGAACGTCTCTCCACATGTTCAGTTCTGAGAGATAAGTGAGTGTGAAACCGTCCTTCCCCTTGCTTGTTGGGAACACAGAGTTTCTTTTCAGTAGCAAACAGTACTCCATATATATATATGGGGAGGTACTCTCTCCAACTAGGTTTTACAGTGAAAACTGCAGGAACATTAAACCAGCACTAGGAAACACACTGAGAAACCAGAAAATAGTTTCTCCTGCAAACTTTTCCCTTTGTGCTAGATGAACGAACGTCTCTCCACATGCTCAGTTCTGAGAGGTAAGACTGTGTGAAAGCCGTCCTTCACCTAGCTTGTTGGGAACACAGATTTTCTTTTCAGTAGCAAACTGTACTCCATACATATATATGGGGAGGTACTCTCTCCAAATAGGTTTTACAGTGAAAACTGCAGGAACTTCATACCGGCACTAGGAAACACACTGAGAAACCAGAGAATAACTTTCTCCTGAATCCCGTTCCCTTTGTGCTAGATGAATGAACGTCTCTGCACATGCTCAGTTCTGAGAGATACGTGTGTGTGAAAGCCGTCCTTCACCTAGCTTGTTGGGAACACAAAGTATCTTTTCAGTTGCAAACTGCAATCTTTGCATATATATGGGGAAGTACTCGCTCCAACTCGATTTTATAGTGAAAACTGCAGGAACTTTAAACCAGCACTAGGAAACACACTGAGAACCCGGAGAATACGTTTGTCCTGCAACCCGTTCCCTTTGTGCTAGATGAACGAACGTCTATCCACATGCTCATTTCTGAGAGATAATTGTGTGAGAACGCCTTCCTTCACGTAGCTTGTTGGGAACACAAAGTTTCTTTTCAGTTGCAAACTGCAATCTATGCATATATATGGGAATGTACTCGCTCCAACTGGGTTTTACAGTGAAAAGTGCAGGAACTTCAAACCGACACTAGGAAACACACTGAGAAACCAGAGAAAAAGTTACTCCTGCAACCCGTTCCCTTTATGCTAGATGAACGAATGTCTCTCCACATGATCAGTTCTCAGAGATAAGTCTGTGTTAAAGCCGTACTTCACCTAGCTTGTTGGGAACATGGAGTTTCTTTTCAAGTGCAAACTGCACTCCATACATTTATGTGGGGAAGTACTCGCTCCGACTAGATTTAAAAGTGAAAACTGCAGGAAATTCAAACCGGCACTAGGAAACACACTGAGAACCAAATTAAAAATTTTTCCTGCAACCCGTTCCCTTTGTGCTAGATGAACGAACGTCTCTCGACATGCTCAGGTCTCAGAGATAAGTGTGTGTGAAAGCCATAATTCCCCTAGCTTGTTAGGAACACAGAGTTTCTTTTCAGTAGCAAACTGCACTCCATACATTTATATGGGGTGGTTATCACTCCAGCCTGGTTTTACAGTGAAAACTGCAGGAAATTCAAACCGGCACTAGGAAACACACTGCGAAACCGGAGAAAAAGTTTCTCCTGCAACCCGTTCCCTTTGTGCTAGATGAAAGAACGTCTCTCCACATGCTCAGTTATCAGAGATATGTGTGTGTGAAAGCCGAACCTTCACCTAGCTTGTTGGGAACACAAAGTTTCTTTTCAGTTGCAAACTGCAATCAATACATATATATGGGGAGGTACACGCTCCAACTCGGTTTTACACTGAGAACTGCAGGAATTTCAAACCGGCACTAGGAAACACACTGAGAAACCAGAGTAAAATTTCTCATGCAACCCGTTCCCTTTGTGCTAGATGAAAGAACGTCTCTCCACATGTTCAGTTCTGAGAGATAAGTGAGTGTGAAACCGTCCTTCCCCTTGCTTGTTGGGAACACAGAGTTTCTTTTCAGTAGCAAACAGTACTCCATATATATATATGGGGAGGTACTCTCTCCAACTAGGTTTTACAGTGAAAACTGCAGGAACATTAAACCAGCACTAGGAAACACACTGAGAAACCAGAAAATAGTTTCTCCTGCAAACTTTTCCCTTTGTGCTAGATGAACGAACGTCTCTCCACATGCTCAGTTCTGAGAGGTAAGACTGTGTGAAAGCCGTCCTTCACCTAGCTTGTTGGGAACACAGATTTTCTTTTCAGTAGCAAACTGTACTCCATACATATATATGGGGAGGTACTCTCTCCAAATATGTTTTACAGTGAAAACTGCAGGAACTTCAAACCGGCACTAGGAAACACACTGAGAAACCAGAGAATAACTTTCTCCTGAATCCCGTTCCCTTTGTGCTAGATGAATGAACGTCTCTGCACATGCTCAGTTCTGAGAGATAAGTGTGTGTGAAAGCCGTCCTTCACCTAGCTTGTTGGGAACACAAAGTATCTTTTCAGTTGCAAACTGCAATCTTTGCATATATATGGGGAAGTACTCGCTCCAACTCGATTTTATAGTGAAAACTGCAGGAACTTTAAACCAGCACTAGGAAACACACTGAGAACCCGGAGAATACGTTTGTCCTGCAACCCGTTCCCTTTGTGCTAGATGAACGAACGTCTATCCACATGCTCATTTCTGAGAGATAATTGTGTGAGAACGCCATCCTTCACGTAGCTTGTTGGGAACACAAAGTTTCTTTTCAGTTGCAAACTGCAATCTATGCATATATATGGGAATGTACTCGCTCCAACTGGGTTTTACAGTGAAAAGTGCAGGAACTTCAAACCGACACTAGGAAACACACTGAGAAACCAGAGAAAAAGTTACTCCTGCAACCCGTTCCCTTTATGCTAAATGAACGAACGTCTCTCCACATGCTCAGTTCTCAGAGATAAGTGTGTGTGAAAGCCATACTTCCCCTAGCTTGTTAGGAACACAGAGTTTCTTTTCAGTTGCAAACGGCACTCCAAATATTTGTATGGGGTGGTACAAGCTCCAACTCGGTTTTAGAGTGAAAACTTAAGGAAATTCAAACCGGCACTATGTAACACACTGAGAAACCAGAAAAAAAGTTTCTTCTGCAACCCGATCCCTTTGTGCTAGATGAACGAACGTCTCCCCACATGCTCAGTTCTGAGATGTAAGTGTGTGTGAAAGCCGTCCTTCACCTAGCTTGTAGGGAACACACAGTTTCTTTACAGTAGCAAACTGTACTCCGTACATATATATGGGGAGGTACTATCGCCAACTAGGTTTTACAGTGAAAACTACAGGAACTTCAAACCGGCACTAGGAAACACACTGAGAAACGAGGGTATAAATTTCTCCTGGAACCCGTTCCATTTTTGCTAGATGAACGAACGTCTCTTCACATGCTCAGTTCTCAGAGATAAGTGTGTGTGAAAGCCGTCCTTCACCTAGCTTGTCGGGAACACAGATTTTCTTTTCAGTAGCAAACTGTACTCCATACATATATATGGGGAGGTACTCTCTCCAAATAGGTTTTACAGTGAAAACTGCAGGAACTTCAAACCGGCACTAGGAAACACACTGAGAAAACAGAGAATAACTTTCTCCTGAATCCCGTTCCCTTTGTGCTAGATGAACGAACGTCTCTCCACATGCTCAGTTCTGAGAGATAAGTGTGTGTGAAAGCCGTCCTTCACCTAGCTTGTTGGGAACACAAAGTTTGTTATCAGTTGCAAATTGCAATCTATGCATATATATGGGTAGGTACTCGCTCCTACTCGGTTTTACAGTGAAAACTGCAGGAACTTCAAACAGGCACTAGGAAAAACACTGAGAAACCAGAGAAAAAGTTACTCCTGCAACCCGTTCCCTTTATGCTAAATGAACGAACGTCTCTCCACATGCTCAGTTCTCAGAGATAAGTGTGTGTGAAAGCCATTCTTCCCCTAGCTTGTTAGGAACACAGAGTTTCTTTTCAGTTGCAAACGGCACTCCAAATATTTATATGGGGTGGTACAAGCTCCAACTCGGTTTTAGAGTGAAAACTTAAGGAAATTCAATCCGGCACTAGGTAACACACGGAGAAACCAGAAAAAAAGTTTCTCCTGCAACCCGTTCCCTTTGTGGTAGATGAACGAATGTCTCTCCACATGTTCAGTTTTGAGAGATAAGTGTGAGTGAAAGCCGTCCTTCCCCTAGCTTGTTGAGAACACAGAGTTTCTTTCAGTTGCAAACTGCACTCCATATATTTATATGGGGTGGTACTCGCTCCAACACGTTTTTACAGTGAATACTGCAGGAACATCAAAACGGCACTAGGAAACACACTGAGAAACCAGAGAAAAAGTTTCTCCTGCAACCCGTTCCCTTTGACCTAGGTGAACGAACGTGTCTCTACATGCTCATTTCTGAGAGAAAAGGGTGTGTGAAAGCCGTCCTTCACCTAGATTGATGGGAACACAAAGTATCTTTTCAGTTACAAACTGCAATCTTTGCATATATATTTGGAGGTACTCGCTCCAACTCGGTTTTACACTGAGATCTGCAGGAACTTCAAACCGGCACAAGGAAACACACTGAGAACCCAGAGTTAAAATTTCTCCTGCAACCCGTTCCCTTTGTGCTAGATGAACGAATGTCTCTCCACATGTTCAGTTTTGAGAGAAAATTGTGTGTGAAAGCAGTCCTTCACCTAGCTTGTTGGGAACACAGAGTTTCTTTTCAGTAGCAAATTGTACTCCATAAATATATATGGGGAGATACACGCTTCAACTCGTTTTTATGTGAAAACTGCAGGAACTTTAAACCAGCACTAGGAAACACACTGAGAAACCGGAGAAAAATTTTCCCTGCAACCCGTTCCCTTTGTGCTAGATGAACGAACGTTTCTCCACATGCTCAGTTCTGAGAGATAAGTGTGTGTGAACGCCGTCCTTCACCTAGCTTGTTGGGAACACAAAGTTTCTTTTCAGTTGCAAACTGCAATCTATGCATATATATGGGTAGGTACACGCTCCAACTCGGTTTTACAGTGAAACCGCAGGAACGTTAAACCACCACTAGGTAACACACTGAGAAACCAGAAAAAAGTTTCTACTGCAACCCGTTCCCTTTGTGCTAGATGAACGAACGTCTCTACACATGCTCAGTTCTCAGAGATATGTGTGTGTGAAAGCCACACTTCCTCTAGCTTGTTGGGAACACAGAGTTTCTTTTTAGTAGCAAACTGTTCTCCATACATATATATGGGTTGTTACAAGCTTCAACTCGTTTTTAGAGTGAAAACTGCAGGAACTTCAAACCGGCACGAGGAAACACACTGAGAAACCAGAGAAAAAGTTTCTCCTGCAACCCTTTCCCTTTGTGCTAGATGAACGAACATCTCTCCACATGCTCAGTTCTCAGAGATAAGTGTGTGTGAAAGCCGTCCTTCAACTAGCTTGTTGGGAACACACAGTTTCTTTTCTGTAGCAAACTGTACTCCATACATGTATATGGGGAAGTACTATCTCCAACTAGGTTTTACAGTGAAAACTGCAGGAACTTCAAAACGGCACTAGGAAACACACTGAGAAACCAGAGTAAAAGTTTCCCCTGGAAACCTTTCCCTTTTTGCTAGATGAACGAACGTCTCTTCACATGTTCAGTTCTAACAGATATGTGAGTGTGAAAGCCGTCCATCTCCTAGCTTGTTGGGAACACAGAGTTTCTTTTAAGCAGCAAACTGCACTCCATATATTTATATGGGATGGTACTCGCTACAACCTTGTTTTACAGTGAAAATTGCACGAACTTCGAACCGGCACTAGGAAACACAGTGAGAAACCAGAGAAAAAGTTTCTCCAGCAACCCGTTCCCTTTGTGCTAGATGAACGAACGTCTCTCCACATGCTCAGTTATGAGAGGTAAGTGTGTGTGAAAGCCGCCCTTCACCTAGCTTGTTGGGAACACTGAGGTTCTTTTCAGTTGAAAACTGCAATCTATGCATATATATGAGGAGGTACACCCTCCATCTCGGTTTTAAACTGAGATCTGCAGGAATTTCTTACCGGCACTAGGAAACACACTGAGAAACCAGAGTTAAAATTTCTCCTCCAACCCGTTCCCTTTGTGCTAGATGAACGAATGTCTCTTCACATGTACAGTTTTGAGAGATAAGTGTGAGTGAAAGCCGTCCTTCCCCTAGCTTGTTGGGTACATAGAGTTACTTTTCAGTAGCAAACTGTACTCCATACATATATATGGGGAGGTACTCTCTCCAACTAGGTTTTACAGTGAAAACTGCAGGAACTTCAAACCGGCACTAGGAAACACACTGAGAAACCAGAGAAAAATTACTCCTGCAGCCCGTTCCCATTGACCTAGATGAACGAACGTCTCTCCACATGCTCAGTTCTCACAGATATGTGTGTGTGAAAGCCATACTTCCCCTAGCTTGTTGGGAACACAGAGTTTCTTTTCTGTAGCAAACTGTACTCCATACATATGTATGGGATGTTACTAGCTCCAACTCGGTTTTAGAGTGAAAACTGCAGGAACTTCAAACCGGCACTAGGAAACACAATGAGAAACCAGAGTAAAAGTTTCTCCTGCAACCCGTTCCCTTTGTGCTAGATGAACGAACGTCTCTCCACATGCTCAGTTCTCAGAGATAAGTGTGTGTGAAAGCCGTCCTTCACCTAGCTTTTTGGGAACACGGAGTTTATTTCAGTAGCAAACTGCATTCCATACATTTATATGGGGAGGTACTCGCTCCAACTCGGTTTAACAGTGAAAACTGCAGGAAATTCAAACCGGCACTAGGAAACACACTGAGAACCAGAGTAAAAATTTTTCCTGCAACCCGTTCCTTTTGTGCTAGATGAACGAAGTCTCTCCACATGCTCAGTTCTGAGAGATAAGTGTGTTTGAAAGCCATACTTCCCCTAGCTTGTTAGGAACACAGAGTTTCTTTTCAGTAGCAAACTGCACTCCATACATTTATATGGGGTGGTAATCGCTCCAGGCTGGTTTTACAGTGAAAACTGCAGGAACATCAAACCGGCACTAGGAAACACACTGAGAAACCAGAGAAAAATTTCTCCTGCAAACCGTTCCTTTTGTGCTAGATGAACGAACGTCTCTCCACATGCTCAGATATGAGAGATAATTGTGTGTGAAAGCCGTCCTTCACCTTGCTTGTTGGGAACACAAAGATTCTTTTCAGTTGCAAACTGCAATCAATGCATATATATGGGGAGGTACTCGCTGCAACTCGGTTTTACAGTGAAAATTGCTGGAAATTCAAACCGGCACTAGGAAACACATTGAGAACCCGGAGAAAAGTTTCTCCTGGAACCCGTTTCCTTTGTGCTAGATGAACGAACGTCTCTCCACATGCTCAGGTCTGAGAGATAAGTGTGTGTGAAAGCCGTACTTCATCTAGCTTGTTGGGAACACACAGTTTCTTTTCAGTAGATAACTGTACTCAATAAATATATATGGGGAGGTACTATCTCCAAATAAGTTTTACAGTGAAAACTGCAGGAACTTCAAACCAGCACTAGGAAACACACAGAGAAAACAGAGTAAAAGTTTCCCCTGGAACCCTTTCCCTTTGTGCTAGATGAACATACGTCTCTCCACATGCTCATCTCTGAGAGATAAGTGTGTGTGAAAGCCGCCCTTCACCTAGCTTGTTGGGAACACAGAGGTCCTTTTCAGTTGCAAACTGCAATCTATGCATGTATATGAGGAGGAAAACGCTCCAAATCGGTTTTACACTGAGAACTGCAGGAACTTCAAACCGGAACTAGGAAACACACTGAGAAATGAGAGTTAAAATTTCTCCTGCAACCCGTTCCCTTTGTGCTAGATGAACGAAAGTCTCTCCACATGTTCAGTTTTGAGAGAAAAGTGTGTGTGAAAGCAGACCTTCCCCTAGCTTGCTGGGAACACAGAGTTCCTTTTCAGTAGGAAATTGTACTCCATACATATATATGGGGAGGTACATGCTCCAACTCGGTTTTACATTGAAAACTGCAGGAACTTTAAACCAGCACTAGGAAACACACAGAGAAACCGGAGAAAAAGTTTCCCTGCAACACGTTCCCTTTGTGCTAAATGAACAAAAGTCTCTCCACATGCTCAGTTCTGAGAGATAAGTGTGAGTGAATGCCGTCCTTCACCTAGCTTGTTGGGAACACAAAGTTTCTTTTCAGTTGCAAACTGCAATCTATGCATATATAAGGGTAGGTACACGCTCCAACTTGGTTTTACAGTGAAAACTGCAGGAACTTTAAACCAGCACTAGGAAACACACTGAGAAACAAGAAAAAAAGTTTCTCCTGGAAATCTTTTCCTTTGTGCTAGATGAACGAACGTCTCACCATATGCTCATTTCTTAGAGATAAGTGTGTGTGAAAGCCGCCCTTCACCTAGCTTTTTGGGAACACAGAGGTCCTTTTCAGTTGCAAACTGCAATCTATGCATGTATATGAGGAGGTACACGCTCCATCTCGGTTTTAATCTGAGAACTGCAGGAGTTTCTAACCGGCATTAGGAAACACACTGAGAAACCAGAGTTAAAATTTCTCCTGCAACCCGTTCCCTTTGTGCTAGATGAACGAATGTCTCTTCACATGTACAGTTTTGAGAGATAAGTGTGAGTGAAAGCCGTCCTTCCCCTAGCTTGTTGGGATCATAGAGTTACTTTTCAGTAGCAAACTGTACTCCATACATATATATGGGGAGGTACTCTCTCCAAATAAGTTTTACAGTGAAAACTGCAGGAACTTCAAACCGGCACTAGGAACCACACTGAGAAACCAGAGTAAAAGTTTCTCCTGCAACCCGTTCCCTTTGTGCTAGATGAAAGGACGTCTCTCCACATGCTCAGTTCTGAGAGATAAGTGTGTGTGAAAGCCGTCCTTCACCTAGCTTGTTGGGAACACAGAGTTTCTTTTCAGATGCAAACTGCACTCCATACATTTATATGGGGTGGTACTCGTTCCAACTCGCTTTTACAGTGAAAATTGCAGGAACTTCAAAAAGGCACTAGGAAACACACTTAGAAACCAGAGAAAAATTTCTCCTGCAGCCCGTTCCCTTTGACCTAGTTGAACGAACGTCTCTCCACATGCTCAGTTCTCACAGATATGTGTGTGTGAAAGCCATACTTCCCCTATCTTGTTGGGAACACAGAGTTTTTTTTCTGTAGCAAACTGTACTCCATACATATATATGGGATGTTACTAGCTCCAACTCGGTTTTAGAGTGAAAACTGCAGGAACTTCAAACCGGCACTAGGAAACACACTGAGAAACCAGAGTAAAAGTTTCTCCTGAAACCCGTTCCCTTTGTGCTAGATGAACGAACGTCTCTCCACATGCTCAGTTCTCAGAGATAAGTGTGTGTGAAAGCCGTCCTTCACCTAGCTTTTTGGGAACACGGAGTTTATTTCAGTAGCAAACTGCATTCCATACATTTATATGGGGAGGTACTCGCTCCAACTCGGTTTAACAGTGATAACTGCAGGAAATTCAAACCGGCACTAGGAAACACACTGAGAACCAGAGTAAAAATTTCTCCTGCAAACCGTTCCCTTTGTGCTAGATGAACGAAGTCTCTCCACATGCTCAGTTCTCAGAGATAAGTGTGTTTGAAAGCCATACTTCCCCTAGCTTGTTAGGAACACAGAGTTTCTTTTCAGTAGCTAACAGCACTCCATACATTTATATGGGGTGGTAATCGCTCCAGCCTGGTTTTACAGTGAAAACAGCAGGAACATCAAACCGGCCCTAGGAAACACAATGAGAAACCAGAGAAAAATTTCTCCTGCAACCCGTTCCTTTTGTGCTAGATGAACGAACGTCTCTCCACATGCTCAGTTATGAGAGATAATTCTGTGTGAAAGCCGTCCTTCACCTAGCTTGTTGGGAACACAAAGTTTCTTTTCAGTTGCAAACTGCAATCAATGCATATATATGGGGAGGTACTCGCTCCAACTCGGTTTTGCAGTGAAAACTGCTGGAAATTCAATCCGGCACTGGGAAACACATTGAGAACCCGGAGAAAAAGCTTCCCTGGAAACCGTTTCCTTTGTGCTAGATGAACGAACGTCTTTCCACATGCTCAGTTCTGAGAGATAAGTGTGTGTGAAAGCCGTACTTCACCTAGCTTGTTGGGAACACACAGTTTCTTTTCAGTAGAAAACTGTACTCAATACATATATATGGGGAGGTACTATCTCCAACTAGGTTTTACAGTGAAAACTGCAGGAACTTCAAACCAGCACTAGGAAACACACTGAGAAACAAGAAAAAAAGTTCCTCCTGGAAACCTTTCCCTTTGTGCCAGATGAACGAACGTCTCTCCATATGCTCATTTCTTAGAGATAAGTGTGTGTGAAAGCCGCCCTTCACCTAGCTTTTTGGGAACACAGAGGTCCTTTTCAGTTGCAAACTGCAATCTATGCATGTATATGAGGAGTTACACGCTCCAACTCGGTTTTACACTGAGAACTGCAGGAACTTCAAACCGACACTAGGAAACACACTGAGAACAAAGAGATAAAATTTCTCCTGCAACCCGTTCCCTTTGTGCTAGATGAACGAATGTCTCTCCACATGTTCAGTTTTGAGAGAAAACTGTGTGTGAAAGCAGTCCTTCCCCTAGCTTGTTGGGAACACAGAGTTTCTTTTCAGTAGGAAATTGTACTCCATACATATATAAGGGGAGGTACACGCTCCAACTCGGTTTTACAGTGAATACTGCAGGAACTTTAAACCAGCACTAGGAAACACACTGAGAACCCAGAAAAAAAGTTTCTACTGCAACCCGTTCCGTTTGTGCTTGATGAACGAACATCTCTCCACATCCTCAGTTCTGAGAAGTAAGTGTGGGTAAAAGCCGTATTTCACCTAGCTTGTTGGGAACACAAAGATTGTTTTCAGTTGAAAAATGCAATCTATGCATATATATGGGGATGTACTCGCTTCGACTCGGTTTAACAGTGAAAACTGCAGGAAATTCAAACCGGCACTAGAAAACACACTGAGAACCAGAGTAAAAATTTCCCCTGCAACCCGTTCCCTTTGTGCTAAATGAACGAACGTCTCTCCACATACTCATTTCTCAGAGGTAAGTGTGTGTGAAAGCCAAACTTCCCCTAGCTTGTTAGGAACACAGAGTTACTTTTCAGTAGCAAACTGCACTCCATACATTTATATGGGGTGGTACTCGCTCCAACCTTGTTTTACAGTGAAAACTGTAGGAACTTCAAACCGTCACTAGGAAACACACCGAGAAACCTGAGAAAAAGTTTCTCCTGCAACCCTTTCCCTTTGTGCTAGATGAACGAACGTCTCTCCACATGCTCATTTCTGTGAGAAAAGTGTTTGTGAAAGCCGCCCTTCACCTAGCTTGTTGGGAACACAGAGGTCCTTTTCAGTTGTAAACATGCAATCTATGCATATATATGAGGAGGTACACGCTCCAACTCGTTTTTACACTGAGAACTGCAGGAATTTCAAACCGGCACTAGGAAACACACCCAGAAACGAGAGATAAAATTTCTCCTGCAATCCGTTCCATTTGTGCTAGATGAACGAATGTCTCTCCACATGTTCAGTTTTGAGAGAAAACTGTGTGTGAAAGCAGTCCTTCCCCTAGCTTGTTGGGAACACAGAGTTTCTTTTCAGTAGGAAATTGTACTCCATACATATATATGGGGAGGTACACGCTCCAACTCGGTTTTACAGTGAATACTGCAGGAACTTTAAACCAGCACTAGGAAACACACTGAGAACCCAGAAAAAAAGTTTCTACTGCAACCCGTTCCGTTTGTGCTAGATGAACGAACATCTCTCCACATGCTCAGTTCTGAGAAGTAAGTGTGTGTAAAAGCCGTATTTCACCTAGCTTGTTGGGAACACAAAGATTGTTTTCAGTTGAAAAATGCAATCTATGCATATATATGGGGATGTACTCGCTTCGACTCGGTTTAACAGTGAAAACTGCAGGAAATTCAAACCGGCACTAGAAAACACACTGAGAACCAGAGAAAAAATTTCCCCTGCATCCCGTTCCCTTTGTGCTAAATGAATGAACGTCTCTCCACATACTCATTTCTCAGAGGTAAGTGTGTGTGAAAGCCAAACTTCCCCTAGCTTGTTAGGAACACAGAGTTACTTTTCAGTAGCAAACTGCACTCCATACATTTATAAGGGGTGGTACTCGCTCCAACCTTGTTTTACAGTGAAAACTGTAGGAACTTCAAACCGTCACTAGGAAACACACCGAGAAACCTGAGAAAAAGTTTCTCCTGCAACCCTTTCCCTTTGTGCTAGATGAACGAACGTCTCTCCACATGCTCATTTCTGTGAGAAAAGTGTGTGTGAAAGCCGCCCTTCACCTAGCTTGTTGGGAACACAGAGGTCCTTTTCAGTTGTAAACTGCAATCTATGCATATATATGAGGAGGTACACGCTCCAACTCGGTTTTACTCTGAGAACTGCAGGAATTTCAAACCGGCACTAGGAAACACACCCAGAAACGAGAGTTAAAATTTCTCCTGCAACCCGTTCCATTTGTGCTAGATGAACGAATGTCTCTCCACATGTTCAGTTTTGAGAGAAAAGTGTGTGTGAAAGCAGTCCTTCCCCTAGCTTGTTGGAAACACAGAGTTGCTTTTTAGTAGCAAATTGTACTCCATACATATATATGGGGAGCTACACGCTCCAACTCGGTTTTACAGTGAAAACTGCAGGAACTTCAAACCGGCACTAGGAAACACACTGAGATACGAGAGTTAAAGTTTCTCCTGCAACCCGTTACCTTTGTGCTAGATGAACGAATGTCTCTCCACATGTTCAATTTTGAGAGAAAATTGTGTGTGAATGCAGTCTTTCCCCTAGGTTTTTGGGAACAGTGAGTTTCTTTTCAGTAGCCAATTGTACTCCATACATATATATGGGGTGGGACTCGCTACATCTCCATTTTACAGTGAAACCTGCAGGAACTTTAAACCAGCACTAGTAAACACAATGAGAAACCGGAGAAAAAGTTTCCCTGCAACCCGTTCAATTTGTGCTACATGAACGAACGTCTATCCACATGCTCATTTCTGAGAGATAAGTGTGTGTGAACGCCGTCCTTCACCTAGCTTGTTGGGAACACAAAGTTTCTTTTCAGTTGCAAACTGCAATCTATGCATATATATGGGTATGTACACGCTCAAAATCGGTTTTACAGTGAAAACTGCAGGAACTTTAAACCAGCACTAGGAAACACACTGAGAAACCAGAAAAATAGTTTCTCCTGCAACCCGTTCCCATTGTGCTAGATGAACGAACGTCTCTCCACATGTTCAGTTTTGAGAGATAAGTGTGTGTGAAAGCCGTTCTTCCCCTAGCTTGTTGGGAACACAGAGTTTCTTTTCAGTAGCAAACTGTACTCCATACATATATATGGGGAGGTACTCTCTCCAACTAGGCTTTACAGTGAAATCTGCAGGAAATTTTAAACGGTACTAGGAAAAACACTGAGAAACCAGAGAAATTGTTTCTCCTGCAACCCGTTCCCTTTGACCTAGATGAACGAAATTCTCTCCAAATGCTCAGTTCTCAGAGATAAGTGTGTGTGAAACCCATACTTCCCCTAGCTTGTTAGGAACACAGAGTTTCTTTTCAGTAGCTAACTGCACTCCATACATTTATATGGGGTGGTACTCGCTCCAAAATTATTTTACAGTGAAAACTGCAGGAAATTCAAACCGGCACTAGGAAACACAGTGAGAAACCAGAGAAAAAGTTTCACCTGCAAACCGTTCCCTTTGTCCTAGATGAACGATCGTCTCTCCACATGCTCAGTACTGAGAGGTAATTGTGTGTGAAAGCCGTCCTTCACCTAGCTTGTTGGGAACACACAGTTTCTTTTCACTAGCAAACTGTACTCCATACATATATATGGGGAGGTACTCTCTCCAACTAGGTTTTACAGTGAAAACTGCAGGAACTTCAAAACGGCACTAGGAAATGCACTGAGAAACCACAGTAAAAGTTTCTCCTGGAACCCGTTCCTTTTGGGCTAGATGAACGAACTTCTCTTCATATGCTCAGTTCTCAAGATAAGTGTGTGTGAAAGCCGTCCTTCACCTAGCTTGTTGGGAACACAGAGTTTCTTTTCAGTTGCAAACTGCACTCCATACATTTATAAGGGGAGGTACTCGCTCCAACTCGGTTTTACAGTGAAAACTGCAGGAACCTCAAAACGGCACTAGGAAAGACAGTGAGAAACCAGAGAAAAAGTTTCTCCTGCAAACAGTTCCCTTTGACCTACATGAACGAACGTCTCTCCACATGCTCAGTTCTGAGAGACAAGTGTGTGTGAAAGCCGTCCTTCACCTAGCTTGTTGGGAACACAGAGTTTCTTTTCAGTTGCAAACTGCACTCCATACATTTATAAGGGGTGGTACTCGCTTCAACTCGGTTTTACAGTGAAAACTGCAGGAACCTCAAAACGGCACTAGGAAAGACAGTGAGAAACCAGAGAAAAATTTCTCCTGCAACCCGTTCCTTTTGTGCTAGATGAACGAACGTCTCTCCACATGCTCAGTTCTGAGAGACAAGTGTGTGTGAAAGCCGTCCTTCACCTAGCTTGTTGGGAACACAAAGTTTCTTTTCAGTTGCAAACTGCAATCAATGCATAAGTATGGGGAGGTACTCGCTCCAACTCGGTTTTACAGTGAAAACTGCTTGAAATTCAAACCGGCACTAGGAAACACATTGAGTACCCGGAGAAAAACCTTCTCCTGGAACCCGTTTCCTTTGTGCTAGATGAACGAACGTCTCTCCACATGCTCACTTCTGAGAGGAAATTGTGTGTGAAAGCCGTACTTCACCTAGCTTGTTGGGAACACACAGTTTCTTTTCAGTAGAAAACTGTACTCAATACATATATATGGGGAGGTACTATCTCCAAATAGGTTTTACAGTGAAAACTGCAGGAACTTCAAACCGTCACTAGGAAACACACTGAGAAACCTGAGAAAAAGTTTCTCCTGCAAACCTTTCCCTTTGTGCTAGATGAACGAACGTCTCCCCACATGCTCATTTCTGAGAGATAAGTGTGTGTGAATGCTGCACTTCACCTATCTAGTTGGGATCACAGAGGTCCTTTTCAGTTGCAAACTGCAATCTATGCATATATATGAGGAGGAACACGCTCCAACTCGGTTTAACACTGAGAACTGCAGGAACTTCAAACCGGCACTAGGAAACACACTGAGAAAAAGAGTTAAAATTTCTCCTGCAACCCGTTCCCTTTGACCTAGGTGAACGAACGTCTCTCCACATGTTCAGTTTTGAGAGACAAGTGTGTGTGAAAGCAGACCTTCCCCTAGCTTGTTGGGAACACAGAGTTTCTTTTCAGTAGCAAATTGTACTCCATACATATATATGTGGAGGTACACGCTCCAACTCGGTTTTACAGTGAAAACTGCAGGAACTTTAAACCAGCACTAGGAAACACACTGAGAAACCGGAGAAAAAGTTTCCCTGCAACCCGTTCCCTTTGTGCTAGATGAACGAACGTCTCTCCACATGCTCCGTTCTGAGAGGTAACTGTGTGTAAAAGCCGTCCTTCACCTAGCTTGTAGGGAACACAAAGATTCTTTTCAGTTGGAAACTGCAATCTATGCATATATAAGGGGAGGTACTCGCTCCAACTCTGTTTTACAGTGAAAACTGCAGGAACTTCAAACCGTCACTAGGAAACACACTGAGAAACATGAGAAAAAGTTTCTCCTGCAAACTTTTCCCTTTGTGCTAGATGAACGAACGTCTCTCCACATGCTCATTTCTGAGAGATAAGTGTGTGTGAAAGCTGCACTTCACCTATCTAGTTGGGATCACAGAGGTCCTTTTCATTTGCAAACTGCAATCTATGCATATATATGAGGAGGAACACGCTCCAACTCGGTTTTACACTGAGAACTGCAGGAACTTCAAACCGGCACTAGGAAACACACTGAGAAAAAAGAGTTAAAATTTCTCCTGCAACCCGTTCCCTTTGTGCTAGATGAACGAAAGTCTCTTCACATGTTCAGTTTTGAGAGAAAAGTGTGTGTGAAAGCAGAACTTCCCCTAGCTTGTTGGGAACACAGAGTTTCTTTTCAGTAGCAAATTGTACTCCGTACATATATATGTGGAGGTACACGCTCCAACTCGTTTTTACAGTGAAAACTGCAGGAACTTTAAACCAGCACTAGGAAACACACTGAGAAACCGGAGAAAAAGTTTCCCTGCAAACCGTTCCCTTTGTGCTAGATGAACGAACGTCTCTCCACATGCTCCGTTCTGAGAGGTAAGTGTGTGTAAAAGCCATCCTTCACCTAGCTTGTAGGGAACACAAAGATTCTTTTCAGTTGGAAACTGCAATCTATGCATATATATGGGGAGGTACTCGCTCCAACTCTGTTGTACAGTGAAAACTGCAGGAACTTCTAACCGGCACTGGGAAAAACACTGAGAAACCAGAGAAAAAGTTTCTCCTGCAGCCCGTTCCCTTTGTGCTAGATGAACGGACGTCTCTCCACATGCTCCGTTCTGAGAGGTAAGTGTGTGTAAAAGCCGACCTTCACCTAGCTTGTTGGGAACACAAAGATTCTTTTCAGTTGGAAACTGCAATCTATGCATATATATGGGGAGGTACTCGCTCCAACTCGATTTTACAGTGAAAACTGCAGGAAATTCAAACCGGTACTAGGAAAAACACTGAGAAACCAGAGAAAAAGTTTCCTGCAACCCGTTCCCTTTGTGCTAGATGAACGAACGTCTTTCCACATGCTCAGTTCTCAGAGATATGTGTGTGTGAAAGCCATAATTCCTCTAGCTTGTTGGGAACACAGAGTTTCTTTTCAATAGCAAACTGTACTCCATACATATATATGGGGTGTTACAAGCTCCAACTCGTTTTTAGAGTGAAAACTGCAGGAACTTCAAACCGGCACTAGGAAACACAGTGAGAAACCAGAGAAAAAGTTTCCCTGCAAACCGTTCCCTTCGTGATAGATGAACGAATATCTCTCCACATGCTCAGTTCTGAGAGGTAAGTGTGTGTGAAAGCCGTACTTCACCTAGCTTGTTGGGAACACACAGTTTCTTTTCAGTAGCAAACTGTACTCCATACATATATATGGGGAGGTACTATCTCCAACTAAGTTTTACAGTGAAAACTGCAGGAACTTCAAAACGGCACTAGGAAACACACTAAGAAACCAGAGTAAAAGATTCTCCTGGAACCCGTTCATTTTGGGCTAGATGAACGAACGCCTCTCCACATGCTCATTTCTGAGAGATAAGTGTGTGTGAAAGCCGCCCTTCACCTAGCTTGTTGGGAACACAGAGTTTCTTTTCATTTGCAAACTGCACTGCATACATTTATATGGGTTGGTACTCGCTCCAACTCGGTTTTACACTGAAAACTGCAGGAACTTCAATACGGCACTAGGAAAAACACTGAGATACCAGAGAATAAGTTTCTTCAACAACCCGTTCCCTTCGACCTAGATGAACGAAAGTCTTTCCACATGCTCAGTTCTCAGATATAAGTGTGTGTGAAAGCCATACTTCCCCTTGCTTGTTAGGAACACAGAGTTTCTTTTCAGTAGCAAACTGCACTCCATACATTTATATGGGGTGGTACTCGCTCCAACCTTCTTTTACAGTGAAACCTGCAGGACCTTAAAAACGGCACTAGGAAACACTCTGAGAAACGAGAGTTAAAATTTCTCCTGCAACCCGTTCCCTTTGTGCTAGATGAACGAATGTCTCTCCACATGTTCAGTTTTGAGAGAAAATTGTGTGTGAAAGCAGTCCTTCCCCTAGGTTATTGGGAACAGAGAGTTTCTTTTCAGTAGCCAATTTTACTCCATACAAATATATGGGTTGGTACTCGCTCCATCTCCATTTTACAGTGAAAACTGCAGGAACTTTAAACCAGCACTAGTAAACACAATGAGAAACCGGGGAAAAAGTTTCCCTGCAACCCGATCCCTTTGTGCTAGATGAACGAACGTCTCTCCACATGCTCAGTTCTCAGAGATAAGTGTGTGTGAAAGCCATACTTCCCCTAGCTTGTTAGGAACACAGAGTTTCTTTTCAGTAGCAAACAGCTCTCCATACATTTTTATGGGGTGGTACTCGCTCCAAAATTGTTTTACAGTGAAAACTGCAGGAAATTCAAACCGGCACTAGGAAACACATTGAGAAACCAGAGAAAAAGTTCCCCTGCAACCCGTTCCCTTTGTCCTAGATGAATGATCGTATCTCCACATGCTCAGTACTGAGAGGTAAGTGTGTTTGAAAGCCGTCCTTCACCTAGCTTGTTGGGAACACACAGTTTCTTTTCAGTAGCAAACTGTACTCCATACATTTATATGAGGATGTACTATCTCCAACTAAGTTTTACATTGAAAACTGCAGGAACTTCAAACCGGCACTAGGAAACGCACTGAGAATCCAGAGTAAAAGTTTCTCCTGGAACCCGTTCTTTTTGGGCTAGATGAACGAACGTCACTTCACATGCTCAGTTCTAAAGATAAGTGTGTGTGAAACCCGTCCTTCACCTAGCTTGTTGGGAACACAGAGTTTCTTTTCAGTTGCAAACTGCATTCCATACATTTATATGGGGTGGTACTCGCTCCAACTCGGTTTTACAGTGAAAACTCCAGGAACATCAAAACGGCACTAGGAAAGACAGTGAGAAACCAGAGAAAAAGTTTCTCCTGCAACCCGTTCCCTTTGTGCTAGATGAACGAACGTCTCTCCACATACTCAGTTCTCAGAGATAAGTGTGTGTGAAAGCCGTCCTTCACCTAGCTTGTTGGGAACACACAGTTTCTTTTCAGTAGCAAACTGTACTCCATACATATATATGGGGAGGTACTATCTCCAACTAGGTTTTACAGTGAAAAATGCAGGAACTTCACACCGGCACTAGGAAACACACAGAGAAACCTGAGTAAAAGTTTCTCCTGGAACCCGTTCCCTTTGTGCTAGATGAACGAACGTCTCTTCACATGCTCAGTTCTCACAGATATGTGTGTGTGAAAGCCGTCCTTCACCTTGCTTGTTGGGAACATGGAGTTTCTTTTCAGTTGCAAACTGCACTCCATACATTTATATGGGTTGGTAAACGCTCCATCTATATTTTACAGTGAAAAGTGTAGGACTTTCAAACCGGCACTAGGAAACACACTGAGAAACCAGAGAAAAATTTTCTCCTGCAACCCTTTCCTTTTGTGCTAGATGAACGTACGTCTCTCCACATGCTCATTTCTGAGAGATAAATGTGTGTGAAAGCCGCCCTTCACCTAGCTTGTTGGGAACACAGAGGTCCTTTTCAGTTGCAAACTACAATCTATGCATGTATATGAGGAGGTACACGCTCCAACTCGGTTTTACACTGAGAACTGCAGGAACTTCAAACAGGCACTAGGAAACACACTGAGAACCCAGAGTTAAAATTTCTCCTGCAACCCGTTCCCTTTCTTCTAGATGAACGAATGTCTCTCCACATGTTCAGTTTTGAGAGAAAAGTGTGTGTGAAAGCAGTCCTTCCGCTAGCTTGTTGGGAACACAGAGATTCTTTTCAGTAACAAATTGTACTCCATAAAAATATATGGGTAGTTACAGGCTCCACCTCGGTTTTACAGTGAAAACTGCAGGAAATTAAACCAGCACTTGGAAACACACTGAGAAACCGGAGAAAAATTTCACCTGCAAACCATTCCATTTGTGATAGATGAACGAACGTCTCTCCACATGCTCAGTTCTCAGAGATATGTGTGTGTGAAAGCCATACTTCCCCTAGCTTGTTAGGAACACAGAGTTTCTTTTCAGTAGCAAACTGCACTCCATACATTTATAAGGGGTGGTACTCGCTCCAACTTGGTTTGACAGTGAAAACTGCGGGAACTTCAAACCGGCACTAGGAAACACACTGAGAAACCAGAGAAAAATTTTCCGCAGCAAACCGTTCCCTTTGTGCTAGATGAACGAAAGTCTCTCCACATGATCAGTTCTCAGAGATATGTGTGTGTGAAAGCCGTCCTACACCTAGCTTGTTGGGAACACACAGTTACTTTTCAGTAGCAAACTGCACTCCATACAATTATATGGGGATGTACTCGCTCCTACTCGGTTTAACAGTGAAAACTGCAGGTAATTCAAACCGGCACTAGAAAACACACTGAGAACCAGAGTAATAATTTCTCCTGCATCCCGTTCCATTTGTGCTAAATGAACGAACGTCTCTAAACATACTCAGTTCTCAGAGGTAAGTATGTGTGAAAGCCATACTTCACCTAGCTTGTTAGGAACACAGAGTTTCTTTTCAGTAGCAAACTGCACTCCATACATTTATATGGGGTGGTACTCTCTCCAAACTGGTTTTACAATGAAAACTGTAGGAACTTCAAACCGTCTCTAGGAGACACACTGAGAAACCTGAGAAAAAGTTTCTCCTGCAAACCTTTCCCTTTGTGCTAGATGAACGAACGTCTCTCCACATGCTCATTTCTGAGAGATAAGTGCGTGTGAAAGCCGCCCTTCCCCTAGCTTGTTGGGAACACAGAGGTCCTTTTCAGTTGCAAACTGCAATCTATGCATATATATGAGGAGGTACAAGCTCCAACACGGTTTTACACTGAGAACTGCAGGAATTTCAAACCGGCACTAGGAAACACACTGAGAAACCAGAGTTAAAATTTCTCCTGCAACCCGTTCCATTTGTGCTAGATGAACGAACGTCTCTCCACATGCTCAGTTCCGAGAGATAAGTGTGTGTGAACGCCGAACTTCAACTAGCTTGTTATGACCACAAAGTTTCTTTTCAGTTGCAAACTGCAATCAACGCATATATATGGGTAGGTACACGCTCCAACTCGGTTTTACAGTGAAAACTGCAGGAATTTCAAACCGGCACTAGGAAACACACTGAGAAACCAGAAAAAAAGTTTCTACTGCAACCCGTTCCCTTTGTGCTAAATGAACGAACATCTCTCCACATGCTCAGTTCTGAGTGTTAAGTGTGTGTAAAAGCCGCCCTTCACCTAGCTTGTTGGGAACACAAAGATTCTTTTCAGAAGCAAACTGTACTCCATACTTATATATGGGGAGGTACTCTCTCCAACTAGGTTTTACACTGAAAACTGCAGGAAATTCAAACCGGCACTAGGAAACACACTGAGAAACCAGAGTAATAGTTTCTCCTGCAACCCGTTCCCTTTGTGCTAGATGAACGAACGCCTCTCCACATGCTCAGTTCTGAGAGATAAGTGTGTGTGAAAGCCGCCCTTCACCTAGCTTCTGGGGAACACAGAGTTTCTTTTATTTGCAAACTGCACTGCATACATTTATATGGGGTGGTACTCGCTACAACTCGGTTTTACACTGAAAACTGCAGGAACTTCAAACCGGCACGAGGAAAAACACTGAGATACCAGAGAATAAGTTTCTCCAACAACCCGTTCCTTTGACCTAGATGAACGAAAGTCTTTCCACATGCTCAGTTCTCAGATATAAGTGTGTGTGAAAGCCATACTTCCCCTTGCTTGTTAGGAACACAGTGTTTCTTTTCAGTAGTAAACTGCACTCCATACATTTATATGGGGTGGTACTCGCTCCAAACTTCTTTTACAGTGAAACCTGCAGGACCTTCAAAACGGCACTAGGAAACACACTGAGAAACGAGAGTTAAAATTTCTCCTGCAACCCGTTCCCTTTGTGCTAGATGAACGAATGTCTCTCCACATGTTCAGTTTTGAGAGAAAATTGTGTGTGAAAGCAGTCCTTCCCCTAGGTTATTGGGAACAGAGAGTTTCTTTTCAGTAGCCAATTGTACTCCATACATATATATGGGTTAGTACTCGCTCCATCTCCATTTTACAGTGAAAACTGCAGGAAATTTAAACCAGCACTTGGAAACACACTGAGAAACCGGGGAAAAAGATTCCCTGCAACCCGTTCCCTTTGTGCTAGATGAACGAAAGTCTCTCCACATGCTCAGTTATCAGAGATAAGTGTGTGTGAAAGCCATAGTTCCCCTAGCTTGTTAGGAACACAGAGTTTCTTTTCAGTAGCAAACTGCACTCCATACATTTATATGGGGTGGTACTCGCTCCAAAATTGTTTTACATTGAAAACTGCAGGAAATTCAAACCGGCACTAGGAAACACATTGAGAAACCAGAGAAAAAGTTCCCCTGCAACCCGTTCCCTTTGTCCTAGATGAATGATCGTATCTCCACATGCTCAGTACTGAGAGGTAAGTGTGTTTGAAAGCCGTCCTTCACCTAGCTTGTTGGGAACACACAGTTTCTTTTCAGTAGCAAACTGTACTCCATACATATATATGAGGATGTACTATCTCCAACTAAGTTTTACATTGAAAACTGCAGGAACTTCAAACCGGCACTAGGAAACTCACAGAGAAACCTGAGTAAAAGTTTCTCCTGGAACCCGTTCTTTTTGGGCTAGATGAACGAACGTCACTTCACATGCTCAGTTCTCAAGATAAGTGTGTGTGAAAGCCGTCCTTCACCTAGCTTGTTGGGAACACAGAGTTTCTTTTCAGTTGCAAACTGCATTCCATACATTTATATGGGGTGGTACTCGCTCCAACTCGGTTTTACAGTGAAAAATGCAGGAACTTCACACCGGCACTAGGAAACTCACAGAGAAACCTGAGTAAAAGTTTCTCCTGGAACCCGTTCCCTTTGTGCTAGATGAACGAACGTCTCTTCACATGCTCAGTTCTCACAGATATATGTGTGTGAAAGCCGTCCTTCACCTTGCTTGTTGGGAACATGGAATTTCTTTTCAGTTGCAAACTGCACTCCATACATTTATATGGGTTGGTAAACGCTCCATCTATATTTTACAGTGAAAAGTGTAGGACTTTCAAACCGGCACTAGGAAACACACTGAGAAAACAGAGAAAAATTTTCTCCTGCAACCCTTTCCTTTTGTGCTAGATGAACGAACGTCTCTTCACATGCTCAGTTCTCACAGATATGTGTGTGTGAAAGCCGTCCTTCACCTTGCTTGTTGGGAACATGGAATTTCTTTTCAGTTGCAAACTGCACTCCATACATTTATATGGGTTGGTAAACGCTCCATCTATATTTTACAGTGAAAAGTGTAGGACTTTCAAACCGGCACTAGGAAACACACTGAGAAAACAGAGAAAAATTTTCTCCTGCAACCCTTTCCTTTTGTGCTAGATGAACGTACGTCTCTCCACATGCTCATTTCTGAGAGATAAGTGTGTGTGAAAGCCGCCCATCACCTAGCTTGTTGGGAACACAGAGGTCCTTTTCAGTTGCAAACTTCAATCTATGCATGTATATGAGGAGGTACACGCTCCAACTCGGTTTTACACTGAGAACTGCAGGAACTTGAAACCGGCACTAGGAAACACACTGAGAACCCAGAGTTAAAATTTCTCCTGAAACCCGTTCCCTTTTTCTAGATGAACGAATGTCTCTCCACATGTTCAGTTTTGAGAGAAAAGTGTGTGTGAAAGCAGTCCTTACCCTAGCTTGTTGGGAACACAGAGTTTCTTTTCAGTAGCAAATTGTAATCCATAAAAATATATGGGGAGGTACACGCTCCAACTCGTTTTTATGTGAAAACTGCAGGAACTTTAAACCAGCACTAGGAAACACACTGAGAAACCGGAGAAAAAGTTTCCCTGCAACACGTTCCCTTTGTGCTAGATGAACGAACGTCTCTCCACATGCTCAGTTCTCAGAGATATGTGTGTGAGAAAGCCGTCCTTCACCTAGCTTGTTGGGATCACGGAGTTTCTTTTCAGTAGCAAACGGCACTCCATACATTTATATGGGGAGGTACTCGCTCCGACTCGGGTTAACAGTGAAAACTGCAGGAACTTTAAACCAGCACTAGGAAACACTCTGAGAAACCAGAAAAATAGTTTCTCCTGCAACCCGTTCCCTTTGTGCTAGATGAACGAACGTCTCTCCACATGCTCAGTTCTGAGAGATAAGTGTGTGTGAACGCCGTCCTTCACCTAGCTTGTTGGGAACACAAAGTTCTTTTCAGTTGCAAACTGCAATCTATGCATATATATGGGTAAGTACACGCTCCAACTCGGTTTTACACTGAAAACTGCAGGAACTTTAAACCAGCACTAGGAAACACACTGAGAAACCAGAAAAATAGTTTCTCCTGCAACCCGTTCCCTTTGTGCTAGATGAACGAACGTCTCTCCACATGCTCAGTTCTCAGAGGTAAGTGTGTGTGAAAGCCATACTTCCCCTAGCTTGTTAGGAACACAGAGATTCTTTTCAGTAGCAAACTGCACTCCATACATTTATATGGGGTGGTACTCGCTCCAAAATTATTTTACAGTGAAAACTGCAGGAAATTCTAACCGGCACTAAGAAACACATTGAAAAACCAGAGAAAAAGTTTCCCCTGCAAACCGTTCCCTTTGTCCTAGATGAACGATCGTCTCTCCACATGCTCAGTACTGAGAGATAAGTGTTTTTGAAAGCCGTCCTTCACCTAGCTTGTTGGGAACACACAGTTTCTTTTCAGTAGCAAACTGTACTCCATACATATATATGAGGATGTACTATCTCCAACTAAGTTTTACATTGAAAACTGCAGGAACTTCAAACCGGCACTAGGAAACGCACTGAGAATCCAGAGTAAAAGTTTCTCCTGGAACCCGTTCTTTTTGGGCTAGATGAACGAACGTCTCTTCACATGCTCAGTTCTCAAGATAAGTGTGTGTGAAAGCCGTCCTTCACCTAGCTTGTTGGGAACACAGTGTTTCTTTTCAGTTTCAAACTGCATTCCATACATTTATATGGGGTGGTACTCGCTCCAACTCGGTTTTACAGTGAAAAATGCAGGAACTTCACACCGGCACAAGGAAACTCACAGAGAAACCTGAGTAAAAGTTTCTCCTGGAACCCGTTCCCTTTGTGCTAGATGAACGAACGTCTCTTCACATGCTCAGTTCTCACAGATATGTGTGTGTGAAAGCCGTACTTCACCTTGCTTGTTGGGAACATGGAATTTCTTTTCAGTTGCAAACTGCACTCCATACATTTATATGGGTTGGTAAACGCTCCATCTATATTTTACAGTGAAAATTGTAGGACTTTCAAACCGGCACTAGGAAACACACTGAGAAAACAGAGAGAAATTTTCTCCTGCAACCCTTTCCTTTTGTGCTAGATGAACGTACGTCTCTCCACATGCTCATTTCTGAGAGATAAGTGTGTGTGAAAGCCGCCCTTCACCTAGCTTGTTGGAAACACAGAGGTCCTTTTCAGTTGCAAACTTCAATCTATGCATGTATATGAGGAGGTACACGCTCCAACTCGGTTTTACACTGAGAACTGCAGGAACTTGAAACCGGCACTAGGAAACACACTGAGAACCCAGAGTTAAAATTTCTCCTGAAACCCGTTCCCTTTTTCTAGATGAACGAATGTCTCTCCACATGTTCAGTTTTGAGAGAAAAGTGTGTGTGAAAGCAGTCCTTCCCCTAGCTTGTTGGGAACACAGAGTTTCTTTTCAGTAGCAAATTGTAATCCATAAAAATATATGGGGAGGTACACGCTCCAACTCGTTTTTATGTGAAAACTGCAGGAACTTTAAACCAGCACTAGGAAACACACTGAGAAACCGGAGAAAAAGTTTCCCTGCAACACGTTCCCTTTGTGCTAGATGAACGAACGTCTCTCCACATGCTCAGTTCTCAGAGATATGTGTGTGAGAAAGCCGTCCTTCACCTAGCTTGATGGGATCACGGAGTTTCTTTTCAGTAGCAAACGGCACTCCATACATTTATATGGGGAGGTACTCGCTCCGACTCCGGTTAACAGTGAAAACTGCAGGAACTTTAAACCAGCACTAGGAAACACACTGAGAAATCAGAAAAATAGTTTCTCCTGCAACCCGTTCCCTTTGTGCTAGATGAACGAACGTCTCTCCACATGCTCAGTTCTGAGAGATAAGTGTGTGTGAACGCCGTCCTTCACCTAGCTTGTTGGGAACACAAAGTTCTTTTCAGTTGCAAACTGCAATCTATGCATATATATGGGTAAGTACACGCTCCAACTCGGTTTTACAGTGAAAACTGCAGGAACTTTAAACCAGCACTAGGAAACACACTGAGAAACCAGAAAAATAGTTTCTCCTGCAACCCGTTCCCTTTGTGCTAGATGAACGAACGTCTCTCCACATGCTCAGTTCTCAGAGGTAAGTGTGTGTGAAAGCCATACTTCCCCTAGCTTGTTAGGAACACAGAGATTCTTTTCAGTAGCAAACTGCACTCCATACATTTATATGGGGTGGTACTCGCTCCAAAATTATTTTACAGTGAAAACTGCAGGAAATTCTAAGCGGCACTAAGAAACACATTGAGAAACCAGAGAAAAAGTTTCCCCTGCAAACCGTTCCCTTTGTCCTAGATGAACGATCGTCTCTCCACATGCTCAGTACTGAGAGATAAGTGTTTTTGAAAGCCGTCCTTCACCTAGCTTGTTGGGAACACACAGTTTCTTTTCAGTAGCAAACTGTACTCCATACATATATATGAGGATGTACTATCTCCAACTAAGTTTTACATTGAAAACTGCAGGAACTTCAAACCGGCACTAGGAAACGCACTGAGAATCCAGAGTAAAAGTTTCTCCTGGAACCCGTTCTTTTTGGGCTAGATGAACGAACGTCTCTTCACATGCTCAGTTCTCAAGATAAGTGTGTGTGAAAGCCGTCCTTCACCTAGCTTGTTGGGAACACAGTGTTTCTTTTCAGTTTCAAACTGCATTCCATACATTTATATGGGGTGGTACTCGCTCCAACTCGGTTTTACAGTGAAAACTGCAGGAACCTCAAAACTGCGCTAGGAAAGACTGTGAGAAACCAGAGAAAAAGTTTCTCCTGCAACCCGTTCCCTTTGTGCTAGATGAACGAACGTCTCTCCACATACTCAGTTCTCAGAGATAAGTGTGTGTGAAAGCCGTCCTTCACCTAGCTTGTTGGGAACACACAGTTTCTTTTCAGTAGCAAACTGTACTCCATACATATATATGGGGAGGTGCTATCTCCAACTAGGTTTTACAGTGAAAAATGCAGGAACTTCACACCGGCACTAGGAAACACACAGAGAAACCTGAGTAAAAGTTTCTCCTGGAACCCGTTTCCTTTGTGCTAGATGAACGAACGTCTCTTCACATGCTCAGTTCTCACAGATATGTGTGTGTGAAAGCCGTCCTTCACCTTGCTTGTTGGGAACATGGAATTTCTTTTCAGTTGCAAACTGCACTCCATACATTTATATGGGTTGGTAAACGCTCCATCTATATTTTACAGTGAAAATTGTAGGACTTTCAAACCGGCCCTAGGAAACACACTGAGAAAACAGAGAAAAATTTTCTCCTGCAACCTTTTCCTTTTGTGCTAGATGAACGTACGTCTCTCCACATGCTCATTTCTGAGAGATAAGTGTGTGTGAAAGCCGCCCTTCACCTAGCTTGTTGGAAACACAGAGGTCCTTTTCAGTTGCAAACTTCAATCTATGCATGTATATGAGGAGGTACACGCTCCAACTCGGTTTTACACTGAGAACTGCAGGAATTTGAAACCGGCACTAGGAAACACACTGAGAACCCAGAGTTAAAATTTCTCCTGAAACCCGTTCCCTTTTTCTAGATGAAAAATGTCTCTCCACATGTTCAGTTTTGAGAGAAATGTGTGTGTGAAAGCAGTCCTTCCCCTAGCTTGTTGGGAACACAGAGTTTCTTTTCAGTAGCAAATTGTAATCCATAAAAATATATGGGGAGGTACACGCTCCAACTCGTTTTTATGTGAAAACTGCAGGAACTTTAAACCAGCACTAGGAAACACACTGAGAAACCGGAGAAAAAGTTTCCCTGCAACACGTTCCCTTTGTGCTAGATGAACGAACGTCTCTCCACATGCTCAGTTTTCAGAGATATGTGTGTGAGAAAGCCGTCCTTCACCTAGCTTGTTGGGATCACGGAGTTTCTTTTCAGTAGCAAACGGCACTCCATACATTTATATGGGGAGGTACTCGCTCCGACTCGGGTTAACAGTGAAAACTGCAGGAACTTTAAACCAGCACTAGGAAACACACTGAGAAATCAGAAAAATAGTTTCTCCTGCAACCCGTTCCCTTTGTGCTAGATGAACGAACGTCTCTCCACATGCTCAGTTCTGAGAGATAAGTGTGTGTGAACGCCGTCCTTCACCTAGCTTGTTGGGAACACAAAGTTCTTTTCAGTTGCAAACTGCAATCTATGCATATATATGGGTAAGTACACGCTCCAACTCGGTTTTACAGTGAAAACTGCAGGAACTTTAAACCAGCACTAGGAAACACACTGAGAAACCAGAAAAATAGTTTCTCCTGCAACCCGTTCCCTTTGTGCTAGATGAACGAACGTCTCTCCACATGCTCAGTTCTCAGAGGTAAGTGTGTGTGAAAGCCATACTTCCCCTAGCTTGTTAGGAACACAGAGATTCTTTTCAGTAGCAAACTGCACTCCATATATTTATATGGGGTGGTACTCGCTCCAAAATTATTTTACAGTGAAAACTGCAGGAAATTCTAAGCGGCACTAAGAAACACATTGAGAAACCAGAGAAAAATTTCCCCCGCAAACCTTTCCCTTTTTCCTAGATGAACGATCGTCACTCCACTTGCTCAGTACTGAGAGATAAGTGTTTTTGAAAGCCGTCCTTCACCTAGCTTGTTGGGAACACACAGTTTCTTTTCAGTAGCAAACTGTACTCCATACATATATATGAGGATGTACTATCTCCAACTAAGTTTTACATTGAAAACTGCAGGAACTTCAAACCGGCACTAGGAAACGCACTGAGAATCCAGAGTAAAAGTTTCTCCTGGAACCCGTTCTTTTTGGGCTAGATGAACGAACGTCTCTTCACATGCTCAGTTCTCAAGATAAGTGTGTGTGAAAGCCATCCTTCACCTAGCTTGTTGGGAACACAGTGTTTCTTTTCAGTTTCAAACTGCATTCCATACATTTATATGGGGTGGTACTCGCTCCAACTCGGTTTTACAGTGAAAACTGCAGGAACCTCAAAACTGCGCTAGGAAAGACTGTGAGAAACCAGAGAAAAAGTTTCTCCTGCAACCCGTTCCCTTTGTGCTAGATGAACGAACGTCTCTCCACATACTCAGTTCTCAGAGATAAGTGTGTGTGAAAGCCGTCCTTCACCTAGCTTGTTGGGAACACACAGTTTCTTTTCAGTAGCAAACTGTACTCCATACATATATATGGGGAGGTGCTATCTCCAACTAGGTTTTACAGTGAAAAATGCAGGAACTTCACACCGGCACTAGGAAACACACAGAGAAACCTGAGTAAAAGTTTCTCCTGGAACCCGTTCCCTTTGTGCTAGATGAACGAACGTCTCTTCACATGCTCTGTTCTCACAGATATGTGTGTGTGAAAGCCATACTTCACCTTGCTTGTTGGGAACATGGAGTTTCTTCTCAGTTGCAAACTGCACTCCATACATTTATATGGGTTGGTAAACGCTCCATCTATATTTTACAGTGAAAAGTGTAGGACTTTCAAACCGGAACTAGGAAACACACTGAGAAACCAGAGAAAAACTTTCTCCTGCAACCCTTTCCCTTTGTGCTAGATGAACGTACGTCTCTCCACATGCTCATTTCTGAGGGATAAGTGTGTGTGAAAGCTGCCCTTCACCTAGCTTGTTGGGAACACAGAGGTCCTTTTCAGTTGCAAACTACAATCTATGCATGTATATGAGGAGGTACACGCTCCAACTCGGTTTTACACTGAGAACTGCAGGAACTTCAAACCGGCACTAGGAAACACACTGAGAACCCAGAGATAAAATTTCTCCTGCAACCCGTTCCCTTTGTGCTAGATGAACGAACGTCTCTCCACATGCTCAGTTCTGAGAGATAAGTGTGTGTGAACGCCGTCCTTCACCTAGCTTGTTGGGAACACAAAGTTTCTTTTCAGTTGCAAACTGCAATCTATGCATATATATGGGTAGGTACACGCTCCAACTCGGTTTTACATTGAAACCGCAGGAACTTTAAACCAGACTAGGTAACACACTGAGAAACCAGAAAAAAGTTTCTACTGCAACCCGTTCCCTTTGTGCTAGATGAACGAACTTCTCTCCACATGCTCAGTTCTCAGAGATATGTGTGTGTGAATGCCACACTTCCTCTAGCTTGTTGGGAACAGAGAGATTCTTTTGAGTAGCAAACTGTACTCCATACATATATATGGTTTGTTACAAGCTCCAACTCGTTTTTAGAGTGAAAACTGCAGGAACTTCAAACCGGCATGAGGAAACACACTGAGAAACCAGAGAAAAAGATTCTCCTGCAACCCGTTCCATTTGTGCTAGATGAACGAACGTCTCTCCACATGCTCAGTTCTCAGAGATAAGTGTGTGTGAAAGCCGTACTTCAACTAGCTTATTGGGAACACACAGTTTCTTTTCTGTAGCAAACTGTACTCCATACATATATATGGGGAAGTAATATCTCCAACTAGGTTTTACAGTGAAAAATGCAGGAACTTCAAAACGGCACTAGGAATCACACAGAGAAACCAGAGTAAAATTTCCCCTGGAACCCTTTCCATTTTTGCTAGATGAACGAACGTCTCTTCACATGTTCAGTTCTCACAGATATGTGAGTGTGAAAGCCGTCCATCTCCTAGATTGTTGGGAACACAGAGTTTCTTTTCAGGAGCAAACTGTACTCCATACATTTATATGGGGTGGTACTCGCTACAACCTTGTTTTACAGTGAAAATTGCACGAACTTCGAACCGGCCCTAGGAAACACAGTGAGAAACCAAAAAAAAAATTTCTCCTGCAACCCGTTCCCTTTGTGCTAGATGAACGAACGTCTCTCCACATGCTCAGTTCTGAGAGGTAAGTGTGTGTGAAAGCCGACCTTCACCTAGCTTGTTGGGAACACAGAGGTTCTTTTCAGTTGCAAACTGCAATCTATGCATATATATGAGGAGGTACACGCTCCATCTCGGTTTTAAACTGAGAACTGCAGGAATTTCTAACCGGCACTAGGAAACACACTGAGAAACCACAGTTAAAATTTCTCCTGCAACCCGTTCCATTTGTGCTAGATGAACGAATGTCTCTTCACATATACAGTTTTGAGACATAAGTGTGAGTGAAAGCCGTCCTTCCCCTAGCTTGTTGGGAACATAGAGTTACTTTTCAGTAGCAAACTGTACTCCATACATATATATGGGGAGGTACTCTCTCCAACTAGGTTTTACAGTGAAAACTGCAGGAACTTCAAACCGGCACTAGGAACCACACTGAGTATCCAGAGTAAAATTTCTCCTGCAACCCGTTCCCTTTGTGCTAGATGAACGGACGTCTCTCCACATGCTCAGTTCTTAGAGATATGTGTGTGTGAAAGCCGTCCTTCACCTAGCTTGTTGGGAACACAGAGTTTCTTTTCAGTTGCAAACTGCACTCCATACATTTATATGGGGTGGTACTCGTTCCAACTCGGTTTTACAGTGAAAATTGCAGGAACTTCAAAACGGCACAAGGAAACACACTGAGAAACCAGAGAAAAATTTTTCCTGCAGCCCGTTCCCATTGACCTAGATGAACGAACGTCTCTCCACATGCTCAGTTCTCACAGATATGTGTGTGTGAAAGCAATATTTCCCCTAGCTTGTTGGGAAAACAGTGTTTCTTTTCTGTAGTAAACTGTACTCCATACATATATATGGGATGTTACTAGCTCCAACTCGGTTTTAGAGTGAAAACTGCAGGAACTTCAAACCGGCACTAGGAAACACAATGAGAAACCAGAGAAAAATTTCTCCTGCATCCCGTTCCCTTTGTGCTAGATGAACGAACGTCTCTCCACATGCTCAGTTCTCAGAGATAAGTGTGTGTGAAAGCCGTCCTTCACCTAGCTTTTTGGGAACACGGAGTTTATTTCAGTAGCAAACTGCATTCCATACATGTATATGGGGAGGTACACGCTCCAACTCGGTTTAACAGTGAAAACTGCAGGAAATTCAAACCGGCACTAGGAAACACACTGAGAACCACAGTAAAAATTTCTCCTGCAACCCGTTCCCTTTGTGCTAGATGAACGAAGTCTCTCCACATGCTCAATTCTCAGAGATTAGTGTGTGTGAAAGCCATACTTCCCCTAGCTTGTTAGGAACACAGAGTTTCTTTTCAGTAGCAAACTGCACTCCATACATTTATAAGGGGTGTTACTCGCTCCAACCTAGTTTTACAGTGAAAACTGTAGGAACTTCAAACCGTCACTAGGAAACACACTGATAAACCTGAGAAAAAGTTTCTCCTGCAAACCTTTCCTTTTGTGCTAGATGAACGAACGTCTCCCCACATGCTCATTTCTGAGAGATAAGTGTGTGTGAAAGCTGCACTTCAACTATCTAGTTGGGATCACAAGGTCCTTTTCAGTTGCAAACTGCAATCTATTCATATATATGAGGAGGAACACTCTCCAACTCGGTTTAACACTGAGAACTGCAGGAAGTTCTAACTGGCACTAGGAAACACACTGAGAAAAAGAGTTAAAATTTCTCCTGCAACCCGTTCCCTTTGTGCTACATGAACGAAAGTCTCTCCACATGTTCAGTTTTGAGAGAAAAGTGTGTGTGAAAGCAGAACTTCCCCTAGCTTTTTGGGAACACAGAGTTTCTATTCAGTAGCAAATTGTACTCCATACATATATATGTGGAGGTACACGCTCCAACTCGTTTTTACAGTGAAAACTGCAGGAACTTTAAACCAGCACTAGGAAACACACTGAGAAACCGGAGAAAAAGTTTCCCTGCAACCCGTTCCCTTTGTGCTAGATGAACGAACGTCTCTCCACATGCTCCGTTCTGAGAGGTAAGTGTGTGTAAAAGCCGTCCTTCACCTAGCTTGTAGGGAACACAAAGATTCTTTTCAGTTGGAAACTGCAATCTATGCATATATATGGGGAGGTACTCGCTCCAACTCTGTTTTACAGGGAAAACTGCAGGAACTTCAAACCGTCACTAGGAAACACACTGAGAAACTTGAGAAATAGTTTCTCCTGCAAACCTTTCCCTTTGTGCTAGTTGAAAGAACGTCTCTCCACATGCTCAGTTCTCAGAGATATGTGTGTGTGAAAGCCATAATTCCTCTAGGTTGTTGGGAACACAGAGTTTCTTTTCAATAGCAAACAGTACTCCATACATATATATGGGGTGTTACAAGCTCCAACTCCTTTTTAGAGTGAAAACTGCAGGAACTGCAAACCGGCACTAGGAAACACAGTGAGAAACCAGAGAAAAAGTTTCCCTGCAACCCGATCCCATTGTGATAGATGAACGAACGTCTCTAGACATGCTCAGTTCTGAGAGGTAAGTGTGTGTGAAAGCCGTACTTCACCTAGCTTGTTGGGAACACACAGTTTCTTTTCAGTAGCAAACTGTACTCCATACATATATATGGGGAGGTACTATCTCCAACTAGGTGTTACAGTGAAAACTGCAGGAACTTCAAAACGGCACTAGGAAACACACTAAGAAACCAGAGTAAAAGTTTTTCCTGGAACCGTTCCGTTTGGGCTAGATGAACGAACGTCTCTTCACATGCTCAGTTCTCAGAGATAAGTGTGTGTGAAAGCCATACTTCCCCTAGCTTGTTGGGAACACAGAGTTCCTTTTCAGTTGCAAACTGCACTCCATACATTTATATTTTGTGGTACTCGCTCCAACTCGAATATACAGTGAAAACTGCAGGAACCTCAAAACGGCACAAGGAAACACACTGAGAAACGAGAGAAAAAGTTTCTCGTGCAACCCGTTACCTTTGACCTACATGAACGAACGTCTCTAAACATACTCAGTTCTCAGAGTTAAGTGTGTGTGAAAGCCATACTGAACCTAGCTTGTTAGGAACACAGAGTTTCTTTTCAGTAGCAAACTGCACTCCATATATTTATATGGGGTGGTACTCTCTCCAACCTGGTTTTACAATGAAAACTGTAGGAACTTCAAACCGTCTCAAGGAGACACACTGAGAAACCTGAGAAAAAGTTTCTCCTGCAACACTTTCCCTTTCTGCTAGATGAACGAACGTCTCTCCACATGCTCATTTCTGAGATATAAGTGTGTGTGAAAGCCGCCCTTCCCCTAGCTTGTTGGGAACACAGAGGTCCTTTTCAGTTGCAAACTGCAATCTATGCATATATATGAGGAGGTACACGCTCCAACTCGGTTTTACACTGAGAACTGCAGGAATTTCAAACCGGCACTAGGAAACACACTGAGAAACCAGAGTTAAAATTTCTCCTGCAACACGTTCCCTTTGTGCTAGATGAACGAACGTCTCTCCACATGCTCAGTTCCGAGAGATAATTGTGTGTGAACGCCGAACTTCAACTAGCTTGTTATGACCACAAAGTTTCTTTTCAGTTGCAAACTGCAATCTATGCATATATATGGGTAGGTACACGCTCCAACTCGGTTTTACACTGAGAACTGCAGGAATTTCAAACCGGCACTAGGAAACACACTGAGAAACCAGAAAAATAGTTTCTACTGCAACCCGTTCCCTTTGTGCTAAATGAACGAATATCTCTCCACATGCTAAGTTCTGAGTGGTAATTGTGTGTAAAAGCCGCCCTGCACCTAGCTTGTTGGGAACACAAAGATTCTTTTCAGAAGCAAACTGTACTCCATACTTATATATGGGGAGGTACTCTCTCCAACTAGGTTTTACAGTGAAAACTGCAGGAACTTCAAACCGGCAGTAGGAAACAAACTGAGAAACCAGAGTAATAGTTTTTCCTGCAACCCGTTCCCTTTGTGCTAGATAAACGAACGCCTCTCCACATTCTCAGTTTTGAGAGATAAGTGTGTGTGAAAGCCGCACTTCACCTAGCTTGTTGGGAACACAGAGTTTCTTTTCATTTGCAAACTGCACTGCATACATTTATATGGGGTGGTACTCGCTCCAACTCGGTTTTACACTGAAAACTGCAGGAATTTCAAACCGGCACTAGGAAAAACACTGAGATACCAGAGAATAAGTTTCTCCAACAACCCGTTCCCTTTGACCTAGATGAACGAAAGTCTTTCCACATGCTCAGTTCTCAGATATAAGTGTGTGTGAAAGCCATACTTCCCCTTGCTTGTTAGGAACACAGAGTTTCTTTTCAGTAGCAAACTGCACTCCATACATTTATATGGGGTGGTACTCGCTCCAACCTTCTTTTACAGTGAAACCTGCAGGACCTTCAAAACGGCACTAGGAAACACACTGAGAAACGAGAGTTAAAATTTCTCCTGCAACCCGTTCCCTTTGTGCTAGATGAACGAATGTCTCTCCACATGTTCAGTTTTGAGAGAAAATTGTGTGTGAAAGCAGTCCTTCCCCTAGGTTATTGGGAACAGAGAGTTTCTTTTCAGTAGCCAATTGTACTCCTTACATATATATGGGTTGGTACTCGCTCCATTTCCATTTTACAGTGAAAACTGCAGGAACTTTAAACCAGCACTAGTAAACACAATGAGAAACCGGGGAAAAAGTTTCCCTGCAACCCGTTCCCTTTGTGCTAGATGAACGAACGTCTCTCCACATGCTCAGTTCTCAGAGATAAGTGTGTGTGAAAGCCATACTTCCCCTAGCTTGTTAGGAACACAGAGATTCTTTTCAGTAGCAAACTGCACTCCATACATTTATATGGGGTGGTACTCGCTCCAAAATTGTTTTACAGTGAAAACTGCAGGAAATTCAAACCGGCACTGGGAAACACATTGAGAAACCAGAGAAAAAGTTCCCCTGCAACCCGTTCCCTTTGTCCTAGATGAATGATCGTATCTCCACATGCTCAGTACTGAGAGGTAAGTGTGTTTGAAAGCCGTCCTTCACCTAGCTTGTTGGGAACACACAGTTACTATTCAGTAGCAAACTGTACTCCATACATATATATGAGGATGTAATATCTCCAAATAAGTTTTACATTGAAAACTGCAGGAACTTCAAACCGGCACTAGGAAACGCACTGAGAATCCAGAGTAAAAGTTTCTCCTGGAACCCGTTCTTTTTGGGCTAGATGAACGAATGTCACTTCACATGCTCAGTTCTCAAGATAAGTGTGTGTGAAAGCCGTCCTTCACATAGCTTGTTGGGAACACAGAGTTACTTTTCAGTTGCAAACTGCATTCCATACATTTATATGGGGTGGTACTCGCTCCAACTCAGTTTTACAGTGAAAACTGCAGGAACCTCAAAACGGCACTAGGAAAGACAGTGAGAAACCAGAGAAAAAGTTTCTCCTGCAACCCTTTCCCTTTGTGCTAAATGAACGAACGTCTCTCCACATACTCAGTTCTCAGAGATAAGTGTGTGTGAAAGCCGTCCTTCACCTAGCTTGTTGGGAACACACAGTTTCTTTTCAGTAGCAAACTGTACTCCATACATATATATGGGGAGGTAGTATCTCCAACTCGGTTTTACAGTGAAAAATGCAGGAACTTCACACCGGCACTAGGAAACACACAGAGAAACCTGAGTAAAAGTTTCTCCTGGAAACCGTTCCCTTTGTGCTAGATGAACGAACGTCTCTTCACATGCTCAGTTCTCACAGATATGTGTGTGTGAAAGCCGTCCTTCACCTTGCTTGTTGGGAACATGGAGTTTCTTTTCAGTTGCAAACTGCACTCCATACATTTATATGGGTTGGTAAACGCTCCATCTATATTTTACAGTGAAAAGTGTAGGACTTTCAAACCGGCACTAGGAAACACACTGAGAAACCAGAGAAAAATTTTCTCCTGCAACCCTTTCCTTTTGTGCTAGATGAACGTACGTCTCTCCACATGCTCATTTCTGAGAGATAAGTGTGTGTGAAAGCCGCCCTTCACCTAGCTTGTTGGGAACACAGAGGTCCTTTTCAGTTGCAAACTACAATCTATGCATGTATATGAGGAGGTACACGCTCCAACTCGGTTTTACACTGAGAACTGCAGGAACTTCAAACCGGCACTAGGAAACACACTGAGAACCCAGAGTTAAAATTTCTCCTGCTACCCGTTCCCTTTCTTCTAGATGAACGAATGTCTCTCCACATGTTAAGTTTTGAGAGAAAAGTGTGTGTGAAAGCCGTCCTTCCCCTAGCTTGTTGGGAACACAGAGTTTCTTTTCAGTAGCAAATTGTACTCCATAAAAATATATGGGGAGGTACACGCTCCAACTCGTTTTTATGTGAAAACTGCAGGAACTTTAAACCAGCACTAGGAAACACACTGAGAAACCGGAGAAAAAGTTTCCCTGCAACCCGTTCCCTTTGTGCTAGATGAACGAACGTCTCTCCACATGCTCAGTTCTGAGAGATAAGTGTGTGTGAACTCCGTCCGTCACCTAGCTTGTTGGGAACACAAAGTTCCTTTTCAGTTGCAAACTGCAATCTATGCATATATATGGGTAGGTACACGCTCCAACTCGGTTTTACAGTGAAACCGCAGGAAAGTTAAACCAGCACTAGGTAACACACTGAGAAACCAGAAAAAAGTTTCTACTGCAACCCGTTCCCTTTGTGCTAGATGAACGAACGTCTCTCCACATGCTCAGTTCTCAGAGATATGTGTGTGTGAAAGCCACACTTCTTCTAGCTTGTTGGGAACACAGAGATTCTTTTCAGTAGCAAACTATACTACATATATATATATGGGTTGTTACAAACTCCAACTTGTTTTTAGAGTGAAAACTGCAGGAACTTCAAACAGGCAGGAGGAAACACACTGAGAAACCAGAGAAAAAGTTTCTCATGCAACCCGTTCCATTTGTGCTAGATGAACGAACGTCTCTCCTCATGCTCAGTTCTCAGAGATAAGTGTGTGTGAAAGCCGTCCTTCAACTAGCTTGTTGGGAACACACAGTTTCTTTTCTGTAGCAAACTGTACTCCATACATATATATGGGGAAGTACTATCTCCAACTAGGTTTTACAGTGAAAAATGCAGGAACTTCAAAACGGCACTAGGAGACACACAGAGAAACCAGAGTAAAAGTTTCCCCTGGAACCCTTTCCATTTTTGCTAGATGAACGAACGTCTCTTCACATGTTCAGTTCTCACAGATATGTGAGTGTGAAAGCCGTCCATCTCCTAGCTTGTTGGGAACACAGAGTTTCTTTTCAGTAGCAAACTGCACTCCATACATTTATATGGGGTGGTACTCGCTACAACCTTGTTTTACAGTGAAAATTGCACGAACTTCGAACCGGCACTAGGAAACACAGTGAGAAACCAGAGAAAAAGTTTCTCCTGCTACCCGTTCCCTTTGTGCTAGATGAACGAACGTCTCTCCACATGCTCAGTTCTGAGAGGTAAGTGTGTGTGAAAGCCGCCATTCACCTAGCTTGTTGGGAACACAGAGGTTCTTTTCAGTTGCAAACTGCAATCTATGCATATATATGAGGAGGTACACGCTCCATCTCGGTTTTAAACTGACAACTGCAGGAATTTCTAACCGGCACTAGGAAACACACTGAGAAACCACAGCTAAATTTCTCCTGCATCCCGTTCCCTTTGTGCTAGATGAACGAATGTCTCTTCACATGTACAGTTTTGAGAGATAAGTGTGAGTGAAAGCCGTCCTTCCCCTAGCTTGTTGGGAACATAGAGTTACTATTCAGTAGCAAACTATACTCCATACATATATATGGGGAGGTACTCTCTCCAACTAGGTTTTACAGTGAAAACTGCAGGAACTTCAAACCGGCACTAGGAACCACACTGAGAAACCAGAGTAAAAGTTTCTCCTGCAACCCGTTCCCTTTGTGCTAGATGAACCGACGTCTCTCCACATGCTCAGTTCTCAGAGATAAGTGTGTGTGAAAGCCGTTCTTCACCTAGCTTGTTGGGAACACAGAGATTCTTTTCAGTTGCAAACTGCACTCCATACATTTATATGGGGTGGTACTCGTTCCAACTTGGTTTTACAGTGAAAATTGCAGGAACTTCAAAACGGCACTAGGAAACACACTGAGAAACCAGAGAAAAATTTCTCCTGCAGCTCGTTCCTTTTGACCTAGATGAACGAAAGTCTCTCCACATGCTCAGTTCTCACAGATATTTGTGTGTGAAAGCCATATTTCCCCTAGCTTGTTGGGAACACAGAGTTTCTTTTCTGTAGCAAACTGTACTCCATACATATATATGGGATGTTACTAGCTCCAACTCGGTTTTAGAGTCAAAACTGCAGGAACTTCAAACCGGCACTAGGAAACACAATGAGAATCCAGAGTAATAGTTTCTCCTGCAACCCGTTCCCTTTGTGCTAGATGAACGTACGTCTCTCCACATGCTCAGTTCTCAGAGATAAGTGTGTGTGAAAACCGTCCTTCACCTAGCTTTTTGGGAACACGGAGTTTATTTCAGTAGCAAACTGCATTCCATACATTTATATGGGGAGGAACTCGCTCCAACTCGGTTTAACAGTGAAAACTGCAGGAAATTCAAACCGGCACTAGGAAACACACTGAGAACGAGAGTAAAAATTTCTCCTGCAACCCGTTCCATTTGTGCTAGATGAACGAAATCTCTCCACATGATCAGTTCTCAGAGATAAGTGAGTTTGAAAGCCATACTTCCCCTAGCTTGTAAGGAACACAGAGTTTCTTTTCAGTAGCAAACTGCACTACATACATTTATATGGGGTGGTAATCGCTCCAGCCTGGTTTTACAGTGAAAACTGCAGGAACATCAAACCGGCACTAGGAAACACACTGAGAAACCAGAGAAAAATTTCTCCTGCAACCCGTTCCTTTTGTGCTAGATGAACAAAAGTCTCTCCACATGCTCAGTTCTGAGAGATAAGTGTGAGTGAACGCCGTCCTTCACCTAGCTTGTTGGGAACACAAAGTTTCTTTTCAGTTGGAAACTGCAATCTATGCATATATATGGGTAGGTACACGCTCCAACTCGGTTTTACAGTGAAAACTGCAGGAACTTTAAACCAGCACTAGGAAACACACTGAGAAACAAGAAAAAAAGTTTCTCCTGGATACCTTTCCCTTTGTGCTAGATGAACGAACGTCTCTCCACATACTCAGTTCTCAGAGGTAAGTGTGTGTGAAAGCCAAACTTATCCTAGCTTGTTAGGAACACAGAGTTTCTTTTCAGTAGCAAACTGCACTCCATATATTTATATGGGGTGGTAGTCGCTCCAACCTTGTTTTACAGTGAAAACTGTAGGAAATTCAAACCGTCACTAGGAAAAACACAGAAACCTGAGAAAAAGTTTCTCCTGCAACCCTTTCCCTTTGTGCTAGATGAACGAACGTCTCTCCACATGCTCATTTCTGTGAGATAAGTGCGTGTGAAAGCCGACCTTCACCTAGCTTGTTGGGAACACAGAGGTCCTTTTCAGTTGTAAACAGCAATCTATGCATATGTATGAGGAGGTACACGCTCCAACTCGGTTTTACACTGAGAACTGCAGGAATTCCAAACCGGCACTAGGAAACACACTGAGAAACCAAAGTTAAAATTTCTCCTGCAACCCGTTCCCTTTGTGCTAGGTGAAAGATTGTCTCTCCACAAATTCAATTTTGAGAGAAAAGTGTGGGTGAAAGCAGTCCTTCCCCTAGCTTGTTGGAAACACAGAGTTGCTTTTAGTAGCCAATTGTACTCCATACATATATATGGGGAGGTACACGCTCCAACTCGGTTTTACAGTGAAAACTGCAGGAACTTTAAACCGGCACTAGGAAACACACTGAGAATTCTGAGAAAAAGTTTCCCTGCAACCCGTTCCTTTTGTGCTAGATGAACGAACGTCTCTCCACATGCTCAGTTCCGAGAGATAAGTGTGTGTGAACGCCGACCTTCAACTAGCTTGTTGGGACCACATAGTTTCTTTTCAGTTGCAAACTGCAATCTATGCATATATATGGGTAGGTACACGCTCCAACTCGGTTTTACAGTGAAAACTGCAGGAATTTCAAACCGGCAAAGGGAAAAACACTGAGAAACCAGAAAAAAAGTTTCTACTGCAACCCGTTCCCTTTGTGCTAGATGAACGAACATCTCTCCACATGCTCCATTCTGAGTGGAAAGTGTGTGTAAAAGCCGTCCTTCAACTAGCTTTTTGGGAACACAAAGATTCTTTTCAGAAGCAAACTGTACTCCATACATATATATGGGGAGGTACTCTCTCCAACTAGGTTTTACAGTGAAAACTGCAGGAATTTCAAACCGGCACTAGGAAACACACTGAGAAACCAGAGTAAAAGTTTCTCCTGCAAACCGTTCCCTATGTGCTAGATGAACGAGCGCCTCTCCACATGCTCAGTTCTGAGAGATAAGTGTGTGTGAAAGCCGCCCTTCACCTATCTTGTTGGGAACACAGAGGTCCTTTTCAGTTGCAAACTACAATCTATGCATGTATATGAGGAGGTACACGCTCCAACTCGGTTTTACACTGAGAACTGCAGGAACTTCAAACCGGCACTAGGAAACACACTGAGAACCCAGAGTTAAAATTTCTCCTGCTACCCGTTCCCTTTCTTCTAGATGAACGAATGTCTCTCCACATGTTCAATTTTGAGAGAAAAGTGTGTGTGAAAGCCGTCCTTCCCCTAGCTTGTTGGGAACACAGAGTTTCTTTTCAGTAGCAAATTTTACTCCATAAAAATATATGGGGAGGTACACGCTCCAACTCGTTTTTATGTGATAACTGCAGGAACTTTAAACCAGCACTAGGAAACACACTGAGAAACCGGAGAAAAAGTTTCCCTGCAACCCGTTCCCTTTGTGCTAGATGAACGAACGTCTCTCCACATGCTCAGTTCTGAGAGATAAGTGTGTGTGAACTCCGTCCGTCACCTAGCTTGTTGGGAACACAAAGTTCCTTTTCAGTTGCAAACTGCAATCTATGCATATATATGGGTAGGTACACGCTCCAACTCGGTTTTACAGTGAAACCGCAGGAAAGTTAAACCAGCACTAGGTAACACACTGAGAAACCAGAAAAAAGTTTCTACTGCAACCCGTTCCCTTTGTGCTAGATGAACGAACGTCTCTCCACATGCTCAGTTCTCAGAGATATGTGTGTGTGAAAGCCAAACTTCTTCTAGCTTGTTGGGAACACAGAGTTTCTTTTCAGTAGCAAACTATACTACATATATATATATGGGTTGTTACAAACTCCAACTTGTTTTTAGAGTGAAAACTGCAGGAACTTCAAACAGGCAGGAGGAAACACACTGAGAAACCAGAGAAAAAGTTTCTCATGCAACCCGTTCCATTTGTGCTAGATGAACGAACGTCTCTCCTCATGCTCAGTTCTCAGAGATAAGTGTGTGTGAAAGCCGTCCTTCAACTAGCTTGTTGGGAACACACAGTTTCTTTTCTGTAGCAAACTGTACTCCATGCATATATATGGAGAAGTACTATCTCCAACTAGGTTTTACAGTGAAAAATGCAGGAACTTCAAAACGGCACTAAGAGACACACAGAGAAACCAGAGTAAAAGTTTCCCCTGGAACCCTTTCCATTTTTGCTAGATGAACGAACGTCTCTTCACATGTTCAGTTCTCACAGATATGTGAGTGTGAAAGCCGTCCATCTCCTAGCTTGTTGGGAACACAGAGTTTCTTTTCAGTAGCAAACTGCACTCCATACATTTATATGGGGTGGTACTCGCTACAACCTTGTTTTACAGTGAAAATTGCACGAACTTCGAACCGGCACTAGGAAACACAGTGAGAAACCAGAGAAAAAGTTTCTCCTGCTACCCGTTCCCTTTGTGCTAGATGAACGAACGTCTCTCCACATGCTCAGTTCTGAGAGGTAAGTGTGTGTGAAAGCCGCCATTCACCTAGCTTGTTGGGAACACAGAGGTTCTTTTCAGTTGCAAACTGCAATCTATGCATATATATGAGGAGGTACACGCTCCATCTCGGTTTTAAACTGACAACTGCAGGAATTTCTAACCGGCACTAGGAAACACACTGAGAAACCACAGCTAAATTTCTCCTGCATCCCGTTCCCTTTGTGCTAGATGAACGAATGTCTCTTCACATGTACAGTTTTGAGAGATAAGTGTGAGTGAAAGCCGTCCTTCCCCTAGCTTGTTGGGAACATAGAGTTACTATTCAGTAGCAAACTATACTCCATACATATATATGGGGAGGTACTCTCTCCAACTAGGTTTTACAGTGAAAACTGCAGGAACTTCAAACCGGCACTAGGAACCACACTGAGAAACCAGAGTAAAAGTTTCTCCTGCAACCCGTTCCCTTTGTGCTAGATGAACGGACGTCTCTCCACATGCTCAGTTCTCAGAGATAAGTGTGTGTGAAAGCCGTTCTTCACCTAGCTTGTTGGGAACACAGAGATTCTTTTCAGTTGCAAACTGCACTCCATACATTTATATGGGGTGGTACTCGTTCCAACTTGGTTTTACAGTGAAAATTGCAGGAACTTCAAAACGGCACTAGGAAACACACTGAGAAACCAGAGAAAAATTTCTCCTGCAGCTCGTTCCTTTTGACCTAGATGAACGAAAGTCTCTCCACATGCTCAGTTCTCACAGATATTTGTGTGTGAAAGCCATATTTCCCCTAGCTTGTTGGGAACACAGAGTTTCTTTTCTGTAGCAAACTGTACTCCATACATATATATGGGATGTTACTAGCTCCAACTCGGTTTTAGAGTCAAAACTGCAGGAACTTCAAACCGGCACTAGGAAACACAATGAGAATCCAGAGTAATAGTTTCTCCTGCAACCCGTTCCCTTTGTGCTAGATGAACGTACGTCTCTCCACATGCTCAGTTCTCAGAGATAAGTGTGTGTGAAAGCCGTCCTTCACCTAGCTTTTTGGGAACACGGAGTTTATTTCAGTAGCAAACTGCATTCCATACATTTATATGGGGAGGAACTCGCTCCAACTCGGTTTAACAGTGAAAACTGCAGGAAATTCAAACCGGCACTAGGAAACACACTGAGAACGAGAGTAAAAATTTCTCCTGCAACCCGTTCCATTTGTGATAGATGAACGAAATCTCTCCACATGCTCAGTTCTCAGAGATAAGTGAGTTTGAAAGCCATACTTCCCCTAGCTTGTAAGGAACACAGAGTTTCTTTTCAGTAGCAAACTGCACTACATACATTTATATGGGGTGGTAATCGCTCCAGCCTGGTTTTACAGTGAAAACTGCAGGAACATCAAACCGGCACTAGGAAACACACTGAGAAACCAGAGAAAAATTTCTCCTGCAACCCGTTCCTTTTGTGCTAGATGAACAAAAGTCTCTCCACATGCTCAGTTCTGAGAGATAAGTGTGAGTGAACGCCGTCCTTCACCTAGCTTGTTGGGAACACAAAGTTTCTTTTCAGTTGGAAACTGCAATCTATGCATATATATGGGTAGGTACACGCTCCAACTCGGTTTTACAGTGAAAACTGCAGGAACTTTAAACCAGCACTAGGAAACACACTGAGAAACAAGAAAAAAAGTTTCTCCTGGATACCTTTCCCTTTGTGCTAGATGAACGAACGTCTCTCCACATACTCAGTTCTCAGAGGTAAGTGTGTGTGAAAGCCAAACTTATCCTAGCTTGTTAGGAACACAGAGTTTCTTTTCAGTAGCAAACTGCACTCCATATATTTATATGGGGTGGTACTCGCTCCAACCTTGTTTTACAGTGAAAACTGTAGGAAATTCAAACCGTCACTAGGAAAAACACAGAAACCTGAGAAAAAGTTTCTCCTGCAACCCTTTCCCTTTGTGCTAGATGAACGAACGTCTCTCCACATGCTCATTTCTGTGAGATAAGTGCGTGTGAAAGCCGACCTTCACCTAGCTTGTTGGGAACACAGAGGTCCTTTTCAGTTGTAAACTGCAATCTATGCATATGTATGAGGAGGTACACGCTCCAACTCGGTTTTACACTGAGAACTGCAGGAATTCCAAACCGGCACTAGGAAACACACTGAGAAACCAAAGTTAAAATTTCTCCTGCAACCCGTTCCCTTTGTGCTAGGTGAAAGATTGTCTCTCCACAAATTCAATTTTGAGAGAAAAGTGTGGGTGAAAGCAGTCCTTCCCCTAGCTTGTTGGAAACACAGAGTTGCTTTTAGTAGCCAATTGTACTCCATACATATATATGGGGAGGTACACGCTCCAACTCGGTTTTACAGTGAAAACTGCAGGAACTTTAAACCGGCACTAGGAAACACACTGAGAATTCTGAGAAAAAGTTTCCCTGCAACCCGTTCCTTTTGTGCTAGATGAACGAACGTCTCTCCACATGCTCAGTTCCGGGAGATAAGTGTGTGTGAACGACGACCTTCAACTAGCTTGTTGGGACCACATAGTTTCTTTTCAGTTGCAAACTGCAATCTATGCATATATATGGGTAGGTACACGCTCCAACTCGGTTTTACAGTGAAAACTGCAGGAATTTCAAACCGGCAAAGGGAAAAACACTGAGAAACCAGAAAAAAAGTTTCTACTGCAACCCGTTCCCTTTGTGCTAGATGAACGAACATCTCTCCACATGCTCCATTCTGAGTGGAAAGTGTGTGTAAAAGCCGTCCTTCAACTAGCTTTTTGGGAACACAAAGATTCTTTTCAGAAGCAAACTGTACTCCATACATATATATGGGGAGGTACTCTCTCCAACTAGGTTTTACAGTGAAAACTGCAGGAACTTCAAACCGGCACTAGGAAACACACTGAGAAACCAGAGTAAAAGTTTCTCCTGCAAACCGTTCCCTATGTGCTAGATGAACGAGCGCCTCTCCACATGCTCAGTTCTGAGAGATAAGTGTGTGTGAAAGCCGTCCTTCACCTAGCTTGTTGGGAACACAGAGTTTCTTTTCATTTGCAAACTGCACTGCATACATTTATATGGGGTGGTACTGGCTCCAACCTTCTTTTACAGTGAAAACTGCAGGAACTTCAAACCGGCACTAGGAAACACACTGAGAAACGAGAGTTAAAATTTCTCCTGCAACCCGTTACCTTTGTGCTAGATGAACGAATGTCTCTCCACATGTTCAGTTTTTAGAGAAAATTGTGTGTGAATGCAGTCCTTCCCCTAGGTTGTTGGGAACAGAGAGTTTCTTTTCAGTAGCCAATTGTACTCCATACATATATATGGTGTGGGACTCGCTACATCTCCATTTTACAGTGAAAACTGCAGGAACTTTAAACCAGCACTAGTAAACACAATGAGAAACCGGAGAAAAAGTTTCCCTGCAAACCGTTCCATTTTTGCTAGATGAAAGAACGTCTATCCACATGCTCATTTCTGAGAGATAAGTGTGTGTGAACGCAGTCCTTCACCTAGCTTCTTGGGAACACAAAGTTTCTTTTCAGTTGCAAACTGCAATCTATGCATATATATGGGTAGGTACACGCTCCAACACGGTTTTACAGTGAAAACTGCAGGAACTATAAACCAGCACTAGGAAACACACTGAGAAACCAGAAAAATAGTTTCTACTGCAACCCGTTCCCTTTGTGCTAGATGAACGAACGTCTCTCCACATGTTCAGTTTTGAGAGATAAGTGTGTGTGAAAGCCGTCCTTCCACTAGCTTGTTGGGAACACAGAGTTTCTTTTCAGTAGCAAACTGTACTCCATACATATATATGGGGAGGTACTCTCTCCAACTATGATTTACAGTGAAACCAGCAGGATCTTTAAATCGGCACTAGGAAAAACACTGAGAAAACAGAGAAAATATTTCTCCTGCAACCCTTTCCCTTTGACCTAGATGAACGAAAGTCTCTCCACATGCTCAGTTCTCAGAGATAAGTGTGTGTGAAAGCCATACTTCCCCTAGCTTGTTAGGAACACAGAGTTTCTTTTCAGTAGCAAACTGCACTCCATACATTTATATGGGGTGGTACTCACTCCAAAATTGTTTTACAGTGAATACTGCAGGAAATTCAAACCGGCACTAGGAAACACAGTGAGAAACCACAGAAAAAGTTTCACCTGCAACCCGTTCCCCTTGTCCTAGATGAACGATCGTCTCTCCACATGCTCAGTACTGAGAGGTAATTGTGTGTGAAAGCCGTCCTTCACCTAGCTTTTTGGGAACACACAGTTTCTTTTCAGTAGCAAACTGTACTCCATACATATATATGGGGAGGTACTCTCTCCAACTCGGTTTTACAGTGAAAAATGCAGGAACTTTAAACCAGCACTAGGAAACACTCTGAGAAACCGGAGAAAAATTTCTCCTGCAACCCGTTCCCTTTGTGCTAGATGAACGAACGTCTCTCCACATGCTCAGTTCTCAGAGATAAGTGTGTGTGAAAGCCATACTTCCACTAGCTTGTTAGGAACACAGAGTTTCTATTCAGTAGCAAACTGCACTCCATATATTTATATGGGGTGGTACTCTCTCCAACCTGGTTTTACAGTGAAAACTGCAGGAACTTCAAACCGGCACTAGGAAACACACTGAGAAACCAGAGAAAAAGTTTCCACAGCAAACCGTTCCTTTGTGCTAGATGAACGAACGTCTCTCCACATGCTCAGTTCTCAGAGATATGTGTGTGAGAAAGCCTCCCTTCACCTAGCTTGTTGGGAACACGGAGTTTCTTTTCAGTAGCAAACGGCACTCCATACATTTATATGGGGAGGTACTCGCTCCGACTCGGTTTAACAGTGAAAACTGCAGGAACTTTAAACCAGCACTAGGAAACACACTGAGAAACCAGAAAAATAGTTTCTCCTGCAACCCGTTCCCTTTGTGCTAGATGAACGAACGTCTCTCCACATGCTCAGTTCTGAGAGATAAGTGTGTGAGAACGCCGTCCTTCACCTAGCTTGTTGGGAACACAAAGTTTCTTTTCAGTTGCAAACTGCAATCTATGCATAAATATGGGTAAGTACACGCGCCAACACGGTTTTACAGTGAAAACTGCAGGAACTTTAAACCAGCACTAGGAAACACACTGAGAAACCAGAAAAATAGTTTCTCCTGCAACCCGTTCCCTTTGTGCTAGATGAACGAACGTCTCTCCACATGATCAGTTCTCAGAGATAAGTGTGTGTGAAAGCCATACTTCCCCTAGCTTGTTAGGAACACAGAGTTTCTTTTCAGTAGCAAACTGCACTCCATACATTTATATGGGGTGGTATTCGCTCCAAAATTGTTTTACAGTGAAAACTGCAAAAAATTCTAACCGGAACTAGGAAACACATTGAGAAACCAGAGAAAAAGTTTCCCCTGCAACCCGTTCCCTTTGTCCTAGATGAACGTACGTCTCTCCACATGCTCATTTCTGAGAGATAAGTGTGTGTGAAAGCCGCCCTTCACCTAGCTTGTTGGGAACACAGAGGTCCTTTTCAGTTGCAAACTACAATCTATGCATGTATATGAGGAGGTACACGCTCCAACTCGGTTTTACACTGAGAACTGCAGGAACTTCAAACCGGCACTAGGAAACACACTGAGAACCCAGAGTTAAAATTTCCCTGCATCCCGTTCCCTTTCTGCTAGATGAACGAATGTCTCTCCACATGTTCAGTTTTGAGAGAAAAGTGTGTGTGAAAGCAGTCCTTACCCTAGCTTGTTGGGAACACAGAGTTTCTTTTCAATAGCAAATTGTACTCCATACATATATATGGGGAGGTACACGCTCCAACTCGTTTTTATGTGAAAACTGCAGGAACTTTAAACCAGCACTAGGAAACACACTGAGAAACCGGAGAAAAAGTTTCCCTGCAACACGTTCCCTTTGTGCTAGATGAATGAACGTCTCTCCACATGCTCAGTTCTGAGAGATAAATGTGTGTGAACGCCGTCCTTCACCTAGCTTTTTGGGAACACAAAGTTTCTTTCAGTTGCAAACTGCAATCTATGCATATATATGGGTAGGTACACGCTCCAACTTGGTTTTACAGTGAAACCGCAAGAACGTTAAACCAGCACTAGGTAACACACTGAGAAACCAGAAAAAAGTTTCTACTGCAACCCGTTCCCTTTGTGCTAGATGAACGAACTTCTCTCCACATGCTCAGTTCTCAGAGATATGTGTGTGTGAAAGCCACACTTCCTCTAGCTTGTTGGGAACACAGAGTTTCTTTTCAGTAGCAAACTGTACTCCATACATATATATGGGTTGTTACAAGCTCCAACTCGTTTTTAGAGTGAAAACTGCAGGAACTTCAAACCGGCACGAGGAAACACACTGAGAAACCTGAGAAAATGTTTCTCCTGCATCCCGTTCCATTTGTGCTAGATGAACGAACGTCTCTCCACATGCTCAGTTCTCAGAGATAAGTGTGTGTGAAAGCCGTCCTTCAACTAGCTTGTTGGGAACACAAAGTTTCTTTTCTGTAGCAAACTGTACTCCATACATATATATGGGGAAGTACTATCTCCAACTAGATTTTACAGTGAAAAATGCAGGAAATTCAAAACGGCACTAGGAAACACACAGAGAAACCAGAGTAAAATTTCCCCTGGAACCCTTTCCATTTTTGCTAGATGAACGAACGTCTGTTCACATATTCAGTTCTGACAGATATGTGAGTGTGAAAGCCGTCCATCTCCTAGCTTGTTGGGAACACAGAGTATCTTTTCAGTAGCAAACTGCACTCCATACATTTATATGGGGTGGTACTCGCTACAACCTTGTTTTACAGTGAAAACTGCAGGAAATTCTAACCGGCACTAGGAAACACATTGAGAAACCAGAGAAAAAGTTTCCCCTGCAACCCGTTCCCTTTGTCCTAGATGAACGATCGTCTCTCCACATGCTCAGTACTGAGAGGTAAGTGTTTTTGAAAGCCGTCCTTCACCTAGCTTGTTGGGAACACACAGTTTCTTTTCAGTAGCAAACTGTACTCCATACATATATATGAGAATGTACTATCTCCAACTAAGTTTTACATTGAAAACTGCAGGAACTTCAAACCGGCACTAGGAAACGCACTGAGAATCCAGAGTAAAAGTTTCTCCTGGAACCCGTTCTTTTTGGGCTAGATGAACGAACGTCTCTTCACATGCTCAGTTCTCAAGATAAGTGTGTGTGAAAGCCGTCCTTCACCTAGCTTGTTGGGAACACAGAGTTTCTTTTCAGTTGCAAACTGCATTCCATATATTTATATGGTGTGGTACTCGTTCCAACTCGGTTTTACAGTCAAAACTGCAGGAACCTCAAAACTGCGCTAGGAAAGACTGTGAGAAACCAGAGAAAAAGTTTCTCCTGCAAACCTTTCCCTTTGTGCTAGATGAACGAACGTCTCCCCACATGCTCATTTCTGAGAGATAAGTGTGTGTGAAAGCTGCACTTCAATTATCTAGTTGGGATCACAAGGTCCTTTTCAGTTGCAAACTGCAATCTATTCATATATATGAGGAGGAACACGCTCCAACTCGGTTTAACACTGAGAACTGCAGGAACTTCTAACCAGCACTAGGAAACACACTGAGAAAAAGAGTTAAAATTTCTCCTGCAACCCGTTCCCTTTGTGCTAGATGAACGAAAGTCTCTCCACATGTTCAGTTTTGAGAGAGAAGTGTGTGTGAAAGCAGACCTTCCCCTAGCTTTTTGTGAACACAGAGTTTCTTTTCAGTAGCAAATTGTACTCCATACATATATATGTGGAGGTACACGCTCCAACTCGTTTTTACAGTGAAAACTGCAGGAACTTTAAACCAGCACTAGGAAACACACTGAGAAACCGGAGAAAAAGTTTCCCTGCAACCCGTTCCCTTTGTGCTAGATGAACGAACGTCTCTCCACATGCTCCGTTCTGAGAGGTAAGTGTGTGTAAAAGCCGTCCTTCAACTAGCTTGTAGGGAACACAAAGATTCTTTTCAGTTGGAAACTGCAATCTATGCATATATATGGGGAGGTACTCGCTCCAACTCTGTTTTACAGGGAAAACTGCAGGAACTTCAAACCGTCACTAGGAAACACACTGAGAAACTTGAGAAATAGTTTCTCCTGCAAACCTTTCCCTTTGTGCTAGTTGAACGAACGTCTCTCCATATGCTCATTTCTGAGAGATAAGTGTGTGTGAAAGCTGCACTTCACCTATCTAGTTGGGATCACAGAGGTCCTTTTCAGTTGCAAACTGCAATCTATGCATATATATGAGGAGGAACACGCTCCAACTCGGTTTTACACTGAGAACTGCAGGAACTTCAAACTGGCACTAGGAAAAACACTGAGAAAAAAGAGATAAAATTTCTCCTGCAACCCGTTCCCTTTGTGCTAGATGAACGAAAGTCTCTCCACATGTTCAGTTTTGAGAGAAAAGTGTGTGTGAAAGCAGACCTTCCCCTATCTTGTTGGGAACACAGAGTTTCTTTTCAGTAGCAAATTGTACTCCGTACATATATATGTGGAGGTACACGCTCCAACTCGTTTTTACAGTGAAAACTGCAGGAACTTTAAAACAGCACTAGGAAACACACTGAGAAACCGGAGAAAAACTTTCCCTGCAACCCGTTCCCTTTGTGCTAGATGAACGAACGTCTCTCCACATGCTCCGTTCTGAGAGGTAAGTGTGTGTAAAAGCCGTCCTTCACCTAGCTTGTAGGGAACACAAAGATTCTTTTCAGTTGAAAACTGCAATCTATGCATATATATGGGGAGGTACTCGCTCCAACACTGTTTTACAGTGAAAACTGCAGGAACTTCAAACCGGCACTAGGAAAAACACTGAGAAACCAGAGAAAAAGTTTCTCCTGCAACCCGTTCCCTTTGTGCTAGATGAACGGACGTCTCTCCACATGCTCCGTTCTGAGAGGTAAGTGTGTGTAAAAGCCGCCCTTCACCTAGCTTGTTGGGAACACAAAGATTCTTTTCAGTTGGAAACTGCAATCTATGCATATATATGGGGAGGTACTCGCTCCAACTCGATTTTACAGTGAAAACTGTTGGAAATTCAAACCGGCACTAGGAAAAACACTGAGAAACCAGAGAAAAAGTTTCCCTGCAACCCGTTCCCTTTTTGCTAGATGAACGAACGTCTTTCCACATGCTCAGTTCTCAGAGATATGTGTGTGTGAAAGCCATAATTCCTCTAGCTTGTTGGGAACAGAGAGTTTCTTTTCAATAGCAAACAGTACTCCATACATATATATGGGGTGTTACAAGCTCCAACTCATTTTTAGAGTGAAAACTGCAGGAACTGCAAACCGGCACTAGGAAACACAGTGAGAAACCAGAGAAAAAGTTTCCCTGCAACCCGTTCCCTTTGTGATAGATGAACGAACGTCTCTCCACATGCTCAGTTCTGAGAGGTAAGTGTGTGTGAAAGCCGTACTTCACCTAGCTTGTTGGGAAAACACAGTTTCTTTTCAGTAGCAAACTGTACTCCATACATATATATGGGGAGGTACTATCTCCAACTAGGTTTTACAGTGAAAACTGCAGGAACTTCAAAACGGCACTAGGAAACACACTAAGAAACCAGAGTAAAAGTTTTTCCTGGAACCGTTCCCTTTGGGCTAGATGAACGAACGTCTCTTCACATGCTCAGTTCTCAGAGATAAGTGTGTGTGAAAGCCGTCCTTCACCTAGATTGTTGGGAACACAGAGTTTCTTTTCAGTTGCAAACTGCACTCCATACATTTATATTTTGTGGTACTCGCTCCAAAATTGTTTTACAGTGAAAACTGCAGGAAATTCAAACCGGCTCTGGGAAACACATTGAGAAACCAGAGAAAAAGTTCCCCTGCAACCCGTTCCCTTTGTCCTAGATGAATGATCGTATCTCCACATGCTCAGTACTGAGAGGTAAGTGTGTTTGAAAGCCGTCCTTCACCTAGCTTGTTGGGAACACACAGTTTCTTTTCAGTAGCAAACTGTACTCCATACATATATATGAGGATGTAATATCTCCAACTAAGTTTTACATTGAAAACTGCAGGAACTTCAAACCGGCACTAGGAAACACACTGAGAATCCAGAGAAAAAGTTTCTCCTGGAACCCGTTCTTTTTGGGCTAGATGAACGAATGTCACTTCACATGCTCAGTTCTCAAGATAAGTGTGTGTGAAAGCCGTCCTTCACATAGCTTGTTGGGAACACAGAGTTTCTTTTCAGTTGCAAACTGCATTCCATACATTTATATGGGGTGGTACTCGCTCCAACTCGGTTTTACAGTGAAAACTGCAGGAACCTCAAAACGGCACTAGGAAAGACAGTGAGAATCCAGAGAAAAAGTTTCTCCTGCAACCCGTTCCCTTTGTGCTAAATGAACGAACGTCTCTCCACATACTCAGTTCTCAGAGATAAGTGTGTGTGAAAGCCGTCCTTCACCTAGCTTGTTGGGAACACACAGTTTCTTTTCAGTAGCAAACTGTACTCCATACATATATATGGGGAGGTACTATCTCCAACTAGGTTTTACAGTGAAAAATGCAGGAACTTCACACCGGCACTAGGAAACACACAGAGAAACCTGAGTAAAAGTTTCTCCTGGAACCCGTTCCCTTTGTGCTAGATGAACGAACGTCTCTTCACATGCTCAGTTCTCACAGATATGTGTGTGTGAAAGCCGTCCTTCACCTTGCTTGTTGGGAACATGGAGTTTCTTTTCAGTTGCAAACTGCACTCCATACATTTATATGGGTTGGTAAACGCTCCATCTATATTTTACAGTGAAAAGTGTAGGACTTTCAAACCGGCACTAGGAAACACACTGAGAAACCAGAGAAAAATTTTCTCCTGCAACCCTTTCCTTTTGTGCTAGATGAACGAACGTCTCACCACATGCTCATTTCTGAGAGATAAGTGTGTGTGAAAGCCGCCCTTCACCTAGCTTGTTGGGAACACAGAGGTCCTTTTCAGTTGCAAACTACAATCTATGCATGTATATGAGGAGGTACACGCTCCAACTCGGTTTTACACTGAGAACTGCAGGAACTTCAAACCGGCACTAGGAAACACACTGAGAACCCAGAGTTAAAATTTCTCCTGCTACCCGTTCCCTTTTTTCTAGATGAACGAATGTCTCTCCACATGTTAGGTTTTGAGAGAAAAGTGTGTGTGAAAGCAGTCCTTCCTCTAGCTTGTTGGGAACACAGAGTTTCTTTTCAGTAGCAAATTGTACTCCATAAAAATATATGGGGAGGTCCACGCTCCAACTCGTTTTTATGTGAAAACTGCAGGAACTTTAAACCAGCACTAGGAAACACACTGAGAAACCGGAGAAAAAGTTTCCCTGCAACCCGTTCCCTTTGTGCTAGATGAACGAACGTCTCTCCACATGCTCAGTTCTGAGAGATAAGTGTGTGTGAACTCCGTCCGTCACCTAGCTTGTTGGGAACACAAAGTTTCTTTTCAGTTGCAAACTGCAATCTATGCATATATATGGGTAGGTACACGCTCCAACTCGGTTTTACAGTGAAACCGCAGGAAAGTTAAACCAGCACTAGGTAACACACTGAGAAACCAGAAAAAAGTTTCTACTGCAACCCGTTCCCTTTGTGCTAGATGAACGAACGTCTCTCCACATGCTCAGTTCTCAGAGATATGTGTGTGTGAAAGCCACACTTCCTCTAGCTTGTTGGGAACACAGAGTTTCTTTTCAGTAGCAAACTATACTACATACATATATATGGGTTGTTACAAGCTCCAACGCGTTTTTAGAGTGAAAACTGCAGGAACTTCAAACAGGCACGAGGAAACACACTGAGAAACCAGAGAAAAAGTTTCTCATGCAACCCGTTCCATTTGTGCTAGATGAACGAACGTCTCTCCTCATGCTCAGTTCTCAGAGATAAGTGTGTGTGAAAGCCGTCCTTCAACTAGCTTGTTGGGAACACACATTTTCTTTTCTGTAGCAAACTGTACTCCATACATATATATGGGGAAGTACTATCTCCAACTAGGTTTTACAGTGAAAAATGCAGGAACTTCAAAACGGCACTAGGAGACACACAGAGAAACCAGAGTAAAAGTTTCCCCTGGAACCCTTTCCATTTTTCCTAGATGAACGAACGTCTCTTCACATGTTCAGTTCTCACAGATATGTGAGTGTGAAAGCCGTCCATCTCCTAGCTTGTTGGGAACACAGAGTTTCTTTTCAGTAGCAAACTGCACTCCATACATTTATATGGGGTGGTACTCGCTACAACATTGTTTTACAGTGAAAATTGCACGAACTTCGAACCGGCACTAGGAAACACAGTGAGAAACCAGAGAAAAAGTTTCTCCTGCAACCCGTTCCCTTTGTGCTAGATGAACGAACGTCTCTCCACATGCTCAGTTCTGAGAGGTAAGTGTGTGTGAAAGCCGCCCTTCACCTAGCTTGTTGGGAACACAGAGGTTCTTTTCAGTTGCAAACTGCAATCTATGCATATATATGAGGAGGTACACGCTCCATCTCGGTTTTAAACTGACAACTGCAGGAATTTCTAACCGGCACTAGGAAACACACTGAGAAACCACAGCTAAATTTCTCCTGCACCCCGTTCCCTTTGTGCTAGATGAACGAAAGTCTCTTCACATGTACAGTTTTGAGAGATAAGTGTGAGTGAAAGCCGTCCTTCCCCTAGCTTGTTGGGAACATAGAGTTATTTTTAAGTAGCAAACTATACTCCATACATATATATGGGGAGGTACTCTCTCCAACTAGGTTTTACAGTGAAAACTGCAGGAACTTCAAACCGGCACTAGGAACCACACTGAGAAACCAGAGTAAAAGTTTCTCCTGCAACCCGTTCCCTTTGTGCTAGATGAACGAACGTCTCTCCACATACTCAGTTCTCAGAGGTAAGTGTGTGTGAAAGCCAAACTTATCCTAGCTTGTTAGGAACACAGAGTTTCTTTTCAGTAGCAAACTGCACTCCATATATTTATATGGGGTGGTACTCGCTCCAACCTTGTTTTACAGTGAAAACTGTAGGAAATTCAAACCGTCACTAGGAAAAACACAGAAACCTGAGAAAAAGTTTCTCCTGCAACCCTTTCCCTTTGTGCTAGATGAACGAACGTCTCTCCACATGCTCATTTCTGTGAGATAAGTGCGTGTGAAAGCCGCCCTTCACCTAGCTTGTTGGGAACACAGAGGTCCTTTTCAGTTGTAAACTGCAATCTATGCATATGTATGAGGAGGTAAACGCTCCAACTCGGTTTTACACTGAGAACTGCACGAATTCCAAACCGGCACTAGGAAACACACTGAGAAACCAAAGTTAAAATTCCTCCTGCAACTCGTTCCCTTTGTGCTAGGTGAACGAATGTCTCTCCACAAGTTCAATTTTGAGAGAAAAGTGTGGGTGAAAGCAGTCCTTCCCCTAGCTTGTTGGAAACACAGAGTTGCTTTTAGTAGCCAATTGTACTCCATACATATATATGGGGAGGTACACGCTCCAACTCGGTTTTACAGTGAAAACTGCAGGAACTTTAAACCAGCACTAGGAAACACACTGAGAACTCTGAGAAAAAGTTTCCCTGCAACCCGTTCCCTTTGTGCTAGATGAACGAACGTCTCTCCACATGCTCAGTTCCGAGAGATAAGTGTGTGTGAACGCCGACCTTCAACTAGCTTGTTGGGACCACAAAGTTTCTTTTCAGTTGCAAACTGCAATCTATGCATATATATGGGAAGGTACACGCTCCAACTTGGTTTTACAGTGAAACCGCAGGAACGTTAAACCAGCACTAGGTAACACACTGAGAAACCAGAAAAAAGTTTCTACTGCAACCCGTTCCCTTTGTGCTAGATGAACGAACGTCTCTCCACATGCTCAGTTCTCAGAGGTAAGTGTGTGTGAAAGCCGTCCTTCAACTAGCTTGTTGGGAACACACAGTTTCTTTTCTGTAGCAAACTGTACTCCATACATATATATGGGGAAGTACTATCTCCAACTAGGTTTTACAGTGAAAAATGCAGGAACTTCAAAACGGCACTAGGAAACACACAGAGAAACCAGAGTAAAATTTCCCCTGGAACCCTTTCCATTTTTGCTAGATGAACGAACGTCTCTTCACATGTTCAGTTCTGACAGATATGTGAGTGTGAAAGCCGTCCATCTCCTAGCTTGTTGGGAACACAGAGTTTCTTTTCAGTAGCAAACTGCACTCCATACATTTATATGGGGTGGTACTCGCTACAACCTTGTTTTACAGTGAAAACTGCAGGAAATTCTAACCGGCACTAGGAAACACATTGAGAAACCAGAGAAAAAGTTTCCCCTGCAACCCGTTCCCTTTGTCCTAGATGAACGATCGTCTCTCCACATGCTCAGTACTGAGAGGTAAGTGTTTTTGAAAGCCGACTTTCACCTAGCTTGTTGGGAACACACAGTTTCTTTTCAGTAGCAAACTGTACTCCATACATATATATGAGAATGTACTATCTCCAACTAAGTTTTACATTGAAAACTGCAGGAATTTCAAACCGGCACTAGGAAACGCACTGAGAATCCAGAGTAAAAGTTTCTCCTGGAACCCGTTCTTTTTGGGCTAGATGAACGAACGTCTCTTCACATGCTCAGTTCTCAAGATAAGTGTGTGTGAAAGCCATCCTTCACCTAGCTTGTTGGGAACACAGAGTTTCTTTTCAGTTGCAAACTGCATTCCATACATTTATAAGGTGTGGTACTCGTTCCAACTCGGTTTTACAGTCAAAACTGCAGGAACCTCAAAACTGCGCTAGGAAAGACTGTGAGAAACCAGAGAAAAAGTTTCTCCTGCAACCCGTTCCCTTTGTGCTAGATGAACGAACGTCTCTCCACATACTTAGTTCTCAGAGATAAGTGTGTGTGAAAGCCGTCCTTCACCTAGCTTGTTGGGAACACACAGTTTGTTTTCAGTAGCAAACTGTACTCCATGCATATATATGGGGAGGTGCTATCTCCAACTAGGTTTTACAGTGAAAAATGAAGGAACTTCACACCGGCACTAGGAAACACACAGAGAAACCTGAGTAAAAGTTTCTCCTGGAACCCGTTCCCTTTGTGCTCGATGAACGAACGTCTCTTCACATGCTCTGTTCTCACAGATATGTGTGTGTGAAAGCCGTCCTTCACCTTGCTTGTTGGGAACATGGAGTTTCTTTTCAGTTGCCAACAGCACTCCATACATTTATATGGGGTGATAAACGCTCCATCTATATTTTACAGTGAAAAGTGTAGGACTTTCATACCGGCACTAGGAAACACACTGAGAAACCAGAGAAAAACTTTCTCCTGCAATCCTTTCCGTTTGTGCTAGATGAACGTACGTCTCTCTACATGCTCATTTCTGAGAGATAAGTGTGTGTGAAAGCCGCCCTTCACCTAGCTTGTTGGAAACACAGAGGTCCTTTTCAGTTGCAAACTACAATCTATGCATGTATATGAGGAGGTACACGGTCCAACTCGGTTTTACACTGAGAACTGCAGGAACTTCAAACCGGCACTAGGAATCACACTGAGAACCCAGAGTTAAAATTTCTCCTGCATCCCGTTCCCTTTCTGCTAGATGAACGAAAGTCTCTCCACATGCTCAGTTCTCAGAGATATGTGTGTGTGAAAGCCACACTTCCTCTAGCTTGTTGGGAACACAGAGTTTCTTTTCAGTAGCAAACTGTACTCCATACATATATATGGGTTGTTACAAGCTCCAACTCGTTTTTAGAGTGAAAACTGCAGGAACTTCAAACCGGCACGAGGGAACACACTGAGAAACTAGAGAAAAAGTTTCTCCTGCAAACCGTTCCATTTGTGCTAGATGAACGAACGTCTCTCCACATGTTCAGTTCTCAGAGATAAGTGTGTGTGAAAGCCGTCCTTCAACTAGCTTGTTGGGAACACACAGTTTCTTTTCTGTAGCAAACTGTACTCCATACATATATATGGGGAAGTACTATCTCCAACTAGGTTTTACAGTGAAAAATGCAGGAACTTCAAAACGGCACTAGGAAACACACAGAGAAACCAGAGTAAAATTTCCCCTGGAACCCTTTCCATTTTTGCTAGATGAACGAACGTCTCTTCACATGTTCACATCTGACAGATATGTGAGTGTGATAGCCGTCCATCTCCTAGCTTGTTGGGAACACAGAGTTTCTTTTCAGTAGCAAACTGCACTCCATACATTTATATGGGGTGGTACTCGCTACAACCTTGTTTTTCAGTGAAAATTGCACGAACTTCGAACCGGCACTAGGAAACACAGTGAGAAACCAGAGAAAAAGTTTCTCCTGCAACCCTTTCCCTTTGTGCTAGATGAACGAACGTCTCTCCACATGCTCAGTTCTGAGAGGTAAGTGTGTGTGAAAGCCGCCCTTCACCTAGCTTGTTGGGAACACAGAGGTTCTTTTCAGGTGCAAACTGCAATCTATGCATATATATGAGGAGGTACACGCTCCATCTCTGTTTTATACTGAGAACTGCAGGAATTTCTAACCGGCACTAGGAAACACACTGAGAAACCACAGTTAAAATTTCTCCTGCAACCCGTTCCATTTGTGCTAGATGAACGAATGTCTCTGCACATGTACAGTTTTGAGAGATAAGTGTGAGTGAAAGCCGTCCTTCCCCTAGCTTGTTGGGAACATAGAGTTACTTTTCATGAGCAAACTGTACTCCATACATATATATGGGGAGGTACTCTCTCCAACTAGGTTTTACAGTGAAAACTGCAGGAACTTCAAACCGGCACTAGGAACCACACTTAGAAACCAGAGTAAAAGTTTCTCCTGCAACCCGTTCCCTTTGTGCTAGATGAACGGACGGCTCTCCACATGCTCAGTTCTCAGATATAAGTGTGTGTGAAAGCCGCCCTTCACCTAGCTTGTTGGGAACACAGAGGTCCTTTTCAGTTGCAAACTACAATCTATGCATGTATATGAGGAGGTACACGCTCCAACTCGGTTTTACACTGAGAACTGCAGGAACTTCAAACCGGCACTCGTAAACACACTGAGAACCCAGAGTTAAAATTTCTCCTGCATCCCGTTCCCTTTCTGCTAGATGAACGAAAGTCTCTCCACATGTTCAGTTTTGAGAGAAAAGTGTGTGTGAAAGCAGTCCTTACCCTAGCTTGTTGGGAACACAGAGTTTCTTTTCAGTAGCAAATTGTACTCCATAAAAATATATGGGGAGGTACACGCTCCAACTCGTTTTTATGTGAAAACTGCAGGAACTTTAAACCAGCACTAGGAAACACACTGAGAAACCGGAGAAAAAGTTTCCCTGCAACCCGTTCCCTTTGTGCTAGATGAACGAACGTCTCTCCACATGCTCAGTTCTGAGAGATAAGTGTGTGTGAACGCCGTCCTTCACCTAGCTTGTTGGGAACACAAAGTTTCTTTCAGTTGCAAACTGCAATCTATGCATATATATGGGTAGGTACACGCTCCAACTTGGTTTTACAGTGAAACCGCAGGAACGTTAAACCAGCACTAGGTAACACACTGAGAAACCAGAAAATAGTTTCTACTGCAACCCGTTCCCTTGGTGCTAGATGAACGAACTTCTCTCCACATGCTCAGATCTCAGAGATATGTGTGTGTGAAAGCCACACTTCCTCTAGCTTGTTGGGAACACAGAGTTTCTTTTCAGTAGCAAACTGTACTCCATACATATATATGGGTTGTTACAAGCTCCAACTCGTTTTTAGAGTGAAAACTGAAGGAACTTCAAACCGGCACGAGGAAACACACTGAGAAACCAGAGAAAAAGTTTCTCCTGCAAACCGTTCCATTTGTGCTAGATGAACGAACGTCTCTCCACATGCTCAGTTCTCAGAGATAAGTGTGTGTGAAAGCCGTCCTTCAACTAGCTTGTTGGGAACACACAGTTTCTTTTCTGTAGCAAACTGTACTCCATACATATATATGGGGAAGTAATATCTCCAACTATGTTTTACAGTGAAAAATGCAGTAACTTCAAAACGGCACTAGGAAACACACAGAGAAACCAGAGTAAAATTTCCCCTGGATCCCTTTCCATTTTTGCTAGATGAACGAACGTCTCTTCACATGTTCAGTTCTGACAGATATGTGAGTGTGAAAGCCGTCCATCTCCTAGCTTGTTGGGAACACAGAGTTTCTTTTCAGTAGCAAACTGCACTCCATACATTTATATGGGTTGGTACTCGCTACAACCTTGTTTTACAGTGAAAATTGCACGAACTTCGAACCGGCACTAGGAAACACAGTGAGAAACCAGAGAAAAAGTTTCTCCTGCAACCCGATCCCTTTGTGCTAGATGAACGAACGTCTCTCCACATGCTCAGTTCTGAGAGGTAAGTGTGTGTGAAAGCCGCCCTTCACCTAGCTTGTTGGGAACACAGAGGTTCTTTTCAGGTGCAAACTGCAATCTATGCATATATATGAGGAGGTACACGCTCCATCTCTGTTTTAAACTGAGAACTGCAGGAATTTCTAACCGGCACTAGGAAACACACTGAGAAACCACAGTTAAAATTTCTCCTGCAACCCGTTCCATTTGTGCTAGATGAACGAATGTCTCTGCACATGTACAGTTTTGAGAGATAAGTGTGAGTGAAAGCCGTCCTTCCCCTAGCTTGTTGGGAACATAGAGTTACTTTTCAGTAGCAAACTGTACTCCATACATATATATGGGGAGGTACTCTCTCCAACTAGGTTTTACAGTGAAAACTGCAGGAACTTCAAACCGGCACTAGGAACCACACTGAGAAACCAGAGTAAAAGTTTCTCCTGCAACCCGTTCCATTTGTGCTAGATGAACGGACGTCTCTCCACATGCTCAGTTCTCAGAGATAAGTGTGTGTGAAAGCCGTCCTTCACCTAGCTTGTTGGGAACACAGATTTTCTTTTAAGTTGCAAACTGACTCCATACATTTATATGGGGTGGTACTCGTTCCAACTCGGTTTTACAGTGAAAATTGCAGGAACTTCAAAACGGCACTAGGAAACACACTGAGAAACCAGAGTAAAAATTTCTCCTGCAACCCGTTCCCTTTGTGCTAGATGAACGAACGTCTCTCCACATGCTCAGTTATGAGAGATAATTGTGTGTGAAAGCCGTCCTTCACTTAGCTTGTTGGGAACACAAAGTTTCTTTTCAGTTGCAAACTGCAATCAATGCATATATATGGGAAGGTACTCGCTCCAACTCGGTTTTACAGTGAAAACTGCTGGAAATTCAAACCGGCACTAGGAAACACATTGAGAACCCGGAGAAAAAGCTTCTCCTGGAACCCGTTTCCTTTGTGCTAGATGAACGAACGTCTCTCCACATGCTCAGTTCTGAGAGATAAGTGTGTGTGAAAGCCCTACTTCACCTAGCTTTTTGGGAACACACAGTTTCTTTTCAGTAGAAAACTGTACTCAATACATATATATGGGGAGGTACTATCTCCAACTATGTTTTACAGTGAAAACTGCAGGAACTTTAAACCAGCCCAAGGAAACACACAGAGAAACCGGAGAAAAAGTTTCCCTGCAACACGTTCCCTTTGTGCTAGATGAACAAAAGTCTCTCCACATGCTCAGTTCTGAGAGATAAGTGTGAGTGAACGCCGTCCTTCACCTAGCTTGTTGGGAACACAAAGTTTCTTTTCAGTTGCAAACTGCAATCTATGCATATATATGGGTAGGTACACGCTTCAACTCGGTTTTACAGTGAAAAATGCAGGCACTTTAAACCAGCACTAATAAACACACTGAGAAACAAGAAAAAAAGTTTCTCCTGGAAACCTTTCCCTTTGTGCTAGATGAACGAACTTCTCTCCATATGCTCATTTCTTAGAGATAAGTGTGTGTGAAAGCCGCCCTTCACCTAGCTTTTTGGGAACAGAGAGGTCCTTTTCAGTTGCAAACTGCAATCTATGCATGTATATGAGGAGGTACACGCTCCAACTCGGTTTTACACTGAGAACTGCAGGAACTTCTAACCGACACTAGGAAACACACTGAGAATCCAGAGTTTAAATTTCTCCTGCAACCCGTTCCCTTTGTGCTAGGTGAACGAATGTCTCTCCACATGTTCAGTTTTGAGAGAAAAGTGTGTGTGAAAGCAGTCCTTCCCCTAGCTTATTGGAAACACAGAGTTGCTTTTTAGTAGCAAACTGTACTCCATACAAATATATGGGTAGGTACACGCTCCAACTCGGTTTTACAGTGAAAACTGCAGGAATTTTAAACAGGCAAAGGGAAAAGCACAGAGAAACCAGAAAAAAAATTTCTACTGCAACCCGTTCCCTTTGTGCTAGATGAACGAACATCTCTCCACATGCTTCATTCTGAGTGGTAAGTGTGTGTAAAAGCCGTCCTTCAACTAGCTTGTTGGGAACACAAAGATTCTTTTCAGAAGCAAACTGTACTCCATACATATATATGGGGAGGTACTCTCTCCAACTAGGTTTTACAGTGAAAACTGCAGGAACTTCAAACCGGCACTAGGAAACACACTGAGAAACCAGAGTAAAAGTTTCTCCTGCAACCCGTTCCCTTTGTGCTAGATGAACGAGCGCCTCTCCACATGCTCAGTTCTGAGAGATAAGTGTGTGTGAAAACCGTCCTTCACCTAGCTTGTTGGGAACACAGAGTTTCTTTTCATTTGCAAACTGCACTGCATACATTTATATGGGGTGGTACTGGCTCCAACATTCTTTTACAGTGAAAACTGCAGGAACTTCAAACCGGCACTAGGAAACACACTGAGAAACGAGAGTTAAAATTTCTCCTGCAACCCGTTACCTTTGTGCTAGATGAACGAATGTCTCTCCACATGTTCAGTTTTGAGAGAAAATTGTGTGTGAATGCAGTCCTTCCACTAGGTTGTTGGGAACAGAGAGTTTCTTTTAAGTAGCCAATTGTACTCCATACATATATATGGGGTGGGACTCACTACATCTCCATTTACAGTGAAAACTGCAGGAACTTTAAACCAGCACTAGTAAACACAATGAGAAACCGGAGAAAAAGTTTCCCTGCAACCCGTTCAATTTGTGCTAGATGAACGAAAGTCTATCCACATGCTCAGTTCTGAGAGATAAGTGTGTGTGAACGCCGTCCTTCACCTAGCTTGTTGGGAACACAAAGTTTCTTTTCAGTTGCAAACTGCAATCTATGCATATATATGGGTAGGTACACGCTCCAACTCGGTTTTACAGTGAAAACTGCAGGAACTTTAAACCAGCACTAAGAAACACACTGAGAAACCAGAAAAATACTTTCTCCTGCAACCCGTTCCATTTGTGCTAGATGAACGAACGTCTCTCCACATGTTCAGTTTTGAGTGATAATTGTGTGTGAAAGCCGTCCTTCCCCTAGCTTGTTGGGAACACAGAGTTTCTTTTCAGTAGCAAACTGTATTCCATACATATATATGGGGAGGTACTCTCTCCAACTAGGTTTTTCAGTGAAAACTGCAGGAACTTTAAAACGGCATTAGGAAAAACACTGAGAAACCAGAGAAAATGTTTCTCCTGTAACCCGTTCCCTTTGACCTAGATGAACGAAAGTCTCCCCACATGCTCAGTTCTCAGAGATAAGTGTGTGTGAAAGCCATACTTCCCCTAGCTTGTTAGGAACACAGAGTTTCTTTTCAGTAGCAAACTGCACTGCATACATTTATATGGGGTGGTACTAGCTCCAACCTGGTTTTACAGTGAAAACTGTAGGAACTTCAAACCATCACTAGGAAACACACTGAGAAACCTGAGAAAAAGTTTCTCCTGCAAACCTTTCCCTTTGTGCTAGATGAATGAAAGTCTCTACACATGCTCATTTCTGAGAGATAAGTGTGTGTGAAAGCTGCACTTCACCTATCTTGTTGGGATCACAGAGGACCTTTTCAGTTGCAAACTGCAATCTATGCATATATATGAGGAGGAACACGCTCCAACTCGGTTTTACACTGAGAACTGCAGGAACTTCAAACCGGCACTAGGAAACACACTGAGAAAAAAGAGTTAAAATTTCCACTGCATCACGTTCCCTTTGTGCTGGATGAACGAAAGTCTCTCCACATGTTCAGTTTTGAGAGAAAAGTGTGTGTGAAAGCAGACCTTCCCCTAGCTTGTTGGGAACACAGAGTTTCTTTTCAGTAGCAAATTGTACTCCATACATATATATGTGGAGGTACACGCTCCAACTCGGTTTTACAGTGAAAACTGCAGGAACTTTAAACCAGCACTAGGAAACACACTGAGAAACCGGGGAAAAAGTTTCCCTGCAACCCGTTCCCTTTGTGCTAGATGAACGAACGTCTCTCCACATGCTCCGTTCTGAGAGGTAAGTGTGTTTAAAAGCCGTCCTTCACCTACCTTGTTGGGAACACAAAGATTCTTTTCAGTTGGAAAATGTAATCTATGCATATATATGGGGAGATACTCGCTCCAACACGGTTTTACAGTGAAAACTGCAGGAACTTCAAAACGGCACTAGGAAAAACACTTTGAAACCAGGGAAAAAGTTTCTCCTGCAACCCGTTACTTTTGTGCTAGATGAACGAACGTCTCTCCACATACTCCGTTCTGAGAGGTAAATGTGTGTAAAAGCCGTCCTTCACCTACCTTTTTGGGAACACAAAGATTCTTTTCAGTTGGAAACTGCAATCTATGCATATATATGGGGAGGTACTCGCTCCAACTCTGTTTTACAGTGAAAACTGCAGGAACGTCAAATCGGCACTAGGAAAAACTCTGAGAAACCAGAGAAAAAGTTTCCCTGCAACCCGTTCCTTTGTGCTAGATGAACGAACGTCTCTCCACATGCTTCATTCTGAGAGGTAAGTCTGTGTAAAAGCCGCCCTTCACCTAGCTTGTTGGGAACACAAAGATTCTTTTCAGTTGGAAACTGCAATCTATGCATAAATATGGGGAGGTACTCGCTCCAACTCGGTTTTACAGTGAAAACTGCAGGAACTTTAAACCAGCACTAGGAAACACAATGAGAAACCAGAAAAAAGTTTCTACTGCAACCCGTTCCCTATTGTGCTAGATGAAAGTACATCTCTCCACATGCTCCGTTCTGAGAGGTAAGTGTGTGTAAAAGCCGTCCTTCACCTAGCTTGTTGGGAACACAAAGCTTCTTTTCAGTTGGAAACTGCAATCTATGCATATATAAGGGGAGGTACTCGCTCCAACTCGGTTTTAGAGTGAAAACTGCAGGAACTTCAAACCGGCACTAGGAAAAACTCTGAAAACCAGAGTAAAAGTTTCTCCTGCAACCCGTTCCCTTTGTGCTAGATGAACGAACGTCTCTCCACATGCTCATTTCTCAGAGATATGTGTGTGTGAAAGCCATAATTCTTCTAGCTTGTTGGGAACACAGAGTTTCTTTTCAATAGCAAACTGTACTCCATACATATATATGGGGTGTTACAAGCTTCAACTCGTTTTTAGAGTGAAAACTGCAGGAACTTCAAAACGGCACTAGGAAACACACTGAGAAACCAGAGAAAAAGTTTCTCCTGCAAACCGTTCGTTTTGTGCTAGATGAACGAACGTCTCTCCACATGATCAGATTTCAGAAATAAGTGTGTGTGAAAGCCATACTTCCCCTAGCTTGTAAGGAACACACAGTTTCTTTCCAGTAGCAAACTGTACTCCATACATATATATGGGGATGTACTACTCCAACTAGGTTTTACAGTGAAAACTGCAGGAACTTCATACCGGCACTAGGAAACAGACTGAGAAACCAGAGTAAAAGTTTCTCCTGCAACCCGTTCCCTTTGTGCTAGATGAACGAACGTCTCTCCACATGCTCAGGTCTGAGAGATAAGTGTGTGTGAAAGCCGTCTTTCACCTAGCTTGTTGGGAACACAAAGTATCTTTACAGTTGCAAACTGCAATTTATGCATATATATTGGGAGGTACAGGCTCCAACACGGTTTTACAGTGAAAACTGCAGGAACTTTAAAACAGAACTAAGAAACACACTGAGAAACCGGAGAAAGAGTTTCTCCTGCAACCCGTTCCATTTGTGCTAAATGAACGAACGTCTTTCCACATGCTCAGTTCTGAGAGATAATTGTGTGTGAAAGCCGTCCTTCACCTAGCTTGTTGGGAACACAGAGGTTCTTTTCAGTTGCAAACTGCAATCTATGCATATATATGAGGAGGTACACGCTCCAACTCGATTTTACACTGAGAACTGCAGGAAATTCAAACCGGCACTAGGAAACACACTGAGAAACCAGAGTTAAAATTTCACCTGCAACCCGTTCCCTTTGTGCTAGATGAACGAACGTCTCTCCACATGCTCTGTTCTAGATATAAGTGTGTGTGAAAGCCGTACTTCACCTATCTTGTTGGGAACACAAAGATTCTTTTCAGTTGCAAACTGCAATCTATGCATATATATGGGGAGGTACTCGCTCCAACTCTGTTTTACAGTGAAAACTGCAGGAACTTCAAACCGGCACTAGGAAAAACACTGAGAAACCAGAGAAAAATTTTCTCCTGCAACCCGTTCCCTTTGTGCTAGATGAACGAACGTCTCTCCACATGCTCAGTTCTTAGAGATATGTGTGTGTGAAAGCCATAATTCCCCTAGATTGTTGGGAACACAGAGTTTCTTTTCAGTAGCAAACGGTTCTCCATACATATATATGGGGTGTTTCTAGCTCAAACTCGCTTTTAGAGTGAAAACTGCAGGAAATTCTAACCGGCACTAGGAAACACACTGAGAAACCAGAGAAAAAGTTTCTCCTGCAAACTTTTCCCTTTGTGCTAGATGAACGAACGTCTCTCCACATGCTCAGTTATCAGAGATATGTGTGTGTGAAAGCCGTCCTTCACCTAGCTTGTTGGGAACACGGAGTTTCTCTTCAGTAGCAAATTTCTTTCCATACTTTTATATGGGTAGGTACTCGCTCCGACTCCGTTTAACAGTGAAAACGGCAGGAAATTCAAACCGGCACTAGGAAACACACTGAGAACCAGGGTAAAAATTTCTCCTGCAACCTGTTTCCTTTGTGCTAGATGAACGAACGTCTCTCCACATGCTCAGTTCTTAGAGATAAGTGTGTGTGAAATCCATACTACCCCTAGCTTGTTAGGAACACAGAGTTTCTTTTAAGTAGCAAACTGAACTCCATATATTTATATGGGGTGGTACTCGCTCCAACATGTTTTTACAGTGAAAACTGCATTAACTTCAAACAGGCACTAGGAAACACACTGAGAAACCAGAGAAAAATTTTCTCCTGCAACCCGTTCCCTTTGTGCTAGATGAACGAAAGTCTCTCCACGTGCACAGTTCTGAGAGATAAGTTTGTGTGAAGGGCGTCCTTTACCTAGCTTGTGGGGAACACGGAGTTTCTCTTCAGTAGCAAATTGCAATCCATACATTTATATGGGGAGGTACTCGTTCCGACTTGTTTTAACAGTGAAAACGGCAGGAAATTCAAACCGGCACTAGGAAACACACTGAGAACCAGAGTAAAAATTACTCCTGCAAACCGTTCCCTTTCTGCTAGATGAACGAACGTCTCTCCACATGCTCAGTTCTGAGAGACAAGTGTGTGTGAACGCCGTAATTCACCTAGCTTGTTGGGAACACAAATATTCTTTTCATTTGCAAACTGCAATCTATTAATATATATGGATAGGTACTCGCTCCAACTCTGATTTACAGTTAAAACTGCTGGAAATTCAAACCAGCCTAGGAAACACAGTGAGAAACCAGAGAAAAAGTTTCTCCTGCAAACCGTTCCCTTTCTGCTAGATGAACGAACGTCTCTCCACATGCTCAGTTCTGAGAGACAAGTGTGTGTGAAAGCCGTCCTTCAACTAGCTTGTAGGGAACACACAGTTTCTTTTCTGTAGCAAACTGTACTCCATACATATATATGGGGAAGTACTATCTCCAACTAGGTTTTACAGTGAAAAATGCAGGAACTTCAAAACGGCACTAGGAGACACACAGAGAAACAAGAGTAAAATTTCCCCTGGAACCCTTTCCATTTTTGCTAGATGAACGAACGTCTCTTCACATGTTCAGTTCTGACAGATATGTGAGTGTGAAAGCCGTCCATCTCCTAGCTTGTTGGGAACACAGAGTTTCTTTTCAGTAGCAAACTGCACTCCATACATTTATATGGGGTGGTACTCGCTACAAACTTGTTTTACAGTGAAAACTGCAGTAAATTCTAACCGGCACTAGGAAACACATTGAGAAACCAGAGAAAAAGTTTCCCCTGCAACCCGTTCCCTTTGTCCTAGATGAACGATCGTCTCTCCACATGCTCAGTACTGGGAGGTAAGTGTTTTTGAAAGCCGTCCTTCACCTAGCTTGTTGGGAACACACAGTTTCTTTTCAGTAGCAAACTGTACTCCATACATATATATGAGAATGTACTATCTCCAACTAAGTTTTACATTGAAAACTGCAGGAATTTCAAACCGGCACTAGGAAACGCACTGAGAATCCAGAGTAAAAATTTCTCCTAGAACCCGTTCTTTTTGGGCTAGATGAACGAACGTCTCTTCACATGCTCAGTTCTCAAGATAAGTGTGTGTGAAAGCCGTCCTTCACCTAGCTTGTTGGGAACACAGAGTTTCTTTTCAGTTGCAAACTGCATTCCATAGATTTATATGGTGTGGTACTCGTTCCAACTCGGTTTTACAGTGAAAACTGCAGGAACCTCAAAACTGCGCTAGGAAAGACTGTGAGAAACCAGAGAAAAAGTTTCTCCTGCAACCCGTTCCCTTTGTGCTAGATGAACGAACGTCTCTCCACATACTCAGTTCTCAGAGATAAGTGTGTGTGAAAGCCGTCCTTCACCTAGCTTGTTGGGAACACACAGTTTGTTTTCAGTAGCAAACTGTACTCCATGCATATATATGGGGAGGTGCTATTTCCAACTAGGTTTTACAGTGAAAAATGCAGGAATTTCACACCGGCACTAGGAAACACACAGAGAAACCTGAGTAAAAGTTTCTCCTGGAACCCGTTCCCTTTGTGCTCGATGAACGAACGTCTCTTCACATGCTCTGTTCTCACAGATATGTGTGTGTGAAAGCCGTCCTTCACCTTGCTTGTTGGGAACATGGAGTTTCTTTTCAGTTGCCAACAGCACACCATACATTTATATGGGGTGATAAACGCTCCATCTATATTTTACAGTGAAAAGTGTAGGACTTTCATACCGGCACTAGGAAACACACTGAGAAACCAGAGAAAAACTTTCTCCTGCAATCCTTTCCGTTTGTGCTAGATGAACGTACGTCTCTCTACATGCTCATTTCTGAGAGATAAGTGTGTGTGAAAGCCGCCCTTCACCTAGCTTGTTGGAAACACAGAGGTCCTTTTCAGTTGCAAACTACAATCTATGCATGTATATGAGGAGGTACACGGTCCAACTCGGTTTTACACTGAGAACTGCAGGAACTTCAAACCGGCACTAGGAAACACACTGAGAACCCAGAGTTAAAATTTCTCCTGCATCCCGTTCCCTTTCTGCTAGATGAACGAAAGTCTCTCCACATGCTCAGTTCTCAGAGATATGTGTGTGTGAAAGCCACACTTCCTCTAGCTTGTTGGGAACACAGAGTTTCTTTTCAGTAACAAACTGTACTCCATACATATATATGGGTTGTTACAAGCTCCAACTCGTTTTTAGAGTGAAAACTGCAGGAACTTCAAACCGGCACGAGGGAACACACTGAGAAACTAGAGAAAAAGTTTCTCCTGCAACCCCTTCCATTTGTGCTAGATGAACGAACGTCTCTCCACATGCTCAGTTCTCAGAGATAAGTGTGTGTGAAAGCCGTCCTTCAACTAGCTTGTTGGGAACACACAGTTTCTTTTCTGTAGCAAACTGTACTCCATACATATATATGGGGAAGTACTATCTCCAACTAGGTTTTACAGTGAAAAATGCAGGAACTTCAAAACGGCACTAGGAAACACACAGAGAAACCAGAGTAAAATTTCCCCTGGAACCCTTTCCATTTTTGCTAGATGAACGAACGTCTCTTCACATGTTCAGATCTGACAGATATGTGAGTGTGATAGCCGTCCATCTCCTAGCTTGTTGGGAACACAGAGTTTCTTTTCAGTAGCAAACTGCACTCCATACATTTATATGGGGTGGTACTCGCTACAACCTTGTTTTTCAGTGAAAATTGCACGAACTTCGAACCGGCACTAGGAAACACAGTGAGAAACCAGAGAAAAAGTTTCTCCTGCAACCCGTTCCCTTTGTGCTAGATGAACGAACGTCTCTCCACATGCTCAGTTCTGAGAGGTAAGTGTGTGTGAAAGCCGCCCTTCACCTAGCTTGTTGGGAACACAGAGGTTCTTTTCAGGTGCAAACTGCAATCTATGCATATATATGAGGAGGTACACGCTCCATCTCTGTTTTAAACTGAGAACTGCAGGAATTTCTAACCGGCACTAGGAAACACACTGAGAAACCACAGTTAAAATTTCTCCTGCAACCCGTTCCATTTGTGCTAGATGAACGAATGTCTCTGCACATGTACAGTTTTGAGAGATAAGTGTGAGTGAAAGCCGTCCTTCCCCTAGCTTGTTGGGAACATAGAGTTACTTTTCAGTAGCAAACTGTACTCCATACATATATATGGGGAGGTACTCTCTCCAACTAGGTTTTACAGTGAAAACTGCAGGAACTTCAAACCGGCACTAGGAACCACACTGAGAAACCAGAGTAAAAGTTTCTCCTGCAACCCGTTCCCTTTGTGCTAGATGAACGGACGGCTCTCCACATGCTCAGTTCTCAGATATAAGTGTGTGTGAAAGCCGCCCTTCACCTAGCTTGTTGGGAACACAGAGGTCCTTTTCAGTTGCAAACTACAATCTATGCATGTATATGAGGAGGTACACGCTCCAACTCGGTTTTACACTGAGAACTGCAGGAACTTCAAACCGGCACTCGTAAACACACTGAGAACCCAGAGTTAAAATTTCTCCTGCATCCCGTTCCCTTTCTGCTAGATGAACGAAAGTCTCTCCACATGTTCAGTTTTGAGAGAAAAGTGTGTGTGAAAGCAGTCCTTACCCTAGCTTGTTGGGAACACAGAGTTTCTTTTCAGTAGCAAATTGTACTCCATAAAAATATATGGGGAGGTACACGCTCCAACTCGTTTTTATGTGAAAACTGCAGGAACTTTAAACCAGCACTAGGAAACACACTGAGAAACCGGAGAAAAAGTTTCCCTGCAACCCGTTCCCTTTGTGCTAGATGAACGAACGTCTCTCCACATGCTCAGTTCTGAGAGATAAGTGTGTGTGAACGCCGTCCTTCACCTAGCTTGTTGGGAACACAAAGTTTCTTTCAGTTGCAAACTGCAATCTATGCATATATATGGGTAGGTACACGCTCCAACTTGGTTTTACAGTGAAACCGCAGGAACGTTAAACCAGCACTAGGTAACACACTGAGAAACCAGAAAATAGTTTCTACTGCAACCCGTTCCCTTGGTGCTAGATGAACGAACTTCTCTCCACATGCTCAGTTCTCAGAGATATGTGTGTGTGAAAGCCACACTTCCTCTAGCTTGTTGGGAACACAGAGTTTCTTTTCAGTAGCAAACTGTACTCCATACATATATATGGGTTGTTACAAGCTCCAACTCGTTTTTAGAGTGAAAACTGCAGGAACTTCAAACCGGCACGAGGAAACACACTGAGAAACCAGAGAAAAAGTTTCTCCTGCAACCCGTTCCATTTGTGCTAGATGAACGAACGTCTCTCCACATGCTCAGTTCTCAGAGATAAGTGTGTGTGAAAGCCGTCCTTCAACTAGCTTGTTGGGAACACACAGTTTCTTTTCTGTAGCAAACTGTACTCCATACATATATATGGGGAAGTAATATCTCCAACTATGTTTTACAGTGAAAAATGCAGTAACTTCAAAACGGCACTAGGAAACACACAGAGAAACCAGAGTAAAATTTCCCCTGGATCCCTTTCCATTTTTGCTAGATGAACGAACGTCTCTTCACATGTTCAGTTCTGACAGATATGTGAGTGTGAAAGCCGTCCATCTCCTAGCTTGTTGGGAACACAGAGTTTCTTTTCAGTAGCAAACTGCACTCCATACATTTATATGGGTTGGTACTCGCTACAACCTTGTTTTACAGTGAAAATTGCACGAACTTCGAACCGGCACTAGGAAACACAGTGAGAAACCAGAGAAAAAGTTTCTCCTGCAACCCGATCCCTTTGTGCTAGATGAACGAACGTCTCTCCACATGCTCAGTTCTGAGAGGTAAGTGTGTGTGAAAGCCGCCCTTCACCTAGCTTGTTGGGAACACAGAGGTTCTTTTCAGGTGCAAACTGCAATCTATGCATATATATGAGGAGGTACACGCTCCATCTCTGTTTTAAACTGAGAACTGCAGGAATTTCTAACCGGCACTAGGAAACACACTGAGAAACCACAGTTAAAATTTCTCCTGCAACCCGTTCCATTTGTGCTAGATGAACGAATGTCTCTGCACATGTACAGTTTTGAGAGATAAGTGTGAGTGAAAGCCGTCCTTCCCCTAGCTTGTTGGGAACATAGAGTTACTTTTCAGTAGCAAACTGTACTCCATACATATATATGGGGAGGTACTCTCTACAACTAGGTTTTACAGTGAAAACTGCAGGAACTTCAAACCGGCACTAGGAACCACACTGAGAAACCAGAGTAAAAGTTTCTCCTGCAACCCGTTCCCTTTGTGCTAGATGAACGGACGTCTCTCCACATGCTCAGTTCTCAGAGATAAGTGTGTGTGAAAGCCGTCCTTCACCTAGCTTGTTGGGAACACAGAGTTTCTTTTAAGTTGCAAACTGACTCCATACATTTATATGGGGTGGTACCCGTTCCAACTCGGTTTTACAGTGAAAATTGCAGGAACTTCAAAACGGCACTAGGAAACACACTGAGAAACCAGAGTAAAAATTTCTCCTGCAACCCATTCCCTTTGTGCTAGATGAACGAACGTCTCTCCACATGCTCAGTTATGAGAGATAAGTGTGTGTGAAAGCCCTACTTCACCTAGCTTTTTGGGAACACACAGTTTCTTTTCAGTAGAAAACTGTACTCAATACATATATATGGGGAGGTATTATCTCCAACTATGTTTTACAGTGAAAACTGCAGGAACTTTAAACCAGCCCAAGGAAACACACAGAGAAACCGGAGAAAAAGTTTCCCTGCAACACGTTCCCTTTGTGCTAGATGAACAAAAGTCTCTCCACATGCTCAGTTCTGAGAGATAAGTGTGAGTGAACGCCGTCCTTCACCTAGCTTGTTGGGAACACAAAGTTTCTTTTCAGTTGCAAACTGCAATCTATGCATATATATGGGTAGGTACACGCTTCAACTCGGTTTTACAGTGAAAAATGCAGGCACTTTAAACCAGCACTAATAAACACACTGAGAAACAAGAAAAAAAGTTTCTCCTGGAAACCTTTCCCTTTGTGCTAGATGAACGAACTTCTCTCCATATGCTCATTTCTTAGAGATAAGTGTGTGTGAAAGCCGCCCTTCACCTAGCTTTTTGGGAACAGAGAGGTCCTTTTCAGTTGCAAACTGCAATCTATGCATGTATATGAGGAGGTACACGCTCCAACTCGGTTTTACACTGAGAACTGCAGGAACTTCTAACCGACACTAGGAAACACACTGAGAATCCAGAGTTTAAATTTCTCCTGCAACCCGTTCCCTTTGTGCTAGGTGAACGAATGTCTCTCCACATGTTCAATTTTGAGAGAAAAGTGTGTGTGAAAGCAGTCCTTCCCCTAGCTTATTGGAAACACAGAGTTGCTTTTTAGTAGCAAACTGTACTCCATACAAATATATGGGTAGGTACACGCTCCAACTCGGTTTTACAGTGAAAACTGCAGGAATTTTAAACCGGCAAAGGGAAAACACTGAGAAACCAGAAAAAAAATTTCTACTGCAACCCGTTCCCTTTGTGCTAGATGAACGAACATCTCTCCACATGCTTCATTCTGAGTGGTAAGTGTGTGTAAAAGCCGTCCTTCAACTAGCTTGTTGGGAACACAAAGATTCTTTTCAGAAGCAAACTGTACTCCATACATATATATGGGGAGGTACTCTCTCCAACTAGGTTTTACAGTGAAAACTGCAGGAACTTCAAACCGGCACTAGGAAACACACTGAGAAACCAGAGTAAAAGTTTCTCCTGCAACCCGTTCCCTTTGTGCTAGATGAACGAATGTCCCTCCACATGTTCAGTTTTGAGAGAAAATTGTGTGTGAATGCAGTACTTCCACTAGGTTGTTGGGAACAGAGAGTTTCTTTTCAGTAGCCAATTGTACTCCATACATATATATGGGGTGGGACTCACTACATCTCCATTTACAGTGAAAACTGCAGGAACTTTAAACCAGCACTAGTAAACACAATGAGAAACTGGAGAAAAAGTTTCCCTGCAACCCGTTCAATTTGTGCTAGATGAACGAAAGTCTATCCACATGCTCAGTTCTGAGAGATAAGTGTGTGTGAACGCCGTCCTTCACCTAGCTTGTTGGGAACACAAAGTTTCTTTTCAGTTGCAAACTGCAATCTATGCATATATATGGGTAGGTACACGCTCCAACTCGGTTTTACAGTGAAAACTGCAGGAACTTTAAACCAGCACTAAGAAACACACTGAGAAACCAGAAAAATACTTTCTCCTGCAACCCGTTCCATTTGTGCTAGATGAACGAACGTCTCTCCACATGTTCAGTTTTGAGTGATAATTGTGTGTGAAACCCGTCCTTCCCCTAGCTTGTTGGGAACACAGAGTTTCTTCTCAGTAGCAAACTGTACTCCATACATATATATGGGGAGGTACTCTCTCCAACTAGGTTTTTCAGTGAAAACTGCAGGAACTTTAAAACGGCATTAGGAAAAACACTGAGAAACCAGAGAAAATGTTTCTCCTGTAACCCGTTCCCTTTGACCTAGATGAACGAAAGTCTCCCCACATGCTCAGTTCTCAGAGATAAGTGTGTGTGAAAGCCATACTTCCCCTAGCTTGTTAGGAACACAGAGTTTCTTTTCAGTAGCAAACTGCACTGCATACATTTATATGGGGTGGTACTAGCTCCAACCTGGTTTTACAGTGAAAACTGTAGGAACTTCAAACCATCACTAGGAAACACACTGAGAAACCTGAGAAAAAGTTTCTCCTGCAAACCTTTCCCTTTGTGCTAGATGAATGAAAGTCTCTACACATGCTCATTTCTGAGAGATAAGTGTGTGTGAAAGCTGCACTTCACCTATCTTGTTGGGATCACAGAGGACCTTTTCAGTTGCAAACTGCAATCTATGCATATATATGAGGAGGAACACGCTCCAACTCGGTTTTACACTGAGAACTGCAGGAACTTCAAACCGGCACTAGGAAACACACTGAGAAAAAAGAGTTAAAATTTCCACTGCATCACGTTCCCTTTGTGCTGGATGAACGAAAGTCTCTCCACATGTTCAGTATTGAGAGAAAAGTGTGTTTGAAAGCAGACCTTCCCCTAGCTTGTTGGGAACACAGAGTTTCTTTTCAGTAGCAAATTGTACTCCATAAATATATATGTGGAGGTACACGCTCCAACTCGGTTTTACAGTGAAAACTGCAGGAACTTTAAACCAGCACTAGGAAACACACTGAGAAACCGGGGAAAAAGTTTCCCTGCAACCCGTTCCCTTTGTGCTAGATGAACGAACGTCTCTCCACATGCTCAGTTCTGAGAGGTAAGTGTGTGTAAAAGCCGTCCTTCACCTACCTTGTTGGGAACACAAAGATTCTTTTCAGTTGGAAACTGTAATCTATGCATATATATGGGGAGATACTCGCTCCAACACGGTTTTACAGTGAAAACTGCAGGAACTTCAAAACGGCACTAGGAAAAACAATTTGAAACCAGAGAAAAATTTCTCCTGCAACCCGTTCCTTTTGTGCTAGATGAACGAACGTCTCTCCACATACTCCGTTCTGAGAGGTAAGTGTGTGTAAAAGCCGTCCTTCACCTAGCTTTTTGGGAACACAAAGATTCTTTTCAGTTGGAAACTGCAATCTATGCATATATATGGGGAGGTACTCGCTCCAACTCTGTTTTACAGTGAAAAATGCAGGAACTTCAAATCGGCACTAGGAAAAACTCTGAGAAACCAGAGAAAAAGTTTCCCTGCAACCCGTTACTTTGTGCTAGATGAACGAACGTCTCTCCACATGCTTCATTCTGAGAGGTAAGTCTGTGTAAAAGCCGTCCTTCACCTAGCTTGTTGGGAACACAAAGATTCTTTTCAGTTGGAAACTGCAATCTATGCATATATATGGGGAGATACTCGCTCCAACTCGGTTTTACAGTGAAAACTGCAGGAACTTTAAACCATCACTAGGAAACACAATGAGAAACCAGAAAAAAGTTTCTACTGCAACCCGTTCCCTATTGTGCTAGATGAAAGTACATCTCTCCACATGCTCCGTTCTGAGAGGTAAGTGTGTGTAAAAGCCGTCCTTCACCTAGCTTGTTGGGAACACAAAGATTCTTTTCAGTTGGAAACTGCAATCTATGCATATATAAGGGGAGGTACTCGCTCCAACTCGGTTTTAGAGTGAAAACTGCAGGAACTTCAAACCGGCACTAGGAAAAACTCTGAAAACCAGAGTAAAAGTTTCTCCTGCAACCCGTTCCCTTTGTGCTAGATGAACGAACGTCTCTCCACATGCTCAATTCTCAGAGATATGTGTGTGTGAAAGCCATAATTCTTCTAGCTTGTTGGGAACACAGAGTTTCTTTTCAATAGCAAACTGTACTCCATACATATATATGGGGTGTTACAAGCTCCAACTCGTTTTTAGAGTGAAAACTGCAGGAACTTCAAAACGGCACTAGGAAACACACTGAGAAACCAGAGAAAAAGTTTCTCCTGCAAACCGTTCATTTTGTGCTAGATGAACGAACGTCTCTCCACATGATCAGATTTCAGAAATAAGTGTGTGTGAAAGCCATACTTCCCCTAGCTTGTAAGGAACACACAGTTTCTTTCCAGTAGCAAACTGTACTCCATACATATATATGGGGATGTACTACTCCAACTAGGTTTTACAGTGAAAACTGCAGGAACTTCATACCGGCACTAGGAAACAGACTGAGAAACCAGAGTAAAAGTTTCTCCTGCAACCCGTTCCCTTTGTGCTAGATGAACGAACGTCTCTCCACATGCTCAGGTCTGAGAGATAAGTGTGTGTGAAAGCCGTCTTTCACCTAGCTTGTTGGGAACACAAAGTATCTTTACAGTTGCAAACTGCAATTTATGCATATATATTGGGAGGTACAGGCTCCAACACGGTTTTACAGTGAAAACTGCAGGAACTTTAAAACAGAACTAAGAAACACACTGAGAAACCGGAGAAAGAGTTTCTCCTGCAACCCGTTCCATTTGTGCTAAATGAACGAACGTCTTTCCACATGCTCAGTTCTGAGAGATAATTGTGTGTGAAAGCCGTCCTTCACCTAGCTTGTTGGGAACACAGAGGTTCTTTTCAGTTGCAAACAGCAATCTATGCATATATATGAGGAGGTACACGCTCCAACTCGATTTTACACTGAGAACTGCAGGAAATTCAAACCGGCACTAGGAAACACACTGAGAAACCAGAGAAAAATTTTCTCCTGCAACCCGTTCCCTTTGTGCTAGATGAACGAAAGTCTCTCCACATGCTCAGTTCTTAGAGATATGTGTGTGTGAAAGCCATAATTCCCCTAGATTGTTGGGAACACAGAGTTTCTTTTCAGTAGCAAACTGTTCTCCATACATATATATGGGGTGTTTCTAGCTCAAACTCGCTTTTAGAGTGAAAACTGCAGGAAATTCTAACCGGCACTAGGAAACACACTGAGAAACCAGAGAAAAAGTTTCTCCTGCAAACTTTTCCCTTTGTGCTAGATGAACGAACGTCTCTACACATGCTCAGTTATCAGAGATATGTGTGTGTGAAAGCCGTCCTTCACCTAGCTTGTTGGGAACACGGAGTTTCTCTTCAGTAGCAAATTTCTTTCCATACTTTTATATGGGTAGGTACTCGCTCCGACTCCGTTTAACAGTGAAAACGGCAGGAAATTCAAACAGGCACTAGGAAACACACTGAGAACCAGGGTAAAAATTTCTCCTGCAACCTGTTTCCTTTGTGCTAGATGAACGAACGTCTCTCCACATGCTCAGTTCTTAGAGATAAGTGTGTGTGAAATCCATACTTCCCCTAGCTTGTTAGGAACACAGAGTTTCTTTTAAGTAGCAAACTGCACTCCATATACTTATATGGGGTGGTACACGCTCCAACATGTTTTTACAGTGAAAACTGCATTAACTTCAAACAGGCACTAGGAAACACACTGAGAAACCAGAGAAAAAGTTTCTCCTGCAACCCGTTCCCTTTGTGCTAGATGAACGAAAGTCTCTCCACGTGCACAGTTCTGAGAGATAAGTTTGTGTGAAGGGCGTCCTTTACCTAGCTTGTGGGGAACACGGAGTTTCTCTTCAGTAGCAAATTGCAATCCATACATTTATATGGGGAGGTACTCGTTCCGACTTGTTTTAACAGTGAAAACGGCAGGAAATTCAAACCGGCACTAGGAAACACACTGAGAACCAGAGTAAAAATTACTCCTGCAAACCGTTCCCTTTCTCCTAGATGAACGAACGTCTCTCCACATGCTCAGTTCTGAGAGACAAGTGTGTGTGAACGCCGTAATTCACCTAGCTTGTTGGGAACACAAAGATTCTTTTCATTTGCAAACTGCAATCTATTAATATATATGGATAGGTACTCGCTCCAACTCTGATTTACAGTTAAAACTGCTGGAAATTCAAACCAGCACTAGGAAACACAGTGAGAAACCAGAGAAAATGTTTCTCCTGCAACCTGTTCCATTTGTGCTAGATGAACGAACGTCTCTCCACATGCTCAGTTCTGAGAGACAAGTGTGTGTGAAAGCCGTCCTTCAACAAGCTTGTTGGGAACACAAAGTATCTTTTCAGTTGCAAACTGCAATCAATGCATATATATGGGGAGGTTCTCGCTCCAACTCGGTTTTACAGTGAAAACTGCTGGAAATTCAAACCGGCACTAGGAAACACACTGAGAACAAAGAGTTAAAATTTCTCCTGTAACCCGTTCCCTTTGTGCTAGATGAACGAACGTCTCTCCACATGCTCCTTTCTGAGAGGTAAGTGTGTGTAAAAGCCGTCCTTCACCTAGATTGTTGGGAACACAAAGATTCTTTTCAGTTGGAAACTGCAATCTATGCATATATATGGGGAGGTACTCGCTCCAACTCGGTTTTACAGTGAAAACTGCAGGAACTTCATACCGGCACTGGGAAAAACACTGAGAAACCAGAGAAAAAGTTTCCCTGCAACCCGTTCCCTTTGTGCTAGATGAACGAACGTCTCTCCACATGCTCCGTTCTGAGAGGTAAGTGTGTGTAAAAGCCGTCCTTCACCTAGCTTGTTGGGAACACAAAGATTCTTTCCAGTTGGAAACGGCTATCTATGCATATATATGGAGAGGTACTCTCTCCAACTAGGTTTTACAGTGAAAACTGCAGGAACCTTAAACCAGTACTAGGAAACACACTGAGAAACCAGAAAAAAATTTCTACTGCAACCCTTTCCATTTGTGCTAGATGAACGATCATCTCTCCACATGCTTAGTTCTGAAAAATAAGTGTGTGTGAAAGCCGTCCTTCACCTAGATTGTTGGGATAACTGAGGTTCTTTTCAGTTGCAAACTGCAATCTATGCATATATATGATGAGGTACACGCTCCAACTCGGTTTTACACTGGGAACTGCAGGAACTTCAAACCGGCACTAGGAAACACACTGAGAAACCAGAGTTAAAATTTCTCCTGCAACCCGTTCCCTTTGTGCTAGATGAACGTATGTCTCTCCATATGTTCAGTTTTGAGAGATAAGTGTGAGTGAAAGCCGTCCTTCCCCTAGCTTGTTGGGAACACAGGGTTTCTTTTCAGTAGCAAACTGTACTCCATACATATATATGGGGAGGTACTCTCTCCAACTCGGTTTTACAGTGAAAACTGCAGGACCTTCAAAACGGCACTAGGAAACACACTGAGAAACCACAGAAAAAGTTTATCCTGCAACCCGTTCCCTTTGTGCTAGATGAACGAACGTCTCTCCACATGCTCAGTTCTGAGAGATAAGTGTGTGTGAACGCCGTACTTCACCTAGCTTGTTGGGAACACAAAGTTTCTTTTCAGTTGCAAACTGCAATCTATTCATATATATGGATAGGTACTCGCTCCAACTAGGATTTACAGTTAAAACTGCTGGAAATTCAAACCGGCACTAGGAAACACAGTGAGAAACCAGAGAAAAAGTTTCCCCTGCAACCAGTTCCCTTTGTGCTAGATGAACGAACGTCTCTCCACATGCTCAGTTCTGAGAGACAAGTGTGTGTGAAAGCCGTCCTTCAACAAGCTTGTTGGGAACACAGAGTTTCTTTTCAGTAGCAAGCTGCACTCCATACATTTATATGGGGTGGTACTCGCTCCAACCTGGTTTTACAGTGAAAACTGCAGGAACTTCAAAACGGCACTAGGAAACACACTGAGAAACCAGAGAATAAGTTTCCGCAGCAAACCGTTCCCTTTGTGCTAGATGAACGAACGTCTATCCACATTCTCAGTTCTCAGAGATATGTGTGTGTGAAAGCCGTCCTTCACCTAGCTTGTTGGGAACACGGAGTTTCTTTTCAGTAGCAAAATGCACTCCATAGATTTATATGGGGTGGTACTCGCTCCAAATCGGTTTTACAGTGAAAACTGCAGGAACCTCAAAACGTCACTAGGAAACACACTGAGAAACCAGAGAAAAAGTTTCTCCTGCAACCCATTCCCTTTGACCTACATGAACGAACGTCTCTCCACATGCTCAGTTCTGAGAGACAAGTGTGTGTGAAAGCCATTCTTCACCTACCTTGTTGGGAACACAAAGTATCTTTTCACTTGCAAACTGCAATCTATGCATATATATGGGGTGGTACAGGCTCCAACTCGGTTTTACAGTGAAAACTGCAGGAACTTTAAACCAGCACTAAGGAACACACTGAGAAACCGGAGAAAAACTTTCTCCTGCAACCCATTCCTTTTGTGCTAGATGAACGAACGTCTCTCCACATGCTCAGTTCTCAGAGATAATTGTGTGTGAAAGCCATACTTCCCCTAGCTTGTTAGGAACACAGAGTTTCTTTTCAGTAGCAAACATCACTCCATACATTTATATGGGGTGGTACTCGCTCCAACAAGATTTTACAGTGAAAACTGCAGGAACTTCAAACCGGCACTAGGAAACACACTGAGAAACCAGAGATTAAGTTTCCGCAGCAAACCGTTCCCTTTGTGCTAGATGAACGAATGTCTCTCCACATGCTCAGTTCTCAGAGATAAGTGTGTGTGAAAGCCACCCTTCACCTAGCTTGTTGGGAACAGAGAGGTCCTTTTCAGTTGCAAACTGCAATCTATGCATATATATGAGGAGGTACAAGCTCCAACTCGGTTTTACACTGAGAAGTGCAGGAATTTCAAACCGGCACTAGGAAACACACTGAGAAACCAGAGTTAAAATTTCTCCTGCAACCCGTTCCCTTTGGGCTAGATGAACGAAAGTCTCTCCACATGTTCAGTTTTGAGAGAAAATTTTGTGTGAAAGCAGTCCTTCCCCTAGCTTGTTGAGAACACAGAGTTTCTTTTCAGTAGCAAATTGTACTCCATACATATATATGGGGAGGTACACGCTCCAACTCGATTTTACAGTGAAAACTGCAAGAACTTTAAACCAGCACTAGGAAACACACTGAGAAACCGGAGAAAAAGTTTCCCTGCAACCCGTTCCCTTTGACCTAGGTGAACGAACGTCTCTCCACATGCTCAGTTCCGAGAGATAAGTGTGTGTGAACGCTGAACTTCAACTAGCTTGTTGGGACCACAAAGTTTCTTTTCAGTTGCAAACTGCAATCTATGCATATATATGGGTAGGTACACGCTCCAACTCGGTTTTACAGTGAAAACTGCAGGAATTTCTAACCGGCACTAAGAAACACACTGAGAAACCAGAAAAAAAGTTTGTACTGCAACCGGTTCCCTCTGTGCTCTATGAACGAACATCTCTCCACATGCTCAGTTCTGAGTGGTAAGTGTGTGTAAAAGCCGTCCTACACCTAGCTTGTTGGGAACACAAAGATTCTTTTCAGAAGCAAACTGTACTCCATACATATATATGGGGAGGTACTCTCTCCAACTAGGTTTTACAGTGAAAACTGCAGGAACTTCAAATCGGCATTAGGAAACACACTGAGAAACCAGAGTAAAAGTATCTCCTGCAACCCGTTCCCTTTGTGCTAGATGAACGAACGCCTCTCCACATGCTCAGTTCTGAGAGATAAATGTGTGTGAAAGCCGTCCTTCACCTAGCTTGTTGGGAACACAGAGTTTCTTTTAAGTAGCAAACTGTACTCCATACATATATATGGGGAGGTAGTCTCTCCAACTAGGTTTTACAGTGAAAACTGCAGGAACTTCAAACCGGCACTAGGAAACACACTGAGAAACCAGAGAAAAAGTTTCTCCTGCAAACCGTTCCCTTTGTGCTAGATGAACGAACGCCTCTACACATGCTCAGTTCTGAGAGATAAGTGTGTGTGAAAGCTGCACTTCACCTATCTTGTTGGGATCACAGAGGACCTTTTCAGTTGCAAACTGCAATCTATGCATATATATGAGGAGGAACACGCTCCAACTCGGTTTTACACTGAGAACTGCAGGAACTTCAAACCGGCACTAGGAAACACACTGAGAACAAAGAGTTAAAATTTCTCCTGTAACCCGTTCCCTTTGTGCTAGATGAACGAACGTCTCTCCACATGCTCCTTTCTGAGAGGTAAGTGTGTGTAAAAGCCGTCCTTCACCTAGATTGTTGGGAACACAAAGATTCTTTTCAGTTGGAAACTGCAATCTATGCATATATATGGGGAGGTACTCGCTCCAACTCGGTTTTACAGTGAAAACTGCAGGAACTTCATACCGGCACTAGGAAAAACACTGAGAAACCAGAGAAAAAGTTTCCCTGCAACCCGTTCCCTTTGTGCTAGATGAACGAACGTCTCTCCACATGCTCCGTTCTGAGAGGTAAGTGTGTGTAAAAGCCGTCCTTCACCTAGCTTGTTGGGAACACAAAGATTCTTTCCAGTTGGAAACGGCTATCTATGCATATATATGGAGAGGTACTCTCTCCAACTAGGTTTTACAGTGAAAACTGCAGGAACCTTAAACCAGTACTAGGAAACACACTGAGAAACCAGAAAAAAATTTCTACTGCAACCCTTTCCATTTGTGCTAGATGAACGATCATCTCTCCACATGCTTAGTTCTGAAAAATAAGTGTGTGTGAAAGCCGTCCTTCACCTAGATTGTTGGGATAACTGAGGTTCTTTTCAGTTGCAAACTGCAATCTATGCATATATATGATGAGGTACACGCTCCAACTCGGTTTTACACTGGGAACTGCAGGAACTTCAAACCGGCACTAGGAAACACACTGAGAAACCAGAGTTAAAATTTCTCCTGCAACCCGTTCCCTTTGTGCTAGATGAACGTATGTCTCTCCATATGTTCAGTTTTGAGAGATAAGTGTGAGTGAAAGCCGTCCTTCCCCTAGCTTGTTGGGAACACAGGGTTTCTTTTCAGTAGCAAACTGTACTCCATACATATATATGGGGAGGTACTCTCTCCAACTCGGTTTTACAGTGAAAACTGCAGGACCTTCAAAACGGCACTAGGAAACACACTGAGAAACCACAGAAAAAGTTTATCCTGCAACCCGTTCCCTTTGTGCTAGATGAACGAACGTCTCTCCACATGCTCAGTTCTGAGAGATAAGTGTGTGTGAACGCCGTACTTCACCTAGCTAGTTGGGAACACAAAGTTTCTTTTCAGTTGCAAACTGCAATCTATTCATATATATGGATAGGTACTCGCTCCAACTCGGATTTACAGTTAAAACTGCTGGAAATTCAAACCGGCACTAGGAAACACAGTGTGAAACCAGAGAAAAAGTTTCCCCTGCAACCCGTTCCCTTTGTGCTAGATGAACGAACGTCTCTCCACATGCTCAGTTCTGAGAGACAAGTGTGTGTGAAAGCCGTCCTTCAACAAGCTTGTTGGGAACACAGAGTTTCTTTTCAGTAGCAAGCTGCACTCCATACATTTATATGGGGTGGTACTCGCTCCAACCTGGTTTTACAGTGAAAACTGCAGGAACTTCAAAACGGCACTAGGAAACACACTGAGAAACCAGAGAATAAGTTTCCGCAGCAAACCGTTCCCTTTGTGCTAGATGAACGAACGTCTATCCACATTCTCAGTTCTCAGAGATATGTGTGTGTGAAAGCCATTCTTCACCTACCTTGTTGGGAACACAAAGTATCTTTTCACTTGCAAACTGCAATCTATGCATATATATGGGGTGGTACAGGCTCCAACTCGGTTTTACAGTGAAAACTGCAGGAACTTTAAACCAGCACTAAGGAACACACTGAGAAACCGGAGAAAAACTTTCTCCTGCAACCCATTCCTTTTGTGCTAGATGAACGAACGTCTCTCCACATGCTCAGTTCTCAGAGATAAGTGTGTGTGAAAGCCATACTTCCCCTAGCTTGTTAGGAACACAGAGTTTCTTTTCAGTAGCAAACATCACTCCATACATTTATATGGGGTGGTACTCGCTCCAACAAGGTTTTACAGTGAAAACTGCAGGAACTTCAAACCGGCACTAGGAAACACACAGAGAAACCAGAGATTAAGTTTCCGCAGCAAACCGTTCCCTTTGTGCTAGATGAACGAAAGTCTCTCCACATGCTCAGTTCTCAGAGATATGTGTGTGTGAAAGCCGAACTTCACCTAGCTTGTTGGGAACACGGAGTTTCTTTTCAGTAGAGAACAGCACTCCATACATTTATATGGGGAGGTACTCGCTCCGACTCTGTTTAACAGTGTAAACTGCAGGAAATTCAAACCGGCACTAGGAAACACACTGAGAACCAGAGTAATAATTTCTCCTGCAACCTGTTCCCTTTGTACTAGATGAACGAACGTCTCTCCACATACTCAGTTCTCAGAGATTATTGTGTGTGAAAGCCATACTTCCCTTAGCTTGTTAGGAACACAGAGTTTCTTTTCAGTAGCAAACTGCACTCCATACATTTATAAGGGGTGGTACTCGCTCCAACCTGATTTTACAGTGAAAACTGTAGGAACTTCAAACCGACACTAGGAAACACACTGAGAAACCTGAGAAAAAGTTTCTCCTGCAAACCTTTCCCTTTGTGCTAGATGAACGAAAGTCTCTACACATGCTCATTTCTGAGAGATAAGTGTGTGTGAAAGCTGCACTTCACCTATCTTGTTGGGATCACAGAGGACCTTTTCAGTTGCAAACTGCAATCTATGCATATATATGAGGAGGAACACGCTCCAACTCGGTTCTACACTGAGAACTGCAGGAACTTCAAACCGGCACTAGGAAACACACTGAGAAAAAAGAGATAAAATTTCCACTGCAACCCGTTCCATTTGTGATGGATGAACGAATGTCTCTCCACATGTTCAGTTTTGAGAGAAAAGTGTGTGTGAAAGCCATACTTCACCTAGCTGTTGGGAACACAGTGTTTCTTTTCAGTAGCAAACTTTACTCCATACATATATATGGAGAGGAACTCTCTCCAACTAGGTTTTACAGTGAAAACTGCAGGAATTTCAAACCGGCACTAGGAAACACACTGAGAAACCAGAGAATTACTTTCTCCTGCAACCCGTTCCCTTTGTGCTAGATGAACGAACGTCTCTCCACATGCTCGGTTCTGAGAGATAAGTGTGTGTGAACGCAGTCCTTCACCTAGCTTGTTGGGAACACAAAGATTCTTTTCAGTTGCAAACTGCAAGCTATGCATATATATGGGTAATTTCTACCTCCAACCCGGTTTTACAGTGAAAACTGCAGGAACTTTAAACCAGCACTAAGAAACCCACTGAGAAACCAGAGAAAAAGTTTCTCCTGAAACCCGTTCCCTTTGTGGTAAATGAACCAAAGTCTCTCCACATGCTCAGTTCTGAGAGAAAAGTGTGTGTGAAAGCCATACTTCCCCTAGCTTGTTGGGAACACAGAGTTTCTTTTCAGTAGCAAACGATACTCTATACATATATATGGGGTGTTACTAGCTCCAACTCTGTTTTAGAGTGAAAACTGCACGAACTTCAAACCGGCATTAGGAAACACACTGGGAAACCAGAGAAAAAAATCTTTCCCTGCAACGCGTTCCCTTTGTGCTAGATGAACGAACGTCTCTCCAGGTGCTCAGTTCTGAGAGATAAGTGTGTGTGAAAGCCGTCCTTCACCTAGCTTGTTGGGAACACAGAGTTTCTTTTCAGTAGCTAAATGTACACCATACATATATATGGGGAGGTACACTCTCCAAATCGGTTTTACAGTGAAAACTGCAGGAACTTCTAACCGGCACTATGAAACACAGTGAGGAACCAGAGAAAAAGTTACCCCTGCAACCCGTTCCCTTTCTGCTAGATGAACGAACGTCTATCCACATGCTCAGTTCTGAGAGATAAGTGTGTGTTGAAGCCGTCCTTCACCTAGCTTGCTGGGAACACAGAGTTTCTTTACAGTTGCAGACTGCAATCTATGCATATATATGGGGAGGTAATCGCTCCAACTAGGTTTTACAGTGAAACTGCAGTAACTTTAAACCAGCACTAGGAAACACACTGAGAACCAGAGTAAAAATTTTTACTGCAACCCGTTCCCTTTGTGCTAGATGAACGAACTTCTCTCCACATGCTCTGTTCTGAGAGATACTTCTGTGTGAAAGCCGTCCTTCATCTAGCTTGTTGGGAACACAGAGATTCTTTTCAGTAGCAAACTTTACTCCATATATATATAAGGGTAGCTACTCTCTCCAACTAGGTTTTACAGTGAAAAGTGCAGGAACTTCAAACCGGCACTAGGAAACAGTCTGAGAAACCAGACAAAAATTTCTCCTGCAAACGGTTCCCTTTCTGTTAGATGAACGAACGTCTCTTCACATGCTCAGTTCTCAGAGATAAGTGTGTGTGAAAGCCGCCTTCCACTTAGCGTCTTGAGAACAAAGAGTTTCTTTTCAGTTGCAAACTGCACTCCATACATTTATATGGGGTGGTACAAGCTCCAACTCGGTTTTACAGTGAAAACTGCAGGAACTTCAAACCGGCACTAGGAAACACACTGAGAAACCAGAGAATAACTTTCTCCTGCAAAGAATTCCCTTTGTGCTAGATGATCGAACGTCTCTCCACATGCTCAGTTCTGAGAGATAAGTGTGTGTGAACGCCGTCCTTCACCTAGCTTGCTGGGAACACAGAGTTTCTTTACAGTTGCAAACTGCAATCTAAAAATATATATGGGGAGGTACTCGCTCCAACTAAGTTTTACAGTGAAAACTGCAGGAACTTTAAACCAGCACTATGAAACACAATGAGAAACCAGAGAAAAAGTTTCTCCTGCAACCCGTTCCCTTTGTGCTAGATGAACGAACTTCTCTCCACATGCTCAGTTCTGAGAGGTAAGTTTGTGTGAAAGCCGTCCTTCATCTAGCTTGTTGGGAACACAGAGTTTCTTTTCAGTTGAAAACTACACTCCATACATTTATATGCGGTGGTACTCGCTCCAAATCGGTTTTAAAGTGAGAACTGCAGTAACTTCAAAAAGGCACTAGGAAACACAATGAGAAACCAGAGAAAAATTTTCTCCTGTAACCCGTTCCCTTTAACCTAAATGAACGTACGTCTCTCCACATGCTCAGTTCTCAGAGACAAGTGTTTGTGAAAACCGTCCTTCACATAGCTTGTTGGGAACAGAAAGAATCTTTTCAGTTTCAAACTGCAATCTATGCATATATATGGGGAGGTACTCGCTCCAACTCTGTTTTACAGTGAAAACTGCAGGAACTTCAAACCGGCACTAGGAAACACACTGAGAAACCAGAGAAAAACATGCTCCTACAACCCGTTCCTTTGTGCTAGATGAACGAACGTCTCTCCACATGTTCAGTGCTGAGAGATACTTGTGTGTGAAAGCCGTACTTCACCTAGCTTGTTGGGAACACAGAGATTCTTTTCAGTAGCAAACTGTACTCTATACATATATATGGGTAGCTACTCTCTCCAACAAGGTTTTACAGTGAAAAGTGCAGGAACTTCAAACCGGCACTAGGAAACAGTCTGAGAAACCAGACAAAAATTTCTCCTGCAAACCGTTCCCTTTGGCCTAGATGAACGAACGTCTCTTCACATGCTCAGTTCTCAGAGATAAGTGTGTCTGAAAGCCGTCCTTCCCCTAGCTTGTTGGGAACACAGAGTTTCTTTTCAGTTGCAAATTGCAATCCATACATTTATATGGGGTGGTACAAGCTCCAACTCTGTTTTACAGTGAAAACTGCAGGAATTTCAAAACGGCACTAGGAAACACACTGAGAAACCAGAGAAAATATTTCTCCTGCAACACGTTCCCTTTGTGCTAGATGAACGAACGTCTCTCCACATGCTCAGTTCTGAGAGACAAGTGTGTGTGAAAGCCGTCCTTCACCTATCTTTTTGGGAACACAAAGTATCTTTTCAGTTGCAAACTGCAATCTATGCACATATATGGGGAGGTACTCGCTCCAACTCGGTTTTACAGTGAAAACTGCAGGAACTTTAAACCAGCACTTGGAAATACACTGAGAAACCAGAGAAAAACTTTCTCCTCCAACCCGTTCCCTTTGTGCTAGATGAACGAACATCTCTCCACATGCTCAGTTCTGAGAGGTAAGTGTGCGTGAAAGCCGTCCTTCCACTAGCTTGTTGGGAACACAGAGTTTCTTTTCAGTAGCAAACTGTACTCCATACATATATATGGGGAGGTATTCTCTCGAAATATGTTTTACATTGAAAACTGCAGGAACTTCAAAACGGAACTAGGAAACACACTGAGAAACCAGAGAAAAACTTTCCCTGCAACCCATTCCCTTTGTGCTAGATGAACGAACGTCTCTCCACATGCTCAGTTCTCAGAGATAAGTTTGTGTTAACGCCGTCCTTCACCTATCTTATGGGAACACAAAGTCTCTTTTCATGTGCACACTGCAATCTATGCATATATATGGGTAGGTACTCGCTCCAACTCGGTTTTACAGTGAAAACTGCAGGAACTTTAAACCAGCACAATAAAAAACACTGAGAAATCAGAGTAAAAGTTTCTCCTGCAAACCTTACCATTTGTTCTAGATGAAAGAACGTCACTCCACATGCTCATTTCTGAGATATAATTGTGGTTACAAGCCGTGCTTCACATAGCTTGTTGGGAAAACAAAGTTTCTTTTCAGTTGCAAACTGCACTCCATAAATTTATATGGGGTGGTACAAGCTCCAACTCGGTTTAACAGTGAAAACTGCAGGAAATTCAAACCAGCACTAGGAAACACACTGAGAAACCAGAGAAAAAATTTCTTCTGCAACCCGTTCCCTTTGTGCTAGATGAACGAACGTCTCCTCACATGCTCAGTTCTGAGAGACAAGTGTGTGTGAATGCCGCCTTCATCTATCTTGTTGGGAACACAAAGTATCTTTTCAGTTGCAAACTGCAATCTATGCATATATATGGGGAGGTTCTCGCTCCAACTCGGTTTTACAGTGAAAACTGCAGGAACTTCAAACCGGCACTAGGAAACAAACTGAGAAACCAGAGAAATATTTTCTCCTGCAACCCGTTCCCTTTGTGCTAGATGAACGAACGTCTCTCCACATGCTCAGTTATGAGAGGTAAGTGTGTGTGAAAGCCGTCCTTCACCTAGCTTGTTGGGAACACGGAGTTTCTTTTCAGTAGCAAACTGGACTCCATACATTTATATGGGGAGGTACTCTTTCCGACTCGGTTTCACAGTGAAAACTGCAGGAAATTCAAACCGGCACTAGGAAACACACTGAGAACCAGAGTAAAAATTTCTCCTGAAACCCGTTCCCTTTGTGCTAGATGAACGAACGTCTCTCCACATGCTCAGTTATGAGAGGTAAGTGTGTGTGAATGCCGTCCTTCACCTAGCTTGTTGGGAACACGGAGTTTCTTTTCAGTAGCAAACTGCACTCCATACATTTATATGGGGTGATACAAGCTCCAACTCGGTTTTACAGTGAAAACTGCAGGAACTTCAAACCGGCACTAGGAAACACACTGAGAAACCAGAGAAAAAATTTCTCCTGCAACCCGTTCCCTTTGTGCTAGATGAACGAACATCTCACCACATGCTCAGTTCAGAGAGGTAAGTGTGTGTGAAAGCCGTCCTTCCACTAGCTTGTTGGGAACACAGAGTTTCTTTTCTGTAGCAAACTGCACTCCATACACATATAAGGGGTGTTACAAGCTCCAACTCGGTTTTAGAGTGAAATCTGCAGGAACTTCAAACCGACACTAGGAAACACACTGAGAAACCAGAGAAAAAGTTTCTCCTGCAACCCGTTCCCTTTGTGCTAGATGAACGAACGTCTCTCCACATGCTCAGTTCTGAGAGATAAGTGTGTGTGAAAGCCGTCCTTCAACTAGCTTGTTGGGAACACAGAGTTTCTTTTCAGTTGCAAACTGCAATCTATGCATATATATGGGGAGGTACTAGCTCCAACTCGGTTTTACAGTGAAAATGCAGGAACTTTAAACCAGCACTAGAAAACACACTGAGAAATCAGAGTAAAAGTTTCTCCTGCAACCCGTTCCCTTTCTGCTAGATGAACGAACATCTCTCCACATGCTAAGTTCTGAGAAGTAAGTGTGTGTGAAAGCCGTGCTTCAACTTGCTGGTTGGGAACCCAGAGTTCCTTATCAGTAGCAAACTGTAGTCCATACATATATAAGGGGAAGTACTCTCTCCAAATAGGTTTTAAAGTGAAAACTGCAGGAACTTCAAACCGGCACTAGGAAACTCACTGAGATTCCAGAGTAAAAGTTTCTCCTGCAACCCGTTCCCTTTGCGCTAGATGAACGAACGTCTCTCCACGTGCTCAGTTCTGAGAGATAAATGTGTGTGAAACCGTCCATCACCTAGCTTGTTGGGAACACAGAGTTTCTTTTCAGTTGCAAACTGCACTCCATACATATACATGGGGAAGTACTCGCTCCAACTCGGTTTTACAGTGAAATCTGCAGGAACTTCAAACCAGCACTAGGAAAGACACTGAGAAACCAGAGTATAAGTTTCTCCTGCAAACCTTACCATTTGTTCTAGATGAAAGAACGTCACTCCACATGCTCATTTCTGAGATATAATTGTGGTTACAAGCCGTGCTTCACATAGCTTGTTGGGAAAACAAAGTTTCTTTTCAGTTGCAAACTGCACTCCATAAATTTATATGGGGTGGTACAAGCTCCAACTCGGTTTAACAGTGAAAACTGCAGGAAATTCAAACCAGCACTAGGAAACACACTGAGAAACCAGAGAAAAAATTTCTTCTGCAACCCGTTCCCTTTGTGCTAGATGAACGAACGTCTCCTCACATGCTCAGTTCTGAGAGACAAGTGTGTGTGAATGCCGCCTTCATCTATCTTGTTGGGAACACAAAGTATCTTTTCAGTTGCAAACTGCAATCTATGCATATATATGGGGAGGTTCTCGCTCCAACTCGGTTTTACAGTGAAAACTGCAGGAACTTCAAACCGGCACTAGGAAACAAACTGAGAAACCAGAGAAATATTTTCTCCTGCAACCCGTTCCCTTTGTGCTAGATGAACGAACGTCTCTCCACATGCTCAGTTATGAGAGGGAAGTGTGTGTGAAAGCCGTCCTTCACCTAGCTTGTTGGGAACACGGAGTTTCTTTTCAGTAGCAAACTGGACTCCATACATTTATATGGGGAGGTACTCTTTCCGACTCGGTTTCCCAGTGAAAACTGCAGGAAATTCAAACCGGCACTAGGAAACACACTGAGAACCAGAGTAAAAATTTCTCCTGAAACCCGTTCCCTTTGTGCTAGATGAACGAACGTCTCTCCACATGCTCAGTTATGAGAGGTAAGTGTGTGTGAATGCCGTCCTTCACCTAGCTTGTTGGGAACACGGAGTTTCTTTTCAGTAGCAAACTGCACTCCATACATTTATATGGGGTGATACAAGCTCCAACTCGGTTTTACAGTGAAAACTGCAGGAACTTCAAACCGGCACTAGGAAACACACTGAGAAACCAGAGAAAAAATTTCTCCTGCAACCCGTTCCCTTTGTGCTAGATGAACGAACATCTCACCACATGCTCAGTTCAGAGAGGTAAGTGTGTGTGAAAGCCGTCCTTCCACTAGGTTGTTGGAAACACAGAGTTTCTTTTCTGTAGCAAACTGCACTCCATACACATATAAGGGGTGTTACAAGCTCCAACTCGGTTTTAGAGTGAAATCTGCAGGAACTTCAAACCGACACTAGGAAACACACTGAGAAACCAGAGAAAAAGTTTCTCCTGCAACCCGTTCCCTTTGTGCTAGATGAACAAACGTCTCTCCACATGCTCACTTATGAGAGATAAGTGTGTGTGAAAGCCGTCCTTCAACTAGCTTGTTGGGAACACAGAGTTTCTTTTCAGTTGCAAACTGCAATCTATGCATATATATGGGGAGGTACTAGCTCCAACTCGGTTTTACAGTGAAAACTGCAGGAACTTTAAACCAGCACTAGAAAACACACTGAGAAATCAGAGTAAAAGTTTCTCCTGCAACCCGTTCCCTTTCTGCTAGATGAACGAACATCTCTCCACATGCTAAGTTCTGAGAAGTAAGTGTGTGTGAAAGCCGTCCTTCAACTTGCTGGTTGGGAACCCAGAGTTCCTTATCAGTAGCAAACTGTAGTCCATACATATATAAGGGGAAGTACTCTCTCCAAATAGGTTTTAAAGTGAAAACTGCAGGAACTTCAAACCGGCACTAGGAAACTCACTGAGATTCCAGAGTAAAAGTTTCTCCTGCAACCCGTTCCCTTTGCGCTAGATGAACGAACGTCTCTCCACGTGCTCAGTTCTGAGAGATAAATGTGTGTGAAACCGTCCATCACCTAGCTTGTTGGGAACACAGAGTTTCTTTTCAGTTGCAAACTGCACTCCATACATATACATGGGGAAGTACTCGCTCCAACTCGGTTTTACAGTGAAATCTGCAGGAACTTCAAACCAGCACTAGGAAAGACACTGAGAAACCAGAGTATAAGTTTCTCCTGCAAACCTTACCATTTGTTCTAGATGAAAGAACGTCACTCCACATGCTCATTTCTGAGTTATAATTGTGTGTACAAGCCGTGCTTCACATAGCTTGTTGGGAAAACAAAGTTTCTTTTCAGTTGCAAACTGCACTCCATACATTTATATGGGGTGGTACAAGCTCCAACTCGTTTTAACAGTGAAAACTGCAGGAACTTCAAACCGGCACTAGGAAACACACTGAGAAACCAGAGAAAAAATTTCTTCTGCAACCCGTTCCCTTTGTGCTAGATGAACGAACGTCTCTCCACATGCTCAGTTCTGAGAGATAAGTGTGTGTGAAAGCCGTCCTTCACCTACCTTGTTGGGAACACAAAGATTCTTTTCATTTGCAGACTCCACTCCATACATATATAAGGGGAGGTACTAGCTCCAACTCGGTTTTACATTGAAAACTGCAGGAAATTCATACCGGCACTAGGAAACAGACTGAAAAACCAGAGTAAAATTTCTCCTGCAAACAGTTCCCTTTGTGCTAGATGAACGAACGTCTCTCCACATGCTCAGTTCTGAGAGATAATTGTGGGTGAAAGCCGTCATTCACCTAGCCTGTTGGGAACACAAAGTTTCTTTTCAGTTGCAGACTCCACTCCATACATATATATGGGGAGGTACTGCCTCCAACACGGTTTTACAGTGAAAACTGCAGGAACTTCAAACAGGCACTAGGAAACACACTGAGAAACCGGAGAAAAAGTTTCTCCTGCAACCCGTTCACTTTGTGCTAGATGAACGAACGTCTCTTCACATGCTCAGTTCTCAGAGATAAGTGTGTGTTAACGCCGTCCTTCACCTAGCTTGTTGGGAACACAAAGTTTCTTTTCAGGTTCAAACTGCAATCTATGCATATATATGGGTAGGTACTCGCTCCAACTCGGTTTTACAGTGAAATCGGCAGGAACTTTAAACCAGCACAATAAAAAAAAACTGAGAAAACAGAGTAAAACTTTCTCCTGCAACCCGTTCCTTTTGTGCTAGATGAACGAACATCTCTCCACACGCTCAGTTCTGAGAGGTAAGTGTTTGTAAAAGCCGTCCTTCTACTAGCTTGTTGGGAACACGGAGTTTCTTTTCAGTAGCAAACTGCACTCCATACATTTATATGGGGAGGTACTTGCTCCGACTCGGTTTAACAGTGAAAACTGCAGGAATTTCAAACCGGCACAAGGAAACACACTGAGAACCAGAGTAAAAATTTTTCCTGCAACCCGTTCCTTTTGGGCTAGATGAACGAACGTCTCTCCACATGCTCAGTTCTGAGAGATACTTGTGTGTGAAAGCCGTCCTTCACCTAGCTTGTTGGGAACACAGAGATTCTTTTCAGTAGCAAACTTTACTCCATACATATATAAGGGTAGCTACTCTCTCCAACTAGGTTTTAAAGTGAAAACTGCAGGAACTTCAAACCGGCACTAGGAAACAGTCTGAGAAACCAGACAAAAATTTCTCCTGCAACCCGTTCCCTTTCTGCTAGATGAACGAAAGTCTCTTCACATGCTCAGTTCTCAGAGATAAGTGTGTGTGAAAGCCGCCTTCCACTTAGCTTCTTGGGAACACAGAGTTTCTTTTCAGTTGCAAACTGCACTCCATACATTTATATGTGGTGGTACAAGCTAGAACTGGGTTTTACAGTGAAAACTGCAGGAACTTCAAACCGGCACTAGGAAACACACTGAGAAACCAGAGAATAACTTTCTCCTGCAACCCATTCCCTTTGTGCTACATGAACGAACGTCTCTCCACATGCTCAGTTCTGAGAGATAAGTGTGTGTGAACGCCATTCTTCACCTAGCTTGCTGGGAACACAGAGTTTCTTTACAGTTGCAAACTGCAATCTATGCATATTTATGGGGAGGTACTCGCTCCAACTAGGTTTTACAGTGAAAACTGCAGGAACTTTAAACCAGCACTAGAAAACACACTGAGAAATCAGAGTAAAAGTTTCTCCTGCAACCCGTTCCCTTTCTGCTAGATGAACGAACATCTCTCCACATGCTAAGTTCTGAGAAGTAAGTGTGTGTGAAAGCCGTCCTTCAACTTGCTGGTTGGGAACCCAGAGTTCCTTATCAGTAGCAAACTGTAGTCCATACATATATAAGGGGAAGTACTCTCTCCAAATAGGTTTTAAAGTGAAAACTGCAGGAACTTCAAACCGGCACTAGGAAACTCACTGAGATTCCAGAGTAAAAGTTTCTCCTGCAACCCGTTCCCTTTGCGCTAGATGAACGAACGTCTCTCCACGTGCTCAGTTCTGAGAGATAAATGTGTGTGAAACCGTCCATCACCTAGCTTGTTGGGAACACAGAGTTTCTTTTCAGTTGCAAACTGCACTCCATACATATACATGGGGAAGTACTCGCTCCAACTCGGTTTTACAGTGAAATCTGCAGGAACTTCAAACCAGCACTAGGAAAGACACTGAGAAACCAGAGTATAAGTTTCTCCTGCAAACCTTACCATTTGTTCTAGATGAAAGAACGTCACTCCACATGCTCATTTCTGAGTTATAATTGTGTGTACAAGCCGTGCTTCACATAGCTTGTTGGGAAAACAAAGTTTCTTTTCAGTTGCAAACTGCACTCCATACATTTATATGGGGTGGTACAAGCTCCAACTCGTTTTAACAGTGAAAACTGCAGGAACTTCAAACCGGCACTAGGAAACACACTGAGAAACCAGAGAAAAAATTTCTTCTGCAACCCGTTCCCTTTGTGCTAGATGAACGAACGTCTCTCCACATGCTCAGTTCTGAGAGATAAGTGTGTGTGAAAGCCGTCCTTCACCTACCTTGTTGGGAACACAAAGATTCTTTTCATTTGCAGACTCCACTCCATACATATATAAGGGGAGGTACTAGCTCCAACTCGGTTTTACATTGAAAACTGCAGGAAATTCATACCGGCACTAGGAAACAGACTGAAAAACCAGAGTAAAATTTCTCCTGCAAACAGTTCCCTTTGTGCTAGATGAACGAACGTCTCTCCACATGCTCAGTTCTGAGAGATAATTGTGGGTGAAAGCCGTCATTCACCTAGCCTGTTGGGAACACAAAGTTTCTTTTCAGTTGCAGACTCCACTCCATACATATATATGGGGAGGTACTGCCTCCAACACGGTTTTACAGTGAAAACTGCAGGAACTTCAAACAGGCACTAGGAAACACACTGAGAAACCGGAGAAAAAGTTTCTCCTGCAACCCGTTCACTTTGTGCTAGATGAACGAACGTCTCTTCACATGCTCAGTTCTCAGAGATAAGTGTGTGTTAACGCCGTCCTTCACCTAGCTTGTTGGGAACACAAAGTTTCTTTTCAGGTTCAAACTGCAATCTATGCATATATATGGGTAGGTACTCGCTCCAACTCGGTTTTACAGTGAAATCGGCAGGAACTTTAAACCAGCACAATAAAAAAAAACTGAGAAAACAGAGTAAAACTTTCTCCTGCAACCCGTTCCTTTTGTGCTAGATGAACGAACATCTCTCCACACGCTCAGTTCTGAGAGGTAAGTGTTTGTAAAAGCCGTCCTTCTACTAGCTTGTTGGGAACACGGAGTTTCTTTTCAGTAGCAAACTGCACTCCATACATTTATATGGGGAGGTACTTGCTCCGACTCGGTTTAACAGTGAAAACTGCAGGAATTTCAAACCGGCACAAGGAAACACACTGAGAACCAGAGTAAAAATTTTTCCTGCAACCCGTTCCTTTTGGGCTAGATGAACGAACGTCTCTCCACATGCTCAGTTCTGAGAGATACTTGTGTGTGAAAGCCGTCCTTCACCTAGCTTGTTGGGAACACAGAGATTCTTTTCAGTAGCAAACTTTACTCCATACATATATAAGGGTAGCTACTCTCTCCAACTAGGTTTTAAAGTGAAAACTGCAGGAACTTCAAACCGGCACTAGGAAACAGTCTGAGAAACCAGACAAAAATTTCTCCTGCAACCCGTTCCCTTTCTGCTAGATGAACGAAAGTCTCTTCACATGCTCAGTTCTCAGAGATAAGTGTGTGTGAAAGCCGCCTTCCACTTAGCTTCTTGGGAACACAGAGTTTCTTTTCAGTTGCAAACTGCACTCCATACATTTATATGTGGTGGTACAAGCTAGAACTGGGTTTTACAGTGAAAACTGCAGGAACTTCAAACCGGCACTAGGAAACACACTGAGAAACCAGAGAATAACTTTCTCCTGCAACCCATTCCCTTTGTGCTACATGAACGAACGTCTCTCCACATGCTCAGTTCTGAGAGATAAGTGTGTGTGAACGCCATTCTTCACCTAGCTTGCTGGGAACACAGAGTTTCTTTACAGTTGCAAACTGCAATCTATGCATATTTATGGGGAGGTACTCGCTCCAACTAGGTTTTACAGTGAAAACTGCAGGAACTTTAAACCAGCACTAGGAAACACACTGAGAAACCAGAGAAAAAGTTTCTCCTACAACCCGTTCCCTTTGTGCTAGATGAACGAACTTCTCTCCACATGCTCAGTTCTGAGAGATAAGTTTGTGTGAAAGCCGTCCTTCAACTAGCTTGTTGGGAACACAGAGATTCTTTTCACTTGCAAACTGCAATCTATGCATATATATGGGGAGGTAATCGCTCCAACTAGGTTTTACAGTGAAAACTGCAGGAACTTTAAACCAGCACTAGGAAACACACTGAGAATCTGGAGAAAAATTTTCTCCTGCAAACATTTCCCTTTGTGCTAGATGCACGAACTTCTCTCCACATGCTCAGTTCTGAGAGATAAGTTTGTGTGAAAGCCGTCCTTCACGTAGCTTGTTGGGAACACAGAGTTTCTTTTCAGTTGAAAACTGCACTCCATACATTTATATGGGGTGGTCCTCGCTCCAAATCGGTTTTACAGTGAGAACTGCAGTAACTTCAAAAAGGCACTAGGAAACACACTGAGAAACCAGAGAAAAAGTTTCTCCTGTAGCCCGTTCCCTTTGACCTAAATGAACGAACATCTCTCCACATGCTCAGTTCTCAGAGACAAGTGTTTGTGAAAGCCGTACTTCACATAGCTTGTTGGGAACAGAAAGTATCTTTTCAGTTTCAAACTGCAATCTATGCATATATATGGGGAGGTACTCTCTCCAAATATATTTTACATTGAAAACTGCAGGAATTTCAAACCGGCACTAGGAAACACACTGAGAAACCAGAGAAAAACTTTCTCCTGCAACCCGTTCCCTTTGTGCTAGATGAACGAACGTCTCTCCACATGTTCATTGCTGAGAGACACTTGTGTGTGAAAGCCGTTCTTCACCTATCTTCTTGGGAACACAGAGATTCTTTTCAGTAGCAAACTGTACTCTATACATATATATGGGTAGCTACTCTCTCCAACTAGGTTTTACAGTGAAAAGTGCAGGAACTTAGAACCGGCACTAGGAAACAATCTGAGAAACCAGACGAAAATTTCTCCTGCAACCCTTTCCCTTTGTGCTAGATGAACGAACGTCTCTCCACATGCTAAGTTCTGAGAGAAAAGGGTGTGTGCAGGCCGTCCTTCAAATAGCTTGCTGGGAACACAAAATTTCTTTTCAGTTGCAAACTGCACTATATATATACATGGGGAAATACTCGCTCCAACTCGGTTTTACAGAGAAAACTGCAGGAACTTTAAACCAGCACTAGAAAACACACTGAGAAACCGGAGTAAAAGTTTCTCCTGCAACCCGTTCCCTTTGTGCTAAATGAACGAACATCTCTCCACATGCTAAGTTTTGAGAAGTAAGTGTGTGTGAAAGCCGTTCTTCACCTAGCTTGTTGGGAACAAGGAGTTTATTTTCAGTAGTAAACTGCTCTCCATATATTTATATAGGGAGGAACTCGCTCCGACTCGGTTTAACAGTGAAAACGGCTGGAAATTCAAACCGGCACTAAGAAACACACTGAGAGCCAGACTAAAAATTTCTCCTGCAACACTTTCTCTTTGGGCTAGATGAACGAACGTCTCTCCACATGCTCTGTTCTCAGAGATATGTTTGTGTGAAAGCTGTCCTTCACCTAGATTGTTGGGAACACAGAGATTCTTTTCAGTAGCAAATTTTACTCCATACATATATAAGGGTAGCTACGCTCTCCAACTAGATTTTACAGTGAAAAATGCAGGAACTTCAAACCGGCACTAGGAAACAGTCTGAGAAACCAGACAAAAATTTCTCCTGCAACCCGTTCAATTTGTGCTAGATGAACGAACGTCTCTCCACATGCTCAGTTATGAGAGGTAAGTGTGTGTGAAAGCCGACCTTCACCTAGCTTGTTGGGAACACGGAGTTTCTTTTCAGTAGCAAACTGCACTCCATACATTTATATGGGGAGGTACTCGCTCCGACTCGGTTTAACAGTGAAAAATGCAGGAAATTCAAACCGGCACTAGGAAACACACTGAGAACCAGAGTAAAAATTTCTCCTGCAATCCGTTCCCTTTGGGTTAGATGAACGAACGTCTCTCCACATGCTCAGTTCTCAGAGATATGTGTGTGTGAAAGCCGTCCTTCACCTAGCTTGTTGGGAAAACTGAGATTCCTTTCAGTAGCAAACTTTACTCCATACATATATATGGGTAGCTAATCTCTCCAACTAGGTTTTACAGTGAAAAGTGTAGGAAATTCAAACCGGCACTAGGAAACAGTCTGAGAAACCAGACAAAAATTTCTCCTGCAACCCGTTCCCTTTGTGATAGATGAACGAATGTCTCTTCACATGCTCAGTTCTCAGAGATAAGTGTGTCTGAAAGCCGTCCTTCACCGAGCTTGTTGGGAACACGGAGTTTCTTTTCAGTTGCAAACTGCACTCCATATATTTATATGGGGTGATACAAGCTCCAACTCGGTTTTACAGTGAAAACTGCAGGAACTTCAAACCGGCACTAGGAAACACACTGAGAAACCAGAGAAAAAATTTCTCCTGCAACCCGTTCCCTTTGTGCTAGATGAACGAACGTCTCACCACATGCTCATTTCAGAGAGGTAATTGAGTGTGAAAGCCGTCATTCCACGAGCTCGTTGGGAACACAGAGTTTCTTTTCTGTAGCAAACTGCACTCCATACATATATAAGGGGTGTTACTAGCTCCAACTCGGTTTTAGAGTGAAAACTGCAGGAACATCAAACGGGCACTTCGAAAGACACTGAGAAACCAGAGAAAAAGTTTCTCCTGCAACCCGTTCCCTTTGTGCTAGATGAACAAACGTCTCTCCACATGCTCACTTATGAGAGATAAGTGTGTGTGAAAGCCGTCCTTCAACTAGCTTGTTGGGAACACAGAGTTTCTTTTCAGTTGCAAACTGCAATCTATGCATATATATGGGGAGGCACTCGCTCGAAATCGGTTTTACAGTGAAAACTGCAGGAAATTCAAACCGGCACTAGGATACACAGTGCGGAACCAGAGAAAAAGTTTCCCCTGCAACCCGATCCCTTTCTGCTAGATGAACGAACGTCTCTCCACGTGCTCAGTTCTGAGAGATAAGTGTGTGTGAAAGCCGTCCTTCACCTAGCTTGCTGGGGACACAGAGTTTCTTTTCAGTTGCAAACTGCAATCTATGCATATATATGGGGAGGCACTCGCTCCAAATCGGTTTTACAGTGAAAACTGCAGGAACTTCAAACCGGCACTGGGAAACACACTGAGAAACCAGAGAAAAACTTTCCCCTGCAAACCGTTCCCTTTGTGCTAGTTGAACGAACGTCTCTCCCCATGCTAAGTTATGAGAGGTAAGTGTGTGTGAAAGCCGACCTTCACCTAGCTTGTTGGGAACACGGAGTTTCTTTTCAGTAGCAAACTGCACTCCATATATTTATATGGGGAGGTACTCGCTCCGACTCGGTTTAACAGTGAAAACTGCAGGAAATTCAAACCGGCACTAGGAAACATTCTGAGAACCAGAGTAAAAATTTCTCCTGCAACCCGTTCCCTTTGGGCTAGATGAACGAACGTCTCACCACATGCTCAGTTCTCAGAGATATGTGTGTGTGAAAGCCGTCCTTCACCTAGCTTGTTGGGAACACAGAGATTCTTTTAATTAGCAAACTTTACTCCATACATATATAAGTGTAGCTACTCTCTCCAACTAGGTTTTACAGTGAAAAGTGTAGGAAATTCAAACCGGCACTAGGAAACAGTCTGAGAAACCAGACAAAAATTTCTCCTGCAACCCGTTCCCTTTGTGATAGATGAACGAATGTCTCTTCACATGCTCAGTTCTCAGAGATAAGTGTGTCTGAAAGCCGTCCTTCACCGAGCTTGTTGGGAACACGGAGTTTCTTTTCAGTTGCAAACCGCACTCCATATATTTATATGGGGTGATACAAGCTCCAACTCGGTTTTACAGTGAAAACTGCAGGAACTTCAAACCGGCACTAGGAAACACACTGAGAAACCAGAGAAAAAATTTCTCCTGCAACCCGTTCCCTTTGTGCTAGATGAACGAACGTCTCACCACATGCTCATTTCAGAGAGGTAATTGAGTGTGAAAGCCGTCCTTCCACTAGCTTGTTGGGAACACAGAGTTTCTTTTCTGTAGCAAACTGCACTCCATACATATATAAGGGGTGTTACTAGCTCCAACTCGGTTTTAGAGTGAAAACTGCAGGAACATCAAACGGTCACTACGAAAGACACTGAGAAACCAGAGAAAAAGTTTCTCCTGCAACCCGTTCCCTTTGTGCTAGATGAACAAACGTCTCTCCACATGCTCACTTATGAGAGATAAGTGTGTGTGAAAGCCGTCCTTCAACTAGCTTGTTGGGAACACAGAGTTTCTTTTCAGTTGCAAACTGCAATCTATGCATATATATGGGGAGGTACTAGCTCCAAATCTGTTTTACAGTGAAAACTGCAGGAACTTTAAACCAGCACTCGAAACACACTGAGAAACCAGAGAAAAACTTTCTCCTGCAAACCGTTCCCTTTGTGCTAGTTGAACGAACGTCTCTCCACGTGCTCAATTCTGAGAGATAAATGTGTGTGAAAGCCGTCCTTCACCTAGCTTGTTGGGAACACAGAGTTTCTTTTCAGTAGCAGACTGTACTCCATACATATATAAGGGGAGGTACACTCTCCAAATCGGTTTTCAGTGAAACCTGCAGGAACTTCTAACCGGCACTAGGATACACAGTGCGGAACCAGAGAAAAAGTTTCCCCTGCAACCCGATCCCTTTCTGCTAGATGAACGAACGTCTCTCCACGTGCTCAGTTCTGAGAGATAAGTGTGTGTGAAAGCCGTCCTTCACCTAGCTTGCTGGGGACACAGAGTTTCTTTTCAGTTGCAAACTGCAATCTATGCATATATATGGGGAGGCACTCGCTCCAAATCGGTTTTACAGTGAAAACTGCAGGAACTTCAAACCGGCACTGGGAAACACACTGAGAAACCAGAGAAAAACTTTCTCCTGCAAACCGTTCCCTTTGTGCTAGTTGAACGAACGTCTCTCCCCATGCTAAGTTATGAGAGGTAAGTGTGTGTGAAAGCCGACCTTCACCTAGCTTGTTGGGAACACGGAGTTTCTTTTCAGTAGCAAACTGCACTCCATATATTTATATGGGGAGGTACTCGCTCCGACTCGGTTTAACAGTGAAAACTGCAGGAAATTCAAACCGGCACTAGGAAACATTCTGAGAACCAGAGTAAAAATTTCTCCTGCAACCCGTTCCCTTTGGGCTAGATGAACGAACGTCTCACCACATGCTCAGTTCTCAGAGATATGTGTGTGTGAAAGCCGTCCTTCACCTAGCTTGTTGGGAACACAGAGATTCTTTTCAGTAGCAAACTTTACTCCATACATATATAAGTGTAGCTACCCTCTCCAACTAGGTTTTACATTGAAAAGTGCAGGAACTTCAAACCGGCACTAGGAAACATTCTGAGAAACCAGACAAAAATTTCTCCTGCAACCTTTTCCCTTTGTGCTAGATGAACGAACTTCTCTCCACATGCTCAGTTATGAGAGGTAAGTGTGTGTGAATGCCGTCCTTCACCTAGCTTGTTGGGAACACAGAGTTTCTTTTCAGTAGCAAACTGCACTCCATACATTTATATGGGGAGGTACTGGCACCGACTCGGTTTAACAGTGAAAACTGCAGGAAATTCAAACCGGCACTAGGAAACACACTGAGAACCAGAGTAAAAATTTCTCCTGCAAACCGTTCCCTTTGGGCTAGATGAACGAACGTCTCTCCACATGCTCAGTTCTCAGAGATATCTGTGTGTGAAAGCCGTCCTTCACCTAGCTTGTTGGGAACACAGAGATTCTTTTCAGTAGCAAACTTTACTCCATACATATATAAGTGTAGCTACTCTCTCCAACTAGGTTTTACATTGAAAAGTGCAGGAATTTCAAACCGGCACTAGGAAACATTCTGAGAAACCAGACAAAAATTTCTCCTGCAACCCTTTCCCTTTGTGCTAGATGAACGAACTTCTCTCCACATGCTCAGTTATGAGAGGTAAGTGTGTGTGAATGCCGTCCTTCACCTAGCTTGTTGGGAACACAGAGTTTCTTTTCAGTAGCAAACTGCACTCCATACATTTATATGGGGAGGTACTGGCTCCGACTCGTTTTAACAGTGAAAACTGCAGGAAATTCAAACCGGCACTAGGAAACACACTGAGAACCAGAGTAAAAATTTCTCCTGCAAACCGTTCCCTTTGGGCTAGATGAACGAACGTCTCTCCACATGCTCAGTTCTCAGAGATATGTGTGTGTGAAAGCCGTCCTTCACCTAGCTTGTTGGGAACACAGAGATTCTTTCAGTAGCAAACTTTACTCCATACATATATATGGGTAGCTAATCTCTCCAACTAGGTTTTACAGTGAAAAGTGCAGGAAATTCAAACTGGCACTAGGAAACAGTCTGAGAAACCAGACAAAAATTTCTCCTGCAACCCGTTCCCTTTGTGATAGATGAACGAACGTCTCTTCACATGCTCAGTTCACAGAGATAAGTGTGTCTGAAAGCCGTCTTTCACCGAGCTTGTTGGGACACGGTGTTTCTTTTCACTTGCAAACTGCACTCCATATATTTATATGGGGTGATACAAGCTCCAACTCGGTTTTACAGTGAAAACTGCAGGAACTTCAAACCGGCACTAGGAAACACACTGAGAAACCAGAGAAAAAATTTCTCCTACAACCCGTTCCCTTTGTGCTAGATGAACGAACATCTCACCACATGCTCAGTTCAGAGAGGTAAGTGTGTGTGAAAGCCGTACTTCCACTAGCTTGTTGGGAACACAGAGTTTCTTTTCAGTAGCAAACTGCACTCCATACATATATAAGGGGTTTTACTAGCTCCAACTCGGTTTTAGAGTGAAAACTGCAGGAACTTCAAACCGGAACTAGGAAACACACTGAGAAACCAGAGAAAAAGTTTCTCCTGCAACCCGTTCCCATTGTGCTAGATGAACAAACGTCTCTCCACATGCTCACTTATGAGAGATAAGTGTGTGTGAAAGCCGTCCTTCTCATAGCTTGTTGGGAACAGAAAGTATCTGTTCAGTTTCAAACTGCAATCTATGCATATATATGGTTAGGTACACGCTCCAACTCTGTTTTACAGTGAAAACTGCAGGGACTTCAAACCGGCACTAGGAAACAGTCTGAGAAACCAGACAAAAATTTCTCCTGCAACCCGTTCCCTTTGTGCTAGATGAACGAACGTCTCTTCACATGCTCAGTTCTCAGAGATAAGTGTGTCTGAATGCCGTCCTTCACCTAGCTTGTTGGGAACACAGAGTTTCTTTACAGTTGCAAACTGCACTCCATACATTTATAAGGGGTGGTACAAGCTCCAACTCGGTTTTACAGTGAAAACTGCAGGAACTTTAAACCAGCACTAGGAAATACACTGAGAAACCAGAGAAAAACTTTCTCCTGCAACCCGTTCCCTTTGTGCTAGATGAACGAACATCTCTCCACATGCTCAGTTCTGAGAGGTAAGTGTGTGTGAAAGCCGTACTTCCACTAGCTTGTTGGGAACACAGAGTTTCTTTTCAGTAGCAAACTGTACTCCATACATTTATATGGGGAGGTACACTCTTCAAATATGTTTTACATTGAAAACTGCAGGAACTTCAAAACGGAACTAGGAAACACACTGAGAAACCAGAGAAAAACTTTCTCCTGCAAAACATTCCCATTGTGCTAGATGAACGAACGTCTCTCCACATGCTCAGTTCTCAGAGATAAGTGTGTGTTAACGCCGTCCTTCACCTAGCTTGTTGGGAACGCAAAGTTTCTTTTCAGGTGCAAACTGCAATCTATGCATATATATGGGTAGGTACTCGCTCCAACTCGGTTTTACAGTGAAAACTGCAGGAAATTTAAACCAGCACAATAAAAAACACTGAGAAAACAGAGTAAAAGTTTCCCCTGCAACCCGTTCCCTTTGTACTAGATGAACGAAGTCTCTCCACATGCTCAGCTCTGAGAGATAAGTGTGTGTGCAAGCCGTCCTTCACCTAGCCTTTTGGGAACACAAAACTTCATTTCAGTTGCAAACTGCACTCCTTACATATATATGGGGAATTACACTACCCAACTCGATTTAAAGGGGAATTTGCAAGAACATCAAAGCGGCACTAGGAAACACACTGAGAAACCAGAGTAAAACTTTCACCTGCAGCCCGTTCCCTTTGTGCTAGATGAACGAACGTCTCTCCACATTCTCAATTCTGAGAAATAAGTGTGTGTGCAAGCCGTGCTTCACCTAGCTTGTTGGGAACACAAATTTTCTTTTCAGTTACAAACTTCTCTCCATAGATATATATGGGGAGGTAAACGCTCTAAATCATTTTTACAGTGAAAACTGCAGGTACTTGAACAAGCAACCAGGACACACACTGAGAATCCATGGTAAAAGTTTCTCTTGCAAACCAGTCACTTTTTGGTAGATGAACGAACGTCTCTACACATGCTCAGTTCTGAGAGAAAAGGGTGTGTGCAAGCCGTCCTTCAACTAGCTTGTTGGGAACACAAAATTTCTTTTCAGTTGCAAACTGCACTCCATATTTATACATGGGGAAGTACTTGCTCCAACTCGGTTTTACAGTGAAATCTGCAGGAACTTCAAACCGGCACTAGGAAAGACACTGAGAAACCAGAGTATAAGTTTCTCCTGCAAAACTTATCATTTGTTCTAGATGAAAGAACGTCACTCCACATGCTCTTTTCTGAGATATAATTGTGTGTACAAGCCGTGCTTCACATAGCTTGTTGGGAAAACAAAGTTTCTTTTCAGTTGCAAACTGCACTCCATACATTTATATGGGGTGGTACAAGCTCCAACTCGGTTTTACAGTGAAAAATGCAGGAACTTCAAACCGGCACTAGGAAACACACTGAGAAACCAGAGAAAAAATTTTATCTGCAACACGTTCCTTTTGTGCTAGATGAACGAACGTCTCTCCACACGCTCAGTTCTGAGAGACAAGTGTGTGTGAAAGCCGCCTTCATCTATCTTGTTGGGAACACAAAGTATCTTTTCAGTTGCAAACTGCAATCTATGCATATATATGGGGAGGTACTCGCTCCAACTAGGATTTACAGTGAAAACTGCAGGAAATTTAAAACAGAACTAGGAAACACACTGAGAACGCAGAGAAAAAGTTTCTCCTGCAACCCGTTCCCTTTGTGCTAGATGAACGAACATCTCTCCAAATGCTCAGTTCTGAGAGGTAAGTGTGTGTGAAAGCCGTCCTTCACCTATCTTCTTGGGAAAACAAAGTATCATTTCAGTTGCAAACTGTAATCTATGCATATATATGGGGAGGTTCTCGCTCCAAATCGGTTTTACAGTGAAATCTGCAGGAACTTCAAACCGGCATTAGGAAACACACTGAGAAACCGGAGAAAAATTTTCTCCTGCAACCCGTTCCCTTTGTGCTAGATGAACAAACCTCTCTCCACATGCTCAGTTATGAGAGATAAGTGTGTGTGAAAGCCGTTCTTCACCTAGCTTGTTGGGAACAAGGAGTTTCTTTTCTGTAGTAAACTGCACTCCATATATTTATATGGGGAGGTACTCGCTCCGACTCGGTTTAACAGTGAAAACGGCTGGAAATTCAAACCGGCACTAAGAAACACACTGAGAACCAGAGTAAAAATTTCTCCTACAACCAGTTCCCTTTGTGCTAGATGAACGAACGTCTCTCCACATGCTCATTTCTGAGAGATAAGTGTGTGTGAAAGCCGTCCTTCAACTAGCTTGTTGGGAACACAGAGTTTCTTTTCAGTTGCAAACTGCAATCTATGCATATATATGGGGAGGTACTAGCTCCAACTCGGTTTTACAGTGAAAACTGCAGGAACTTTAAACCAGCACTAGAAAACACACTGAGAAACTGGAGAAAAAGTTTCTCCTGCAACCCGTTCCCTTTGTGCTAGATGAACGAACGTCTCTCCACATGCTCAGTTCTGAGATATAAGTGTGTGTGAAAGCCGTCCTTCACCTAGCTTGTTGGGAACACAAAGATTCTTTTCATTTGCAGACTCCACTCCATACATATATAAGGGGTGGTACTAGCTCCAACTCGGTTTTACATTGAAAACTGCAGGAAATTCAAACCGGCACTAGGAAACAGACTGAGAAGCCAGAGTAAAAGTTTCTACTGCAACCCGTTCCTTTTGTGCTAGATGAACGAACGTCTCTCCACATGCTCAGTTCTGAGAGATAATTGTGGGTGAAAGCCGTCCTTCACCTAGCCTGTTGGGAACACAAAGTTTCTTTTCAGTTGCAGACTCCACTCCATACATATATATGCGGAGGTAATAGCTCCAACTCGGTTTTACAGTGAAAACTGCAGGAACTTCAAACCGGCACTAGGAAACACACTGAGAAACCAGAGAAATAATTTTTCCTGCAACCCGTTCCCTTTGTGCTAGATGAACAAACGTCTCACCACATGCTCAGTTATGAGAGATATGTTTGTGTGAAAGCCGTCCTTCACCTAGCTTGTTGGGAACACGGAGATTCTTTTCAGTAGTAAACTGCACTCCATACATTTATATGGTGAGGTACACGCTCCGACTCGGTTTAACAGTGAAAACGTCAGGAAAATCAAACCGGCACTAGGAAACACACTGAGAACCAGAGAAAAAATATATTCTGCAACCCGTTCCCTTTTTGCTAGATGAACGAACGTCTCTCCACATGCTCAGTTATGAGAGATAAGTGTGTGTGAAAGCAGTCCTTAACCTAGCTTGTTAGGAAAACAGAGTTTCTTTCCAGTTGCAAACTGCAATCTGTGAATATATATGGGGAGGTACTCGCTCCAACTCGGTTTTACAGTGAAAACTGCAGGAACTTTAAATCAGCACTAGAAAACACACTGAGAAACCAGAGTAAATGTTTCTCCTGCAACCTGTTCCCTTTGTGCTAGATGAACGAACATCTCTCCACAAGCTTAGTTCTAAGAATTAAGTGTGTGTGAAAGCCGTCCTTCACCTTGCTGGTTGTGAACACAGAGTTCCTTTTCAGTAGCAAACTGTACTCCATACATTTATATGGGAAGGTACTCTCTCGAACTAGGTTTTACAGTGAAAACAGCAGGAATTTAAACCAGCACTAGGAAATACACTGAGAAACCAGAGTAAAAGATTCTCCTGCAACCCGTTACCTTTGTGCTAGATGAACGAACGTCTCTCCACATGCTCAGTTCTGAGAGGTAAGTGTGTGTGAAAGCCGTACTTCACCTAGCTTGTTGGGAACACAGAGTTTCTTATCAGTTGCAAACTGTACTCCATACATATATATGGAGTGGTTCTCTCTCCAAATATCTTTTACAGTGAAAACTGCAAGAAATTCATACCGGCACTAGGAAACACAGTGAGGAACCAGAGAAAAAGTTTCCCCTGCAAACCGTTCCCTTTCTGCTAGATGAACGAAAGTCTCTCCACATGCACAGTTCTGAGAGATAAGTGTGTGTGAAAGCCGTCCTTCACCTAGCTTGTTGGGACCACAGAGTTTCTTTTCAGTTGCAAACTGCAATCTATGCATATATATGGGGAGGTACTCGCTCCAGCTAGGTTTTACAGGGAAAACTGCAGGAACTTTAAACCAGCACTAGGAAACATACTGAGAAACCGGAGAAAAAGTTTCTCCTGCAACCCGCTCCCTTTGTGCTAGATGAACGAACGTCTCTTCACATGCTCAGTTCTCAGAGATAAGTGTGTGTTAACGCTGTCCTTCACCTAGCTTGTTGGGAACACAAAGTTTCTTTTCAGGTTCAAACCCCACTCCATACATATATATGGGTAGGTACTCGCCCCAACTCGGTTTTACATTGAAAACTGCAGGATCTTTAAACCAGCACAATAAAAAAAACTGAGAAAACAGAGTAAAACTTTCTCCTGCAACCCGTTCCCTTTGTGCTAGATGAACGAACATCTCTCCACACGCTCAGTTCTGAGAGGTAAGTGTGTGTAAAAGCCGTCCTTCCACTAGCTTGTTGGGAACACGGAGTTCCTTTTCAGTAGCAAACTGCACTCCATACATTTATATGGGGAGGTACTTGCTCCGACTCGGTTTAACAGTGAAAACTGCAGGAAATTCAAACCGGCACTAGGAAACACAATGAGAACCAGATTAAAAATTTTTCCTGCAACCCATTCCCTTTGGGCTAGATGAACGAAAGTCTCTCCACATGCTCAGTTCTGAGAGATACTTGTGTGTGAAAGCCGTCCTTCACATAGCTTGTTGGGAACACAGAGATTCTTTTCAGTAGCATACTTTACTCCATACATATATAAGGGTAGCTACACTCTCCAACTAGGTTTTACAGTGAAAAGTGCAGGAACTTCAAACCGGCACTAGGAAACAGTCTGAGAAACCAGACAAAAATTTCTCCTGCAACCCGTTCCCTTTCTGCTAGATGAACGAACGTCTCTTCACATGCTCAGTTCTGAGAGTTAAGTGTGTGTGAATGCCGTCCTTCCACTAGCTTGTTGGGAACACAGAGTTTCTTTTCAGTAGCAAACTGTACTCCATACATATATATGGGGAGGTACTCTCTCCAAATATGTTTTACATTGAAAACTGAAGGAACTTCAAAACGGAACTAGGAAACACACTGAGAAACTGGAGAAAAATTTTCTCCTGCAACCCGTTCCCTTTGTGCCAAATGCACGAACTTCTCTCCACATGCTAAGTTCTGAGAGATAAGTTTATGTGAAAGCCGTCCTTCACCTAGCTTGTTGGGAACACAGAGATTCTTTTCAGTAGCAAACTGTACTCTATACATATATATGGGTAGCTACTCTCTCGAACTAGATTTTACAGTGAAATGTGCAGGAACTTCAAACCGGCACTAGGAAACAGTCTGAGAAACCAGACAAAAATTTCTCCTGCAAACCGTTCCCTTTGTGCTAGATGAACGAACGTCTCTCCACATGCTCAGTTCTCAGAGATAAGTGTGTGTTAACGCCGTCCTTCAACTAGCTTGTTGGGAACACAAAGTTTCTTTTCAGGTGCAAACTGCAATCTATGCATATATACGGGTAGGTACTCGCTCCAACTCGGTTTTACAGTGAAAACTGCAGGAACTTTAAACCAGCACTAGGAAAAACACTGAGAAAACAGAGTAAAAGTTTCCCCTGCAACCCGTTCCCTTTGGACTAGATGAACGAAATCTCTCCACATGCTCAGCTCTGAGAGATAAGTGTGTGTGCAAGCCGTCCTTCACCTAGCCTTTTGGGAACACAAAACTTCTTTTCAGTTGCAAACTGCACTCCTTACATATATATGGGGAATTACACTACCCAACTCGATTTACAGGGGAATTTGCAAGAACATCAAAGCGGCACTAGGAAACACACTGAGAAACTAGAGTAAACTTTCCCCTGCAGCCCGTTCCCTTTGTGCTAGATGAACGAACGTCTCTCCACATTCTCCATTCTGAGAAATAAGTGTGTGTGCAAGCCGTGCTTCACCTAGCTTGTTGGGAACACAAAGTTACTTTTCAGTTACAAACTGCTCTCCATACATACATATGGGGAGGTACAAGCTCTAAATCGTTTTTACAGTGAAAACTGCAGGAACTTGAACAAGCAACCAGGACACACACTGAGAATCCAGGGTAAAAGTTTCTCTTGCAAACCAGTCACTTTTTGGTAGATGAACGAACGTCTCTCCACATGCTCAGTTCTGAGAGAAAAGGGTGTGTGCAAGCCGTCCTTCAAATAGCTTGTTGGGAACACAAAATTTCTTTTCAGTTGCAAACTGCACTCCATACATATACATGGGGAAGTACTCGATCCAACTCGGTTTTACAGTGAAATCTGCAGGAACTTCAAACCGGCACTAGGAAAGACACTGAGAAACCAGAGTATAAGTTTCTCCTGCAAAACTTACCATTTGTTCTAGATGAAAGAACGTCACTCCACATGCTCAGTTCTGAGATATAAGTGTGTGTGAAAGCCTTACTTCACCTAGCTTGTTGGGAACACAAAGATTCTTTTCATTTGCAGACTCCACTCCATACATATATAAGGGGAGGTACTAGCTCCACCTCGGTTTTACATTGAAAACTGCAGGAAATTCAAACCGGCACTAGGAAACAGACTGAGAAGCCAGAGTAAAAGTTTCTACTGCAACCCGTTCCCTTTGTGCTAGATGAACGAACGTCTCTCCACATGCTCAGTTCTGAGAGATAATTGTGGGTGAAAGCCGTCCTTCACGTAGCCTGTTGGGAACACAAAGTTTCTTTTCAGTTGCAGACTCCACTCCATACATATATATGGGGAGGTAATAGCTCCAACTCGGTTTTACAGTGAAAACTGCAGGAACTTCAAACCGGCACTAGGAAACACACTGAGAAACCAGAGAAATAATTTTTCCTGCAACCCGTTCCCTTTGTGCTAGATGAACAAACGTCTCACCACATGCTCAGTTATGAGAGATATGTGTGTGTGAAAGCCGTCCTTCACCTAGCTTGTTGGGAACACGGAGATTCTTTTCAGTAGTAAACTGCACTCCATACATTTATATGGTGAGGTACACGCTCCGACTCGGTTTAACAGTGAAAACGTCAGGAAAATCAAACCGGCACTAGGAAACACACTGAGAACCAGAGAAAAAATATATTCTGCAACCCGTTCCCTTTTTGCTAGAAGAACGAACGTCTCTCCACATGCTCAGTTATGAGAGATAAGTGTGTGTGAAAGCAGTCCTTAACCTAGCTTGTTAGGAAAACAGAGTTTCTTTCCAGTTGCAAACTGCAATCTGTGAATATATATGGGGAGGTACTCGCTCCAACTCGGTTTTACAGTGAAAACTGCAGGAACTTTAAATCAGCACTAGAAAACACACTGAGAAACCAGAGTAAATGTTTCTCCTGCAACCTGTTCCCTTTGTGCTAGATGAACGAACATCTCTCCACAAGCTTAGTTCTAAGAATTAAGTGTGTGTGAAAGCCGTCCTTCACCTTGCTGGTTGTGAACACAGAGTTCCTTTTCAGTAGCAAACTGTACTCCATACATATATATGGGAAGGTACTCTCTCGAACTAGGTTTTACAGTGAAAACAGCAGGAATTTAAACCAGCACTAGGAAATACACTGAGAAACCAGAGTAAAAGATTCACCTGCAACCCGTTACCTTTGTGCTAGATGAACGAACGTCTCTCCACATGCTCAGTTCTGAGAGGTAAGTGTGTGTGAAAGCCGTCCTTCACCTAGCTTGTTGGGAACACAGAGTTTCTTATCAGTTGCAAACTGTACTCCATACATATATATGGGGTGGTACTCTCTCCAAATATGTTTTACAGTGAAAACTGCAAGAAATTCATACTGGCACTAGGAAACACAGTGAGGAACCAGAGAAAAAGTTTCCCCTGCAAACCGTTCCCTTTCTGCTAGATGAACGAAAGTCTTTCCACATGCACAGTTCTGAGAGATAAGTGTGTGAAAAAGCCGTCCTTCACCGAGCTTGTTGGGACCACAGAGTTTCTTTTCAGTTGCAAACTGCAATCTATGCATATATATGGGGAGGTACTCGCTCCAGCTAAGTTTTACAGGGAAAACTGCAGGAACTTTAAACCAGCACTAGGAAACACACTGAGAAACCGGAGAAAAAGTTTCTCCTGCAACCCGTTCCCTTTGTGCTAGATGAACGAACATCTCTCCACACGCTCAGTTCTGAGAGGTAAGTGTGTGTGAAAGCCGTCCTTCCACTAGCTTGTTGGGAACACGGAGTTCCTTTTCAGTAGCAAACTGCACTCCATACATTTATATGGGGAGGTACTTGCTCCGACTCGGTTTAACAGTGAAAACTGCAGGAAATTCAAACCGGCACTAGGAAACACACTGAAAACCAGATAAAAATTTTTCCTGCAACCCATTCCCTTTGGGCTAGATGAACGAAAGTCTCTCCACATGCTCAGTTCTGAGAGATACTTGTGTGTGAAAGCCGTCCTTCACCTAGCTTGTTGGGAACACAGAGATTCTTTTCAGTAGCAAACTTTACTCCATACATATATAAGGGTAGCTACACTCTCCAACTAGGTTTTACAGTGAAAAGTGCAGGAACTTCAAACCGGCACTAGGAAACAGTCTGAGAAACCAGACAAAAATTTCTCCTGCAACCCGTTCCCTTTCTGCTAGATGAACGAACGTCTCTTCACATGCTCAGTTCTGAGAGTTAAGTGTGTGTGAAAGCCGTCCTTCCACTAGCTTGTTGGGAACACAGAGTTTCTTTTCAGTAGCAAACTGTACTCCATACATATATATGGGGAGGTACTCTCTCCAAATATGTTTTACATTGAAAACTGAAGGAACTTCAAAACGGAACTAGGAAACACACTGAGAAACCGGAGAAAAAGTTTCTCCTGCAAACCGTTCCCTTTGTGCTAGATGAACGAACTTCTCTCCACATGCTCAGTTCTGAGAGATAAGTGTGTGTGAAAGCCGTCCTTCACCTAGCTTGTTGGGAACACAGAGTTTCTTTTCAGTTGCAAACTGCAATCTATGCATATATATGGGGAGGTACTCGCTCCAACTAGGTTTTACAGTGAAAACTGCAGGAACTTTAAACCAGCACTAGGAAACACACTGAGAAACTGGAGAAAAATTTTCTCCTGCAACCCGTTCCCTTTGTGCCAAATGCACGAACTTCTCTCCACATGCTAAGTTCTGAGAGATAAGTTTATGTGAAAGCCGTCCTTCACCTAGCTTGTTGGGAACACAGAGATTCTTTTCAGTAGCAAACTGTACTCTATACATATATATGGGTAGCTAATCTCTCGAACTAGATTTTACAGTGAAATGTGCAGGAACTTCAAACCGGCACTAGGAAACAGTCTGAGAAACCAGACAAAAATTTCTCCTGCAAACCGTTCCCTTTGTGCTAGATGAACGAACGTCTCTCCACATGCTCAGTTCTCAGAGATAAGTGTGTGTTAACGCCGTCCTTCACCTAGCTTGTTGGGAACACAAAGTTTCTTTTCAGGTGCAAACTGCAATCTATGCATATATACGGGTAGGTACTCGCTCCAACTCGGTTTTACAGTGAAAACTGCAGGAACTTTAAACCAGCACTAGGAAAAACACTGAGAAAACAGAGTAAAAGTTTCCCCTGCAACCCGTTCCCTTTGTACTAAATGAACGAAATCTCTCCACATGCTCAGCTCTGAGAGATAAGTGTGTGTGCAAGCCGTCCTTCACCTAGCCTTTTGGGAACACAAAACTTCTTTTCAGTTGCAAACTGCACTCCTTACATATATATGGGGAATTACACTACCCAACTCGATTTACAGGGGAATTTGCAAGAACATCAAAGCGGCACTAGGAAACACACTGAGAAACTAGAGTAAAACTTTCCCCTGCAGCCCGTTCCCTTTGTGCTAGATGAACGAACGTCTCTCCAAATTCTCCATTCTGAGAAATAAGTGTGTGTGCAAGCCGTGCTTCACCTAGCTTGTTGGGAACACAAAGTTACTTTTCAGTTACAAACTGCTCTCCATACATACATATGGGGAGGTACAAGCTCTAAATAGTTTTTACAGTGAAAACTGCAGGAACTTGAACAAGCAACCAGGACACACACTGAGAATCCAGGGTAAAAGTTTCTCTTGCAAACCAGTCACTTTTTGGTAGACGAACGAACGTCTCTCCACATGCTCAGTTCTGAGAGAAAAGGGTGTGTGCAAGCCGTCCTTCAAATAGCTTGTTGGGAACACAAAATTTCTTTTCAGTTGCAAACTGCACTCCATACATATACATGGGGAAGTACTCGATCCAACTCGGTTTTACAGTGAAATCTGCAGGAACTTCAAACCGGCACTAGGAAAGACACTGAGAAACCAGAGTATAAGTTTCTCCTGCAAAACTTACCATTTGTTCTAGATGAAAGAACGTCACTCCACATGCTCATTTCTGAGATATAATTGTGTGTACAAGCCGTGCTTCACATAGCTTGTTGGGAAAACAAAGTTTCTTTTCAGTTGCAAACTGCATTCCATACATTTATATGGGGTGGTACAAGCTCCAACTCGGTTTTACAGTGAAAACTGCAGGAACTTCAAACCGGCACTAGGAAACACACTGAGAAACCAGAGAAAAAATTTCTTCTGCAACCAGTTCCCTTTGTGCTAGATGAACGAACGTCCCTCCACATGCTCAGTTCTGAGAGACAAGTGTGTGTGAAAGCCGCCTTCATCTTTCTTGTTGGGAACACAAAGTATCTTTTCAGTTGCAAACTGCAATCTATGCATATATATCGGGAGTTACTCGCTCCAACTTGGAGTTACAGTGAAAACTGCAGGAAATTTAAACCAGAACTAGGAAACAAACTGAGAACCCAGAGAAAAAGTTTCTCCTGCAACCCGTTCCCTTTGTGCTAGATGAACGAACATCTCTCCAAATGCTCAGTTCTGAGAGGTAATTGTGTGTGAAAGACGTCCTTCACCTATCTTGTTGGGAACAGAAAGATTCTTTTTAGTTGCAAACTGCAATCTATGCATATATATGGGGAGGTTCTTGCTCCAACTCGGTTTTACAGTGAAAACTGCAGGAACTTCAAACCGGCACTAGGAAACACACTGAGAAACCAGAGAAAAGTTTTGTCCTGCAACCCTTTCCCTTTGTGCTAGATGAACAAACGTCTCTCCACATGCTCAGTTCTGAGAGATAAGTGTGTGTGAAAGCCGTCCTTCACCTAGCTTGTTGGGAACAAGCAGGTTCTTTTCAGTAGCAAACTTTACTCCATGCATATATAAGGGTAGCTACTCTCTCCAACTAGGATTTACATTGAAAAGTGCAGGAACCTCAAACCGGCACTAGGAAACAGTCTGAGAAACCAGACAAAAATTTCTCCTGCAACCGTTTCCCTTTGTGCTAGATGAACGAACGTCTCTCCACATGCTCAGTTATGAGAGGTAAGTGTGTGTGAATGCCGTCCTTCACCTAGCTTGTTGGGAACACGGAGTTTCTTTCCAGTAGCAAACTGCACTCCATACATTTATATGGGGAGGTACTCGCTCCGAATCGGTTTAACAGTGAAAACTGCAGGATATTCAAACCGGCACTAGGAAACACACTGAGAACCAGAGTAAAAATTTCTCCTGAAACCCGTTCCCTTTGGGCTAGATGAACGAACGTCTCTTCACATGCTCAGTTCACAGAGATAAGTGTGTCTGAAAGCCGTCCTTCACCGACCTTGTTGGGAACACAGAGTTGCTTTTCAGTTGCAAACTGCATTCCATACATTTATATGGGGTGATACAAGCTCCAAATCGGTTTTACAGTGAAAACAACAGGAACTTCAAACCGGCACTAGGAAACACACTGAGAAACCAGAGAAAAAATTTTTCCTGCAACCCGTTCCCTTTGTGCTAGATGAACGAAAGTCTCACCACGTGCTCAGTTCAGGGAGGTAAGTGTGTGTGAAAGCCGTCCTTCCACTAGCTTGTTGGGAACACAGAGTTTCTTTTCAGTAGCAAACTGTACTCCAAACATATATAAGGGGTGGTACACTCTCCAATTCGGTTTTCAGTGAAAACTGCAGGAACTTCTAACCGGCACTAGGAAACACAGTGCGGAACCAGAGAAAAAGTTTCCCCTGCAACCCGATCCCTTTCTGCTAGATGAACGAACGTCTCTCCACATGCTCTGTTCTGAGAGATAAGTGTGTGTGAAAGCCGTCCTTCAACTAGCTTGTTGGGAACACGGAGTTTCTTTTCAGTAGCAAACTGCACTCCATACATTTATATGGGGAGGTACTAGCTCCGACTCGGTTTAACAGTGAAAACTGCAGGAAATTCAAACCGGCACTAGAAACACACTGAGAACCAGAGTAAAAATTTCTCCTGCAACCCGTTCCCTTTGGGCTAGATGAACGAACGTCTCTCCACATGCTCAGTTCTCAGAGATATGTTTCTGTGAAAGCCGTCCTTCACCTAGCTTGTTGGGAACACAGAGATTCTTTTCAGTAGCAAACTTTACTCCATGCATATATAAGGGTAGCTACTCTCTCCAAATCGGTTTTACAGTGAAAACTGCAGGAACCTCAAACCGGCACTAGGAAACAGTCTGAGAAACCAGACAAAAATTTCTCCTGCAACACTTTCCCTTTGTGCTAGATGAACGAACGTCTCTCCACATGCTCAGTTATGAGAGGTAAGTGTGTGTGAAAGCCGTTCTTCACCTAGCTTGTTGGGAACACAGAGATTCTTTTCAGTTGCAAACTGCACTCCATACATTTATATGGGTTGGTACAAGCTCCAACTCGGTTTTACAGTGAAAACTGCAGGAACTTCAAACCGGCACTAGGAACACACTGAGAAACCAGAGAAAAAATTTCTCCTGCAACCCGTTTCCTTTGTGCTAGATGAACGAACGTCTCTCCACATGCTCAGTTCTTAGAGACAAGTGTGTGTGAAAGCCGTCCTTCACCTAGCTTGTTAGGAAAACAGAGTTTCTTTCCAGTTGCAAACTGCAATCTGTGAATATATATGGGGAGGTACTCGCTCCAACTCGGTTTTACAGTGAAAACTGCAGGAACTTTAAATCAGCACTAGAAAACACACTGAGAAACCAGAGTAAAAGTTTCTCCTGCAACCTGTTCCCTTTGTTCTAGATGAACGAACATCTCTCCACAAGCTTAGTTCTGGGAAGTAAGTGTGTGAAAGTCGTCCTTCACCTTGCTGGTTGGGAACACAGAGTTCCTTTTCAGTAGCAAACTGTAACCCATACATATATATGGGAAGGTACTCTCCCCAACTAGGTTTTACAGTGAAAACAGCAGGAATTTAAACCAGCACTAGGAAATACACTGAGAAACAAGAGTAAAAGATTCTCCTGCAACCCGTTACCTTTGTGCTAGATGAACGAATATCTCTCCACATGCTCAGTTCTGAGAGGTAAGTGTGTGTGAAAGCCGTCCTTCACCTAGCTTGTTGGGAACACAGAGTTTCTTATCAGTAGCAAACTGTACTCCATACATATATATGGGGAGGTACACTCTCCAAATATGTTTTACAGTGAAAACTGCAGGAACTTCAAACCGGCACTAGGAAACACAGTGAGGAACCAGAGAAAAAGTTTCCCCTGCAACCAGTTCCCTTTGTGCTCGATGAACGAAAGTCTCTCCACATGCTCATTTCTGAGAGATAAGTGTGTGTGAAAGCCGTCCTTCTCCTAGCTTGTTGGGACCACATAGTTTCTTTTCAGTTGTAAACTGCAATCTATGCATATATTTGGGGAGGTACTCGCTCCAACTAAGTTTTCAAGTGAAAACTGCAGGAAATTTAAACCAGCACTAGGAAACACACTTAGAAACCGGAGAAAAAGTTTCTCCTGCAACCCGTTCCTTTTGTGCTAGATGAACGAACTTCTCTCCACATGCTCAGTTCTGAGAGATAAGTTTGTGTGAAAGCCGTCCTTCACCTAGCTTGTTGGGAACACAGACATTCTTTTTGGTTGCAAACTGCAATCTATGCATATATATGGGTAGGTACTCGCTCCAACTATGTTTTACAGTGAAAACTGCAGGAACTTTAAACCAGCACTAGGAAACACACTGAGAATCCGGAGAAATAGTTTCCCCTGCAACCCGTTCCCTTTGTGCTAGATGAACGAAAGTCTCTCCACATGCTCAGTTCTGCGAGATAAGTTTGTCTGAAAGCCGTCCTTCACCTAGCTTTTTGGGAACACAGAGTTTCTTTTCAGTTGCAAACTGCACTCCATATATTTATATGGGATGGTACTAGCTCCAAATCGATTTTACAGTGAAAACTGCAGAAACTTCAAAACGGCACTAGGAAACACACTGAGAAACCAGAGAAAAAGTTTCTCCTGTAACCCGTTCCCTTTGACCTAGATGAACGAACGTCTCTCCACATGCTCAGTTCTCAGAGACAAGTGTGTGTGAAAGACGTCCTTCACTTAGCTTGTTGGGAACAGAAAGTATCTTTTCAGATTCAAACTGCAATCTATGCATATATATTGGGAGGTACTCGCTCCAACTCGGTTTTACAGTGAAAACTGCAGGAACTTTAAACCAGCACTAGGAAACACACTGAGAAACCAGAGAAAAGTTTCTCCTGCAACCCGTTACCTTTGTGCTAGGTGACGAATATCTCTCCACATGCTCAGTTCTGAGAGGTAAGTGTGTGTGAAAGCGGTCCTTCACCTTGCTTGTTGGGAACACAGAGTTCCTTTTCAGTAGCAAACTGTACTCCATACATATATATGGGTAGGTACAATCTCCAACTAGGTTTTACAGTGAAAACTGCAGGAACTTCAAACCGGCACTAGGAAACACACTGAGAAACCAGAGTAAAATTTTCTCCTGCAACCCGTTCCCTTTGTGCTATATGAAACAACGTCTCTCCACGTGCTCAATTCTGAGAGATGTGTGTGTGTGAAAGCCGTCTTTCACCTAGCTTGTTGGGAACACAGAGTTTCTTTTCAGTAGCAAAATCTACTCCATACATATATATGTGGAGGTACTCTCTCCAAATCTGCTTTACAGTGAATACTGCAGGAACTTCTAACCGGCACTAGGAAACAAAGTGAGGAACCAGAGAAAAAGTTTCCCCTGCAAACCGTTCAATTTGTGCTAGATGAACGAACGTCTCTCCTCAAGCTCAGTTCTGAGAGATAAGTGTGTGTGAAAGCCGTTCTTCACCTAGCTTGTTGGGAACACAGAGTTTCTTTTCAGTAGCAAACTGTACTCCATACATATATATGGGGAGGTACTCTCTCCAAATATTTTTTACAGTGAAAACTGCAGAAACTTCTAACTGGCACTAGGAAACACAGTGAGGAACCAGAGAAAAAGTTTCCCCTGCAACCAGTTCCCTTTGTGCTAGATGAACGAACGTCTCTCCACAAGCTCATTTCTAAGAGATAAGTGTGTGTGAAAGCCGTACTTCACCTAGCTTGCTGGGAACACAGAGTTTCTTTTCAGTTGCAAAATGCAATCTATGCATATATATGGGGAGGTACTCGCTCCGACTAGGTTTTACAGTGAAAACTGCAGGAACTTCAAACCGGCACTAAGAAACAGACTGAGAAACCAGAGAAAAGTTTCCCTGCAACCTGTTACCTTTGTGCTAGATGAACGAACATCTCTCCACATGCTCAGTTCTGAGAGGTAAGTGTGTGTGAAAGCCGTCCTTCACCTTGCTTGTTGGGAACACAGAGTTCCTTTTCAGTAGCAAACTGTACTCCATACATATATATGGGGAGGTACTCTCTCCAACTATGTTTTACACTGAAAACTGCAGAAAATTCAAACCGGCACTAGGAAACACACTCAGATACCAGAGTAAAAATTTCTCCTGCAACCCGTTTCCTTTGTGCTAGATGAACGAACGTCTCTCCACGTGCTCAGTTCTGAGAGATAAGTTTGTGTGAAAGCCTTCCTTCAACTTGCTTGTTGGGAACACAGAGTTCCTTTTCAGTAGCAAACTGTACTCCACAAATATATACGGGGAGGTACTCTCTACAACTAAGTTTTACAGTGAAAACTGCATGAACTTCAAACCGGCACTAGGAAATACACTGAGAAACCAGAGTAAAAGTTTCTCCTGCAACCCGTTCCCTTTGTGCTAGATGAACGAACGTCTCTCCAAGTGCTCAGTTCTGAGAGATAAGTGTGTGTGAAAGCTGTCCTTCACATAGCTTGTTGGGAACACAGAGTTTCTTTTCAGTAGCAAAATGTACTCCATACATATATATGGGAAGGTACTCTCTCCAAATCTGTTTTACAGTGAAAACTGCAGGAACTTCTAACCGGCACTAGGAAACACAGTGATTAACCAGGGAAAATGTTTCCCCTGCAACCCGTTCCCTTTGTGCTAGATGAACGAAAGTCTCTCCACATGCTCAATTCTAAGAGATAAGTGTGTGTGAAAGCCGTCCTTCACCTAGCTTGCTGGGAACACAGAGATTCTTTTCAGTTGCAAACTGCAATCTATGCATATATTTGGGGAGGTACTCGCTCCAACTATGTTTTACAGTGAAAACTGCAGGAAATTTAAAAAAGCACTAGGAAACACACTGAGAAACCGGAGAAAAAGTTTCTCCTGCAACCCGTTCCTTTTGTGCTAGATGAACGAACTTCTCTCCACATGCTCAGTTCTGAGAGATAAGTTTGTGTGAAAGCCGTCCTTCACCTAGCTTGTTGGGAACACAGACATTCTTTTTGGTTGCAAACTGCAATCTATGCATATATATGGGTAGGTACTCGCTCCAACTTGGTTTTACAGTGAAAACTGCAGGAACTTTAAACCAGCACTAGGAAACACACTGAGAATCCGGAGAAATAGTTTCTCCTGCAACCCGTTCCCTTTGTGCTAGATGAACCAACTTCTCTCCACATGCTCAGTTCTGAGAGATAAGTTTGTGTGAAAGCCGTCCTTCACCTACCTTGTTGGGACACAGAGTTTCTTTTCTGTTCCAAATTGCAATCTATGCATATATATGGGGAGGTACTCGCTCCAACTCGGTTTTACAGTGAAAACTGCCGGAACTTCAAACCGGCAGTAGGAAACAGACTGAGAAACCAGAGAAAAACTTTCTCCTGCAACCCAATCCTTTTGTGCTAGATGAACGAACCTCTCTCCACATGCTCAGTTATGAAAATTAAGTGTGTGTTAAAGCCGTCCTTCAACTAGATTATTGGGAACACGGAGTTTCTTTTCAGTAGCAAACTGCACTCCATATATTTATATGGGGAGGTACTCGCTCCGACACGATTTAACAGTGAAAACTGCAGGAAATTCCAACCGGCACTAGGAAACACACTGAGAACCAGAGTAAAAATTTCTCCTGCAACCCGTTCCCTTTGGGCTAGATGAATGAACGTCTCTCCACATGTTCAGTTCTCAGAGATATGTGTGTGTGAAAGCCGTCCTTCACCTAGCTTGTTGGGAATACAGAGATTCTTTTCAGTAGCAAACTTTACTCCATACATATATATGGATAGCTACTCTCTCCAACTAGTTTTTACAGTGAAAAGTGCAGGAACTTCAAACCGGCACTAGGAAACAGTCTGAGAAACCAGACAAAAATTTCTCCTGCATCCTGTTCCCATTGTGCTAGATGAATGAACATCTATTCACATGCTCAGTTCTCAGAGATAAGTGTGTCTGAAAGCCGTCTTTCAACTTTCTGGTTGGGAACACAGAGTTCCTTTTCAGTAGCAAACTGTACTCCATACATATATATGGGGAAGTACTCTCTCCAACTAGGTTTTACAGTGAAAACTGCAGGAACTTCAAACCGGCACTAAGAAACACACTGAGAAACCAGAGTAAAAGTTTCTCCTGCAACCCGTTCCCTTTGTGCTAGATGAACGTACGTCTCTCCACGTGCTCAGTTCTGAGAGATAAGTGTGTGTGAAAGCCGTCCTTCACCTAGCTTGTTGGGAACACAGAGTTTCTTTTCAGTAGGAAAATTTACTCCATACATATATATGGGGAGGTACTCTCTCCAAATCTGCTTTACAGTGAAAATTGCAGGAACTTCAAACCGGCACTAGGAAACACAGTGAGGAACCAGAGAAAAAGTTTCCCCTGCAACCCGTTCCCTTTGGGCTAGATGAACGAACGTCTCTCCACATGCTCAGTTCTGAGGGATAAGTGTGTGTGAAAGCCGTCCTTCACCTAGCTTGTTGGGACCACAGAGTTTCTTTTCAGTTGCAAACTGCAATCTATGCATATATATGGGGAGGTACCCGCTCCAACTAGGTTTTACAGTGAAAACTGCAGGACTTTAAACCAGCGCTAGGAAACACACTGAGAAACCAGAGAAAAAGTTTCTCCTGCAACCCGTTCCCTTTGTGCTAGATGAACCAACTTCTCTCCACATGCTCAGTTCTGAGAGATAAGTTTGTCTGAAAGCCGTCCTTCACCTAGCTTGTTGGGAACACAGAGTTTCTTTTCAGTTGCAAACTGCACTCCATACATTTATATGGGTTGGTACTCGCTCCAACTCGGTTTTACAGTGAAAAATGCAGGAACTTCAAAACGGCACTGGGAAACACACTAAGAAACCAGAGAAAAAGTTTCTCCTGTAACCCGTTCCCTTTGACATAGATGAACGAACGTCTCTCCACATGCTCAGTTCTCAGAGACAAGTGTGTGTGAAAGCCGTCCTTCACCTAGCTTGTTGGGAACAGAAAGTATCTTTTCAGTTTCAAATTGCAACCTATGCATATATATGGAAAGGTACTCGCTCCAAAGCGGTTTTACAGTGAAAACTGCAGGAACTTTAAACTAGCACTAGGAAACACACTGAGAAACCAGGGAAAAAATTTCTCCTGCAACCCGTTACATTTGTGCTAGATGAACGAACATCTCTCCACATGCTCAGTTCTGAGACGTAAGTGTGTGTGAAAGCGGTCCTTCACCTTGCTTGTTGGGAACACAAAGTTCCTTTTCAGTAGCAAACTGTACTCCATACATATATATGGGGAGGTACACTCTCCAAATCGGTTTTACAGTGAAAACTGCAGGAACTTCTAACCGGCACTAGGAAACACACTGAGAAACCAGAGAAAAAGTTTCCCCTGCAACCCTTTCCTTTAGTGCTAGATGAAAAAACGTCTCTCCACATGCTCCGTTATGAGAGATAAGTGTGTGTGATAGCTGTCCTTCACCAACTTGTTGGGAACACGGAGTTTCTTTTCAGTACTAAACTTCCCTCCATACATTTATATGGGGAGGTACACGCTCCAACTCGGTTTTACAGTGAAAACGGCAGGAAATTCAAACCAGCACTAAGAAACACATTGAGAAACCAGAGAAAAAGTTTCTCCTGCAACCCGTACCCTTTGACCTAGATGAACGGACGTCTCTCCTCATGCTCAGTTCTGAGAGTGAAGTGTGTGTGAAAGCCGTCCTTCAAATAGCTTGTTGGGAACAGAAAGTATCTTTTCAGTTTCAAACTGCAATCTATGCATATATATGGGGAGGTACTCGCTCCAACTCCGTTTTACAGTGAAAACTGCGGGAACTTTAAACCAGCACTAGGAAACACACTGAGAAACCAGAGAAAAAGTTTCTCCTGCAACCCGTTCCCTTTGTGCTAGATGAACGAACGTCTCTCCACATGCTCAGTTCTCAGAGATATGTGTGTGTGAAACCCGTCTTTCAACAAGCTTGTTGGGAACACAGAGTTTCTTTTCAGTAGCAAACTGTACTCCATACATATATAAGGGGTGTTACAAGCTCCATCTCGGTTTTAGAGTGAAAACGGCAGGAACTTCTAACCGGCACTAGGAAACACACTGAGAAACCAGAGAAAAAGTTTCCCCTGCAACCCTTTCCTTTTGTGCTAGATGAACAAACGTCTCTCCACATGCTCAGTTATGAGAGATAAGTGTGTGTGAAAGCCGTCCTTCACCAACTTGTTGGGAACACAGAGTTTCTTTTCAGTAGCAAACTTCACTCCATACATTTATATGGGGAGGTACACGCTCCGACTCGGTTTTACAGTGAAAACGGCAGGAAATTCAAACCGGCACTAGGAAACACACTGAGAACCAGAGTAAAAATTTATCCTGCAAAAATTTCCCTTTGTGCTAGATGAACGAACGTCTCTCCACATGCTCAGTTATGAGAGATAAGTGTGTGTGAAAGCCGTCCTTCACCTAGCTTGTTAGGAACACAGAGTTTCTTTTCAGTACCAAACTGCACTCCATAAATTTATATGGGGTGGTACTCGCTGCAAACTGGTTTTACAGTGAAAACTGCAGGAACTTTAAACCAGCACTATAAAAGACACTGAGAAACCAGAGTAAAACTTTCTTCTGCAACCTGTTCCCTTTGTGCTAGATGAACGAACATCTCTACACATGTTTATTTCTGAGAAGTATTTGTGTGTGAAAACCGTCCTTCACCTTGCTGGTTGGGAACACAGAGTTCCTTTTCAGTAGCAAACTGTACTCCATACATATATATGGGGAAGTACTCTCTCCAAATAGGTTTTACAGTGAAAACTGCAGGAACTTCAAACCGGCACTAAGAAACACACTGAGAAACCAGAGTAAAAGTTTCTCCTGCAACCCGTTCCCTTTGTGCTAGATGAACGTACGTATCTCCACGTGCTCCGTTCTGAGAGATAAGTGTGTGTGAAAGCCGTCCTTCACCTAGCTTGTTGGGAACACAGAGTTTCTTTTCAGTAGCAAAATGTACTCCATACATATATATGGGAAGGTACTCTCACCAAATCTTTTTTACAGTGAAAACTGCAGGAACTTCTAACCGGCACTAGGAAACACAGTGAGGAACCAGAGAAAAAGTTTCCCCTGCAACCCGTTCCCTTTGGGCCAGATGAACGAACGTCTATCCACATGCTCAGTTCTGAGAGATAAGTGTGTGTGAAAGCCGTCCTTCACCTAGCTTGTTGGGACCACAGAGTTTCTTTTCATTTGCGTACTGCAATCTATGCATATATATGAGGATGTACACGCTCCAACTAGGTTTTACAGTGAAAACTGCAGGAACTTTAAACCAGCACTAGGAAACACACTGAGAAACCGGAGAAAAAGTTTCTCCTGCAACCCGTTCCCTTTGTGCTAGATGAACCAACTTCTCTGCACATGCTCAGTTCTGAGAGATAAGTTTGTCTGAAAGCCGTCCTTCACCTAGCTTGTTGGGAACACAGAGTTTCTTTTCATTTGCAAACTGCACTCCATACATTTATATGGGTTGGTACTCGCTCCAACTCGGTTTTACAGTGAAAAATGCAGGAACTTCAAAACGGCACTGGGAAACACACTAAGAAACCAGAGAAAAAGTTTCTCCTGTAACCCGTTCCCTTTGACATAGATGAACGAACGTCTCTCCACATGCTCAGTTCTCAGAGAGAAGTGTGTGTGAAAGCCGTCCTTCACCTAGCTTGTTGGGAACAGAAAGTATCTTTTCAGTTTCAAACTGCAATCTATGCATATATATGGAAAGGTACTCGCTCCAAATCGGTTTTACAGTGAAAACTGCAGGAACTTTAAACTAGCACTAGGAAACACACTGAGAAACCAGAGAAATAATTTTTCCTGCATCCCGTTACCTTTGTGCTAGATGAAAGAACATCTCTCCACATGCTCAGTTCTGAGAAGTAAGTGTGTGTGAAAGCCTTTCTTTACCTTGCTGGTTGGGAACACAAAGTTCCTTTTAAGTAGCAAACTGTACTCCATACATATATATGGGGAGGTACACTCTCCAAATCGGTTTTACAGTGAAATCTGCAGGAACTTCTAACCGGCACTAGGAAACACACTGAGAAACCAGAGAAAAGTTTCCCCTGCAATCCTTTCCTTTTGTGCTAGATGAAAAAACGTCTCTCCACATGCTCCGTTATGAGAGATAAGTGTGTGTGAAAGCCGTCCTTCACCAACTTGTTGGGAACACGGAGTTTCTTTTCAGTAGTAAACTTCATTCCATACATTTATATGGGGAGGTACAAGCTCCAACTCGGTTTTACAGTGAAAACGGCAGGAAATTCAAACCAGCACTAAGAAACACATTGAGAAACCAGAGAAAAAGTTTCTCCTGCAACCCGTTCCCTTTGACCTAGATGAACGGACGTCTCTCCTCATGCTCAGTTCTGAGAGTGAAGTGTGTGTGAAAGCCGTCCTTCAAATAGCTTGTTGGGAACAGAAAGTATCTTTTCAGTTTCAAACTGCAATCTATGCATATATATGGGGAGGTACTCGCTCCAACTCCGTTTCACAGTGAAAACTGCGGGAACTTTAAACCAGCACTAGGAAACACACTGAGAAACCAGAGAAAAAGTTTCTCCTGCAACCCGTTCCCTTTGTGCTAGATGAACGAACGTCTCTCCACATGCTCAGTTCTCAGAGATATGTGTGTGTGAAACCCGTCTTTCAACAAGCTTGTTGGGAACACAGAGTTTCTTTTCAGTAGCAAACTGTACTCCATACATATATAAGGGGTGTTACAAGCTCCAACTCGGTTTTAGAGTGAAAACGGCAGGAACTTCTAACCGGCACTAGGAAACACACTGAGAAACCAGAGAAAAAGTTTCCCCTGCAACACTTTCCTTTTGTGCTAGATGAACAAACGTCTCTCCACATGCTCAGTTATGAGAGATAAGTGTGTGTGAAAGCCGTCCTTCACCAACTTGTTGGGAACACGGAGTTTCTTTTCAGTAGTAAACTTCACTCCATACATTTATATGGGGAGATACACGCTCCGACTCGGTTTTACAGTGAAAACGGCAGGAAATTCAAACCGGCACTAGGAAACACACTGAGAACCAGAGTAAAAATTTATCCTGCAAAAATTTCCCTTTGTGCTAGATGAACGAACGTCTCTCCACATGCTCAGTTATGAGAGATAAGTGTGTGTGAAAGCCGTCCTTCACCTAGCTTGTTAGCAACACAGAGTTTCTTTTCAGTAGCAAACTGCACTCCATAAATTTATATGGGGTGGTACTCGCTGCAAACTGGTTTTACAGTGAAAACTGCAGGAACTTCATACCGGCACTAGGAAACACACTGAGAAACCAGAGTAAAGGTTCCTCCTGCAACCTGTTCCCATTGTGCTAGATGAACGAACATCTCTCCACATGCTTAGTTCTGAGAATTAAGTGTGTGTGAAAGACGTCCTTCAAATTTCTGGTTGGGAACACAGAGTTCCTTTTCAGTAGCATTCTATACTCCATACATATATACGGGGAGGTACTCTCTCCAACTATGTTATACAGTGAAAAATGCAGGAACTTCAAAACGGCACTAGGAAACACACTGAGAAACCGGAGAAAAAGTTTGTCCTGTAACCCGTTCCCTTTGACCTAGATGAACGAACGTCTCTATACATACTCAGTTCTGAGAGAAAAGTGTGTGTGAAAGCCGTTCTTCACCTAGCTTGTTGGGAACAGAAAGTATCTTTTCAGTTTCAAACTGCAATCTATGCATATATATGGGGAGGTACTGGCTCCAACTAGGTTTTACAGTGGAAAATGCAGGAACTTCAAACCGGCACTAGGAAACAGACTGAGAAACCAGAGTAAAAGTTTCTCCTGCAACCCGTTCCCTTTGTGCTAGATGAACGAAAGTCTCTCCACGTGCTCAGTTCCGAGAGTTAAGTTTGTCTGAAAGACATCCTTCACCTTGCTTGTTGGGAACACAGAGTTCCTTTTCAGTAGCAAACTGTACTCCAAACATATATATGGGGAGGTACTCGCTCCAACTCGGTTTTACAGTGAAAACTGCAGGAACTTCAACCGGAACTAGGAAACACACTGAGAAACCAGAGTAAAAGTTTCTCCTGCAACCTGTTCCCTTTGTGCTAGATGAACGAACTTCTCTCCACGTGCTCAGTTCTGAGAGGTAATTGTGTGTGAAAGCCGTCCTTCACCTAGCTTGTTGGGAACACAGAGTTTCTTTTCAGTAGCAAACTGTACTCCATACATATATAAGGGGAGGTACCCTCTCCAAATCTGTTTTACAGTGAAAACTGCAGGAAATTCAAACCGGAACTAGGGAAAACACTGAGAACCCAGAGAAAAAGTTTCCCCTGCATCCCGTTCCCTTTGTGCTAGATGAACGAACGTCTCTCCACATGCTCAATTCTGAGAGGTAAGTGTGTGTGAAAGCCGTTCTTCAATTAGCTTGCTGGGAACACAGAGATTCTTCTCAGTTGCAAACTGTAATCTATGCATATATATGGGGAGGTACTCGCTCCAACAAGGTTTTACATTGAAAACTGCAGGAACTTTAAAACAGCACTAGGAAACAGACTGAGAAACCGGAGAAAAAGTTTCTCGTGAAACCCGTTCCCTTTGTGCTAGATGAACGAACGTCTCTCCACATGCTCAGTTATGAGAGGTAAATTTGTGTGAAAGCCGTACTTCACCTAGCTTGTTGGGAACACGGAGTTTCTTTTCAGTAGCAAACTGCACTCCATACATTTATATGGGGAGGTATTCGCTTCGACTCGGTTTAACAGTGAAAACTGCAGGAAATTCAAAGCGGCACTTAGAAACACACTGAGACCCAGAGTAAAAATTTCTCCTGCAACCCGTTCCCTTTGTGCTAGATGAACGAACGTCTCTCCACATGTTCAGTGCTGAGAGATACTTGTGTGTGAAAGCCGTCCTTCACCTAGCTTGTGGGGAACACAGAGATTTTTTTCAGTAGCAAACTGTACTCCATACATATATATGGGTAACTACTTTCTCCAACTATGTTTTACAGTGAAAATTGCAGGAACTTCAAACCGGCACTAGGAAACAGTCTGAGAAACCATAGAAATAGTTTCTCCTGCAACCCGTTCCCTTTGTGCTAGATGAACGAAAGTCTCTCCACATGCTCAGTTCTGAGAGGTAAGTGTGTGTGAAAGCCGTCCTTCACCTAGCTTGTTGGGAACACAGAGTTTCTTTTCAGTTGCAAACTGCAATCAATGCATATATATGGGGAGGTACACGCTCCAACTCGGTTTACAGTGAATACTGCTGGAAATTCAAACCGGAACTAGGAAACACATTGAGAAACCAGAGAAAAAGTTTCTCCTGCAACCCGTTCCCTTTGTGCTAGATGAACGAAAGTCTCTCCACGTGCTCAGTTCTGAGAGAAAAGTGTGTGTGTAAGCCGTCCTTCACCTAGCTTGTTGGGAACAGAGAGATTCTTTTCAGTAGCAAACTGCACTCCATACATTTATATGGGGAGGTACTCGTTCCGACTCCGTTTAACAGTGAAAACTGCAGGATATTCAAACCGGCACTAGGAAAAACACTGAGAACCAGAGTAAAAATTTCTCCTGCAACCCGTTCCCTTTGTGCTAGATGAACGAACGTCTCTCCACGTGCTCAGTTCTGAGAGATATGTGTGTGTGAAAGCCATACTTCCCCTTCCTTGTTAGGAACACAGAGTTTATTTTCAGTAGCAAACTGCATTCCATTGATTTATATGGGGTGGTACTCGCTGCAAACTGGTTTTACAGTGAAAACTGCAGGATATTCAAACCGTCCCTAGTAAACACACTGAGAAACCAGAGAAAAAGTTTCCCCTGCAACCCGTTACATTTGTGCTAGATGAACGAACATCTCTCCACATGCTCAGTTCTGAGACGTAAGTGTGTGTGAAAGCGGTCCTTCACCTTGCTTGTTGGGAACACAAAGTTCCTTTTCAGTAGCAAACTGTACTCCATACATTTATATGGGGAGGTACTCGCTCCGACTCGGTTTAACAGTGAAAACTGCAGGAAATTCAAACCGGCACTAGGAAACACACTGAGAACCAGAGTAATAATTTCTCCTGCCACCCGTTCCTTTGTGCTAGATGAACGAACGTCTCTCCACATACTCAGTTCTCAGAGATGAGTGTGTGTGAAACCCATAATTCCCCTAGCTTGTTGGGAACAGAGAGATTCTTTTCAGTAGCAAACTGCACTCCATACATTTATATGGGGAGGTAATCTTTCCGACTCCATTTAACAGTGAAAACTGCAGGAAATTCAAACCGGCACTAGGAAACACACTGAGAACCAGAGTAAAAATTTCTCCTGCAAAAATTTCCCTTTGTGCTAGATGAACGAAAGTCTCTCCACATGCTCAGTTCTGAGAGGTAAGTGTGTGTGAAAGCCGTCCTTCACCTAGCTTGTTGGGAACACACAGTTTCTTTTCAGTTGCAAACTGCAATCAATGCATATATATGGGGAGGTACAAGCTCCAACTCGGTTTACAGTGAAAACTGCTGGAAATTCAAACCGGCACTAGGAAACACATTGAGAAACCAGAGAAAAAGTTTCTCCTGCAACCCTTTCCCTTTGTCCTAGATGAACGAACGTCTCTCCACATGATCAGTTCTGAGAGACAAGTGTGTGTGAAAGCCGTCCTTCACTTAGCTTGTTGGGAACACGGAGTTTCTTTTCAGCAGCAAACTGCACTCCATACATTTATATGGGGAGGTACTCGCTCCGAATCGGTTTATCAGTGAAAACTGCAGGAAATTCAAACCGGCACTAGGAAACACACTGAACCAGAGTAAAAATTTCTCCTGCAACCCGTTCCCTTTGTTTTAGATGAACGAACATCTCTCCGCATGCTCTGTTCTGAGACGTAAGTGTGTGTGAAAGACGTCCTTCACCTTGCTTGTTGGGAACACAGAGTTCCTTTTCAGTAGCAAACTGTACTCCCTACATATATATGGGGAGGTACAGTCTCCAACTAGGTTTTACTGTGAAAACTGCAGGAAATTCAAACCGGCACTAGGAAACACACTGAACCAGAGTAAAAATTTCTCCTGCAACCCGTTCCCTTTGTGCTAGATGAACGAACGTCTCTCCACATGTTCAGTGCTGAGAGATACTTGTGTGTGAAAGCCGTCCTTCACCTAGCTTGTTGGGAACACAGAGATTCTTTTCAGTAGCAAACTGTACTCCATATATATATATGGGTAGCTACTCTCTCCAACTAGCTTTTACAGTGAAATGTGCAGGAAGTTCAAACCGGCACTAGGAAACAGTCTGAGAAACCAGACAAAAATTTCCCCTGCAACCCTTTCCCTTTGTTCTAGATGAACTAACGTCTCTTCACATGCTCAGTTCTCAGAGATAAGTGTGTCTGAAAGCCGTACTTCACCTAGCTTGTTGGGAACACAGAGTTTCTATTCAGTTGCAAACTGCACTCCAAACATTTATATGGGTTGGTACAAGCTCCAAATCGGTTTTACAGTGAAAACTGCAGGAACTTCAAACCGACACTAGGAAACACACTGAGAAACCAGAGAAAAACTTTCTCCTGCTACCCGTTCCCTTTGTGCTAGATGAACGAACGTCTCTCCACATGCTCAGTTCTGAGAGACAAGTGTGTGTGAAAGCCGTCATTCACCTATCTTGTTGGGAACACAAAGTATCTTTTCAGTTGCAAACTGCAATCTATGCATATATATGGGGAGGTACTCGCTCCAACTCGGTTTTACAGTGAAAACTGCAGGAACTTAAACCAGCACTAGGAAATACACTGATAAACCAGAGAAAAACTTTCTCCTTCAACCCGTTACCTTTGTGTTAGATGAACGAACATCTCTCCACATGCTCAGTTCTGAGAGGTAAGTGTGTGTGAAAGCCGACCTTCCACTAGCTTGTTGGGAACACAGAGTTCCTTTTCAGTAGCAAACAGTTCTCCATACATATATAAGGGGTGTTACTAGCTCCAACTCTGTTTTAGAGTGAAAACTGCAGTAACTTCAAACCGGCACTAAGAAACACACTAAGAAACCAGAGAAAAAGTTTCTCCTGCAACACATTCCATTTGTGCTAGATGAAAAATCGTCTCTCCACATGCTCAGTTATGAGAGATATGTGTGTGTGAAGGCCATACTTCACTTAGCTTGTTGGGAACACGGAGTTTCTTTTCAGTAGTAAACTGCTCTCCATACATTTATATGGGGAGGTACACGCTCCGACTCGGTTTAACAGTGAAAATGGCAGGAAATTCAAACCGGCACTAGGAAACACACTGAGAACCAGAGTAAAAATTTATCCTGCAACCAGTTCCCTTTGTGCTAGATGAACGAACGTCTCTCCACATACTCAGTTATGAGAGATAACTGTGTGTGAAAGCCGTCCTTCAACTAGCTTGTTAGGAACACAGAGTATCTTTTCAGTAGCAAACTGCACTCCATAAATTTATATGGGGTGGTACACGCTGCAACCTGGTTTTACAGTGAAAACTGCAGGAACTTCAAACCGGCACTAGGAAACACACTGAGAAACCAGAGTAAAAGTTTCTCCTGCAACCCGTTCCCTTTGTGCTAGATGAACGTACGTCTCTCCACGTGCTCAGTTCTGAGAGATAAGTGTGTGTGAAAGCCGTCCTTCACCTAGCTTGTTGGGAACACAGAGTTTCTTTTCAGTAGGAAAATTTACTCCATACATATATATGGGGAGGTACTCTCTCCAAATCTGCTTTACAGTGAAAATTGCAGGAACTTCAAACCGGCACTAGGAAACACAGTGAGGAACCAGAGAAAAAGTTTCCCCTGCAACCCGTTCCCTTTGGGCTAGATGAACGAACGTCTCTCCACATGCTCAGTTCTGAGGGATAAGTGTGTGTGAAAGCCGTCCTTCACCTAGCTTGTTGGGACCACAGAGTTTCTTTTCAGTTGCAAACTGCAATCTATGCATATATATGGGGAGGTACCCGCTCCAACTAGGTTTTACAGTGAAAACTGCAGGACTTTAAACCAGCGCTAGGAAACACACTGAGAAACCAGAGAAAAAGTTTCTCCTGCAACCCGTTCCCTTTGTGCTAGATGAACCAACTTCTCTCCACATGCTCAGTTCTGAGAGATAAGTTTGTCTGAAAGCCGTCCTTCACCTAGCTTGTTGGGAACACAGAGTTTCTTTTCAGTTGCAAACTGCACTCCATACATTTATATGGGTTGGTACTCGCTCCAACTCGGTTTTACAGTGAAAAATGCAGGAACTTCAAAACGGCACTGGGAAACACACTAAGAAACCAGAGAAAAAGTTTCTCCTGTAACCCGTTCCCTTTGACATAGATGAACGAACGTCTCTCCACATGCTCAGTTCTCAGAGACAAGTGTGTGTGAAAGCCGTCCTTCACCTAGCTTGTTGGGAACAGAAAGTATCTTTTCAGTTTCAAATTGCAACCTATGCATATATATGGAAAGGTACTCGCTCCAAAGCGGTTTTACAGTGAAAACTGCAGGAACTTTAAACTAGCACTAGGAAACACACTGAGAAACCAGGGAAAAAATTTCTCCTGCAACCCGTTACATTTGTGCTAGATGAACGAACATCTCTCCACATGCTCAGTTCTGAGACGTAAGTGTGTGTGAAAGCGGTCCTTCACCTTGCTTGTTGGGAACACAAAGTTCCTTTTCAGTAGCAAACTGTACTCCATACATATATATGGGGAGGTACACTCTCCAAATCGGTTTTACAGTGAAAACTGCAGGAACTTCTAACCGGCACTAGGAAACACACTGAGAAACCAGAGAAAAAGTTTCCCCTGCAACCCTTTCCTTTAGTGCTAGATGAAAAAACGTCTCTCCACATGCTCCGTTATGAGAGATAATTGTGTGTGATAGCTGTCCTTCACCAACTTGTTGGGAACACGGAGTTTCTTTTCAGTACTAAACTTCCCTCCATACATTTATATGGGGAGGTACACGCTCCAACTCGGTTTTACAGTGAAAACGGCAGGAAATTCAAACCAGCACTAAGAAACACATTGAGAAACCAGAGAAAAAGTTTCTCCTGCAACCCGTACCCTTTGACCTAGATGAACGGACGTCTCTCCTCATGCTCAGTTCTGAGAGTGAAGTGTGTGTGAAAGCCGTCCTTCAAATAGCTTGTTGGGAACAGAAAGTATCTTTTCAGTTTCAAACTGCAATCTATGCATATATATGGGGAGGTACTCGCTCCAACTCCGTTTTACAGTGAAAACTGCGGGAACTTTAAACCAGCACTAGGAAACACACTGAGAAACCAGAGAAAAAGTTTCTCCTGCAACCCGTTCCCTTTGTGCTAGATGAACGAACGTCTCTCCACATGCTCAGTTCTCAGAGATATGTGTGTGTGAAACCCGTCTTTCAACAAGCTTGTTGGGAACACAGAGTTTCTTTTCAGTAGCAAACTGTACTCCATACATATATAAGGGGTGTTACAAGCTCCATCTCGGTTTTAGAGTGAAAACGGCAGGAACTTCTAACCGGCACTAGGAAACACACTGAGAAACCAGAGAAAAAGTTTCCCCTGCAACCCTTTCCTTTTGTGCTAGATGAACAAACGTCTCTCCACATGCTCAGTTATGAGAGATAAGTGTGTGTGAAAGCCGTCCTTCACCAACTTGTTGGGAACACAGAGTTTCTTTTCAGTAGCAAACTTCACTCCATACATTTATATGGGGAGGTACACGCTCCGACTCGGTTTTACAGTGAAAACGGCAGGAAATTCAAACCGGCACTAGGAAACACACTGAGAACCAGAGTAAAAATTTATCCTGCAAAAATTTCCCTTTGTGCTAGATGAACGAACGTCTCTCCACATGCTCAGTTATGAGAGATAAGTGTGTGTGAAAGCCGTCCTTCACCTAGCTTGTTAGGAACACAGAGTTTCTTTTCAGTACCAAACTGCACTCCATAAATTTATATGGGGTGGTACTCGCTGCAAACTGGTTTTACAGTGAAAACTGCAGGAACTTTAAACCAGCACTATAAAAGACACTGAGAAACCAGAGTAAAACTTTCTTCTGCAACCTGTTCCCTTTGTGCTAGATGAACGAACATCTCTACACATGTTTATTTCTGAGAAGTATTTGTGTGTGAAAACCGTCCTTCACCTTGCTGGTTGGGAACACAGAGTTCCTTTTCAGTAGCAAACTGTACTCCATACATATATATGGGGAAGTACTCTCTCCAAATAGGTTTTACAGTGAAAACTGCAGGAACTTCAAACCGGCACTAAGAAACACACTGAGAAACCAGAGTAAAAGTTTCTCCTGCAACCCGTTCCCTTTGTGCTAGATGAACGTACGTATCTCCACGTGCTCCGTTCTGAGAGATAAGTGTGTGTGAAAGCCGTCCTTCACCTAGCTTGTTGGGAACACAGAGTTTCTTTTCAGTAGCAAAATGTACTCCATACATATATATGGGAAGGTACTCTCACCAAATCTTTTTTACAGTGAAAACTGCAGGAACTTCTAACCGGCACTAGGAAACACAGTGAGGAACCAGAGAAAAAGTTTCCCCTGCAACCCGTTCCCTTTGGGCCAGATGAACGAACGTCTATCCACATGCTCAGTTCTGAGAGATAAGTGTGTGTGAAAGCCGTCCTTCACCTAGCTTGTTGGGACCACAGAGTTTCTTTTCATTTGCGTACTGCAATCTATGCATATATATGAGGATGTACACGCTCCAACTAGGTTTTACAGTGAAAACTGCAGGAACTTTAAACCAGCACTAGGAAACACACTGAGAAACCGGAGAAAAAGTTTCTCCTGCAACCCGTTCCCTTTGTGCTAGATGAACCAACTTCTCTGCACATGCTCAGTTCTGAGAGATAAGTTTGTCTGAAAGCCGTCCTTCACCTAGCTTGTTGGGAACACAGAGTTTCTTTTCATTTGCAAACTGCACTCCATACATTTATATGGGTTGGTACTCGCTCCAACTCGGTTTTACAGTGAAAAATGCAGGAACTTCAAAACGGCACTGGGAAACACACTAAGAAACCAGAGAAAAAGTTTCTCCTGTAACCCGTTCCCTTTGACATAGATGAACGAACGTCTCTCCACATGCTCAGTTCTCAGAGAGAAGTGTGTGTGAAAGCCGTCCTTCACCTAGCTTGTTGGGAACAGAAAGTATCTTTTCAGTTTCAAACTGCAATCTATGCATATATATGGAAAGGTACTCGCTCCAAATCGGTTTTACAGTGAAAACTGCAGGAACTTTAAACTAGCACTAGGAAACACACTGAGAAACCAGAGAAATAATTTTTCCTGCATCCCGTTACCTTTGTGCTAGATGAAAGAACATCTCTCCACATGCTCAGTTCTGAGAAGTAAGTGTGTGTGAAAGCCTTTCTTTACCTTGCTGGTTGGGAACACAAAGTTCCTTTTAAGTAGCAAACTGTACTCCATACATATATATGGGGAGGTACACTCTCCAAATCGGTTTTACAGTGAAATCTGCAGGAACTTCTAACCGGCACTAGGAAACACACTGAGAAACCAGAGAAAAGTTTCCCCTGCAATCCTTTCCTTTTGTGCTAGATGAAAAAACGTCTCTCCACATGCTCCGTTATGAGAGATAAGTGTGTGTGAAAGCCGTCCTTCACCAACTTGTTGGGAACACGGAGTTTCTTTTCAGTAGTAAACTTCATTCCATACATTTATATGGGGAGGTACAAGCTCCAACTCGGTTTTACAGTGAAAACGGCAGGAAATTCAAACCAGCACTAAGAAACACATTGAGAAACCAGAGAAAAAGTTTCTCCTGCAACCCGTTCCCTTTGACCTAGATGAACGGACGTCTCTCCTCATGCTCAGTTCTGAGAGTGAAGTGTGTGTGAAAGCCGTCCTTCAAATAGCTTGTTGGGAACAGAAAGTATCTTTTCAGTTTCAAACTGCAATCTATGCATATATATGGGGAGGTACTCGCTCCAACTCCGTTTCACAGTGAAAACTGCGGGAACTTTAAACCAGCACTAGGAAACACACTGAGAAACCAGAGAAAAAGTTTCTCCTGCAACCCGTTCCCTTTGTGCTAGATGAACGAACGTCTCTCCACATGCTCAGTTCTCAGAGATATGTGTGTGTGAAACCCGTCTTTCAACAAGCTTGTTGGGAACACAGAGTTTCTTTTCAGTAGCAAACTGTACTCCATACATATATAAGGGGTGTTACAAGCTCCAACTCGGTTTTAGAGTGAAAACGGCAGGAACTTCTAACCGGCACTAGGAAACACACTGAGAAACCAGAGAAAAAGTTTCCCCTGCAACACTTTCCTTTTGTGCTAGATGAACAAACGTCTCTCCACATGCTCAGTTATGAGAGATAAGTGTGTGTGAAAGCCGTCCTTCACCAACTTGTTGGGAACACGGAGTTTCTTTTCAGTAGTAAACTTCACTCCATACATTTATATGGGGAGATACACGCTCCGACTCGGTTTTACAGTGAAAACGGCAGGAAATTCAAACCGGCACTAGGAAACACACTGAGAACCAGAGTAAAAATTTATCCTGCAAAAATTTCCCTTTGTGCTAGATGAACGAACGTCTCTCCACATGCTCAGTTATGAGAGATAAGTGTGTGTGAAAGCCGTCCTTCACCTAGCTTGTTAGCAACACAGAGTTTCTTTTCAGTAGCAAACTGCACTCCATAAATTTATATGGGGTGGTACTCGCTGCAAACTGGTTTTACAGTGAAAACTGCAGGAACTTCATACCGGCACTAGGAAACACACTGAGAAACCAGAGTAAAGGTTCCTCCTGCAACCTGTTCCCATTGTGCTAGATGAACGAACATCTCTCCACATGCTTAGTTCTGAGAATTAAGTGTGTGTGAAAGACGTCCTTCAAATTTCTGGTTGGGAACACAGAGTTCCTTTTCAGTAGCATTCTATACTCCATACATATATACGGGGAGGTACTCTCTCCAACTATGTTATACAGTGAAAAATGCAGGAACTTCAAAACGGCACTAGGAAACACACTGAGAAACCGGAGAAAAAGTTTGTCCTGTAACCCGTTCCCTTTGACCTAGATGAACGAACGTCTCTATACATACTCAGTTCTGAGAGAAAAGTGTGTGTGAAAGCCGTTCTTCACCTAGCTTGTTGGGAACAGAAAGTATCTTTTCAGTTTCAAACTGCAATCTATGCATATATATGGGGAGGTACTGGCTCCAACTAGGTTTTACAGTGGAAAATGCAGGAACTTCAAACCGGCACTAGGAAACAGACTGAGAAACCAGAGTAAAAGTTTCTCCTGCAACCCGTTCCCTTTGTGCTAGATGAACGAAAGTCTCTCCACGTGCTCAGTTCCGAGAGTTAAGTTTGTCTGAAAGACATCCTTCACCTTGCTTGTTGGGAACACAGAGTTCCTTTTCAGTAGCAAACTGTACTCCAAACATATATATGGGGAGGTACTCGCTCCAACTCGGTTTTACAGTGAAAACTGCAGGAACTTCAACCGGAACTAGGAAACACACTGAGAAACCAGAGTAAAAGTTTCTCCTGCAACCTGTTCCCTTTGTGCTAGATGAACGAACTTCTCTCCACGTGCTCAGTTCTGAGAGGTAATTGTGTGTGAAAGCCGTCCTTCACCTAGCTTGTTGGGAACACAGAGTTTCTTTTCAGTAGCAAACTGTACTCCATACATATATAAGGGGAGGTACCCTCTCCAAATCTGTTTTACAGTGAAAACTGCAGGAAATTCAAACCGGAACTAGGGAAAACACTGAGAACCCAGAGAAAAAGTTTCCCCTGCATCCCGTTCCCTTTGTGCTAGATGAACGAACGTCTCTCCACATGCTCAATTCTGAGAGGTAAGTGTGTGTGAAAGCCGTTCTTCAATTAGCTTGCTGGGAACACAGAGATTCTTCTCAGTTGCAAACTGTAATCTATGCATATATATGGGGAGGTACTCGCTCCAACAAGGTTTTACATTGAAAACTGCAGGAACTTTAAAACAGCACTAGGAAACAGACTGAGAAACCGGAGAAAAAGTTTCTCGTGAAACCCGTTCCCTTTGTGCTAGATGAACGAACGTCTCTCCACATGCTCAGTTATGAGAGGTAAATTTGTGTGAAAGCCGTACTTCACCTAGCTTGTTGGGAACACGGAGTTTCTTTTCAGTAGCAAACTGCACTCCATACATTTATATGGGGAGGTATTCGCTTCGACTCGGTTTAACAGTGAAAACTGCAGGAAATTCAAAGCGGCACTTAGAAACACACTGAGACCCAGAGTAAAAATTTCTCCTGCAACCCGTTCCCTTTGTGCTAGATGAACGAACGTCTCTCCACATGTTCAGTGCTGAGAGATACTTGTGTGTGAAAGCCGTCCTTCACCTAGCTTGTGGGGAACACAGAGATTTTTTTCAGTAGCAAACTGTACTCCATACATATATATGGGTAACTACTTTCTCCAACTATGTTTTACAGTGAAAATTGCAGGAACTTCAAACCGGCACTAGGAAACAGTCTGAGAAACCATAGAAATAGTTTCTCCTGCAACCCGTTCCCTTTGTGCTAGATGAACGAAAGTCTCTCCACATGCTCAGTTCTGAGAGGTAAGTGTGTGTGAAAGCCGTCCTTCACCTAGCTTGTTGGGAACACAGAGTTTCTTTTCAGTTGCAAACTGCAATCAATGCATATATATGGGGAGGTACACGCTCCAACTCGGTTTACAGTGAATACTGCTGGAAATTCAAACCGGAACTAGGAAACACATTGAGAAACCAGAGAAAAAGTTTCTCCTGCAACCCGTTCCCTTTGTGCTAGATGAACGAAAGTCTCTCCACGTGCTCAGTTCTGAGAGAAAAGTGTGTGTGTAAGCCGTCCTTCACCTAGCTTGTTGGGAACAGAGAGATTCTTTTCAGTAGCAAACTGCACTCCATACATTTATATGGGGAGGTACTCGTTCCGACTCCGTTTAACAGTGAAAACTGCAGGATATTCAAACCGGCACTAGGAAAAACACTGAGAACCAGAGTAAAAATTTCTCCTGCAACCCGTTCCCTTTGTGCTAGATGAACGAACGTCTCTCCACGTGCTCAGTTCTGAGAGATATGTGTGTGTGAAAGCCATACTTCCCCTTCCTTGTTAGGAACACAGAGTTTATTTTCAGTAGCAAACTGCATTCCATTGATTTATATGGGGTGGTACTCGCTGCAAACTGGTTTTACAGTGAAAACTGCAGGATATTCAAACCGTCCCTAGTAAACACACTGAGAAACCAGAGAAAAAGTTTCCCCTGCAACCCGTTACATTTGTGCTAGATGAACGAACATCTCTCCACATGCTCAGTTCTGAGACGTAAGTGTGTGTGAAAGCGGTCCTTCACCTTGCTTGTTGGGAACACAAAGTTCCTTTTCAGTAGCAAACTGTACTCCATACATTTATATGGGGAGGTACTCGCTCCGACTCGGTTTAACAGTGAAAACTGCAGGAAATTCAAACCGGCACTAGGAAACACACTGAGAACCAGAGTAATAATTTCTCCTGCCACCCGTTCCTTTGTGCTAGATGAACGAACGTCTCTCCACATACTCAGTTCTCAGAGATGAGTGTGTGTGAAACCCATAATTCCCCTAGCTTGTTGGGAACAGAGAGATTCTTTTCAGTAGCAAACTGCACTCCATACATTTATATGGGGAGGTAATCTTTCCGACTCCATTTAACAGTGAAAACTGCAGGAAATTCAAACCGGCACTAGGAAACACACTGAGAACCAGAGTAAAAATTTCTCCTGCAAAAATTTCCCTTTGTGCTAGATGAACGAAAGTCTCTCCACATGCTCAGTTCTGAGAGGTAAGTGTGTGTGAAAGCCGTCCTTCACCTAGCTTGTTGGGAACACACAGTTTCTTTTCAGTTGCAAACTGCAATCAATGCATATATATGGGGAGGTACAAGCTCCAACTCGGTTTACAGTGAAAACTGCTGGAAATTCAAACCGGCACTAGGAAACACATTGAGAAACCAGAGAAAAAGTTTCTCCTGCAACCCTTTCCCTTTGTCCTAGATGAACGAACGTCTCTCCACATGATCAGTTCTGAGAGACAAGTGTGTGTGAAAGCCGTCCTTCACTTAGCTTGTTGGGAACACGGAGTTTCTTTTCAGCAGCAAACTGCACTCCATACATTTATATGGGGAGGTACTCGCTCCGAATCGGTTTATCAGTGAAAACTGCAGGAAATTCAAACCGGCACTAGGAAACACACTGAACCAGAGTAAAAATTTCTCCTGCAACCCGTTCCCTTTGTTTTAGATGAACGAACATCTCTCCGCATGCTCTGTTCTGAGACGTAAGTGTGTGTGAAAGACGTCCTTCACCTTGCTTGTTGGGAACACAGAGTTCCTTTTCAGTAGCAAACTGTACTCCCTACATATATATGGGGAGGTACAGTCTCCAACTAGGTTTTACTGTGAAAACTGCAGGAAATTCAAACCGGCACTAGGAAACACACTGAACCAGAGTAAAAATTTCTCCTGCAACCCGTTCCCTTTGTGCTAGATGAACGAACGTCTCTCCACATGTTCAGTGCTGAGAGATACTTGTGTGTGAAAGCCGTCCTTCACCTAGCTTGTTGGGAACACAGAGATTCTTTTCAGTAGCAAACTGTACTCCATATATATATATGGGTAGCTACTCTCTCCAACTAGCTTTTACAGTGAAATGTGCAGGAAGTTCAAACCGGCACTAGGAAACAGTCTGAGAAACCAGACAAAAATTTCCCCTGCAACCCTTTCCCTTTGTTCTAGATGAACTAACGTCTCTTCACATGCTCAGTTCTCAGAGATAAGTGTGTCTGAAAGCCGTACTTCACCTAGCTTGTTGGGAACACAGAGTTTCTATTCAGTTGCAAACTGCACTCCAAACATTTATATGGGTTGGTACAAGCTCCAAATCGGTTTTACAGTGAAAACTGCAGGAACTTCAAACCGACACTAGGAAACACACTGAGAAACCAGAGAAAAACTTTCTCCTGCTACCCGTTCCCTTTGTGCTAGATGAACGAACGTCTCTCCACATGCTCAGTTCTGAGAGACAAGTGTGTGTGAAAGCCGTCATTCACCTATCTTGTTGGGAACACAAAGTATCTTTTCAGTTGCAAACTGCAATCTATGCATATATATGGGGAGGTACTCGCTCCAACTCGGTTTTACAGTGAAAACTGCAGGAACTTAAACCAGCACTAGGAAATACACTGATAAACCAGAGAAAAACTTTCTCCTTCAACCCGTTACCTTTGTGTTAGATGAACGAACATCTCTCCACATGCTCAGTTCTGAGAGGTAAGTGTGTGTGAAAGCCGACCTTCCACTAGCTTGTTGGGAACACAGAGTTCCTTTTCAGTAGCAAACAGTTCTCCATACATATATAAGGGGTGTTACTAGCTCCAACTCTGTTTTAGAGTGAAAACTGCAGTAACTTCAAACCGGCACTAAGAAACACACTAAGAAACCAGAGAAAAAGTTTCTCCTGCAACACATTCCATTTGTGCTAGATGAAAAATCGTCTCTCCACATGCTCAGTTATGAGAGATATGTGTGTGTGAAGGCCATACTTCACTTAGCTTGTTGGGAACACGGAGTTTCTTTTCAGTAGTAAACTGCTCTCCATACATTTATATGGGGAGGTACACGCTCCGACTCGGTTTAACAGTGAAAATGGCAGGAAATTCAAACCGGCACTAGGAAACACACTGAGAACCAGAGTAAAAATTTATCCTGCAACCAGTTCCCTTTGTGCTAGATGAACGAACGTCTCTCCACATACTCAGTTATGAGAGATAACTGTGTGTGAAAGCCGTCCTTCAACTAGCTTGTTAGGAACACAGAGTATCTTTTCAGTAGCAAACTGCACTCCATAAATTTATATGGGGTGGTACACGCTGCAACCTGGTTTTACAGTGAAAACTGCAGGAACTTCAAACCGGCACTAGGAAACACACTGAGAAACCAGAAAAAAAGTTTCTCCTGCAACCCTTTCCCTTTGTGCTAGATGAACGAAAGTCCCTCCACATGTTCAGTTCTGAGAGATACTTGTGTGAGAAAGGCGTCCTTCACCTAGCTTGTTGGGAACACAGAGGTTATTTTCAGATGCAAACTGCAATCTATGCATATATATGGGGAGGTACTCGCTCCAGCAAGGTTTTACAGTGAAAACTGCAGGAATTTTATACCAGCACTAGGAAACACACTGAGAAACCGGAGAAAAAGTTTCTTCTGCAACCCGTTCCCTTTGTGCTAGATGAACGAACTTCTCTCCACATGCTCAGTTCTGAGAGATAAATTTGTGTGAAAGCCGCCATCACCTAGCTTGTTGGGAACACAGAGTTTCTTTTCAGTTGCAAACTGCACTCCATAGATTTATAAGGGGTGGTACACGCTCCAACTCGGTTTTACAGTGAAAAATGCAGGAACTTCAAAACGGCACTAGGAAACACACTGAGAAACCAGAGAATAAGTTTCTCCTGCAACCCGTTCCCTTTGACCTAGATGAACGAACGTCTCTCCACATGATCAGTTCTGAGAGACAAGTGTGTGTGAAAGCCGTCCTTCACTTAGCTTGTTGGGAACACGGAGTTTCTTTTCAGCAGCTAACTGCACTCCATACATTTATATGGGGAGGTACTCGCTCCGAATCGGTTTATCAGTGAAAACTGCAGGAAATTCAAACCGGCACTAGGAAACACACTGAACAAGAGTAAAAATTTCTCCTGCAACCCGTTCCCTTTGTGCTAGATGAACGAACGTCTCTCCACATGTTCAGTGCTGAGAGATACTTGTGTGTGAAAGCCGTCCTTCACCTAGCTTGTTGGGAACACAGAGATTCTTTTCAGTAGCAAACTGTACTCCATACATATATATGGGTAGCTACTCTCTCCAACTAGGTTTTACAGTGAAAAGTGCAGGAAGTTCAAACCGGCACTAGGAAACAGTCTGAGAATCCAGACAATAATTTCCCCTGCAACCCGTTCCCTTTGTGCTAGATGAACTAACGTCTCTTCACATGCTCAGTTCTCAGAGATAAGTGTGTCTGAAAGCCGTACTTCACCTAGCTTGTTGGGAACACAGAGTTTATTTTCAGTTGCAAACTGCACTCCAAACATTTATATGGGTTGGTACAAGCTCCAACTCGGTTTTACAGTGAAAACTGCAGGAACTTCATACCGGCACTTGGAAACACACTGAGAAACCAGAGAAAAAATTTCTCCTGCAACCCGTTACCTTTGTGCTAGATTAACGAACGTCTCTCCACATGCTCAGTTCTGAGAGACAAGTGTGTGTGAAAGCCGTCCTTCAGCTATCTTGTTGGGAACACAAAGTATCTTTTCAGTTGCAAACTGCAATCTATGCATATATATGGGGAGGTACTCGCTCCAACTCGGTTTTACAGTGAAAACTGCAGGAACTTTAAACCAGCAATAGGAAATTCACTGATAAACCAGAGAAAAACTTTCTCCTTTAACCCGTTACCTTTGTGTTAGATGAACGAACATCTCTCCACATGCTCAGTTCTGAGAGGTAAGTGTGTGTGAAAGCCGCCTTCCACTAGCTTGTTGGGAACACAGAGTTTCTTTTCAGTAGCAAACTGTACTCCATACATATATATGGGGAGGTACTCTCTCCAAATATGTTTTACATTGAAAACTGCAGGAATTTCAAAACGGCACTAGGAAACACACTGAGAAACCAGAGAAAAAATTTCTCCTGCAAACCGTTCCCTTTGTGCTAGATGAACGAACTTCTCTCCACATGCTCAATTCTAAGAGGTAATTGTGTGTGAACGCCGTCCTTCACCTAGCTTGTTTGGAACACAAAGTTTCTTTTCAGGTGCAAACTGAAATCTATGCATATATATGGGTAGGTACTCGCTCCAACTCGGTTTTACAGTGAAAACTGCAGGAAATTCAAACCGGCACTAGGAAACACACTTAGAAACCAGAAAAAAAGTTTCCCTTCAACCCTTTCCCTTTCTGCTAGATGAACGAAAGTCTCTCCACATGTTCAGTTCTGAGAGACACTTGTGTGAGAAAGGCGTCCTTCACCTAGCTTGTTGGGAACACAGAGGTTATTTTCAGTTGCAAACTGCAATCTATGCATATATATGGGGAGGTACTCGCTCCAGCAAGGTTTTACAGTGAAAACTGCAGGAATTTTATACCAGCACTAGGAAACACACTGAGAAACCGGAGAAAAAGTTTCTTCTGCAACCCGTTCCCTTTGTGCTAGATTAACGAACTTCTCTCCACATGCTCATTTCTGAGAGATAAATTTGTGTGAAAGCCGTCCTTCACCTAGCTTGTTGGGAACACAGAGTTTCTTTTCAGTTGCGAACGGCACTCCATAGATTTATAAGGGGTGGTACTCGCTCCAACTCGGTTTTACAGTGAAAAATGCAGGAACTTCAAAACGGCACTTGGAAACACACTGGGAAACCAGAGAATAAGTTTCTCCTGCAACCCGTTCCCTTTGACCTAGATGAACGAACGTCTCTCCACATGATCAGTTCTGAGAGACAAGTGTGTGTGAAAGCCGTCCTTCACTTAGCTTGTTGGGAACACGGAGTTTCTTTTCAGCAGCAAACTGCACTCCATACATTTATATGGGGAGGTACTCGCTCCGAATCGGTTTATCAGTGAAAACTGCAGGAACTTCAAACCGGCACTAGGAAACACACTGAACCAGAGTAAAAATTTCTCCTGCAACCCGTTCCCTTTGTGCTAGATGAACGAACGTCTCTCCACATGTTCAGTGCTGAGAGATACTTGTGTGTGAAAGCCGTCCTTCACCTAGCTTGTTGGGAACACAGAGATTCTTTTCAGTAGCAAACTGTACTCCATACATATATATGGGTAGCTACTCTCTCCAACTAGGTTTTACAGTGAAAAGTGCAGGAAGTTCAAACCGGCACTAGGAAACAGTCTGAGAAACCAGACAAAAATTTCCCCTGCAACCCGTTCCCTTTGTGCTAGATGAACTAACGTCTCTTCACATGCTCAGTTCTCAGAGATAAGTGTGTCTGAAAGCCGTACTTCACCTAGCTTGTTGGGAACACAGAGTTTCTTTTCAGTTGCAAACTGCACTCCAAACATTTATATGGGTTGGTACAAGCTCCAACTCGGTTTTACAGTGAAAAATGCAGGAACTTCATACCGGCACTAGGAAACACACTGAGAAACCAGAGAAAAAATTTCTCCTGCAAACCGTTCCCTTTGTGCTACATGAACGAAAGTCTCTCCACATGCTCAGTTCTGAGAGACAAGTGTGTGTGAAAGCCGTCCTTCACATATCTTGTTGGGAACACAAAGTATCTTTTCAGTTGCAAACTGCAATCTATGCATATATATGGGTAAGTACTCGCTCCAACTCGGTTTTACAGTGAAAACAGCAGGAACTTTAAACCAGCACTAGGAAATACACTGATAAACCAGAGAAAAACTTTCTCCTTCAACCCGTTACCTTTGTGTTAGATGAACGAACATCTCTCCACATGCTCAGTTCTGAGAGGTAAGTGTGTGTGAAAGCCGCCTTCCACTAGCTTGTTGGGAACACAGAGTTTCTTTTAAGTAGCAAACTGTACTCCATACATATATATGGGGAGGTACTCTCTCCAAATATGTTTTACATTGAAAACTGCAGGAATTTCAAAACGGCACTAGGAAACACACTGAGAAACCAGAGAAAAATTTTCTCCTGCAAACCGTTCCATTTGTGCTAGATGAACGAACGTCTCTCCACATGCTCAATTCTAAGAGGTAATTGTGTGTGAACGCCGTCCTTCACCTAGCTTGTTTGGAACACAAAGTTTCTTTTCAGGTGCAAACTGAAATCTATGCATATATATGGGTAGGTACTCGCTCCAACTCGGTTTTACAGTGAAAACTGCAGGAACTTCAAACCGGCACTAGGAAACACACTGAGAAACCAGAAAAAAAGTTTCTCCTGCAACCCTTTCCCTTTCTGCTAGATGAACGAAAGTCTCTCCACATGTTCAGTTCTGAGAGACACTTGTGTGAGAAAGGCGTCCTTCACCTAGCTTGTTGGGAACACAGAGGTTATTTTCAGTTTCAAACTGCAATCTATGCATATATATGGGGAGGTGCTCGCTCCAGCAAGATTTTACAGTGAAAACTGCAGGAACTTTATACCAGCACTAGGAAACACACTGAGAAACCGGAGAAAAAGTTTCTTCTGCAACCCGTTCCCTTTGTGCTAGATGAACGAAATTCTCTCCACATGCTCAGTTCTGAGAGATAAGTTTGTGTGAAAGCCGTCCTTCACCTAGCTTGTTGGGAACACAGAGTTTCTTTTCAGTTGCAAACTGCACTCCATAGATTTATAAGGGGTGGCACTCGCTCCAACTCGGTTTTACAGTGAAAAATGCAGGAACTTCAAAACGGCACTAGGAAACACACTGAGAAACCAGAGAATAAGTTTTTCCTGCAACACGTTCCCTTTAACCTAGATGAACGAACGTCTCTCCACATGATTAGTTCTGAGAGACAAGTGTGTGTGAAAGCCTCCCTTCACCTAGCTTGTTGGGAACAGAAAGTATCTTTTCAGTTTCAAACTGCAATCTATGCATATATATGGGGAGGTACTCGCTCCAACTCGGTTTTACAGTGAAAACTGCAGGAACTTCAAACCGGCACTAGGAAACACACTGAGAAACCAGAGAAAAATTTTCTCCTGCAACCAGTTCCCTTTGGCCTAGATGAACGAACGTCTCTCCACATGCTCAGTTCTGAGACGTAAGTGTGTCTGAAAGCTGTCCTTCAACTTGCTTGTTGGGAACACAGATTTCCTTTTCAGTAGCAAACTGTACTCCATACATATATATGGGGAGGTACTGTCTCCAACTAGGTTTTACAGTGAAAAGTGCAGGAAGTTCAAACCGGCACTAGGAAACAGTCTGAGAAACCAGACAAAATTTCTCCTGCAAACCTTTCCCTTTGTGCTAGATGAACTAACGTCTCTTCACATGCTCAGTTCTCAGAGATAAGTGTGTCTGAAAGCCGTCCTTCACCTAGCCTGTTGGGAACACAGAGTTTCTTTTCAGTTGCAAACTGCACTCCAAACATTTTTTATGGGTTGGTACAAGCTCCAAATCGGTTTTACAGTGAAAACTGCAGGAACTTCAAACCGGCACTAGGAAACACACTGAGAAACCAGAGAAAAAATTTCTCCTGCAAACCGTTCCCTTTGTGCTAGATAAACGAACGTGTCTCCACATGCTATGTTCTGAGAGACAAATGTGTGTGAAAGCCGCCCTTCACCTATCTTGTTGGGAACACGAAGTATCTTTTCAGTTGCAAACTGCAATCTATGAATATATATGGGGAGATACTCGCTCCAACTCGGTTTTACAGTGAAAACTGCAGGAACTTTAAACCAGCACTAGGAAATACACTGATATACCAGAGAAAAACTTTCTCCTGCAACCCGTTCCCTTTGTGTTAAATGAACGAAAATCTCTCCACATGCTCAGGTCTGAGAGGTAAGTGTGTGTGAAAGCCGTCCTTCCACTAGCTTGTTGGGAACACAGAGTTCCTTTTCAGTAGCAAACTGTAATCCATACATATATATGGGGAGGTACTCTCTCCAAATATGTTTTACATTGAAAACTGCAGGAATTTCAAACCGGCACTAGGAAACACACTGAGAAACCAGAGAAAAAATTTCTCCTGCAAACCGTTCCCTTTGTGATAGATGAACGAACGTCTCTCCACATGCTCAGTTCTCAGAGATAAGTGTGCGTGAACGCCGTCCTTCACCTAGCTTGTTGGGAACACAAAGTTTCTTTTCAGGTGCAAACTGCAATCTATGCATATATATGGATAGGTACTCGCTCCAACTCGGTTTTACAGTGAAAACTGCAGGAACTTCAAACCGGTACTAGGAAACACACTGAGAAACCAGAGAAAAATTTTCTCCTGCAACCCGTTCCCTTTGTGCTAGATGAACGAACTTCTCTCCACATGCTCAGTTCTGAGAGATAAGTTTGTGTAAAAGCCGTCCTTCACCTAGCTTGTTGGGAACACAATGTTTCTTTTCAGTTGCAAACTGCACTCCATAGATTTATATGGGTTGGTTCTCGCTCCAACTCGGTTTTACAGTGAAAAATGCAGGAACTTCAAAACGGCACTAGGAAACACACTGAGAAACAAGAGAATAAGTTTCTCCTGCAACCCGTTCCATTTGACCTAGATGAACGAACGTCTCTCCACATGCTCAGTTCTGAGAGGTAAGTGTGTGTGAAAGCCGTCCTTCCACTAGCTTGTTGGGAACACAGAGATTCTTTTCAGTAGCAAACTGTACTCCATATATATATATGGGTAGCTACTCTCTCCAACTAGCTTTTACAGTGAAATGTGCAGGAAGTTCAAACCGGCACTAGGAAACAGTCTGAGAAACCACACAAAAATTTCCCCTGCAACCCGTTCCCTTTGTGCTAGATGAACTAACGTCTCTTCACATGCTCAGTTCTCAGAGATAAGTGTGTCTGAAAGCCGTACTTCACCTAGCTTGTTGGGAACACAGAGTTTCTTTTCAGTTGCAAACTGCACTCCAAACATTTATATGGGTTGGTACAAGCTCCAAAACGGTTTTACAGTGAAAACTGCAGGAACTTCAAACCGGCACTAGGAAACACACTGAGAAACCAGAGAAAAAATTTCTCCTGCAACCCGTTCCATTTGTGCTAGATGAACGAACGTCTCTCCACATGCTCAGTTCTGAGAGACAAGTGTGTGTGAAAGCCGTCATTCACCTATCTTGTTGGGAACACAAAGTATCTTTTCAGTTGCAAACTGCAATCTATGCATATATATGGGGAGGTACTCGCTCCAACTCGGTTTTACAGTGAAAACTGCAGGAACTTTAAACCAGCACTAGGAAATACACTGATAAACCAGAGAAAAACTTTCTCCTTCAACCCGTTACCTTTGTGTTAGATGAACGAACATCTCTCCACATGCTCAGTTCTGAGAGGTAAGTGTGTGTGAAAGCCGTCCTTCCACTAGCTTGTTGGGAACACAGAGTTCCTTTTCAGTAGCAAACTGTACTCCATACATATATATGGGGAGGTACTCTCTCCAAATATGTTTTACATTGAAAACTGCAGGAATTTCAAAACGGCACTAGGAAACACACTGAGAAACCAGAGAAAAAATTTCTCCTGCAAACCGTTCCCTTGGTGCTAGATGAACGAACGTCTCTCCACATGCTCAGTTCTCAGAGATAAGTGTGTGTGAAAGCCTTCCTTCACCTAGCTTGTTGGGAACAGAAAGTATCTTTTCAGTTTCAAACTGCAATCTATGCATATATATGGCTAGGTACTCGCTCCAACTCGGTTTTACAGTGAAAACTGCAGGAACTTCAAACCGGCACTAGGAAACACACTGAGAAACCAGAGAAAAATTTTCTCCTGCATCCCGTTACCTTTGTTTTAGATGAACGAACATCTCTCCGCATGCTCTGTTCTGAGACGTAAGTGTGTGTGAAAGCCGTCCTTCACCTTGCTTGTTGGGAACACAGAGTTCCTTTTCAGTAGCAAACTGTAATCCATATATATATATGGGGAGGTACTGTCTCCAACTATGTTTTACTGTGAAAACTGCAGGAAATTCAAACAGGCACTAGGAAACACACTGAACCTGAGTAAAAATTTCTCCTGCAACCCGTTCCCTTTGTGCTAGATGAACGAACGTCTCTCCACATGTTCAGTGCTGAGAGATACTTGTGTGTGAAAGCCGTCCTTCACCTAGCTTGTTGGGAACACAGAGATTCTTTTCAGTAGCAAACTGTACTCCATAAATATATGTGGGTAGCTACTCTCTCCAACTAGCTTTTACAGTGAAATGTGCAGGAAGTTCAAACCGGCACTAGGAAACATTCTGAGAAACCAGACAAAAATTTCCCCTGCAACCCTTTCCCTTTGTGCTAGATGAACTAACGTCTCTTCACATGCTCAGTTCTCAGAGATAAGTGTGTCTGAACGCCGTACTTCACCTAGCTTGTTGGGAACACAGAGTTTCTTTTCAGTTGCAAACTGCACTCCAAACATTTATATGGGTTGGTACAAGCTCCAAATCGGTTTTACAGTGAAAACTGCAGGAACTTCAAACCGGCACTAGGAAACACACTGAGAAACCAGAGAAAAAATTTCTCCAGCAACCCGTTCCATTTGTGCTAGATGAACGAACGTCTCTCCACATGCTCAGTTCTGAGAGACAAGTGTGTGTGAAAGCCGTCATTCACCTATCTTGTTGGGAACACAAAGTATCTTTTCAGTTGCAAACTGCAATCTATGCATATATATGGGGAGGTACTCGCTCCAACTCGTTTTTACAGTGAAAACTGCAGGAACTTTAAACCAGCACTAGGAAATACACTGATAAACCAGAGAAAAACTTTCTCCTTCAACCCGTTACCTTTGTGTTAGACGAACGAACATCTCTCCACATGCTCAGTTCTGAGAGGTAAGTGTGTGTGAAAGCCGTCCTTCCACTAGCTTGTTGGGAACACAGAGTTTCTTTTCAGTTGCAAACTGCACTCCATAGATTTATAAGGGGTGGTACTCGCTCCAACTCGGTTTTACAGTGAAAAATGCAGGAACTTCAAAATGGCACTAGGAAACACACTGAGAAACCAGAGAATAAGTTTCTCCTGCAACCCGTTCCCTTTGACCTAGATGAACGAACGTCTCTCCACATGATCAGTTCTGAGAGACAAGTGTGTGTGAAAGACTCCCTTCACCTAGCTTGTTGGGAACAGAAAGTATCTTTTCAGTTTCAAACTGCAATCTATGCATATATATGGGGAGGTACTCGCTCCAACTCGGTTTTACAGTGAAAACTGCAGGAACTTCAAACCGGCACTAGGAAACACACTGAGAAACCAGAGAAAAATTTTCTCCTGCAACCCGTTTCCTTTGTGCTAGATGAACGAACATCTCTCAGCATGCTCAGTTCTGAGACGTAAGTGTGTGTGAAAGCCGTCCTTCAACTTGCTTGTGGGGAACACAGAGTTCCTTTTCAGTAGCAAACTGTACTCCATACATATATATGGGGAGGTACTGCCTCCAACTAGGTTTTACAGTGAAAAGTGCAGGAAGTTCAAACCGACACTAGGAAACAGTCTGAGAAACCAGACAAAAATTTCTCCTGCAAACCGTTACCTTTGTGCTAGATGAACTAACGTCTCTTCACATGCTCAGTTCTCAGAGATAAGTGTGTCTGAAAGCCGTCCTTCACCTAGCCTGTTGGGAACACAGAGTTTCTTTTCAGTTGCAAACTGCACTCCAAACATTTTTATGGGTTGGTACAAGCTCCAACACGGTTTTACGGTGAAAACTGCTGGAAATTCAAACCGGCACTAGGAAACACACTGAGAAACCAGAGAAAAAATTTCTTCTGCAACCCGTTCCCTTTGTGCTAGATAAACGAACGTCTCTCCACATGCTATGTTCTGAGAGACAAATGTGTGTGAAAGCCGACCTTCACCTATCTTCTTGGGAACACGAAGTATCTTTTCAGTTGCAAACTGCAATCTATGCATATATATGGGGAGGTACTCGCTCCAACTCGGTTTTAAAGTGAAAACTGCAGGAACTTTAAACCAGCACTAGGAAATACACTGATATACCAGAGAAAAACTTTCTCCTGCAACCCGTTCCCTTGGTGTTAGATGAACGAACATCTCTCCACATGCTCAGTTCTGAGAGGTAAGTGTGTGTGAAAGCCGTCCTTCCACTAGCTTGTTGGGAACACAGAGTTCCTTTTCAGTAGCAAACAGTACTCCATACATATATATGAGGAGGTACTCTCTCCAAATATGTTTTACATTGAAAACTGCAGGAATTTCAAAACGGCACTAGGAAACACACTGAGAAACCAGAGAAAAAATCTCTCCTGCAAACCGTTCCCTTTGTGATAGATGAACGAACGTCTCTCCACATGCTCAGTTCTCAGAGATAAGTGTGTGTGAACGCCGTCCTTCACCTAGCTTGTTGGGAACACAAAGTTTCTTTTCAGGTGCAAACTGCAATCTATGCATATATATGGGTAGGTACTCGCTCCAACTCGGTTTTACAGTGAAAACTGCAGGAACTTCAAACCGGCACTAGGAAATACACTGAGAAACCAGAGAAAAATTTTCTCCTGCAAACCGTTCCCTTTGTGCTAGATGAACGAAATTCTCTCCACATGCTCAGTTCTGAGAGATAGGTTTGTGTGAAAGCCGTCCTTCACCTAGCTTGTTGGGAACACAATGTTTCTTTTCAGTTGCAAACTGCACCCCATAGATTTATATGGGTTGGTAGTTGCTCCAACTCGGTTTTACAGTGAAAAATGCAGGAACTTCAAAACGGCACTAGGAAACACACTGAGAAACCAGAGAATAAGTTTCTCCTGCAACCCGTTCCATTTGACCTAGATGAACGAACGTCTCTCCACATGCTCAGTTCTGAGAGGTAAGTGTGTGTGAAAGCCGTCCTTCCACTATCTTGTTGGGAACACAGAGTTTCTTTTCAGTAGCAAACTGTACTCCATACATATATATGGGGAGGTACTCTCTCCAAATATGTTTTACATTGAAAACTGCAGGAATTTCAAAACGGCACTAGGAAACACACTGAGAAACCGGAGAAAAAGTTTCTTCTGCAACCCGTTCCCTTTGTGCTAGATGAACGAATGTCTCTCCACATGCTCAGTTCTCAGAGATAAGTGTGTGTGAACGCCGTCCTTCACCAAGCTTGTTGGGAACACAGAGTTTCTTTTCAGTTGCAAACTGCACTCCATAGATTTATATGGGGTGGTACTCGCTCCAACTCGGTTTTACAGTGAAAAATGCAGGAATTTCAAACGGCACTAGGAAACACATTGAGAAACCAGAGAATAAGTTTCTCCTGCAACCCGTTCCCTTTGACCTAGATGAACGAACGTCTCTCCAAATGATCAGTTCTGAGAGACAAGTGTGTGTGAAAGCCTTCCTTCACCTAGCTTGTTGGGAACAGAAAGTATCTTTTCAGTTTCAAACTGCAATCTACGCATATATATGGGGAGGTACTCGCTCCAACTCTGTTTTACAGTGAAAACTGCAGGAACTTCAAACCGGCACTAGGAAACACACTGAGAAACCAGAGAAAAATTTTCTCCTGCAACCCGTTACCTATGTGCTAGATGAACGAACATCTCTCCGCATGCTCAGTTCTGAGACGTAAGTGTGTGTGAAAGCCGTCCTTCAACTTGCTTGTTGGGAACACAGAGTTCCTTTTCAGTAGCAAACTGTACTCCATACATATATATGGGGAGGTACTGTCTCCAACTAGGTTTTACAGTGAAAAGTGCAGGAAGTTCAAACCGGCACTAGGAAACAGTCTGAGAAACCAGAAAAAAATTTCTCCTGCAAACCGTTCCCTTTGTGCTAGATGAACTAACGTCTCTTCACATGCTCAGTTCTCAGAGATAAGTGTGTCTGAAAGCCGTCCTTCACCTAGCCTGTTGGGAACACAGAGTTTTTTTCAGTTGCAAACTGCACTCCAAACATTTTTATGGGTTGGTACAAGCTCCAACACGGTTTTACAGAGAAAACTGCAGGAACTTCAACCCGGCACTAGGAAACACACTGAGAAACCAGAGAAAAAATTTCTCCTGCAACCTGTTCCCTTTGTGCTAGATAAACGAACGTCTCTCCACATGCTATGTTCTGAGAGACAAATGTGTGTGAAAGTCGCTCTTCACCTATCTTCTTGGGAACACGAAGTATCTTTTCAGTTGCAAACTGCAATCTATGCATATATATGGGGAGGTACTCGCTCCAACTCGGTTTTACAGTGAAAACTGCAGGAACTTTAAACCAGCACTAGGAAATACACTGATATACCAGAGAAAAACTTTCTCCTGCAACCCGTTCCCTTGGTGTTAGATGAACGAACATCTCTCCACATGCTCAGTTCTGAGAGGTAAGTGTGTGTGAAAGCCGTCCTTCCACTAGCTTGTTGGGAACACAGAGTTCCTTTTCAGTAGCAAACTGTACTCCATACATATATATGGGGAGGTACTCTCTCCAAATATGTTTTACATTGAAAACTGCAGGAATTTCAAAACGGCACTAGGAAACACACTGAGAAACCAGAGAAAAAATCTCTACTGCAAACCGATCCCTTTGTGATAGATGAACGAACGTCTCTCCACATGCTCAGTTCTCAGAGAAAAGTGTGTGTGAATGCCGTCCTTCACCTAGCTTGTTAGGAACACAAAGTTTCTTTTCAGGTGCAAACTGCAATCTATGCATATATATGGGAAGGTACTCGCTCCAACTCGGTTTTACTGTGAAAACTGCAGGAACTTCAAACCGGCACTAGGAAACACAATGAGAAACCAGAGAAAAATTTTCTCCTGCAACCCGTTCCCTTTGTGCTAGATGAACGAACTTCTCCCCACATGCTCAGTTCTGAGAGATAAGTTTGTGTGAAAGCCGTCCTTCACCTAGCTTGTTGGGAACACAATGTTTCTTTTCAGTTGCAAACTGCACTCCATAGATTTATATGGGTTGGTACTCGCTCCAAATCGGTTTTACAGTGAAAAATGCAGGAACTTCAAAACGGCACTAGGAAACACACTGAGAAACCAGAGAATAAGTTTCTCCTGCAACCCGTTCCATTTGACCTAGATGAACGAACGTCTCTCCACATGCTCAGTTCTGAGAGGTAAGTGTGTGTGAAAGCCGTCCTTCCACTAGCTTGTTGGGAACACAGAGTTTCTTTTCAGTAGCAAACTGTACTCCATACATATATATGGGGAGGTACTCTCTCCAAATATGTTTTACATTGAAAACTGCAGGAATTTCAAAACGGCACTAGGAAACACACTGAGAAACCGGAGAAAAAGTTTCTTCTGCAACCCGTTCCCTTTGTGCTAGATGAACGAACGTCTCTCCACATGCTCAGTTCTCAGAGATAAGTGTGTGTGAACGCCGTCCTTCACCAAGCTTGTTGGGAACACAGAGTTTCTTTTCAGTTGCAAACTGCACTCCATAGATTTATATGGGGTGGTACTCGCTCCAAATCGGTTTTACAGTGAAAAATGCAGGAACTTCAAAACGGCACTAGGAAACACACTGAGAAACCAGAGAATAAGTTTCTCCTGCAACCCGTTCCATTTGACCTAGATGAACGAACGTCTCTCCACATGCTCAGTTCTGAGAGGTAAGTGTGTGTGAAAGCCGTCCTTCCACTAGCTTGTTGGGAACACAGAGTTTCTTTTCAGTAGCAAACTGTACTCCATACATATATATGGGGAGGTACTCTCTCCAAATATGTTTTACATTGAAAACTGCAGGAATTTCAAAACGGCACTAGGAAACACACTGAGAAACCGGAGAAAAAGTTTCTTCTGCAACCCGTTCCCTTTGTGCTAGATGAACGAACGTCTCTCCACATGCTCAGTTCTCAGAGATAAGTGTGTGTGAACGCCGTCCTTCACCAAGCTTGTTGGGAACACAGAGTTTCTTTTCAGTTGCAAACTGCACTCCATAGATTTATATGGGGTGGTACTCGCTCCAACTCGGTTTTACAGTGAAAAATGCAGGAACTTTAAACGGCACTAAGAAACACACTGAGAAACCAGAGAATAAGTTTCTCCTGCAACCCGTTCCCTTTGACCTAGATGAACGAACGTCTCTCCACATGATCAGTTCTGAGAGACAAGTGTGTGTGAAAGCCTTGCTTCACCTAGCTTGTTGGGAACAGAAAGTATCTTTTCAGTTTCAATGCAATCTAAGCATATATATGGGGAGGTACTCGCTCCAACTCGATTTTACAGTGAAAACTGCAGGAACTTCAAACCGGCACTAGGAAACACACTGAGAAACCAGAGAAAAATTTCCTCCTGCAACCCGTTACCTTTGTGTTAGATGAACGAACATCTCTCCGCATGCTCTGTTCTGAGACGTAAGTGTGTGTGAAAGTCGCCCTTCACCTTGCTTGTTGGAACACAGAGTTCCTTTTCAGTAGCAAACTGTACTCCATACATATATATTGGGAGGTACTCTCCCCAGCTAGGTTTTACAGTGAAAACTGCAGGAACTTCAAACCGGCACTAGGAAACACACTGAGAAAAAAGAGTAAAAGTTTCTCCTGCAACCCGTTCCCTTTGTGCTAGATGAAAGAACTTCTCTCCACATGCTCAGTTCTGAGAAATAAGTTTGTCTGAAAGCCGTCCTTCACCTAGCTTGTTGGGAACACAGAGTTTCTGTTCACTTGCAAACTCAATCTATGCATATATATGGGGAGGTACTCGCTCCAACTCGGTTTTACAGTGAAAACTGCAGGGACTTCAACCGGCACTAGGAAACACACTGAGAAACCAGAGTAAAAATTCTCCTGCAACCCATTCCCTTTGTGCTAGATGAACGAACGTCCCTCCACATTCTCAGTTATGAGAGGTAAGTTTGTGTGAAAGCCGTCCTTCACTTAGCTTGTTGGGAACACGGAGTTTCTTTTCAGTAGCAAAATGCACTCCATTCATTTATATGGGGAGGTACTCGCTCCGAATCGGTTTAACAGTGAAAACTGCAGGAAATTCAAACCGGCACTAGGAAACACACTGAACCAGAGTAAAAATTTCTCCTGCAACGCGTTCCCTTTTTGCTAGATGAACGTACGTCTCTCCACATGTTCAGTGCTGAGAGATACTTGTGTGTGAAAGCCGTCCTTCACCTAGCTTGTTGGGAACACAGAGATTCTTTTCAGTAGCAAACTGTACTCCATACATATATATGGGTAGCTACTCTCTCCAACTAGGTTTTACAGTGAAAAGTGCAGGAAGTTCAAACCGGCACTAGGAAACAGTCTGAGAAACCAGACAAAAATTTCTCCTGCAACGCGTTCCCTTTGTGCTAGATGAACTAACGTCTCTTCACATGCTCAGTTCTCAGAGATAAGTGTGTCTGAAAGCCGTCCTTCACCTAGCTTGTTGGGAACACAGAGTTTCTTTTCAGTTGCAAACTGCACTCCAAACATTTATATGGGTTCGTACAAGCTCCAACTCGGTTTTACAGTGAAAACTGCAGGAACTTCAAACCGGCACTAGGAAAAACACTGAGAAACCAGAGAAAAAATTTCTCCTGCAACCCGTTACATTTGTGCTAGATGAAAGAACGTCTCTCCACATGCTCAGTTCTGAGAGACAAGTGTGTGTGAAAGCCGTCCTTCATCTATCTTTTTGGGAACACAAACTATCTTTTCAGTTGCAAACTGCAATCTATGCATATATATGGGGAGGTACTCGCTCCAACTCGGTTTTACAGTGAAAACTGCAGGAACTTTAAACCAGCACTTGGAAATAAACTGATAAACCAGAGAAAAACTTTCTCCTGCAACCCGTTCCCTTTGTGTTAGATGAACGAACATCTCTCCACATGCTCAGTTCTGAGAGGTAAGTGTGTGTGAAAGCCGTCCTTCCACTAGCTTGTTGGGAACACAGAGTTTCTTTTCAGTAGCAAACTGTACTCCATACATATATATGGGGAGGTACTCTCTCCAAATATGTTTTACATTGAAAACTGCAGGAATTTCAAAACGGCACTAGGAAACACACTGAAAAACCAGAGAAAAAATTTCTCCTGCAAACCGTTCCCTTTGTGCTAGATGAACGAACGTCTCTCCACATGCCCAGTTCTGAGAGATCAGTGTGTGTTAAAGCCGTCCTTCACCTAGCTTATTGGGACCACAGAGTTTCTTTTCAGTTTCAAACTGCAATTTTTGCATATATATGGGGAGGTACCAGCTCCAAAAATGTTTTACAGTGAAAACTGCAGGAACTTTAAACCAGCACTAGGAAACACACTGAGAAACCAGAGAAAACTTTTCTCCTGCAAACCGTTCCCTTTGGGCTAGATGAACGAACGTCTCTCCACATGCTCAGTTCTCAGAGATATATGTGTGTGAAAGCCGTCCTTCAACTAGCTTGTTGGGAACACAGAGTTTCTTTTCAGTTGCAAACTGCAATCAATGTATATATATGGGGAGGTACTCGCTCCAACACGGTTTTACGGTGAAAACTGCTGGAAATTCAAACCGGCACTAGGAAACACACTGAGAAACCAGAGAATAAGTTTCTCCTGCAATCCGTTCCTTTTGTGCTAAATGAACGAAATTCTCTCCACATGCTCAGTTCTCAGAGATAAGTGTGTGTGAAAGCCGTCCTTCACTTAGCTTGTTGGGAACACGGAGTTTCTTTTCAGTAGCAAACTGCACTCCATTCATTTATATGGGAAGGTACTCGCTCCGAATCGGTTTAACAGTGAAAACTGCAGGAAATTCAAACCGGCACTAGGAAACACACTGAACCAGAGTAAAAATTTCTCCTGCAACCCGTTCCCATTTTGCTAGATGAACGAACGTCTCTCCACATGTTCAGTGCTGAGAGATACTTGTGTGTGAAAGCCGTCCTTCACCTAGCTTGTTGGGAACACAGAGATTCTTTTCAGTAGCAAACTGTACTCCATAAATATATATGGGTAACTACCCTCTCCAACTAGCTTTTACAGTGAAAAGTGCAGGAATTTCAAACCGGCACTAGGAAACAGTCTGAGAAACCAGACAAAAATTTCTCCTGCAACCCGTTCCCTTTGTGCTAGATGAACTAACGTCTCTTCACATGCTCAGTTCTCAGAGATAAGTGTGTCTGAAAGCCGTCCTTCACCTAGCTTGTTGGGAACACAAAGTTTCTTTTCAGTTGCAAACTGCACTCCAAACATTTATATGGGTTGGTACAAGCTCCAACTCGGTTTTACAGTGAAAACTGCAGGAACTTCATACCGGCACTAGGAAACACACTGAGAAACCAGAGAAAAAATTTCTCCTGCAACCCGTTACCTTTGTGCTAGATTAACGAACGTCTCTCCACATGCTCAGTTCTGAGAGACAAGTGTGTGTGAAAGCCGTCCTTCATCTATTTTTTGGGAACACAAAGTATCTTTTCAGTTGCAAACTGCAATCTATGCATATATATGGGGAGGTACTCGCTCCAACTCGGTTTTACAGTGAAAACTGCAGGAACTTTAAACCAGCACTAGGAAATAAACTGATAAACCAGAGAAAAACTTTCTCCTGCAACAAGTTCCCTTTGTGTTAGATGAACGAACATCTCTCCACATGCTCAGTTCTGAGAGGTAAGTGTGTGTAAAAGCCGTCCTTCCACTAGCTTGTTGGGAACACAGAGTTTCTTTTCAGTAGTAAACTGTACTCCATACATATATATGGGGAGGTACTCTCTCCAAATATGTTTTACATTGAAAACTGCAGGAATTTCAAAACGGCACTAGGAAACACACTGAAAAACCAGAGAAAAAATTTCTCCTGCAAACCGTTCCCTTTGTGCTAGATGAACGAACGTCTCTCCACATGCCCAGTTCTGAGAGATCAGTGTGTGTGAAAGCCGTCCTTCACCTAGCTTGCTGGGAACACATAGTTTCTTTTCAGTAGCAAAATATACTCCATACATATATATGGGGAGGTACTATCTCCAAATCTATTTTACAGTGAAAACTGCAGGAACTTCTAACCGGCACTAGGAAACACAGTGAGGAACCAGAGAAAAAGTTTCCCCTGCAACCCGTTCACTTTCTGCTAGATGAACGAACGTCTCTCCACATGCTCAGTTCTGAGAGATAAGTGTGTGTGAAAGCCGTCCTTCACCTAGCTTGTTGGGACCACAGAGTTTCTTTTCATTTTCAAACTGCAATTTTTGCATATATATGGGGAGGTACCAGCTCCAACTAGGTTTTACAGTGAAAACTGCAGGAAATTTAAACCAGCACTAGGAAAAACACTGAGAAACCAGAGAAATCTTTTCTCCTGCAACCCGTTCCTTTTGTGCTAGATGAACGAAATTCTCTCCATATGCTCAGTTCTCAGAGATAAGTGTGTGTGAAAGCCGTCCTTCACCTAGCTTGTTGGGAACAGAAAGTATCTTTTCAGTTTCAGACTGCAATCTATGCATATATATGGGGAGGTACTCGCTCCAACACGGTTTTACAGTGAAAACTGCAGGAACTTCAAACCGGCACTAGGAAACACACTGAGAAATCAGAGAAAAATTTTCTCCTGCAACCCGTTACCTTTGTGCTAGATGAACGAACATCTCTCCGCATGCTCTGTTCTGAGACGTAAGTGTGTGTGAAAGCCATACTTCCGCTTCCTTGTATGGAGCAAAGAGTTTCTTTTTAGTAGCAAACTGCATTCAATTGATTTATATGGGGTGGTACTCGCTGCAAAATTGTTTTACAGTGAAAACTGCAGGAACTTCAAACCGGCCCTAGGAATCACACTGAGAACCAGAGTAAAAATTTCTCCTGCAAACCATTCCCTTTGTGCTAGATGAAAGAACGTCTCTCCACATGCTCATTTCTCAGAGATAAGTGGGTCTGAAAGCCGTCCTTTACCTAGCTTGTTGGGAACACACAGTTTCTTTTCAGTTGCAAACTGCAATCAATGCATATATATGTGGAGGTACTCGCTCCAACTCGGTTTTACAGTGAAAACTGCTGGAAATTCAAACCGGCACTAGGAAACACACTGAGAAACCAGAGAAAAAGTTTCTCCTGCAACCAGTTCCCTTTGTGCTTGATGAACGAAATTCTCTCCACATGCTCAGTTCTGAGATGTAAGGGTGTGTGTAAGCCTTCTGTCACATAGCTTGTTGGGAACACACAGTTTCTTTTCAGTAGTAAACTGTACTCCATACATATATATCGGGAGGTACTATCTACAACTAGATTTTACAGTGAAAACTGCAGGAACTTCAAACCGGCACTAGGAAACACACTGAGAAACCAGAGTAAAAGTTTCCCCTGGAACCCTTTCCATTTGTGCTAGATGAACGAACTTCTCTTCACATGCTCAGTTCTCAGAGATAAGTGTGTGTGAAAGCCGTACTTCACCTAGCTTGTTGGGAGCACAGAGTTTTTTTTCAGTAGCAAACTGCACTCCATAAATTTATATGGGGTGGTACAAGCTCCATCTCAATTTTACAGTGAAAACTGTAGGAACTTCCAACCGGCACTAGGAAACACACTGAGAAACCTGAGAATAAGTTTTTCCTGCAACCAGTTCCCTTAGTGCTAGATGAACAAACGTTTCTCCACATGCTCAGTTCTGATAGGTAAGTGTGTCTGAAAGCCGTCCTTCACCTAGCTTGTTGGGAACACAAAGATTCTTTTTAGTTGCAAACTGCAATCTATGCATATATATGGGGAGGTACACGCTCCAACTCGGTTTTACAGTGAAAACTGCAGGAAATACAAACCGGCACTAAGAAACACACTGAGAAACCAGAGAAAAAGTTTCTCCTGCAACCCGTTCCTTTGTGCTAGATGAACGAAAGTCTCTCCACATGCTCAGTTCTCAGAGATATGTGTGTGTGAAACCCGTCCTTCAACTAGCTTGTTGGGAACACAGAGTTTCCTTTCAGTAGCAAACTGTAATCCATACATTTATAAGGGTTGTTACTAGCTCCAACTCGGTATTAGAGTTAAAACTGCAGGAACTTCAAACCGGCACTAGGAAACACACTGAGAAACCAGAGAAAAAGTTTCTGCTGCAACCCGTTCCGTTTGTGCTAGATGAACAAACGTCTCTCCACATGCTCAGTTATGAGAGATAAGTGTGTGTGAAAGCCGTCCTTCACCAACTTGTTGGGAACACGGAGTTTCTTTTCAGTAGTAAACTGCACTCCAAACATTTATATGGGGAGGTACACGCTCCGACTCGTTTTAACGGTGAAAACGTCAGAAATTTCAAAGCGGCACTAGGAAACACACTGAGAACCAGAGTAAAAATTTATCCTGCAACCAGTTCCCTTTGTGCTAGATGAAGGAACTTCTCTCCACATGCTCAGTTATGAGAGATAAGTGTGTGTGAAAGCCGTCCTTCACCTAGCTTGTTGGGAACACACAAATTCTTTTCAGTTGCAAACGGCAATCTATGCATATATATGGGGAGGTACTCGCTCCAACTAGGTTTTACAGTGAAAAATGCAGGAACTTTAAACCAGCACTAGGAAACACACTGAAAAACCAGAGAAAAAATTTCTCCTGCAAACCGTTCCCTTTGTGCTAGATGAACGAACGTCTCTCCACATGCCCAGTTCTGAGAGATCAGTGTGTGTGAAAGCCGTCCTTCACCTAGCTTGCTGGGAACACATAGTTTCTTTTCAGTAGCAAAATATACTCCATACATATATATGGGGAGGTACTATCTCCAAATCTATTTTACAGTGAAAACTGCAGGAACTTCTAACCGGCACTAGGAAACACAGTGAGGAACCAGAGAAAAAGTTTCCCCTGCAACCCGTTCACTTTCTGCTAGATGAACGAACGTCTCTCCACATGCTCAGTTCTGAGAGATAAGTCTGTGTGAAAGCCGTCCTTCACCTAGCTTGTTGGGACCACAGAGTTTCTTTTCATTTTCAAACTGCAATTTTTGCATATATATGGGGAGGTACCAGCTCCAACTAGGTTTTACAGTGAAAACTGCAGGAAATTTAAACCAGCACTAGGAAAAACACTGAGAAACCAGAGAAATCTTTTCTCCTGCAACCCGTTCCTTTTGTGCTAGATGAACGAAATTCTCTCCATATGCTCAGTTCTCAGAGATAAGTGTGTGTGAAAGCCGTCCTTCACCTAGCTTGTTGGGAACAGAAAGTATCTTTTCAGTTTCAGACTGCAATCTATGCATATATATGGGGAGGTACTCGCTCCAACACGGTTTTACAGTGAAAACTGCAGGAACTTCAAACCGGCACTAGGAAACACACTGAGAAATCAGAGAAAAATTTTCTCCTGCAACCCGTTACCTTTGTGCTAGATGAACGAACATCTCTCCGCATGCTCTGTTCTGAGACGTAAGTGTGTGTGAAAGCCATACTTCCGCTTCCTTGTATGGAGCAAAGAGTTTCTTTTTAGTAGCAAACTGCATTCAATTGATTTATATGGGGTGGTACTCGCTGCAAACTTGTTTTACAGTGAAAACTGCAGGAACTTCAAACCGGCCCTAGGAATCACACTGAGAACCAGAGTAAAAATTTCTCCTGCAAACCATTCCCTTTGTGCTAGATGAAAGAACGTCTCTCCACATGCTCATTTCTCAGAGATAAGTGGGTCTGAAAGCCGTCCTTTACCTAGCTTGTTGGGAACACACAGTTTCTTTTCAGTTGCAAACTGCAATCAATGCATATATATGTGGAGGTACTCGCTCCAACTCGGTTTTACAGTGAAAACTGCTGGAAATTCAAACCGGCACTAGGAAACACACTGAGAAACCAGAGAAAAAGTTTCTCCTGCAACCAGTTCCCTTTGTGCTTGATGAACGAAAGTCTCTCCACATGCTCAGTTCTGAGATGTAAGGGTGTGTGTAAGCCTTCTGTCACATAGCTTGTTGGGAACACACAGTTTCTTTTCAGTAGTAAACTGTACTCCATACATATATATCGGGAGGTACTATCTACAACTAGATTTTACAGTGAAAACTGCAGGAACTTCAAACCGGCACTAGGAAACACACTGAGAAACCAGAGTAAAAGTTTCCCCTGGAACCCTTTCCATTTGTGCTAGATGAACGAACTTCTCTTCACATGCTCAGTTCTCAGAGATAAGTGTGTGTGAAAGCCGTACTTCACCTAGCTTGTTGGGAGCACAGAGTTTTTTTTCAGTAGCAAACTGCACTCCATAAATTTATATGGGGTGGTACAAGCTCCATCTCAATTTTACAGTGAAAACTGTAGGAACTTCCAACCGGCACTAGGAAACACACTGAGAAACCTGAGAATAAGTTTTTCCTGCAACCAGTTCCCTTAGTGCTAGATGAACAAACGTTTCTCCACATGCTCAGTTCTGATAGGTAAGTGTGTCTGAAAGCCGTCCTTCACCTAGCTTGTTGGGAACACAAAGATTCTTTTTAGTTGCAAACTGCAATCTATGCATATATATGGGGAGGTACACGCTCCAACTCGGTTTTACAGTGAAAACTGCAGGAAATACAAACCGGCACTAAGAAACACACTGAGAAACCAGAGAAAAAGTTTCTCCTGCAACCCGTTCCTTTGTGCTAGATGAACGAAAGTCTCTCCACATGCTCAGTTCTCAGAGATATGTGTGTGTGAAACCCGTCCTTCAACTAGCTTGTTGGGAACACAGAGTTTCCTTTCAGTAGCAAACTGTAATCCATACATTTATAAGGGTTGTTACTAGCTCCAACTCGGTATTAGAGTTAAAACTGCAGGAACTTCAAACCGGCACTAGGAAACACACTGAGAAACCAGAGAAAAAGTTTCTGCTGCAACCCGTTCCGTTTGTGCTAGATGAACAAACGTCTCTCCACATGCTCAGTTATGAGAGATAAGTGTGTGTGAAAGCCGTCCTTCACCAACTTGTTGGGAACACGGAGTTTCTTTTCAGTAGTAAACTGCACTCCAAACATTTATATGGGGAGGTACACGCTCCGACTCGTTTTAACGGTGAAAACGTCAGAAATTTCAAAGCGGCACTAGGAAACACACTGAGAACCAGAGTAAAAATTTATCCTGCAACCAGTTCCCTTTGTGCTAGATGAAGGAACTTCTCTCCACATGCTCAGTTATGAGAGATAAGTGTGTGTGAAAGCCGTCCTTCACCTAGCTTGTTGGGAACACACAGATTCTTTTCAGTTGCAAACGGCAATCTATGCATATATATGGGGAGGTACTCGCTCCAACTAGGTTTTACAGTGAAAAATGCAGGAACTTTAAACCAGCACTAGGAAACACACTGAGAAACCGGAGAAAATGTTTCTCCTGCAATCCGTTCCCTTTGTGCTAGATGAACGAACTTCTCACCACATGCTCAGTTCTGAGAGATAAGTTTGTCTGAAAGCCGTCCTTCACCTAGCTTATTGGGAACACAGAGTTTCTTTTCAGTTGCAAACTGCACTCCATAGATTTATACGGGGTGGTTCTCGCTTCAACTCGATTTTACAGTGAAAAATGCAGGAACTTCAAAACGGCACTAGGAAACACACTGAGAAACCAGAGAAAAAGTTTCTCCTGTAACCGTTCCTTTTAACCTAGATGAACGAACGTCTCTCCTCATGCTCAGTTCTGAGAGACAAGTGTGTGTGAAAGCCGTCCTTCACATAGCTTGTTGGGAACAGAAAGTATCTTTTCAGTTTCAAACTGCAATCTATGCATATATATGGGGAGGTACTCGCTCCAACACGGTTTTACAGTGAAAACTGCAGGTTCTTCAAACCGGCACTAGGAAACAGACTGAGAAACCAGAGTAAAAGTTTCTCCTGCAGTCCGTTCCCTTTGTGCTAGATGAACGAACGTCTCTCCACGTGCTCAGTTCTGAGAGATAAGTTTGTCTGAAAGCCGACCTTCACCTAGCTTGTTGGGAACACAAAGTTTCTTTTCAGTTGCAAACTGCAATCAATGCATATATATGGGGAAGTACTCGCTCCAACTCTGATTACAGTGAAAAATGCTGGAAATTCAAACCGGCACTAGGAAACACACTGAGAAACCAGAGAAAAAGTTTCTCCTGCAAACCGTTCCCATTGTGCTAGATGAACGAATATCTCCCGCATGCTCAGTTCTCAGAGATAAGTGAGTGTGAAACACATACTTCCCATAGCTTGTAGTAACACAGAGTTTCTTTTCAGTAGCAAACTGCACTCCATACATTTATATGTGGTGGTACTCGCTGCAACCTGGTTTTACAGTGAAAACTGCAGGAAATTCAAACCGGCACTAGGAAACACACTTAGAAACCAGAGAAAAAGTTTCTCCAGCAACCCTTTCCCTTTCTGCTAGATGAACGAAAGTCTCTCCACATGTTCAGTTCTGAGAGATACTTGTGCGTAAAAGCCGTCCTTCACAAAGCTTGTAGGGAACACAGAGTTTCCTTTCAGTAGCAAAGTGTACTCCATACATATATATGGGTAGCTATTCTCTCCAACTATGTTTTACAGTGAAAACTGCAGGAACTTCAAACCGGCCATAGGAAACACACTGAGAAACCAGAGAAAAATTTTCCCTGCAACCCGTTCCCTTTGTGCTAGACGAACGTAAGTCTCTCCACATGCTATGTTCTGAGAGATAAGTGTGTGTGAAAGCCGTCCTTCACCTAGCTTGTTGGGAACACAAAGTTTCTTGTCAGTTGCAAACTGCATCAATGCATATATATGGGGAGGTACCCGCTCCAACTCGGTTTTAGAGTGAAAACTGCTGGAAATTCAAACCGGCACTAGGAAACACACTGAGAAACCAGAGAAAAAGTTTCTCCAGCAACCCGTTCCCTTTGTGCTAGATGAACGAAAGTCTCTCCCCATGCTCAGTTCTCAGAGATAAGTGTGTGTGAAAGCCGTTCTTCACCTAGCTTGTTGGGAACATGGAGTTTCTTTTCAGTAGCAAACTGCACTCCATACATTTTTATAGGGAGGTACTCGCTCCGATTCTTTTTAACAGTGAAATCTGCAGGAAATTCAAGCGGCACTAAGAAACACACTGAGAACCAGAGTAAAAATTTCTCCTGCAACTCGTTCCATTATTGCTAGATGAACGAACGTCTCTCCACATGCTCAGTTCTGAGAGATAAGTGTGTGTGAAAGCCATACTTCCCCTAGCTTGTTAGGAACACAGAGATTCTTTTCAGTTGCAAACTGCACTCCATACATTTATATGAGGTGGTACTCGCTCCAATACTGTTTTACAGTGAAAACTGCTGGAAATTCAAACTGGCACTAGGAAACACATTGAGAAACCAGAGAAAAATTTTCTCCTGCAACCCGTTCCCTTTGTGCTAGATGAACGAACGTCTCTCCACATGCTCAGTTCTGAGGGGTAAATGTGTGTAAAAGCCGTCTTTCACCTAGCTTGGTTGGAACACACAGTTTCTTTTCAGTAGTAAACTGTACTCCATATATATATATCGGGAGGTAATATCTCCAACCCTGTTTTACAGTGAAAACTGCAGGAACTTCAAACCGGCACTAAGAAACACACTGAGAAACCATAGGAAAAGTTTCTCATGCAACCCGTTCCCTTTGTGCTAGATGAACGAAATTCTCTCCACATGCTCAGTTATGAGAGAGAAGTGTGTGTGAAAGCCGTCCTTCACCTAGCTTGTTGGGAACACGGAATTTCTTTTCAGTAGCAAACTGCACTCCATACATTTATATGGGGAGGTACTATCTCCGACTCGTTTTAACAGTGAAAACTGCAGGATATTCAAACCGGCCCTAGGAAACACACTGAGAAACCAGAGAAAAAGTTTCCCCTGCAACCCGTTCTCTTTGTGCTAGATGAATGAACGTCTCTCCACATGCTCAGTTCTGAGAGATAAGTGTGTTTGAAAGCCGCTTCACCTAGCTTGTTGGGAACACAAAGATTCTCTTCAGTTGCAAACTGCAATCAATGCATATATATGGGGAGGTACTCGCTCCAACTCTGTTTTACAGTGAAAACTGCTGGAAATTCAAACCGGCACTAGGAAACACACTGAGAAACCAGAGAAAATGTTTCTCCTACAAACCGTTCCCTTTGTGCTAGATGAACGAACGTCTCTCCACGTGCTCAGTTCTGAGAGATAAGTGTGTGTGAAAGCCGTCCTTCACCTAGCTTGTTGGGAACACAGAGTTTCTTTTCAGTAGCAAACTGCACTCCATACATTTATATGGGGAGGTACTCACTCTGAATCACTTTAACAGTGAAAAATGCAGGAAATTCAAGCCGGCACTAGGAAACACACTGAGAACCAGAGTAAAAATTTCTCCTGCAACCCGTTCCCTTTGTGCTAGATGAACGAACGTCTCTCCACATGCTCAGTTCTCAGAGATAAGTGTGTGTGAAAGCCATACTTCCCCTAGCTTGTTAGGAACACAGAGTTTCTTTCCAGTAGCAAACTGCACTCCATACATTTATATGGGGAGGTACTCACTCTGAATCACTTTAACAGTGAAAACTGCTGGAAATTCAAACCGGCACTAGGAAACACATTGAGAAACCAGAGAATAATTTTCTCCTGCAACCCGTTCACTTTGTGTTAGATGAACGAACGTCTCTCCACATGCTCAGTTCTGAGGGATAAATGTGTGTAAAAGCCGTCTTTCAACTAGCTTGTTGGGAACACACAGTTTCTTTTCAGTAGCAAACTGTACTCCATATATATATATCGGGAGGTAATATCTATAACTCGGTTTTTCAGTGAAAACTGCAGGAACTTCAAACCGGCACTAAGAAACACACTGAGAAACCATAGGAAAAGTTTCCCTTGCAAACCGTTCCCTTTGTGCTAGATGAACGAAATTCTCTCCACATGCTCAGTTATGAGAGATAAGTGTGTGTGAAAGCCGTCCTTCACCTAGCTTGTTGGGAAAACGGAATTTCTTTTCAGTAGCAAACTGCACTCCATATATTTATATGTGGAGTTACACGCTCCGACTCGGTTTAACAGTGAAAACTGCAGGAAATTCAAACCGGCACTAGGAAACACACTGAGAAACCAGAGAAAAAGTTTCTCCTGCAACCAGTTCCCTTTGTGCTTGATGAACGAAAGTCTCTCCACATGCTCAGTTCTGAGATGTAAGGGTGTGTGTAAGCCTTCTGTCACATAGCTTGTTGGGAACACACAGTTTCTTTTCATTAGTAAACTGTACTCCATACATATATATCGGGAGGTACTATCTACAACTAGATTTTACAGTGAAAACTGCAGGAACTTCAAACCGGCACTAGGAAACACACTGAGAAACCAGAGTAAAAGTTTCCCCTGGAACCCGTTCCATTTGTGCTAGATGAACGAACTTCTCTTCACATGCTCAGTTCTCAGAGAAAAGTGTGTGTGAAAGCCGTACTTCACCTAGCTTGTTGGGAGCACAGAGTTTTTTTTCAGTAGCAAACTGCACTCCATAAATTTATATGGGGTGGTACAAGCTCCATCTCAATTTTACAGTGAAAACTGTAGGAACTTCCAACCGGCACTAGGAAACACACTGAGAAACCTGAGAATAAGTTTTTCCTGCAACCAGTTCCCTTAGTGCTAGATGAACAAACGTTTCTCCACATGCTCAATTCTAGAGATAACTGTGTGAAAGCCGTCCTTCACCTAGCTTTTTGGGAACACAGAGGTTCTTTTCAGCTTCAAACTGCAATCTATGCATATATATGGGGAGGTACTCGCTCCAACTCGGTTTTACAGTGAAAACTGCAAGAACTTTAAAACAGCACTAGGAAACACACTGAGAAACCAGAGAAAAAGTTTCTCCTGCAACCCGTTCCCTTTGTACTAGATGAACGAACATCTCTCCAAATGCTCAGTTCTGATAGGTAAGTGTGTCTGAAAGCCGTCCTTCACCTAGCTTGTTGGGAACACAAAGATTCTTTTTAGTTGCAAACTGCAATCTATGCATATATATGGGGAGGTACACGCTCCAACTCGGTTTTACAGTGAAAACTGCAGGAAATACAAACCGGCACTAAGAAACACACTGAGAAACCAGAGAAAAAGTTTCTCCTGCAACCCGTTCCTTTGTGCTAGATGAACGAAAGTCTCTCCACATGCTCAGTTCTCAGAGATATGTGTGTGTGAAACCCGTCCTTCAACTAGCTTGTTGGGAACACAGAGTTTCCTTTCAGTAGCAAACTGTAATCCATACATTTATAAGGGTTGTTACTAGCTCCAACTCGGTATTAGAGTTAAAACTGCAGGAACTTCAAAAAGGCACTAGGAAACACACTGAGAAACCAGAGAAAAAGTTTCTGCTGCAACCCGTTCCGTTTGTGCTAGATGAACAAACGTCTCTCCACATGCTCAGTTATGAGAGATAAGTGTGTGTGAAAGCCGTCCTTCACCAACTTGTTGGGAACACGGAGTTTCTTTTCAGTAGTAAACTGCACTCCAAACATTTATATGGGGAGGTACACGCTCCGACTCGTTTTAACGGTGAAAACGTCAGGAATTTCAAAGCGGCACTAGGAAACACACTGAGAACCAGAGTAAAAATTTATCCTGCAACCAGTTCCCTTTGTGCTAGATGAAGGAACTTCTCTCCACATGCTCAGTTATGAGAGATAAGTGTGTGTGAAAGCCGTCCTTCACCTAGCTTGTTGGGAACACACAGATTCTTTTCAGTTGCAAACGGCAATCTATGCATATATATGGGGAGGTACTCGCTCCAACTAGGTTTTACAGTGAAAAATGCAGGAACTTTAAACCAGCACTAGGAAACACACTGAGAAACCGGAGAAAATGTTTCTCCTGCAATCCGTTCCCTTTGTGCTAGATGAACGAACTTCTCACCACATGCTCAGTTCTGAGAGATAAGTTTGTCTGAAAGCCGTCCTTCACCTAGCTTATTGGGAACACAGAGTTTCTTTTCAGTTGCAAACTGCACTCCATAGATTTATACGGGGTGGTACTCGCTTCAACTCGATTTTACAGTGAAAAATGCAGGAACTTCAAAACGGCACTAGGAAACACACTGAGAAACCAGAGAAAAAGTTTCTCCTGTAACCGTTCCTTTTAACCTAGATGAACGAACGTCTCTCCTCATGCTCAGTTCTGAGAGACAAGTGTGTGTGAAAGCCGTCCTTCACATAGCTTGTTGGGAACAGAAAGTATCTTTTCAGTTTCAAACTGCAATCTATGCATATATATGGGGAGGTACTCGCTCCAACTCGGTTTTACAGTGAAAACTGCAAGAACTTTAAAACAGCACTAGGAAACACACTGAGAAACCAGAGAAAAAGTTTCTCCTGCAACCCGTTCCCTTTGTACTAGATGAACGAACATCTCTCCAAATGCTCAGTTCTGATAGGTAAGTGTGTCTGAAAGCCGTCCTTCACCTAGCTTGTTGGGAACACAAAGATTCTTTTTAGTTGCAAACTGCAATCTATGCATATATATGGGGAGGTACACGCTCCAACTCGGTTTTACAGTGAAAACTGCAGGAAATACAAACCGGCACTAAGAAACACACTGAGAAACCAGAGAAAAAGTTTCTCCTGCAACCCGTTCCTTTGTGCTAGATGAACGAAAGTCTCTCCACATGCTCAGTTCTCAGAGATATGTGTGTGTGAAACCCGTCCTTCAACTAGCTTGTTGGGAACACAGAGTTTCCTTTCAGTAGCAAACTGTAATCCATACATTTATAAGGGTTGTTACTAGCTCCAACTCGGTATTAGAGTTAAAACTGCAGGAACTTCAAAAAGGCACTAGGAAACACACTGAGAAACCAGAGAAAAAGTTTCTGCTGCAACCCGTTCCGTTTGTGCTAGATGAACAAACGTCTCTCCACATGCTCAGTTATGAGAAATAAGTGTGTGTGAAAGCCGTCCTTCACCAACTTGTTGGGAACACGGAGTTTCTTTTCAGTAGTAAACTGCACTCCAAACATTTATATGGGGAGGTACACGCTCCGACTCGTTTTAACGGTGAAAACGTCAGGAATTTCAAAGCGGCACTAGGAAACACACTGAGAACCAGAGTAAAAATTTATCCTGCAACCAGTTCCCTTTGTGCTAGATGAAGGAACTTCTCTCCACATGCTCAGTTATGAGAGATAAGTGTGTGTGAAAGCCGTCCTTCACCTAGCTTGTTGGGAACACACAGATTCTTTTCAGTTGCAAACGGCAATCTATGCATATATATGGGGAGGTACTCGCTCCAACTAGGTTTTACAGTGAAAAATGCAGGAACTTTAAACCAGCACTAGGAAACACACTGAGAAACCGGAGAAAATGTTTCTCCTGCAATCCGTTCCCTTTGTGCTAGATGAACGAACTTCTCACCACATGCTCAGTTCTGAGAGATAAGTTTGTCTGAAAGCCGTCCTTCACCTAGCTTATTGGGAACACAGAGTTTCTTTTCAGTTGCAAACTGCACTCCATAGATTTATACGGGGTGGTACTCGCTTCAACTCGATTTTACAGTGAAAAATGCAGGAACTTCAAAACGGCACTAGGAAACACACTGAGAAACCAGAGAAAAAGTTTCTCCTGTAACCGTTCCTTTTAACCTAGATGAACGAACGTCTCTCCTCATGCTCAGTTCTGAGAGACAAGTGTGTGTGAAAACCGTCCTTCACATAGCTTGTTGGGAACAGAAAGTATCTTTTCAGTTTCAAACTGCAATCTATGCATATATATGGGGAGGTACTCGCTCCAACTCGGTTTTACAGTGAAAACTGCAGGTTCTTCAAACCGGCACTAGGAAACAGACTGAGAAACCAGAGTAAAAGTTTCTCCTGCAGTCCGTTCCCTTTGTGCTAGATGAACGAACGTCTCTCCACGTGCTCAGTTCTGAGAGATAAGTTTGTCTGAAAGCCGACCTTCACTTAGCTTGTTGGGAACACAAAGTTTCTTTTCAGTTGCAAACTGCAATCAATGCATATATATGGGGAAGTACTCGCTCCAACTCTGATTACAGTGAAAAATGCTGGAAATTCAAACCGGCACTAGGAAACACACTGAGAAACCAGAGAAAAAGTTTCTCCTGCAAACCGTTCCCATTGTGCTAGATGAACGAATGTCTCCCGCATGCTCAGTTCTCAGAGATAAGTGAGTGTGAAACACATACTTCCCATAGCTTGTAGTAACACAGAGTTTCTTTTCAGTAGCAAACTGCACTCCATACATTTATATGTGGTGGTACTCGCTGCAACCTGGTTTTACAGTGAAAACTGCAGGAAATTCAAACCGGCACTAGGAAACACACTTAGAAACCAGAGAAAAAGTTTCTCCAGCAACCCTTTCCCTTTCTGCTCGATGAACGAAAGTCTCTCCACATGTTCAGTTCTGAGAGATACTTGTGCGTAAAAGCCGTCCTTCACAAAGCTTGTAGGGAACACAGAGTTTCCTTTCAGTAGCAAAGTGTACTCCATACATATATATGGGTAGCTATTCTCTCCAACTATGTTTTACAGTGAAAACTGCAGGAACTTCAAACCGGCCATAGGAAACACACTGAGAAACCAGAGAAAAATTTTCCCTGCAACCCGTTCCCTTTGTGCTAGACGAACGTAAGTCTCTCCACATGCTATGTTCTGAGAGATAAGTGTGTGTGAAAGCCGTCCTTCACCTAGCTTGTTGGGAACACAAAGTTTCTTGTCAGTTGCAAACTGCAATCAATGCATATATATGGGGAGGTACCCGCTCCAACTCGGTTTTACAGTGAAAACTGCTGGAAATTCAAACCGGCACTAGGAAACACACTGAGAAACCAGAGAAAAAGTTTCTCCAGCAACCCGTTCCCTTTGTGCTAGATGAACGAAAGTCTCTCCCCATGCTAAGTTCTCAGAGATAAGTGTGTGTGAAAGCCGTTCTTCACCTAGCTTGTTGGGAACATGGAGTTTCTTTTCAGTAGCAAACTGCACTCCATACATTTTTATAGGGAGGTACTCGCTCCGAATCTTTTTAACAGTGAAATCTGCAGGAAATTCAAGCGGCACTAAGAAACACACTGAGAACCAGAGTAAAAATTTCTCCTGCAACTCGTTCCATTATTGCTAGATGAACGAACGTCTCTCCACATGCTCAGTTCTGAGAGATAAGTGTGTGTGAAAGCCATACTTCCCCTAGCTTGTTAGGAACACAGAGATTCTTTTCAGTTGCAAACTGCACTCCATACATTTATATGAGGTGGTACTCGCTCCAATACTGTTTTACAGTGAAAACTGCTGGAAATTCAAACCGGCACTAGGAAACACATTGAGAAACCAGAGAAAAATTTTCTCCTGCAACCCGTTCCCTTTGTGCTAGATGAACGAACGTCTCTCCACATGCTCAGTTCTGAGGTGTAAATGTGTGTAAAAGCCGTCTTTCACCTAGCTTGGTTGGAACACACAGTTTCTTTTCAGTAGTAAACTGTACTCCATAAATATATATCGGGAGGTAATATCTCCAACTCGGTTTTAAAGTGAAAACTGCAGGAACTTCAAACCGGCACTAAGAAACACACTGAGAAACCATAGGAAAAGTTTCTCATGCAACCCGTTCCCTTTGTGCTAGATGAACGAAATTCTCTCCACATGCTCAGTTATGAGAGAGAAGTGTGTGTGAAAGCCGTCCTTCACCTAGCTTGTTGGGAACACGGAATTTCTTTTCAGTAGCAAACTGCACTCCATACATTTATATGGGGAGGTACTATCTCCGACTCGTTTTAACAGTGAAAACTGCAGGATATTCAAACCGGCCCTAGGAAACACACTGAGAAACCAGAGAAAAAGTTTCCCCTGCAACCCGTTCTCTTTGTGCTAGATGAATGAACGTCTCTCCACATGCTCAGTTCTGAGAGATAAGTGTGTTTGAAAGCCGCTTCACCTAGCTTGTTGGGAACACAAAGTTTCTCTTCAGTTGCAAACTGCAATCAATGCATATATATGGGGAGGTACTCGCTCCAACTCTGTTTTACAGTGAAAACTGCTGGAAATTCAAACCGGCACTAGGAAACACACTGAGAAACCAGAGAAAAAGTTTCTCCTACAAACCGTTCCCTTTGTGCTAGATGAACGAACGTCTCTCCACGTGCTCAGTTCTGAGAGATAAGTGTGTGTGAAAGCCGTCCTTCACCTAGCTTGTTGGGAACACAGAGTTTCTTTTCAGTAGCAAACTGCACTCCATACATTTATATGGGGAGGTACTCAATCTGAATCACTTTAACAGTGAAAAATGCAGGAAATTCAAGCCGGCACTAGGAAACACACTGAGAACCAGAGTAAAAATTTCTCCTGCAACCCGTTCCCTTTGTGCTAGATGAACGAACGTCTCTCCACATGCTCAGTTCTCAGAGATAAGTGTGTGTGAAAGCCATACTTCCCCTAGCTTGTTAGGAACACAGAGTTTCTTTCCAGTAGCAAACTGCACTCCATTCATTTACATGGGGTAGTACTCGCTGCAACCTGGTTTTACAGTGAAAACTGCAGGAACTTCAAACCGGCCCTAGGAAACACACTGAGAAACCAGAGAAAAAGTTTCTCCTGCAACCCGTTCCCTTTGTGCTAGATGAACGAACGTCTCTCCACATGCTCAGTTCTGAGGGGTAATTGTGTGTGAAAGCCGTACTTCACCTAGCTTGTTGGGAAAACACAGTTTCTTTTCACTTGCAAACTGCAATCAATGCATATATAAGGGGAGGTACTCACTCCAACTCGGTTTTACAGTGAAAACTGCTGGAAATTCAAACCGGCACTAGGAAACACACAGAGATACCAGAGAAAAAGTTTCTCCTGCAAACCGTTCCCTTTGTGCTAGATGAACGAAAGTCTCTCCACATGCTCAGTTCTCAGAGATAAGTGTGTGTGAAAGCCGAACTTCACCTAGCTTGTTGGGAACACGGAGTTTCTTTTCAGTAGCAAACTGCACTCCATACATTTATATGGGGAGGTACTCGCTCCGACTCGTTTTAACAGTGAAAACTGCAGGAAATTCAAACAAGCACTAGGAAACACACTGAGAACCAGAGTAAAAATTTCTCCTGCAACCCGTTCCCTTTGTGCTAGATGAACGAACGTCTCTCCACATGCTCAGTTCTCACAGATAAGTGTGTGTGAAAGCCATACTTCCCCTAGCTTGTTAGGAACACAGAGTTTCTTTTAAGTTGCAAACTGCACTCCATACATTTATATGGGGTGGTATTCGTTCCAACTCGGTTTTACAGTGAAAACTGCAGGAACTTCAAACCGGCACTAGGAAACACACTGAGAAACCAGAGAAAAAGTTTCTCCTGCAACCCGTTCCCTTTATGCTAAATGAACGAACGTCTCTCCACATGCTCAGTTCTGAGAGGCAAGTGTGTGTGAAAGCCGTCCTTCACATAGCTTGTTGGGAAAACACAGTTTCTTTTCAGGTGCAAACTGCAATCAATTCAAATATATGGGGAGGTACTCGCTCCAACACGGTTTTACAGGGAAAACTGCTGGAAATTCAAACCGGCACTAGGAAACACATTGAGAAACCAGAGAAAAATTTTCTCCTGCAACACGTTCACTTTGTGTTAGATGAACGAACGTCTCTCCACATGCTCAGTTCGGAGGGGTAAATGTGTGTAAAAGCCGTCTTTCAACTAGCTTGTTGGGAACACACAGTTTATTTTCAGTAGCAAACTGTACTCCATATATATATATCGGGAGGTAATATCTATAACTCGGTTTTTCAGTGAAAACTGCAGGAACTTCAAACCGGCACTAAGAAACACACTGAGAAACCATAGGAAAAGTTTCCCTTGCAAACCGTTCCCTTTGTGCTAGATGAACGAAATTCTCTCCACATGCTCAGTTATGAGAGATAAGTGTGTGTGAAAGCCGTCCTTCACCTAGCTTGTTGGGAAAACGGAATTTCTTTTCAGTAGCAAACTGCACTCCATATATTTATATGTGGAGTTACACGCTCCGACTCGGTTTAACAGTGAAAACTGCAGGAAATTCAAACCGGCACTAGGAAACACACTGAGAACCAGAGTAAAAATTTCTCCTGCAGCCCGTTCCCTTTGTGGTAGATGAACGAACGTCTTTCCACATACTCAGTTCTCAGAGATAAGTGTGTGTGAAAGCCATACTTCCCCTAGCTTGTTAGGAACACAGAGTTTCTTTTCAGTAGCAAACTGCACTCCATTCATTTATATGGGGTAGTACTCGCTGCAACCTGGTTTTACAGTGAAAACTGCAGGAACTTCAAACCGGCCCTAGGAAACACACTGAGAAACCAGAGAAAAAGTTTCTCCTGCAACCCGTTCCCATTGTGCTAGATGAACGAACGTCTCTCCACATGCTCAGTTCTGAGAGATAATTGTCTGTGAAAGCCGTCCTTCACATAGCTTGTTGGGAACACAAAGTTTCTTGTCAGTTGCAAACTGCAATCAATGCATATATATGGGGAGGTACACGCTCCAACTCGGTTTTAAAGTGAAAACTGCTGAAAATTCAAACCGGCACTAGGAAACACACAGAGAAACCAGAGAAAAAGTTTCTCCTGCAAACCGTTCCCTTTGTGCTAGATGAATGAACGTCTCTCCACATGCTCAGTTCTCAGAGATAAGTGTGTGTGAAAGCCGTACTTCACCTAGCTTGTTGGGAACACGGATTTTCTTTTCAGTAGCAAACTGCACTCCATGCATTTATATGGGGAGGTACTCGCTCTGAATCGGTTTAACAGTGAAAACTGCAGGAAATTCAAACCGGCACTAGGAAACACACTGAGAACCAGAGTAAAAATTTCTCCTGCAACCCGTTCCATTTGTGCTAGATGAACGAACGTCTCTCCACATACTCAGTTCTCAGAGAAAAGTGTGTGTGAAAGCCATACTTCCCCTAGCTTGTTAGGAACACAGAGTTTCTTTTCAGTAGTAAACTGCACTCCATTGATTTATATGGGGTGATACTCGCTGCAACCTGGTTTTACAGTGAAAACTGCAGGAACTTCAAACCGGCACTAGGAAACACACTGAGAAACCAGAGAAAAAGTTTCCCCTGCAACCCGTTCCCTTTGTGCTAGATGAATGAACGTCTCTCCACGTGCTCAGTTCTGAGAGATTAGTGTGTTTTAAAGCCAACTTCACCTAGCTTGTTGGGAACACAAAGTTTCTCTTCAGTTGCAAACTGCAATCAATGCATATATATGGGGAGGTACTCGTTCCTACTCTGTTTTACAGTGAAAACTGCTGGAAATTCAAACCGGCACTAGGAAACACACTGAGAAACCAGAGAAAAAGTTTCTCCTACAAACCGTTCCCTTTGTGCTAGATGAACGAACGTCTCTCCACGTGCTCAGTTCTGAGAGATAAGTGTGTGTGAAAGCCGTCCTTCACCTAGATTGTTGGGAACACAGAGTTTCTTTTCAGTAGCAAACTGCACTCCTTACATTTATATGGGGAGGTACTCGCTCTGAATCGCTTTAACAGTGAAAAATGCAGGAAATTCAAGCCGGCACTAGGAAACACACTGAGAACCAGAGTAAAAATTTCTCCTGCAACCCGTTCCTTTGTGCTAGATGAACGAACGTCTCTCCACATATTCAGTTCTCAGAGATAAGTGTGTGTGAAAGAAATACTTCCCCTAGCTTGTTAGGAACAAAGAGTTTCTTTCCAGTAGCAAACTGCACTCCATTCATTTACATGGGGTAGTACTCGCTGCAACCTGGTTTTAAAGTGAAAACTGCAGGAACTTCAAACCGGCCCTAGGAAACACACTGAGAAACCAGAGAAAAAGTTTCTCCTGCAACCCGTTCCCTTTGTGATAGATGAACGAACGTCTCTCCACATGCTCAGTTCTGAGAGATAATTGTCTGTGAAAGCCGTCCTTCACCTAGCTTGTTGGGAACACAAAGTTTCTTGTCAGTTGCAAACTGCAATCAGTGCATATATATGGGGAGGTACTCGCTCCAACTCTGTTTTACAGTGAAAACTGCTGGAAATTCAAACCAGCACTAGGAAACACACAGAGAAACCAGAGAAAAAGTTTCTCCTGCAACCCGTTCCCTTTGTGCTAGATGAACGAAAGTCTCTCCACATGCTCAGTTCTCAGAGATAAATGTGTGAGAAAGCCGAACTTCACCTAGCTTGTTGGGAACACGGAGTTTCTTTTCAGTAGCAAACTGCACTCCATACATTTATATGGGGAGGTACTCGCTCCGACTCGTTTTAACAGTGAAAACTGCAGGAAATTCAAACAAGCACTAGGAAATACACTGAGAACCAGAGTAAAAATTTCTCCTGCAACCCGTTCCCTTTGTGCTAGATGAACGAACGTCTCTCCACATGCTCAGTTCTCACAGATAAGTGTGTGTGAAAGCCATACTTCCCCTAGCTTGTTAGGAACACAGAGTTTCTTTTAAGTTGCAAACTGCACTCCATACATTTATATGGGGTGGTATTCGTTCCAACTCGGTTTTACAGTGAAAACTGCAGGAACTTCAAACCGGCACTAGGAAACACACTGAGAAACCAGAGAAAAAGTTTCTCCTGCAACCCGTTCCCTTTATGCTAAATGAACGAACGTCTCTCCACATGCTCAGTTCTGAGAGGCAAGTGTGTGTGAAAGCCGTCCTTCACATAGCTTGTTGGGAAAACACAGTTTCTTTTCAGGTGCAAACTGCAATCAATTCAAATATATGGGGAGGTACTCGCTCCAACACGGTTTTACAGGGAAAACTGCTGGAAATTCAAACCGGCACTAGGAAACACATTGAGAAACCAGAGAAAAATTTTCTCCTGCAACACGTTCACTTTGTGTTAGATGAACGAACGTCTCTCCACATGCTCAGTTCTGAGGGTTAAATGTGTGTAAAAGCCGTCTTTCAACTAGCTTGTTGGGAACACACAGTTTCTTTTCAGTAGCAAACTGTACTCCATATATATATATCGGGAGGTAATATCTATAACTCGGTTTTTCAGTGAAAACTGCAGGAACTTCAAACCGGCACTAAGAAACACACTGAGAAACCATAGGAAAAGTTTCCCTTGCAAACCGTTCCCTTTGTGCTAGATGAACGAAATTCTCTCCACATGCTCAGTTATGAGAGATAAGTGTGTGTGAAAGCCGTCCTTCACCTAGCTTGTTGGGAAAACGGAATTTCTTTTCAGTAGCAAACTGCACTCCATATATTTATATGTGGAGTTACACGCTCCGACTCGGTTTAACAGTGAAAACTGCAGGAAATTCAAACCGGCACTAGGAAACACACTGAGAACCAGAGTAAAAATTTCTCCTGCAACCCGTTCCCTTTGTGGTAGATGAACGAACGTCTTTCCACATACTCAGTTCTCGAGATAAGTGTGTGTGAAAGCCATACTTCCCCTAGCTTGTTAGGAACACAGAGTTTCTTTTCAGTAGCAAACTGCACTCCATTCATTTATATGGGGTAGTACTCGCTGCAACCTGGTTTTACAGTGAAAACTGCAGGAACTTCAAACCGGCCCTAGGAAACACACTGAGAAACCAGAGAAAAAGTTTCTCCTGCAACCCGTTCCCATTGTGCTAGATGAACGAACGTCTCTCCACATGCTCAGTTCTGAGAGATAATTGTCTGTGAAAGCCGTCCTTCACATAGCTTGTTGGGAACACAAAGTTTCTTGTCAGTTGCAAACTGCAATCAATGCATATATATGGGGAGGTACACGCTCCAACTCGGTTTTAAAGTGAAAACTGCTGAAAATTCAAACCGGCACTAGGAAACACACAGAGAAACCAGAGAAAAAGTTTCTCCTGCAAACCGTTCCCTTTGTGCTAGATGAATGAACGTCTCTCCACATGCTCAGTTCTCAGAGATAAGTGTGTGTGAAAGCCGTACTTCACCTAGCTTGTTGGGAACACGGATTTTCTTTTCAGTAGCAAACTGCACTCCATGCATTTATATGGGGAGGTACTCGCTCTGACTCGGTTTAACAGTGAAAACTGCAGGAAATTCAAACCGGCACTAGGAAACACACTGAGAACCAGAGTAAAAATTTCTCCTGCAACCCGTTCCATTTGTGCTAGATGAACGAACGTCTCTCCACATACTCAGTTCTCAGAGAAAAGTGTGTGTGAAAGCCATACTTCCCCTAGCTTGTTAGGAACACAGAGTTTCTTTTCAGTAGTAAACTGCACTCCATTGATTTATATGGGGTGATACTCGCTGCAACCTGGTTTTACAGTGAAAACTGCAGGAACTTCAAACCGGCACTAGGAAACACACTGAGAAACCAGAGAAAAAGTTTCCCCTGCAACCCGTTCCCTTTGTGCTAGATGAATGAACGTCTCTCCACGTGCTCAGTTCTGAGAGATTAGTGTGTTTTAAAGCCAACTTCACCTAGCTTGTTGGGAACACAAAGTTTCTCTTCAGTTGCAAACTGCAATCAATGCATATATATGGGGAGGTACTCGTTCCTACTCTGTTTTACAGTGAAAACTGCTGGAAATTCAAACCGGCACTAGGAAACACACTGAGAAACCAGAGAAAAAGTTTCTCCTACAAACCGTTCCCTTTGTGCTAGATGAACGAACGTCTCTCCACGTGCTCAGTTCTGAGAGATAAGTGTGTGTGAAAGCCGTCCTTCACCTAGCTTGTTGGGAACACAGAGTTTCTTTTCAGTAGCAAACTGCACTCCTTACATTTATATGGGGAGGTACTCGCTCTGAATCGCTTTAACAGGGAAAAATGCAGGAAATTCAAGCCGGCACTAGGAAACACACTGAGAACCAGAGTAAAAATTTCTCCTGCAACCCGTTCCTTTGTGCTAGATGAACGAACGTCTCTCCACATATTCAGTTCTCAGAGATAAGTGTGTGTGAAAGAAATACTTCCCCTAGCTTGTTAGGAACAAAGAGTTTCTTTCCAGTAGCAAACTGCACTCCATTCATTTACATGGGGTAGTACTCGCTGCAACCTGGTTTTACAGTGAAAACTGCAGGAACTTCAAACCGGCCCTAGGAAACACACTGAGAAACCAGAGAAAAAGTTTCTCCTGCAACCCGTTCCCTTTGTGATAGATGAACGAACGTCTCTCCACATGCTCAGTTCTGAGAGATAATTGTCTGTGAAAGCCGTCCTTCACCTAGCTTGTTGGGAACACAAAGTTTCTTGTCAGTTGCAAACTGCAATCAGTGCATATATATGGGGAGGTACTCGCTCCGACTCGTTTTAACAGTGAAAACTGCAGGAAATTCAAACAAGCACTAGGAAACACACTGAGAACCAGAGTAAAAATTTCTCCTGCAACCCGTTCCCTTTGTGCTAGATGAACGAACGTCTCTCCACATGCTCAGTTCTCACAGATAAGTGTGTGTGAAAGCCATACTTCCCCTAGCTTGTTAGGAACACAGAGTTTCTTTTAAGTTGTAAACTGCACTCCATACATTTATATGGGGTGGTATTCGTTCCAACTCGGTTTTACAGTGAAAACTGCAGGAACTTCAAACCGGCACTAGGAAACACACTGAGAAACCAGAGAAAAAGTTTCTCCTGCAACCCGTTCCCTTTATGCTAAATGAACGAACGTCTCTCCACATGCTCAGTTCTGAGAGGCAAGTGTGTGTGAAAGCCGTCCTTCACATAGCTTGTTGGGAAAACACAGTTTCTTTTCAGGTGCAAACTGCAATCAATTCAAATATATGGGGAGGTACTCGCTCCAACACGGTTTTACAGGGAAAACTGCTGGAAATTCAAACCGGCACTAGGAAACACATTGAGAAACCAGAGAAAAATTTTCTCCTGCAACACGTTCACTTTGTGTTAGATGAACGAACGTCTCTCCACATGCTCAGTTCTGAGGGTTAAATGTGTGTAAAAGCCGTCTTTCAACTAGCTTGTTGGGAACACACAGTTTCTTTTCAGTAGCAAACTGTACTCCATATATATATATCGGGAGGTAATATCTATAACTCGGTTTTTCAGTGAAAACTGCAGGAACTTCAAACCGGCACTAAGAAACACACTGAGAAACCATAGGAAAAGTTTCCCTTGCAAACCGTTCAATTTGTGCTAGATGAACGAAATACTCTCCACATGCTCAGTTATGAGAGATAAGTGTGTGTGAAAGCCGTCCTTCACCTAGCTTGTTGGGAAAACGGAATTTCTTTTCAGTAGCAAACTGCACTCCATATATTTATATGTGGAGTTACACGCTCCGACTCGGTTTAACAGTGAAAACTGCAGGAAATTCAAACCGGCACTAGGAAACACACTGAGAACCAGAGTAAAAATTTCTCCTGCAACCCGTTCCCTTTGTGGTAGATGAACGAACGTCTTTCCACATACTCAGTTCTCAGAGATAAGTGTGTGTGAAAGCCATACTTCCCCTAGCTTGTTAGGAACACAGAGTTTCTTTTCAGTAGCAAACTGCACTCCATTCATTTATATGGGGTAGTACTCGCTGCAACCTTGTTTTACAGTGAAAACTGCAGGAACTTCAAACCGGCCCTAGGAAACACACTGAGAAACCAGAGAAAAAGTTTCTCCTGCAACCCGTTCCCATTGTGCTAGATGAACGAACGTCTCTCCACATGCTCAGTTCTGAGAGATAATTGTCTGTGAAAGCCGTCCTTCACATAGCTTGTTGGGAACACAAAGTTTCTTGTCAGTTGCAAACTGCAATCAATGCATATATATGGGGAGGTACACGCTCCAACTCGGTTTTAAAGTGAAAACTGCTGAAAATTCAAACCGGCACTAGGAAACACACAGAGAAACCAGAGAAAAAGTTTCTCCTGCAAACCGTTCCCTTTGTGCTAGATGAATGAACGTCTCTCCACATGCTCAGTTCTCAGAGATAAGTGTGTGTGAAAGCCGTACTTCACCTAGCTTGTTGGGAACACGGATTTTCTTTTCAGTAGCAAACTGCACTCCATGCATTTATATGGGGAGGTACTCGCTCTGACTCGGTTTAACAGTGAAAACTGCAGGAAATTCAAACCGGCACTAGGAAACACACTGAGAACCAGAGTAAAAATTTCTCCTGCAACCCGTTCCATTTGTGCTAGATGAACGAACGTCTCTCCACATACTCAGTTCTCAGAGAAAAGTGTGTGTGAAAGCCATACTTCCCCTAGCTTGTTAGGAACACAGAGTTTCTTTTCAGTAGTAAACTGCACTCCATTGATTTATATGGGGTGATACTCGCTGCAACCTGGTTTTACAGTGAAAACTGCAGGAATTTCAAACCGGCACTAGGAAACACACTGAGAAACCAGAGAAAAAGTTTCCCCTGCAACCCGTTCCCTTTGTGCTAGATGAATGAACGTCTCTCCACGTGCTCAGTTCTGAGAGATTAGTGTGTTTTAAAGCCAACTTCACCTAGCTTGTTGGGAACACAAAGTTTCTCTTCAGTTGCAAACTGCAATCAATGCATATATATGGGGAGGTACTCGTTCCTACTCTGTTTTACAGTGAAAACTGCTGGAAATTCAAACCGGCACTAGGAAACACACTGAGAAACCAGAGAAAAAGTTTCTCCTACAAACCGTTCCCTTTGTGCTAGATGAACGAACGTCTCTCCACGTGCTCAGTTCTGAGAGATAAGTGTGTGTGAAAGCCGTCCTTCACCTAGCTTGTTGGGAACACAGAGTTTCTTTTCAGTAGCAAACTGCACTCCTTACATTTATATGGGGAGGTACTCGCTCTGAATCGCTTTAACAGTGAAAAATGCAGGAAATTCAAGCCGGCACTAGGAAACACACTGAGAACCAGAGTAAAAATTTCTCCTGCAACCCGTTCCTTTGTGCTAGATGAACGAACGTCTCTCCACATATTCAGTTCTCAGAGATAAGTGTGTGTGAAAGAAATACTTCCCCTAGCTTGTTAGGAACAAAGAGTTTCTTTCCAGTAGCAAACTGCACTCCATTCATTTACATGGGGTAGTACTCGCTGCAACCTGGTTTTACAGTGAAAACTGCAGGAACTTCAAACCGGCCCTAGGAAACACACTGAGAAACCAGAGAAAAAGTTTCTCCTGCAACCCGTTCCCTTTGTGATAGATGAACGAACGTCTCTCCACATGCTCAGTTCTGAGAGATAATTGTCTGTGAAAGCCGTCCTTCACCTAGCTTGTTGGGAACACAAAGTTTCTTGTCAGTTTCAAACTGCAATCAGTGCATATATATGGGGAGGTACTCGCTCCAACTCTGTTTTACAGTGAAAACTGCTGGAAATTCAAACCAGCACTAGGAAACACACAGAGAAACCAGAGAAAAAGTTTCTCCTGCAACCCGTTCCCTTTGTGCTAGATGAACGAAAGTCTCTCCACATGCTCAGTTCTCAGAGATAAATGTGTGAGAAAGCCGAACTTCACCTAGCTTGTTGGGAACACGGAGTTTCTTTTCAGTAGCAAACTGCACTCCATACATTTATATGGGGAGGTACTCGCTCCGACTCGTTTTAACAGTGAAAACTGCAGGAAATTCAAACAAGCACTAGGAAACACACTGAGAACCAGAGTAAAAATTTCTCCTGCAACCCGTTCCCTTTGTGCTAGATGAACGAACGTCTCTCCACATGCTCAGTTCTCACAGATAAGTGTGTGTGAAAGCCATACTTCCCCTAGCTTGTTAGGAACACAGAGTTTCTTTTAAGTTGCAAACTGCACTCCATACATTTATATGGGGTGGTACTCGCTCCAACTCTGTTTTACAGTGAAAACTGCAGGAACTTCAAACCGGCACTAAGAAACACACTGAGATACCAGAGAAAAATTTTCTCCTGCAACCCGTTCCCTTTATGCTAAATGAACGAACGTCTCTCCACATGCTCAGTTCTGAGAGGTAAGTGTGTGTGAAAGCCGTCCTTCACATAGCTTGTTGGGAAAACACAGTTTCTTTTCAGGTGCAAACTGCAATCAATTCAAATATATGGGGAGGTACTCGCTCCAACACGGTTTTACAGTGAAAACTGCTGGAAATTCAAACCGGCACTAGGAAACACATTGAGAAACCAGAGAAAAATTTTCTCCTGCAACCCGTTCACTTTGTGTTAGATGAACGAACGTCTCTCCACATGCTCAGTTCTGAGGGGTAAATGTGTGTAAAAGCCGTCTTTCACCTAGCTTGTTGGGAACACACAGTTTCTTTTCAGTAGCAAACTGTACTCCATATATATATATCGGGAGGTAATATCTATAACTCGGTTTTTCAGTGAAAACTGCAGGAACTTCAAACCGGCACTAAGAAACACCCTGAGAAACCATAGGAAAAGTTTCTCTTGCAACCCGTTCCCTTTGTGCTAGATGAACGAAATTCTCTCCACATGCTCAGTTATGAGAGATAAGTGTGTGTGAAAGCCGTCCTTCACCTAGCTTGTTGGGAAAATGGAATTTCTTTTCAGTAGCAAACTGCACTCCATATATTTATATGTGGAGTTACTCGCTCCGACTCGGTTTAACAGTGAAAACTGCAGGAAATTCAAACCGGCACTAGGAAACACACTGAGAACCAGAGTAAAAATTTCTCCTAAAACCCGTTCCCTTTGTGGTAGATGAACGAACGTCTTTCCACATACTCAGTTCTCAGAGATAAGTGTGTGTGAAAGCCATACTTCCCCTAGCTTGTTAGGAACACAGAGTTTCTTTTCAGTAGCAAACTGCACTCCATTCATTTATATGGGTTAGTAATCGCTGCAACCTGGTTTTACAGTGAAAACTGCAGGAACTTCAAACCGGCCCTAGGAAACACACTGAGAAACAAGAGAAAAAGTTTCTCCTGCAACCCGTTCCCATTGTGCTAGATGAACGAACGTCTCTCCACATGCTCATTTCTGAGAGATAATTGTCTGTTAAAGCCGTCCTTCACATAGCTTGTTGGGAACACAAAGTTTCTTGTCAGTTGCAAACTGCAATCTATGCATATATATGGGGAGGTACACGCTCCAACTCGGTTTAACAGTGAAAACTGCAGGAAATTCAAACCGGCACTAGGAAACACACTGAGAACCAGAGTAAAAATTTCTCCTGCAACCCGTTCCCTTTGTGCTAGATGAACGAACGTCTCTCCACATACTCAGTTCTCAGAGAAAAGTGTGTGTGAAAGCCATACTTCCCCTAGCTTGTTAGGAACACAGAGTTTCTTTTCAGTAGAAACTGCACTCCATTGATTTATATGGGGTGATACTCGCTGCAACCTGGTTTTACAGTGAAAACTGCAGGAACTTCAAACCGGCACTAGGAAACACACTGAGAAACCAGAGAAAAAGTTTCCCCTGCAACCCGTTCCCTTTGTGCTAGATGAATGAACGTCTCTCCACGTGCTCAGTTCTGAGAGATTCGTGTCTTTGAAAGCCGCCTTCACCTAGCTTGTTGGGAACACAAAGTTTCTCTTCAGTTGCAAACTGCAATCAATGCATATATATGGGGAGGTACTCGCTCCTACTCTGTTTTACAGTGAAAACTGCTGGAAATTCAAACCGGCACTAGGAAACACACTGAGAAACCAGAGAATAAGTTCCTCCTACAAACCGTTCCCTTTGTGCTAGATGAACGAACGTCTCTCCACGTGCTCAGTTCTGAGAGATAAGTGTGTGTGAAAGCCGTCTTTCACCTAGCTTGTTGGGAACACACAGTTTCTTTTCAGTAGCAAACTGTACTCCATATATATATATCGGGAGGTAATATCTATAACTCGGTTTTTCAGTGAAAACTGCAGGAACTTCAAACCGGCACTAAGAAACACACTGAGAAACCATAGGAAAAGTTTCTCTTGCAACTCGTTCCCTTTGTGCTAGATGAACGAAATTCTCTCCACATGCTCAGTTATGAGAGATAAGTGTGTGTGAAAGCCGTCCTTCACCTAGCTTGTTGGGAAAATGGAATTTCTTTTCAGTAGCAAACTGCACTCCATATATTTATATGTGGAGTTACTCGCTCCGACTCGGTTTAACAGTGAAAACTGCAGGAAATTCAAACCGGCACTAGGAAACACACTGAGAACCAGAGTAAAAATTTCTCCTGCAACCCGTTCCCTTTGTGGTAGATGAACGAACGTCTTTCCACATACTCAGTTCTCAGAGATAAGTGTGTGTGAAAGCCATACTTCCCCTAGCTTGGTAGGAACACAGAGTTTCTTTTCAGTAGCAAACTGCACTCCATTCATTTATATGGGGTAGTACTCGCTGCAACCTGGTTTTACAGTGAAAACTGCAGGAACTTCAAACCGGCCCTAGGAAACACACTGAGAAACCAGAGAAAAAGTTTCTCCTGCAACCCGTTCCCATTGTGCTAGATGAACGAACGTCTCTCCACATGCTCAGTTCTGAGAGATAATTGTCTGTGAAAGCCGTCCTTCACATAGCTTGTTGGGAACACAAAGTTTCTTGTCAGTTGCAAACTGCAATCAATGCATATATATGGGGAGGTACACGCTCCAACTCGGTTTTACAGTGAAAACTGCTGGAAATTCAAACTGGCACTAGGAAACACACAGAGAAACCAGAGAAAAAGTTTCTCCTGCAACCCGTTCCCTTTGTGCTAGATGAATGAACGTCTCTCCACATGCTCAGTTCTCAGAGATAAGTGTGTGTGAAAGCCGTACTTCACCTAGCTTGTTGGGAACACGGAGTTTCTTTTCAGTAGCAAACTGCACTCCATGCATTTATATGGGGAGGTACTCGCTCTGACTCGGTTTAACAGTGAAAACTGCAGATAATTCAAACCGGCACTAGGAAACACACTGAGAACCAGAGTAAAAATTTCTCCTGCAACACGATCCCTTTGTGCTAGATGAACGAACGTCTCTCCACATACTCAGTTCTCAGAAAAAAGTGTGTGTGAAAGCCATACTTCCCCTAGCTTGTTAGGAACACAGAGTTTCTTTTTAGTAGTAAACTGCACTCCATTGATTTATATGGGGTGGTACTCGCTGCAACCTGGTTTTACAGTGAAAACTGCAGGAACTTCAAACCGGCCCTAGGAAACACACTGAGAAACCAGAGAAAAAGTTTCTCCTGCAACCCGTTCCCTTGTGCTAGATGAATGAACGTCTCTCCACATGCTCAGTTATGAGAGATAAGTGTGTGTGAAAGCCGTCCTTCACCTAGCTTGTTGGGAACACGGAATTTCTTTTCAGTAGCAAACTGCACTCCATATATTTATATGGGGAGGTTCTCGCTCCGACTCGGTTTAACAGTGAAAACTGCAGGAAATTCAAACCAGCACTAGGAAACACACTGAGAACCAGAGTAAAAATTTCTCCTGCAACCCGTTCCCTTTGTACTAAATGAACGAACGTCTTTCCACATACTCAGTTCTCAGAGATAAGTGTGTGTGAAAGCCATACTTCCCCTAGCTTGTTAGGAACACAGAGTTTCTTTTCAGTAGAAACTGCACTCCATTGATTTATATGGGGTGATACTCGCTGCAACCTGGTTTTACAGTGAAAACTGCAGGAACTTCAAACCGGCACTAGGAAACACACTGAGAAACCAGAGAAAAAGTTTCCCCTGCAACCCGTTCCCTTTGTGCTAGATGAATGAACGTCTCTCCACGTGCTCAGTTCTGAGAGATTCGTGTCTTTGAAAGCCGCCTTCACCTAGCTTGTTGGGAACACAAAGTTTCTCTTCAGTTGCAAACTGCAATCAATGCATATATATGGGGAGGTACTCGCTCCTACTCTGTTTTACAGTGAAAACTGCTGGAAATTCAAACCGGCACTAGGAAACACACTGAGAAACCAGAGAAAAAGTTCCTCCTACAAACCGTTCCCTTTGTGCTAGATGAACGAACGTCTCTCCACGTGCTCAGTTCTGAGAGATAAGTGTGTGTGAAAGCCGTCCTTCACCTAGCTTGTTGGGAACACAGAGTTTCTTTTCAGTAGCAAACTGCACTCCATACATTTATATGGGGAGGTACTCGCTCTGAATCGCTTTAACAGTGAAAAATGCAGGAAATTCAAGCCGGCACTAGGAAACACACAGAGAACCAGAGTAAAAATTTCTCCTGCAACCCGTTCCCTTTGTGCTAGATGAACGAACGTCTCTCCACATGCTCAGTTCTCACAGATAAGTGTGTGTGAAAGCCATACTTCCCCTAGCTTGTTAGGAACACAGAGTTTCTTTTAAGTTGCAAACTGCACTCCATACATTTATATGGGTTGGTACTCGTTCCAACTCGGTTTTACAGTGAAAACTGCAGGAACTTCAAACCGACACTAGGAAACACACTGAGAAACCAGAGAAAAATTTTCTCCTGCAACCCGTTCACTTTGTGTTAGATGAACGAACGTCTCTCCACATGCTCAGTTCTGAGGGGTAAATGTGTGTAAAAGCCGTCTTTCACCTAGCTTGTTGGGAACACACAGTTTCTTTTCAGTAGCAAACTGTACTCCATATATATATATCGGGAGGTAATATCTATAACTCGGTTTTTCAGTGAAAACTGCAGGAACTTCAAACCGGCACTAAGAAACACACTGAGAAACCATAGGAAAAGTTTCTCTTGCAACCCGTTCCCTTTGTGCTAGATGAACGAAATTCACCCAACTTGCTCAGTTATGAGAGATAAGTGTGTGTGAAAGCCGTCCTTCACCTAGCTTGTTGGGAAAATGGAATTTCTTTTCAGTAGCAAACTGCACTCCATATATTTATATTTGGAGTTACTCGCTCCGACTCGGTTTAAGAGTGAAAACTGCAGGAAATTCAAACCGGCACTAGGAAACACACTGAGAACCAGAGTAAAAATTTCTCCTGCAACCCGTTCCCTTTGTGGTAGATGAACGAACGTCTTTCCACATACTCAGTTCTCAGAGATAAGTGTGTGTGAAAGCCATACTTCCCCTAGCTTGTTAGGAACACAGAGTTTCTTTTCAGTAGCAAACTGCACTCCATTCATTTATATGGGGTAGTACTCGCTGCAACCTGGTTTTACAGTGAAAACTGCAGGAACTTCAAACCGGCCCTAGGAAACACACTGAGAAACCAGAGAAAAAGTTTCTCCTGCAACCCGTTCCCATTGTGCTAGATGAACGAACGTCTCTCCACATGCTCAGTTCTGAGAGATAATTGTCTGTGAAAGCCGTCCTTCACATAGCTTGTTGGGAACACAAAGTTTCTTGTCAGTTGCAAACTGCAATCAATGCATATATATGGGGAGGTACACGCTCCAACTCGGTTTTACAGTGAAAACTGCTGGAAATTCAAACTGGCACTAGGAAACACACAGAGAAACCAGAGAAAAAGTTTCTCCTGCAACCCGTTCCCTTTGTGCTAGATGAATGAACGTCTCTCCACATGCTCAGTTCTCAGAGATAAGTGTGTGTGAAAGCCGTACTTCACCTAGCTTGTTGGGAACACGGAGTTTCTTTTCAGTAGCAAACTGCACTCCATGCATTTATATGGGGAGGTACTCGCTCTGACTCGGTTTAACAGTGAAAACTGCAGATAATTCAAACCGGCACTAGGAAACACACTGAGAACCAGAGTAAAAATTTCTCCTGCAACACGATCCCTTTGTGCTAGATGAACGAACGTCTCTCCACATACTCAGTTCTCAGAAAAAAGTGTGTGTGAAAGCCATACTTCCCCTAGCTTGTTAGGAACACAGAGTTTCTTTTTAGTAGTAAACTGCACTCCATTGATTTATATGGGGTGGTACTCGCTGCAACCTGGTTTTACAGTGAAAACTGCAGGAACTTCAAACCGGCCCTAGGAAACACACTGAGAAACCAGAGAAAAAGTTTCTCCTGCAACCCGTTCCCTTGGGCTAGATGAATGAACGTCTCTCCACATGCTCAGTTATGAGAGATAAGTGTGTGTGAAAGCCGTCCTTCACCTAGCTTGTTGGGAACACGGAATTTCTTTTCAGTAGCAAACTGCACTCCATATATTTATATGGGGAGGTTCTCGCTCCGACTCGGTTTAACAGTGAAAACTGCAGGAAATTCAAACCAGCACTAGGAAACACACTGAGAACCAGAGTAAAAATTTCTCCTGCAACCCGTTCCCTTTGTACTAAATGAACGAACGTCTTTCCACATACTCAGTTCTCAGAGATAAGTGTGTGTGAAAGCCATACTTCCCCTAGCTTGTTAGGAACACAGACTTTCTTTTCAGTAGCAAACTGCACTCCATTCATTTATATGGGGTAGTACTCGCTGCAACCTGGTTTTACAGTGAAAACTGCAGGAACTTCAAAGCGGCCCTAGGAAACACACTGAGAAACCAGAGAAAAAGTTTCTCCTGCAACCCGTTCCCTTTGTGCTAGATGAACGAACGTCTCTCCACATGCTCAGTTCTGAGAGATAATTGTCTGTGAAACCCGTCCTTCACCTAGCTTGTTGGGAACACAAAGTTTCTTGTCACTTGCAAACTGCAATCAATGCATATATATGGGTAGGTACTCGCTCCAACTCTGTTTTACAGTGAAAACTGCTGGAAATTCAAACCGGCACTAGGAAACACACAGAGAAACCAGAGAAAAAGTTTCTCCTGCAACCCGTTCCCTTTGTGCTAGATGAATGAACGTCTCTCCACATGCTCAGTTCTCAGAGATAAGTGTGTGTGAAAGCCGAACTTCACCTAGCTTGTTGGGAACACGGAGTTTCTTTTCAGTAGCAAACTGCACTCCATACATTTATATGGGGAGGTACTCGCTCCGACTCTTTTTAACAGTGAAAACTGCAGTAAATTCAAACAAGAACTAAGAAACACACTGAGAACCAGAGTAAAAATTTCTCCTGCAACCCGTTCCCTTTGTGCTAGATGAACGAACGTCTCTCCACATGCTCAGTTCTCACAGATAAGTGTGTGTGAAAGCCATACTTCCCCTAGCTTTTTAGGAACACAGAGTTTCTTTTAAGTTGCAAACTGCACTCCATACATTTATATGGGGTGGTACTCGTTCCAACTCGGTTTTACAGTGAAAACTGCAGGAACTTCAAACCGGCACTAGGAAACACACTGAGAAACCAGAGAAAAATTTTCTCCTGCAACCCGTTCCCTTTATGTTAAATGAACGAACGTCTCTACACATGCTCAGTTCTGAGAGGTAAGTGTGTGTGAAAGCCGTCCTTCACATAGCTTGTTGGGAAAACACAGTTTCTTTTCAGGTGCAAACTGCAATCAATTCAAATATATGGGGAGGTACTCGCTCCAACACGGTTTTAAAGTGAAAACTGCTGGAAATTCAAACCGGCACTAGGAAACACATTGAGAAACCAGAGAAAAATTTTCTCCTGCAACCCGTTCACTTTGTGTTAGATGAACGAACGTCTCTACACATGCTCAGTTCTGAGGGGTAAATGTGTGTAAAAGCCGTCTTTCACCTAGCTTGTTGGGAACACACAGTTTCTTTTCAGTAGCAAACTGTACTCCATATATATATATCGGGAGGTAATATCTATAACTCGGTTTTTCAGTGAAAACTGCAGGAACTTCAAACCGGCACTAAGAAACACACTGAGAAACCATAGGAAAAGTTTCTCTTGCAACCCGTTCCCTTTGTGCTAGATGAACGAAATTCTCTCCACATGCTCAGTTATGAGAGATAAGTGTGTGTGAAAGCCGTCCTTCACCTAGCTTGTTGGGAAAATGGAATTTCTTTTCAGTAGCAAACTGCACTCCATACATTTATATGTGGAGGTACTCGCCCCGACTCGGTTTAACAGTGAAAACTGCAGGAAATTCAAACCGGCACTAGGAAACACACTGAGAACCAGAGTAAAAATTTCTCCTGCAAACCGTTCCCTTTGTGGTAGATGAACGAACGTCTTTCCACATACTCAGTTCTCACAGATAAGTGTGTGTGAAAGCCATACTTCCCCTAGCTTGTTAGGAACACAGAGTTTCTTTTCAGTAGCAAACTGCACTCCATTCATTTATATGGGGTAGTACTCGCTGCAACCTGGTTTACAGTGAAAACTGCAGGAACTTCAAACCGGCCCTAGGAAACAAACTGAGAAACCAGAGAAAAAGTTTCTCCTGCAACCCGTTCCCATTGTGCTAGATGAACGAACGTCTCTCCACATGCTCAGTTCTGAGAGATAATTGTCTGTGAAAGCCGTCCTTCACATAGCTTGTTGGGAACACAAAGTTTCTTGTCAGTTGCAAACTGCAATCAATGCATATATATGGGGAGGTACATGCCCCAACTCGGTTTTACAGTGAAAACTGCTGGAAATTCAAACCGGCACTAGGAAACACACAGAGAAACCAGAGAAAAAGTTTCTCCTGCAACCCGTTCCCTTTGTGCTAGATGAACAAACGTCTCTCCACATGCTCAGTTCTCAGAGATAATTGTGTGTGAAAGCCGTACTTCACCTAGCTTGTTGGGAACACGGAGTTTCTTTTCAGTAGCAAACTGCACTCCATGCATTTATATGGGGAGGTACTCGCTCCGACTCGGTTTAAGAGTGAAAACTGCAGGAAATTCAAACCGGCACTAGGAAACACACTGAGAACCAGAGTAAAAATTTCTCCTGCAACACGATCCCTTTGTGCTAGATGAACGAACGTCTCTCCACATACTCAGTTCTCAGAGAAAAGTGTGTGTGAAAGCCATACTACCCCTAGCTTGTTAGGAACACAGAGTTTCTTTTTAGTAGTAAACTGCACTCCATTGATTTATATGGGGTGGTACTCGCTGCAACCTGGTTTTACAGTGAAAACTGCAGGAACTTCAAACCGGCCCTAGGAAACACACTGAGAAACCAGAGAATAAGTTTCTCCTGCAACCCGTTCCCTTTGTGCTAGATGAATGAACGTCTCTCCACATGCTCATTTATGAGAGATATGTGTGTGTGAAAGCCGTCCTTCACCTAGCTTGTTGGGAACACGGAATTTCTTTTCAGTAGCAAACTGCACTCCATATATTTATATGGGGATGTACTCGCTCCGACTCGGTTTAACAGTGAAAACTGCTGGAAATTCAAACCAGCACTAGGAAGCACACTGAGAACCAGAGTAAAAATTTCTCCTGCAACCCGTTCCCTTTGTGCTAAATGAACGAACGTCTTTCCACATACTCAGTTCTCAGAGATAAGTGTGTGTGAAACCATACTTCCTCTAGCTTGTTAGGAACACAGAGTTTCTTTTCAGTAGTAAACTGCACTCCATTGATTTATATGGGGTGATACTCGCTGCAACCTGGTTTTACAGTTAAAACTGCAGGAACTTCAAACCGGCACTAGGAAACACACTGAGAAACCAGAGAAAAAGTTTCCCCTGCAACCCGTTCCCTTTGTGCTAGATGAATGAACGTCTCTCCACGTGCTCAGTTCTGAGAGATAAGTGTGTTTGAAAGCCTCCTTCATCTAGCTTGTTGGGAACACAAAGTTTCTCTTCAGTTGCAAACTGCAATCCATGCATATATATGGGGAGGTACTCGCTCCAACTCTGTTTTACAGTGAAAACTGCTGGAAATTCAAACCGGCTCTAGGAAACACACTGAGAAACCAGAGAAAAAGTTTCTCCTACAAAACGTTCCTTTTGTGCTAGATGAACGAACGTCTCTCCACGTGCTCAGTTCTGAGAGATAAGTGTGTGTGAAAGCCGTCCTTCACCTAGCTTGTTGGGAACACAGATTTTCTTTTCAGTAGCAAACTGCACTCCATACATTTATATGGGGAGGTACTCGCTCTGAATCGCTTTAACAGTGAAAAATGCCGGAAATTCAAGCCGGCACTAGGAAACACACTGAGATCCAGAGTAAAAATTTCTCCTGCAACCCGTTCCCTTTTTGCTAGATGAACGAACGTCTTTCCACATACTCAGATCTCAGAGATAAGTGTGTGTGAAAGCCATACTTCCCCTAGCTTGTTAGGAACACAGAGTTTCTTTCCAGTAGCAAACTGCACTCCATTCATTTATATGGGGTAGTACTCGCTGCAACCTGGTTTTACAGTGAAAACTGCAGGAACTTCAAAGCGGCCCTAAGAAACACACTGAGAAACCAGAGAAAAAGTTTCTCCTGCAACCCGTTCCCTTTGTGCTAGATGAACGAACGTCTCTCCACATGCTCAGTTCTGAGAGATAATTGTCTGTGAAACCCGTCCTTCACCTAGCTTGTTGGGAACACAAAGTTTCTTGTCAGTTGCAAACTGCAATCAATGCATATATATGGGGAGGTACTCGCTCCAACTCTGTTTTACAGTGAAAACTGCTGGAAATTCAAACCGGCACTAGGAAACACACAGAGAAACCAGAGAAAAAGTTTCTCCTGCAACCCGTTCCCTTTGTGCTAGATGAACGAACGTCTCTCCACATGCTCAATTCTCAGAGATAAGTGTGTGTGAAAGCCGAACTTCACCTAGCTTGTTGGGAACACGGAGTTTCTTTTCAGTAGCAAACTGCACTCCATACATTTATATGGGGAGGTACTCGCTCCGACTCTTTTTAACAGTGAAAACTGCAGGAAATTCAAACAAGCACTAAGAAACACACTGAGAACCAGAGTAAAAATTTCTCCTGCAACCCGTTCCCTTTGTGCTAGATGAACGAACGTCTCTCCACATGCTCAGTTCTCACAGATAAGTGTGTGTGAAAGCCATACTTCCCCTAGCTTTTTAGGAACACAGAGTTTCTTTTAAGTTGCAAACTGCACTCCATACATTTATATGGGGTGGTACTCGTTCCAACTCGGTTTTACAGTGAAAACTGCAGGAACTTCAAACCGGCACTAGGAAACACACTGAGAAACCAGAGAAAAATTTTCTCCTGCAACCCGTTCCCTTTATGATAAATGAACGAACGTCTCTACACATGCTCAGTTCTGAGAGGTAAGTGTGTGTGAAAGCCGTCCTTCACATAGCTTGTTGGGAAAACACAGTTTCTTTTCAGGTGCAAACTGCAATCAATTCAAATATATGGGGAGGTACTCGCTCCAACACGGTTTTAAAGTGAAAACTGCTGGAAATTCAAACCGGCACTAGGAAACACATTGAGAAACCAGAGAAAAAGTTTCCCCTGCAACCCGTTCCCTTTGTCCTAGATGAACGATCGTCTCTCCACATGCTCAGTACTGAGAGGTAAGTGTTTTTGAAAGCCGTCTTTCACCTAGCTTGTTGGGAACACACAGTTTCTTTTCAGTAGCAAACTGTACTCCATATATATATATCGGGAGGTAATATCTATAACTCGGTTTTTCAGTGAAAACTGCAGGAACTTCAAACCGGCACTAAGAAACACACTGAGAAACCATAGGAAAAGTTTCTCTTGCAACCCGTTCCCTTTGTGCTAGATGAACGAAATTCTCTCCACATGCTCAGTTATGAGAGATAAGTGTGTGTGAAACCCGTCCTTCACCTAGCTTGATGGGAAAACGGAATTTCTTTTCAGTAGCAAACTGCACTCCATACATTTATATGTGGAGGTACTCGCCCCGACTCGGTTTAACAGTGAAAACTGCAGGAAATTCAAACCGGCACTAGGAAACACACTGAGAACCAGAGTAAAAAATTCTCCTGCAAACCTTTCCCTTTGTGGTAGATGAACGAACGTCTTTCCACATACTCAGTTCTCACAGATAAGTGTGTGTGAAAGCCATACTTCCCCTAGCTTGTTAGAAACACAGAGTTTCTTTTCAGTAGCAAACTGCACTCCATTCATTTAATTGGGGTAGTACTCGCTGCAACCTGGTTTACAGTGAAAACTGCAGGAACTTCAAACCGGCCCTAGGAAACAAACTGAGAAACCAGAGAAAAAGTTTCTCCTGCAACCCGTTCCCATTGTGCTAGATGAACGAACGTCTCTCCACATGCTCAGTTCTCAGAGATAAGTGTGTGTGAAAGCCGTACTTCACCTAGCTTGTTGGGAACACGGAGCTTCTTTTCAGTAGCAAACTGCACTCCATGCATTTATATGGGGAGGTACTCTCTCCGACTCGGTTTAAGAGTGAAAACTGCAGGAAATTCAAACCGGCACTAGGAAACACACTGAGAACCAGAGTAAAAATTTCTCCTGCAACACGATCCCTTTGTGCTAGATGAACGAACGTCTCTCCACATACTCAGTTCTCAGAGAAAAGTGTGTGTGAAAGCCATACTACCCCTAGCTTGTAAGGAACACAGAGTTTCTTTTTAGTAGTAAACTGCACTCCATTGATTTATATGGTGTGGTACTCGCTGCAACCTGGTTTTACAGTGAAAACTGCAGGAACTTCAAACCGGCCCTAGGAAACACACTGAGAAACCAGAGAATAAGTTTCTCCTGCAACCCGTTCCCTTTGTGCTAGATGAATGAACGTCTCTCCACATGCTCATTTATGAGAGATATGTGTGTGTGAAAGCCGTCCTTCACCTAGCTTGTTGGGAACACGGAATTTCTTTTCAGTAGCAAACTGCACTCCATATATTTATATGGGGAGGTACTCGCTCCGACTCGGTTTAACAGTGAATACTGCTGGAAATTCAAACCAGCACTAGGAAGCACACTGAGAACCAGAGTAAAAATTTCTCCTGCAACCCGTTCCCTTTGTGCTAAATGAACGAACGTCTTTCCACATACTCAGTTCTCAGAGATAAGTGTGTGTGAAACCATACTTCCTCTAGCTTGTAAGGAACACAGAGTTTCTTTTCAGTAGTAAACAGCACTCCATTGATTTATATGGGGTGATACTCGCTGCAACCTGGTTTTAGAGTGAAAACTGCAGGAACTTCAAACCGGCACTAGGAAACACACTGAGAAACCAGAGAAAAAGTTTCCCCTGCAACCAGTTCCCTTTGTGCTAGATGAATGAACGTCTCTCCACGTGCTCAGTTCTGAGAGATAAGTGTGTTTGAAAGCCTCCTTCACCTAGCTTGTTGGGAACACAAAGTTTCTCTTCAGTTGCAAACTGCAATCCATGCATATATATGGGGAGGTACTCGCTCCAACACTGTTTTACAGTGAAAACTGCTGGAAATTCAAACCGGCACTAGGAAACACACTGAGAAACCAGAGAAAAGTTTCTCCTACAAACCGTTCCCTTTGTGCTAGATGAACGAACGTCTCTCCACGTGCTCAGTTCTGAGAGATAAGTGTGTGTGAAAGCAGTTCTTCACCTAGCTTGTTGGGAACACAGAGTATCTTTTCAGTAGCAAACTGCACTCCATACATTTATATGGGGAGGTACTCGCTCTGAATCGCTTTAACAGTGAAAAATGCAGGAAATTAAAGCCGGCACTAGGAAACACACTGAGAACCAGAGTAAAAATTTCTCCTGCAACCCGTTCCTTTGTGCTAGATGAACGAACGTCTTTCCACATACTCAGTTCTCAGAGATAAGTGTGTGTGAAAGCCATACTTCCCCTAGCTTGTTAGGAACACAGAGTTTCTATCCAGTAGCAAACTGCACTCCATTCATTTATATGGGGTAGTACTCGCTGCAATCTGGTTTTACAGTGAAAACTGCAGGAACTTCAAACCGGCCCTAGGAAACTCACTGAGAAACCAGAGAAAAAGTTTCTCCTGCAACCCGTTCCCTTTGTGCTCGATGAACAAACGTCTCTCCACATGCTCAGTTCTGAGAGATAATTGTCTGTGAAAGCCGTCCTTTACCTAGCTTGTTGGGAACACAAAGATTCTTCTCAGTTGCAAACTGCAATCAATGCATATATATGGGGAGGTTCTCGTTCCAAATCTGTTTTACAGTGAAAACTGCTGGAAATTCAAACCGGCACTAGGAAACACACAGAGAAACCAGAGAAAAAGTTTCTCCTACAAACCGTTCCCTTTGTGCTCGATGAACGAACGTCTCTCCACATGCTCAGTTCTCAGAGATAAGTGTGTGTGAAAGCCGAACTTCACCTAGCTTGTTGGGAACACGGAGTTCCTTTTCAGTAGCAAACTGCACTCCATACATTTATATGGGGAGGTACTCGCTCGGACTCGTTTTAACATTTAAAACTGCAGGAAATTCAAACAAGCACTAGGAAACACACTGAGAACCAGAGTAAAAATTTCTCCTGCAACCCGTTCCCTTTGTGCTAGATGAACGAACGTCTCTCCACATGCTCAGTTCTCACAGATAAGTGTGTGTGAAAGCCATACTTCCCCTAGCTTGTTAGGAACACAGAGATTCTTTTAAGTTGTAAACTGCACTCCATATATTTATATGGGGTGGTACTCGTTCCAACTCGGTTTTACAGTGAAAACTGCAGGAACTTCAAACCGGCACTAGGAAACACACTGAGAAACCAGAGAAATATTTTCTCCTGCAACCCGTTCCCTTTGTGCTAAATGAACGAAAGTCTCTCCACATGCTCAGTTCTGAGAGGTAAGTGTGTGTGAAAGCCGTCCTTCACATAGCTTGTTGGGAAAACACAGTTTCTTCTCAGGTGCAAACTGCAATCAATTCAAATATATGGGGAGGTACTCGCTCCAACACGGTTTTACAGTGAAAACTGCTGGAAATTCAAACCGGCACTAGGAAACACATTGAGAAACCAGAGAAAAATTTTCTCCTGCAACCCGTTCACTTTGTGTTAGATGAACGAACGTCTCTCCACATGCTCAGTTCTGAGGGGTAAATGTGTGTAAAAGCCGTCTTTCACCTAGCTTGTTGGGAACACACAGTTTCTTTTCAGTAGCAAACTGTACTCCATATATATATATCGGGAGGTAATATCTATAACTCGGTTTTTCAGTGAAAACTGCAGGAACTTCAAACCGGCACTAAGAAACACACTGAGAAACCATAGGAAAAGTTTCTCTTGCAACCCGTTCCATTTGTGCTAGATGAATGAAATTCTCTCCACATGCTCAGTTATGAGAGATAAGTGTGTGTGAAAGCCGTCCTTCTCCTAGCTTGTTGGGAACACGGAATTTCTTTTCAGTAGCAAACTGCACTCCATACATTTATATGTGGAGGTACACGCTCCAACTCGGTTTTACAGTGAAAACTGCTGGAAATTCAAACCGGCACTAGGAAACACACAGGGAAACCAGAGAAAAAGTTTCTCCTGCAACCCGTTCCCTTTGTGCTAGATGAACGAACGTCTCTCCACATGCTCAGTTCTCAGAGATAAGTGTGTGTGAAAGCCGTACTTCACCTAGCTTGTTGGGAATACGGAGTTTCTTTTCAGTAGCAAATTGCACTCCATGCATTTATATGGGGAGGTACTCGCTCCGACTTGATTTAAAAGTGAAAACTGCAGGAAATTCAAACAAGCACTAGGAAACACACTGAGAACCAGAGTAAAAATTTCTCCTGCAACCCGTTCCCTTTGTGCTAGATGAACGAACGTCTCTCCACATGCTCAGTTCTCACAGTTAAGTTTGTGTGAAAGCCATACTTCCCCTAGCTTCTTAGGAACACACAGTTTCTTTTAGTTTGCAAACTGCACTCCATACATTTATATGGAGTGGTACTCGCTCCAACTCGTTTTTACAGTGAAAACTGCAGGAACTTCAAACCAGCACTAGGAAACACACTGAGAATCCAGAGTAAAATTTCTCCTGCAACCCGTTCCCTTTGTGCTAGATGAACGAACGTCTCTCCACATGCTCAGTTCTGAGAGGTAAGTGTGTGTGAAAGCCGTACTTCACCTAGCTTGTTGGGAAAACACAGTTTCTTTTCAGGTGCAAACTGCAATCAATGCATATATATGGGGAGGTACTCGCTCCAACTCGGTTTTACAGTGAAAACTGCTGGAAATTCAAACCGGCACTAGGAAACACATTGAGAAACCAGAGAAAAATTTTCTCCTGCAACCCGTTCACTTTGTGCTAGATGAACGAACGTCTCTCCACATGCTCAGTTCTGAGGGGTAAATGTGTGTAAAAGCCGTCTTTCACCTAGCTTGTTGGGAACACAAAGTTTCTTTTCAGTAGCAAACTGTACTCCATAAATATATATCGGGAGGTAATATCTCCAACTCGGTTTTAAAGTGAAAACTGCAGGAACTTCAAACCGGCACTAAGAAACACACTGAGAAACCATAGGAAAATTTTCTCTTGCAACCCGTTCCCTTTGTGCTAGATGAACGAAATTCTCTCCACATGCTCAGTTATGAGTGATAACTGTGTGTGAAAGCCGTCCTTCACCTAGCTTGTTGGGAACACGGAATTTTTTTTCAGTAGCAAACTGCACTCCATATATTTATATGGGGAGGTACTGGCTCTGACTCGGTTTAACAGTGAAAACTGCAGGAAATTCAAACCGGCACTAGGAAACAGACTGAGAAACCAGAGAAAAAGTTTCTCCTGCAACCCGTTCCCTTTGGGCTAGATGAACGAACGTCTCTCCACATGCTCAATTCTAAGAGGTAATTGTGTGTGAAAGCCGTCCTTCACCTAGCTTGTTGGGAACACAAAGATTCTCTTCAGTTGCAAACTGCAATCAATGCATATATATGGGGAGGTACTCGCTCCAGCTCTGTTTTACAGAGAAAACTGCTGGAAATTCAAACCGGCACTAGGAAACACACTGAGAAACCAGAGAAAAAGTTTCTCCTACAAACCGTTCCCTTTGTGCTAGATGAACGAAAGTCTCTCCACGTGCTCAATTCTGAGAGATAAGTGTGTGTGAAAGCCGTCCTTCACCTAGCTTGTTGGGAACACAGAGTTTCTTTTCAGTAGCAAACTGCACTCCATACATTTATATGGGGAGGTACTCGCTCTGAATCGCTTTAACAGTGAAAACTGCAGGAAATTCAAACCAGCACTAGGAAACACACTGAGAACCAGAGTAAAAATTTCTCCTGCAACCCGTTCCCTTTGTGCTAAATGAACGAACGTCTCTCCACATACTCAGTTCTCAGAGAAAAGTGTGTGTGAAAGCAATACTTCCCCTAGCTTGTTAGGAACACAGAGTTTCTTTTCAGTAGTAAACTGCACTCCATTGATTTATATGGGGTGGTACTCGCTACAACCTGGTTTTACAGTGAAAACTGCAGGAACTTCAAACCAGCCCTAGGAAACACACTGAGAAACCAGAGAAAAAGTTTCTCCTGCAACCCGTTCCCTTTGTGCTAGATGAATGAACGTCTCTCCACATGCTCAGTTATGAGAGATAAGTGTGTGTGAAAGCCGTCCTTCACCTAGCTTGTTGGGAACACGGAATTTCTTTTCAGTAGCAAACTGCACTCCATATATTTATATGGGGAGGTACTCGCTCCGACTCTGTTTAACAGTGAAAACTGCAGGAAATTCAAACAAGCACTAGGAAACACACTGAGAACCAGAGTAAAAATTTCTCCTGCAACCCGTTCCTTTGTGCTAGATGAACGAACGTTTCTCCACATGCTCAGTTCTGAGAGATAATTGTCTGTGAAAGCCGTCCTTCACATAGCTTGTTGGGAACACAAAGTTTCTTGTCAGTTGCAAACTGCAATCAATGCATATATATGGGGAGGTACTCGCTCCAACTCGGTTTTACAGTGAAAACTGCTGGAAATTCAAACCGGCACTAGGAAACACACAGAAATACCAGAGAAAAAGTTTCTCCTGCAACCCGTTCCCTTTGTGCTAGATGAACGAACGACTCTCCACATGCTCAGTTCTCAGAGATAAGTGTGTGTGAAAGCCGTACTACACCTAGCTTGTTGGGAACACGGAGTTTCTTTTCAGTAGCAAACTGCACTCCATGCATTTATATGGGGAGGTACTCGCTGCGACTCGTTTTAACAGTGAAAACTGCAGGAAATTCAAACAAGCACTAGGAAACACACTGAGAACCAGAGTAAAAATTTCTCCTGCAACCCGTTCCCTTTGTGCTAGATGAACGAACGTCTCTCCACATGCTCAGTTCTGAGAGGTAAGTGTGTGTGAAAGCCGTCCTTCACATAGCTTGTTGGGAAAACCCAGTTTCTTTTCAGGTGCAAACTGCAATCAATGCATATATATGGGGAGGTACTCGCTCCAACTCGGTTTTACAGTGAAAACTGCTGGAAATTCAAACCGGCACTAGGAAACACTTTGAGAAACCAGAGAAAAAGTTTCTCCTGCAAAACTTTCCCTTTGTGCTAGATGAACGAACGTCTCTCCAAATGCTCAGTTCTGAGAGATAATTGTCTGTGAAAGCCGTCCTTCACCTAGCTTGTTGGGAACACAAAGTTTCTTGTCAGTAGCAAACTGTACTCCATAAATATATATCGGGAGGTAATATCTCCAACTCGGTTTTAAAGTGAAAACTGCAGGAACTTCAAACCGGCACTAAGAAACACACTGAGAAACCATAGGAAAAGTTTCTCTTGCAACCCGTTCCCTTTGTGCTAGATGAACCAAATTCTCTCCACATGCTCAGTTATGAGAGATAAGTGTGTGTGAAAGCCGTCCTTCACCTAGCTTGTTGGGAACACGGAATTTCTTTTCAGTAGCAAACTGCACTCCATACATTTATATGGGGAGGTACTGGCTCCGACTCGGTTTAACAGTGAAAACTGCAGGAAATTCAAACCGGCACTAGGAAACACACTGAGAACCAGAGAAAAAATTTCTCCTGCAACCCGTTCCCTTTGTGCTAGATGAACGAACGTCTCTCCACATGCTCAGTTCTGAGAGGTAAGTGTGTGTGAAAGCCGTCTTTCACCTAGCTTGTTGGGAACACAAAGTTTCTTTTCAGTAGCAAACTGTACTCCATAAATATATATCGGGAGGTAATATCTCCAACTCGGTTTTAAAGTGAAAACTGCAGGAACTTCAAACCGGCACTAAGAAACACACTGAGAAACCAGAGAAAAACTTTCTCCTGCAACCCGTTCCCTTTGTGCTAGATGAATGAACGTCTCTCCACATGCTCAGTTATGAGAGATAAGTGTGTGTGAAAGCCGTCCTTCACCTAGCTTGTTGGGAACACGGAATTTCTTTTCAGTAGCAAACTGCACTCCATATATTTATATGGGGAGGTACTCGCTCCGACTCTGTTTAACATTGAAAACTGCAGGAAATTCAAACAAGCACTAGGAAACACACTGAGAACCAGAGTAAAAATTTCTCCTGCAACCCGTTCCCTTTGTGCTAGATGAACGTACGTCTCTCCACATGTTGAGTTCTCACAGATAAGTGTGTGTGAAAGCCATACTTCCCCTAGCTTGTTAGGAACACAGAGTTTCTTTAAGTTGCAAACTGCACTCCATACATTTATATGGGGTGGTACTCGCTCCAACTCTGTTTTACAGTGAAAACTGCAGGAACTTCAAACCGGCACTAGGAAACACACTGAGAAACCAGAGAAAAAGTTTCTCCTGCAACCCGTTCCCTTTGTGCTAGATGAACGAACGTCTCTCCACATGCTCAGTTCTGAGAGGTAAGTGTGTGTGAAAGCCGTCCTTCACCTAGCTTGTTGGGAAAACACAGTTTCTTTTCAGGTGCAAACTGCAATCAATGCATATATATGGGGAGGTACAAACTCCAACTCTGTTTTACAGTGAAAACAGCTGGAAATTCAAACCGGCACTAGGAAACACATTGAGAAACCAGAGAAAATGTTTCTCCTGCAACACGTTCCCTTTGAGCTAGATGAACGAACGTCTCTCCACATGCTCAGTTCTGAGGAGTAAGTGTGTGTGAAAGCCGTCTTTCACCTAGCTTGTTGGGAATACACAGTTTCTTTTCAGTAGTAAACTGTACTCCATACATATATATCGGGAGGTAATATCTCCAACAAGTTTTTACAGTGAAAACTGCAGGAACTTCAAACCGGCACTAGGAAACACACTGAGAAACCATAGTAAAAGTTTCCCCTGCAACCCGTTCCCTTTGTGCTAGATGAACGAACGTCTCTCCACATGCTCAATTCTAAGAGGTAATTGTGTGTGAAAGCCGTCCTTCACCTAGCTTGTTGGGAACACAAAGTTTCTCTTCAGTTGCAAACTGCAATCAATGCATATATATGGGGAGGTACTCGCTCCAACTCTGTTTTACATTGAAAACTGCTGGAAATTCAAACCGGCACTAGGAAACACACTGAGAAACCAGAGAAAAAGTTTCTCCTACAAACCGTTCCCTTTGTGCTAGATGAACGAACGTCTCTCCACGTGCTCAGTTCTGAGAGATAAGTGTGTGTGAAAGCCGTCCTTCACCTAGCTTGTTGGGAACACAGAGTTTCTTTTCAGTAGCAAACTGCACTCCATACATTTATATGGGGAGGTACTCGCTCTGAATCGCTTTAACAGGGAAAAATGCAGGAAATTCAAGCCGGCACTAGGAAACACACTGAGAACCAGAGTAAAAATTTCTCCTGCAACCCGTTCCCTTTGTGCTAGATGAACGAACGTCTTTCCACATACTCAGTTCTCAGAGATAAGTGTGTGTGAAAGCCAAACTTCCCCTAGCTTGTTAGGAACACAGAGTTTCTTTTCAGTAGCAAACTGCACTCCATTCATTTATATGGGGTAGTACTCGCTGCAACCTGGTTTTACAGTGAAAACTGCAGGAAATTTAAACCGGCCCTAGGAAACACACTGAGAAACCAGAGTAAAAGTTTCTCCTGCAACCCGTTCCCTTTGTGCTAGATGAACGAACGTCTCTCCACATGCTCAGTTCTCAGAGATAATTGTGTGTGAAAGCCGTACTTCACCTAGCTTGTTGGGAACACGGAGTTTCTTTTCAGTAGCAAACTGCACTCCATGCATTTATATGGGGAGGTACTCGCTCCGACTCATTTTAACAGTGACAACTGCAGGAATTTCAAACAAGCTCTAGGAAACACACTGAGAACCAGAGTAAAAATTTCTCCTGCAACCCGTTCCCTTTGTGCTAGATGAACGAACGTCTCTCCACATGCTCAGTTCTCACAGATAAGTGTGTGTGAAAGCCATACTTCCCCTAGCTTGTTAGGAACACAGAGTTTCTTTAAGTTGCAAAATGCACTCCATACATTTATATGGGGTGGTACCAGCTCCAACTCGGTTTTACAGTGAAAACTGCAGGACCTTCAAAACGGCACTAGGAAACACACTGAGAAACCAGAGGAAAAGTTTCTCCTGCAACCCGTTCCCTTTGTGCTAGATGAACGAACGTCTCTCCACATGCTCAGTTCTGAGAGGTAAGTGTGTGTGAAAGCCGTCCTTCACATAGCTTGTTGGGAAAACACAGTTCCTTTTCAGGTGCAAACTGCAATCAATGCATATATATGGGGAGGTACTCGCTCCAACTCGGTTTTACAGTGAAAACTGCTGGAAATTCAAACCGGCACTAGGAAACACTTTGAGATACCAGAGAAAAATTTTCTCCTGCAACCCGTTCCCTTTGAGCTAGATGAACGAACGTCTCTCCACATGCTCAGTTCTGAGGGGTAAATGTGTGTAAAAGCCGTATTTCACCTAGCTTGTTGGGAACACAAAGTTTCTTTTCAGTAGCAAACTGTACTCCATAAATATATATCGGGAGGTAATATCTCCAACTCGGTTTTACAGTGAAAACTGCTGGAAATTCAAACCGGCACTAAGAAACACACTGAGAAACCATAGGAAAAGTTTCTCTTGCAACCCGTTCCCTTTGTGCTAGATGAACGAAATTCTCTCCACATGCTCAGTTATGATAGATAAGTGTGTGTGAAAGCCGTCCTTCACCTAGCTTGTTGGGAACACGGAATTTCTTTTCAGTAGCAAACTGCACTCCATACATTTATATGGGGAGGTACTCGCTCCGACTCGGATTAACAGTGAAAACTGCAGGAAATTCAAACCGGCACTAGGAAACACACTGAGAACCAGAGTAAAAATTTCTCCTGCAACACGATCCCTTTGTGCTAGATGAACGAACGTCTCTCCACATACTCAGTTCTCAGAGAAAAGTGTGTGTGAAAGCCATACTTCCCCTAGCTTGTTAGGAACACAGAGTTTCTTTTCAGTAGTAAACTGCACTCCATTGATTTATATGGGGTGGTACTCGCTGCAACCTTGTTTTACAGTGAAAACTGCAGGAACTTCAAACCGGCCCTAGGAAACACACTGAGAAACCAGAGAAAAAGTTTCTCCTGCAACCCGTTCCCTTTGTGCTAGATGAATGAACGTCTCTCCACATGCTCAGTTATGAGAGATAAGTGTGTGTGAAAGCCGTCCTTCACCTAGCTTGTTGGGAATACAAAGTTTCTTTTCAGTAGTAAACTGTACTCCATAAATATATATCGGGAGGTAATATCTCCAACTCGGTTTTACAGTGAAAACTGCAGGAACTTCAAACCGGCACTAAGAAACACACTGAGAAACCATAGGAAAAGTTTCTCTAGAAACCCGTTCCCTTTGTGCTAGATGAACGAAATTCTCTCCACATGCTCAGTTATGAGAGATATGTGTGTGTGAAAGCCGTTCTTCACCTAGCTTGTTGGGAACACGGAATTTCTTTTCACTAGCAAAATGCACTCCATACATTTATATGGGGAGGTACTCGCTCCGACTCGTTTTAACAGTGAAAACTGCAGGAAATTCAAACCGGCACTAGGAAACACACTGAGAACCAGAGTAAAAATTTCTCCTGCAACCCGTTCCTTTGTGCTAGATGAACGAACGTCTCTCCACATAATCAGTTTTCAGAGATGTGTGTGTGTGAAATCCATACTTCCCCTAGCTTGTTAGGAACACAGAGTTTCTTTTCAGTTGCAAACTGCACTCCATACATTTATATGGGGTGGTACTCTCTCCAACTCGGTTTTACATTGAAAACTGCAGGAACTTCAAACCGGCACTAGGAAACAGACTGAGAAACCAGAGAAAAAGTTTCTCCTGCATCGCGTTCCCTTTGTGCTAGATGAACGAACGTCTCTCCACATGCTCAATTCTAAGAGGTAATTGTGTGTGAAAGCAGTCCTTCACCTAGCTTGTTGGGAACACATAGTTTCTCTTCAGTTGCAAACTGCAATCAATGCATATATACGGGGAGGTACTCGCTCCAACCCTGTTTTACAGTGAAAACTGCTGGAAATTCAAACCGGCAATAGGAAACACACTGAGAAACCAGAGAAAAATTTTCTCATACAAACCGTTCCCTTTGTGCTAGATGAACGAACGTCTCTCCACGTGCTCAGTTCTGAGAGATAAGTGTGTGTGAAAGCCGTCCTTCACCTAGCTTGTTGGGAACACAGAGTTTCTTTTCAGTAGCAAACTGCACTCCATATATTTATATGGGGAGGTACTCGCTCTGAATCGCTTTAACAGTGAAAAATGCAGGAAATTCAAGCCGGCACTGGGAAACACACTGAGAACAAGAGTAAAAATTTCTCCTGCAACACGTTCCCTTTGTGCTAGATGAACGAACGTCTTTCCACATACTCAGTTCTCAGAGATAAGTGTGTGTGAAAGCCATACTTCCCCTAGCTTTTTAGGAACACAGATTTTCTTTTCAGTAGCAAACTGCACTCCATTCATTTATATGGGGTAGTACTCGCTGCAACCTGGTTTTACAGTGAAAACTGCAGGAAATTTAAACCAGCCCTAGGAAACACACTGAGAACCAGAGTAAAAATTTCTCCTGCAACACGTTCCCTTTGTGCTAGATGAACGAACGTCTCTCCACATGCTCAGTTCTCACAGATACGTGTGTGTGAAAGCCATACTTCCCCTAGCTTGTTAGGAACACAGAGTTTATTTTTAGTTGCAAAATGCACTCCATACATTTATATGGGGTGGTACCCGCTCCAACTCGGTTTTACAGTGAAATCTGCAGGAACTTCAAACCGGCACTAAGAAACACACTGAGAAACCATAGGAAAAGTTTCTCTTGCAAACCGTTCCCTTTGTGCTAGATGAACGAAATTCTCTCCACATGCTCAGTTATGATAGATAAGTGTGTGTTAAAGCCGTACTTCACCTAGCTTGTTGGGAACACGGAATTTCTTTTCAGTAGCAAACTGCACTCCATACATTTATATGGGGAGGTACTCGCTCCGACGCGGTTTAACAGTGAAAACTGCAAGAAATTCAAACCGGCACTAGGACACACACTGAGAACCAGAGTAAAAATTTCTCCTGCAACACGATCCCTTTGTGCTAGATGAACGAATGTCTCTCCACATGCTCACTTCTCAGAAATAAGTGTGTGTGAAAGCCGTACTTCACCTAGCTTGTTGGGAACACGGAGTTTCTTTTCAGTAGGAAACTGCACTCCATACATTTATATGGGGAGGTACACACTCCGACTCGTTTTAACAGTGAAAACTGCAGGAAATTCAAACAAGCACTAGGAAACACACTGAGAACCAGAGTAAAAATTTCTCCTGCAACCTGTTCCTTTGTGCTAGATGAACGAACGTCTCTCCACATGTTGAGTTCTCACAGATAATTGTGTGTGAAAGCCATACTTCCCCTAGCTTGTTAGGAACACAGAGTTTCTTTTAAGTTGCAAATTGCACTCCATACATTTATATGGGGTGGTACTCGCTCCAACTCGGTTTTACAGTGAAAATTGCAGGAACTTCAAACCGGCACTAGGAAACACACTGAGAAACCAGAGAAATAGTTTCTCCTGCAACCCGTTCCCTTTGTGCTAGATGAACGAACGTCTCTCCACATGCTCAGTTCTGAGAGGTAAGTGTGTGTGAAAGCCGTCCTTCACCTAGCTTGTTGGGAAAACACAGTTTCTTTTCAGGTGCAAACTGCAATCAATGCATATATATGCTGAGGTACTCGCTCCAACTCTGTTTTACAGTGAAAACTGCTGGAAATTCAAACCGGCACTAGGAAACACATTGAGAAACCAGAGAAAATGTTTCTCCTGCAACCCGTTCTCTTTGAGCTAGATGAACGAACGTCTCTCCACATGCTCAGTTCTGATGGGTAAGTGTGTCTGAAAGCCGTCTTTCACCTAGCTTGTTGGGAATACACAGTTTCTTTTCAGTAGTAAACTGTACTCCATACATATATATCGGGAGGTAATATCTCCAACAAGATTTTACAGTGAAAACTGCAGGAACTTCAAACCGGCACTAGGAAACACACTGAGAAACCAGAGAAAAAGTTTCTCCTGCAACCCGTTCCCTTTGTGCTAGATGAACGAACGTCTCTCCACATGCTCAGTTCTGAGGGGTAAATGTGTGTAAAAGCCGTCTTTCACCTAGCTTGTTGGGAACACAAAGTTTCTTTTCAGTAGCAAACTGTACTCCATAAATATATATCGGGAGGTAATATTTCCAACTCGGTTTTACAGTGAAACTGCAGGAACTTCAAACCGGCACTAAGAAACACACTGAGAAACCATAGGAAAAGTTTCTCTTGCAACCCGTTCCCTTTGTGCTAGATGAACGAAATTCTCTCCACATGCTCATTTATGATACATAAGTGTGTGTGAAAGCCATCCTTAACCTAGCTTGTTGGGAACACGGAATTTCTTTTCAGTAGCAAACTGCACTCCATACATTTATATGGGGAGGTACTCGCTCCGACGCGGTTTAACAGTGAAAACTGCAGGAAATTCAAACCGGCACTAGGAAACACACTGAGAACCAGAGTAAAAATTTCTCCTGCAACACGATCCCTTTGTGCTAGATGAACAAAGGTCTCTCCACATACTCAGATCTCAGAGAAAAGTGTGTGTGAAAGCCATACTTCCCCTAGCTTGTTAGGAACACAGAGTTTCTTTTCAGTAGTAAACTGCACTCCATTGATTTATATGGGGTGGTACCCGCTGCAACCTGGTTTTACAGTGAAAACTGCAGGAACTTCAAACCGGCCCTAGGAAACACACTGAGAAACCAGAGAAAAAGTTTCTCCTGCAACCCGTTCCCTTTGTGCTAGATGAATGAACGTCTCTCCACATGCTCAGTTCTGAGAGATAAGTGTGTGTGAAAGCCGTCCTTCACCTAGCTTGTTGGGAACACACACTTTCTTTTCAGTAGCAAACTGTACTCCATAAATATATATCGGGAGGTAATATCTCCAACTCGGTTTTACAGTGAAAACTGCAGGAACTTCAAACCGGCACTAAGAAACACACTGAGAAACCATAGGAAAAGTTTCTCTTGCAACCCGTTCCCATTGTGCTAGATGAACGAACGTCTTTCCACATACTCAGTTCTCAGAGATAAGTGTGTGTGAAAGCCATACTTCCCCTAGCTTGTTAGGAACACAGAGTTTCTTTTCAGTAGCAAACTGCACTCCATTCATTTATATGGGGTAGTACTCGCTGCAACCTGGTTTTACAGTGAAAACTGCAGGAACATTAAACCGGCCCTAGGAAACACACTGAGAATCCAGAGAAAAAGCTTCTCCTGCAACCCGTTCCCTTTGTGCTAGATGAACGAACGTCTCTCCACATGCTCAGTTCTGAGGGGTAAATGTGTGTAAAAGCCGTCTTTCACCTAGCTTGTTGGGAACACAAAGTTTCTATTCAGTAGCAAACTGTACTCCATAAATATATATCGGGAGGTAATATCTCCAACAAGGTTTTACAGTGAAAACTGCAGGAAATTCAAACCGGCACTAAGAAACACACTGAGAAACCATAGGAAAAGTTTCTCTTGCAACCCGTTCCCTTTGTGCTAGATGAACGAAATTCTCTCCACATGCTCAGTTATGATAGATAAGTGTGTGTGAAAGCCGTCCTTCACCTATCTTGTTGGGAACATGGAATTTCTTTTCAGTAGCAAACTGCACTCCATATATTTATATGGGGAGGTACTCGCTCCGACTCGGTTTAACAGTGAAAACTGCAGGAAATTCAAACCGGCACTAGGAAACACACTGAGAACCAGAGTAAAAATTTCTCCTGCAACCCATTCCCTTTGTGCTAGATGAACGAACGTCTCTCCACATACTCAGTTTTCAGAGATGTGTGTGTGTGAAAGCCATACTTCCCCTAGCTTGTTAGGAACACAGAGTTTTTTTAAGTTGCAAACTGCAATCCATATATTTATATGGGGTGGTACCCGCTCCAACTCGGTTTTACATTGAAAACTGCAGGAACTTAAAACCGGCCCTAGGAAACACACTGAGAAACCAGAGAAAAAGTTTCTCCTGCAACCCGTTCCCTTTGTGCTAGATGAATGAACGTCTCTCCACATGCTCAGTTCTGAGAGATAAGTGTGTGTGAAAGCCGTCCTTCACCTAGCTTGTTGGGAACACACAGTTTCTTTTCAGTAGCAAACTGTACTCCATAAATATATATAGGGAGGTAATATCTCCAACTCGGTTTTACAGTGAAAACTGCAGGAACTTCAAACCGGCACTAAGAAACACACTGAGAAACCATAGGAAAAGTTTCTCTTGCAACCCGTTCCCCTTGTGCTAGATGAACGAACGTCTTTCCACATACTCAGTTCTCAGAGATAAGTGTGTGTGAAAGCCATACTTCCCCTAGCTTGTTCGGAACACAGAGTTTCTTTTCAGTAGCAAACTGCACTCCATTCATTTATATGGGGTAGTACTCGCTGCAACCTGGTTTTACAGTGAAAACTGCAGGAACTTTAAACCGGCCCTAGGAAACACACTGAGAAACCAGAGAAAAAGTTTCTCCTGCAAGCCGTTCCCTTTGTGCTAGATGAACGAACGTCTCTCCACATGCTCAGTTCTGAGGGGTAAATGTGTGTAAAAGCCGTCTTTCACCTAGCTTGTTGGGAACACAAAGTTTCTTTTCATTAGCAAACTGTACTCCATAAATATATATCGGGAGGTAATATCTCCAACTCGGTTTTACAGTGAAAACTGCAGGAACTTCAAACCGGCACTAAGAAACACACTGAGAAACCATAGGAAAAGTTTCTCTTGCAACCCGTACCCTTTGTGCTAGATGAACGAAATTCTCTCCACATGCTCAGTTATGATAGTTAAGTGTGTGTGAAAGCCGTCCTTCACCTAGCTTGTTGGGAACACGGAATTGCTTTTCAGTAGCAAACTGCACTCCATACATTTATAATGGGAGGTACTCGCTCCGACTCGGTTTAACAGTGAAAACTGCAGGAAATTCAAACCGGCATTAGGAAACACACTGAGAACCAGAGTAAAAATTTCTCCTGCAACCCGTTCCCTTTGTGCTAGATGAACGAACGTCTCTCCACATACTCAGTTTTCAGAGATGTGTGTGTGTGAAAGCCATACTTCCGCTAGCTTGTTAGGAACATAGAGTTTCTTTTCAGTTGCAAACTGCACTCCATACATTTATATGGGGTGGTACTCGCTCCAACTCAGTTTTACATTGAAAACTGCAGGAACTTCAAACCGGCACTAGGAAACAGACTGAGAAACCAGTGAATAAGTTTCTCCTGCAACCCGTTCCCTTTGTGCTAGATGAATGAACGTCTCTCCACATGCTCAATTCTAAGAGGTAATTGTGTGTGAAAGCCGTCCTTCACCTAGCTTGTTGGGAACACAAAGTTTCTCTTCAGTTGCATACTGCTATCAATGAATATATATGGGGAGGTACTCGCCCCAACTCTGTTTTACAGTGAAAACTGCTGGAAATTCAAACCGGCCCTAGGAAACACACTGAGAAACCAGAGAAAAAGTTTCTCCTACAAACCGTTCCCTTTGTGCTAGATGAACGAACGTCTCTCCACATGCTCAGTTCTGAGAGATAAATGTCTGTGAAAGCCGTCCTTCACCTAGCTTGTTGGGAAAACACAGTTTCTTTTCAGGTGCAAACTGCAATCAATGCATATATATGGGGAGGTACTCGCTCCAACTCTGTTTTACAGTGAAAACTGCTGGAAATTCAAACCGGCACTAGGAAACACGTTGAGAAACCTGAGAAAATACTTCTCCTGCAACCCGTTCCCTTTGAGCTAGATGAACGAACGTCTCTCCACATGCTCAGTTCTGAGGGGTAAGTGTGTGTGAAAGCCGTCTTTCACCTAGCTTGTTGGGAATACACAGTTTCTTTTAAGTAGTATACTGTAGTCCATACATATATATCGGGAGGTAATATCTCCAACAAGGTTTTACAGTGAAAACTGCAGAAACTTCAAACCGGCACTAGGAAACACACTGAGAAACCAGAGAAAAAGTTTCTCCTGCAACCCGTTCCCTTTGTGCTAGATGAACGAACGTCTCTCCACATGCTCAGTTCTGAGAGATAAGTGTGTGTGAAAGCCGTCCTTCACATAGCTTGTTGGGAACACAGAGTTTCTTTTCAGTAGCAAACTGCACTCCATACATTTATATGGGGAGGTACTCGCTCTGAATCGCTTTAACAGTGAAAAATGCCGGAAATTCAAGCCGGCACTAGGAAACACACTGACAACCAGAGTAAAAATTTCTCCTGCAACACGTTCACTTTGTGCTAGATGAACGAACGTCTTTCCACATACTCAGTTCTCAGAGATAAGTGTGTGTGAAAGCCATACTTCCCCTAGCTTGTTAGGAACACAGAGTTTCTTTTCAGTAGCAAACTGCACTCCATTCATTTACATGGGGTAGTACTCGCTGCAACCTGGTTTTACAGTGAAAACTGCAGGAACTTTAAACCGGCCCTAGGAAACACACTGAGAAACCAGAGAAAAAGTTTCTCCTGCAACCCGTTCCCTTTGTGCTAGTTGAACGAACGTCTCTCCACATGCTCAGTTCTGAGAGATAAGTGTGTGTGAAAGCCGTACTTCACCTAGCTTGTTGGGAACATGGAGTTTCTTTTCAGTAGCAAACTGCACTCCATGCATTTATATGGGGAGGTACTCGCTCCGACTCGTTTTAACAGTGAAAACTGCAGGAAATTCAAACAAGCACTAGGAAACACACTGAGAACCAGAGTAAAAACTTCTCCTGCATCCCGTTCCCTTTGTGCTAGATGAACGAATGTCTCTCCACATGCTCAGTTCTCACAGATAAGTGTGTGTGAAAGCCATACTTCCCCTAGCTTGTTAGGAACACAGAGTTTCTTTTAAGTTGCAAAATGCACTCCATATATTTATATGGGGTGGTACACGCTCCAACTCGGTTTTACAGTGTAAACTGCAGGAACTTCAAACCGGCACTAGGAAACACACTGAGAAACCAGAGAAAAAGTTTCTCCTGCAACCCGTTCCCTTTGTGCTAGATGAACGAACGTCTCTCCACATGCTCAGTTCTGAGAGGTAAGTGTGTGTGAAAGCCGTCCTTCAACTATCTTGTTGGGAAAACACAGTTTCTTTTCATGTGCAAACTGCAATCAATGCATATATATGGGGAGGTACTCGCTCCAACTCGGATTTACAGTGAAAACTGCTGGAAATTCAAACCGGCACTAGGAAACACTTTGAGAAACCAGAGAAAAACTTTCTCCTGCAACCCGTTCCCTTTGTGCTAGATGAACGAACGTCTCCCCACGTGCTCAGTTCTGAGAGATAAGTGTGTGTGAATGCCGTCCTTCACCTAGCTTGTTGGGAACACAGAGTTTCTTTTCAGTAGCAAACTGCACTCCATATATTTATATGGGGAGGTACTCGCTCCGACTCGGTTTAACAGTGAAAACAGCAGGAAATTCAAACCGGCACTAGGAAAAACACAGAGAACCAGAGTAAAAATTTCTCTAGCAACCCGTTCCCTTTGTGCTAGATGAACGAACGTCTCTCCACATACTCAGTTCTCAGAGATAAGTGTGTGTGAATGCCATACTTCCCCTAGCTTGTTTGGAACACAGAGTTTCTTTTCAGTTGCAAACTGCACTCCATACATTTATATGGGGTGGTACAAACTCCAATTCCATTTTACACTGAAAACTGCAGGAACTTCAAATCGGCAATAGGAAACACACTGAGAAACCAGAGAAAAAGTTTCTCCTGCAACCCGTTCCCTTTGTGCTAGATGAACAAACGTCTCTCCACATGCTCAGTTATGAGATAAGTGTGTGTGAAAGCCGTCCTTCACCTCGCTTGCTGGGAACACAGAGTTTCTTTTCAGTAGCAAACTGCACTCCATACATTTATATGGGGTGGTACACGCTGCAACCTGGTTTTACAGTGAAAACTGCAGGAACTTCAAACCGGCACTGGGAAACACACTGAGAAACCTGAGAAAAAATTTCTCCTGCAAACCGTTCCCTTTGTGCTAGATGAACGAAAGTCTCTCCACGTGTTCAGTTCTGAGAGATAATTCTGTGTTAAACCCGTCCTTCACCTAGCTTGTTGGGAACACAAAGTTTCTTTTCAGTTGCAAACTGCAATCAATGCATATATATGTGGAGGTACTCGCTCCAACTCGGTTTTACATTGAAATCTGCAGGAACTTTAAACCAGCACTAGGAAACACACTGAGAAACCAGAGAAAAAGTTTCTCCTGCAATCCTTTCCCTTTTTGCTAGATGAACGTACATCTCTCCAAATGCTCAGTTCTGAGAGGTAAGTGTGTGTGAAAGCCATTCTTCACCTAGGTTGTTGGGAACACAAAGATTCTTTTTAGTTGCAAACTGGAATCTATGCATATATATGGGGAGGTACTCGTTCCAACTCGGTTTTACAGTGAAAACTGCAGGAACTTCAAACCGGCACTAGGAAACACACTGAGAAACCAGAGAAAAAGTTTCTCCTGCAAACAGTTCCCTTTGTGCTAGATGAACGAACGTCTCTCCACATGCTCAGTTCTCAGAGATATGTGTGTGTGAAAGCCGTCCTTCACCTAGCTTGTTGGGAACACAGAGTTTCTTTTCAGTAGCAAACTGTACTCCATACATATATATGGGGTGTTACAATCTCCAACTCGGTTTTAGAGTGAAAACTGCAGGAACTTCAAACCGGCACTTGGAAACACACTGAGAAACCAGAGAAAAAATTTCTCCTGCAACCCGTTCCCTTTGTGCAAGATGAACGAACGTCTCTCCACATGATAAGATCTCAGAGATAAGTGTGTGTGAAAGCCATAATTCCCATAGCTTGTTTGGAACACAGAGTTTCTTTTCAGTAACAAACTGCACTCCATACATTTATATGGGGTCGTACTCGCTGTAACCTGATTTTACAGTGAAAACTGCAGGAACTTCAAACCGGCCCAAGGAAACACACTGGGAAACAAGAGTAAAAGTTTCTCTTGGAACCCGTTCCATTGTGCTAGATGAACGAACGTCTCTTCACATGCTCAGACTCAGAGATGAGTGTGTGTGAAAGCCGTGCTTCACCTAGCTTTTTGGGAACACAGAGTTTCTTTTCAGTTGCAAACTGCACTCCATACATTTATATGGGTTAGTACAAGCTCCAACTCGGTTTTACAGTAAAAACTACAGGAACTTCAAACCGGCACTGGGAAACACACTGAGAAACCATAGAAAAAATTTCTCCTGCAACCCGTTCCCTTTGTGCTAGATGAATGAACGTCTCTCCACATGCTCAGTTCTGAGAGACAAGTGTGTGTGAAAGCCGCCCTTCACCTAGCTTGTTGGGAACACAAAGTATCTTTTCAGTTGCAAACTGCAATCTATGCATATATATGGGGAGGTACTCGCTCCAACTCGGTTTTACAGTGAAAACTGCAGGAAGTTAAAACCGGCACTAGGAAACACACTGAGAACCAGAGTAAAAATTTCTCCTGCAACACGTTCCCTTTGTGCTAGATGAACGAACGTCTTTCCACATACTCAGTTCTGAGAGGTAAGTGTGTGTGAAAGCCGTCCTTCCCCTAGCTTGTTGGGAACACAGAGTTTCTTTTCAGTAGCTAACTGCACTACATACATTTATATGGGGTGGTACTCGCTGAAAACTGGTTTTACAGTGAAAACTGCAAGAACTTCAAACCGGCCCTAGGAAACACACTGTGAAACCGGAAAAATTTTCTCCTGCAACCCGTTCCCTTTCTGCTAGATGAACGAACGTCTCTCCACATGTTCAGTTCTGAGAGATACTTGTGTTTGAAAGCCGTCCTTCACCTAGCTTGTTGGGAACACAGAATTCCTTTTCAGTAGCAAAATGTACTCCATACATATATATGGGGAGGTACTCTCTCCAACTAGGTTTTACAGTGAAAACTGCAGGAATTTCAAACCGGCACTAGGAAACACACTGAGAAACCAGAGTAAAAGTTTCTCCTGGAACCCGTTCCCTTTGTGCTAGATGAACGAACGTCTCTTCACATGCTCAGTTCTCAGAGATAAGTGTGTGTGAAAGCCGTACTTCACCTAGCCTGTTGGGACCATAGAGTTTCTTTCCAGTTGCAAACTGCACCCATAAATTTATATGGGTTTGTACAAGCTCCAACTCGGTTTTACTGTGAAAATTACAGGAACTTCAAACCGGCACTGGGAAACACACTGAGAAACCTGAGAAAAAATTTCTCCTGCAAACCGTTCCCTTTGTGCTATATGAACGAAAGTCTCTCCACATGTTCAGTTCTGAGAGCTAATTCTGTGTTAAACCCGTCCTTCACCTAGCTTGTTGGGAACACAGAGTTTCTTTTCAGTTGCAAACTGCAATCAATGCATATATATGTGGAGGTACTCGCTCCAACTCGGTTTTACATTGAAATCTGCAGGAACTTTAAACCAGCACTAGGAAACACACTGAGAAACCAGAGAAAAAGTTTCTCCTGCAATCCTTTCCCTTTTTGCTAGATGAACGAACATCTCTCCAAATGCTCAGTTCTGAAAGGTAAGTGTGTGTGAAAGCCATTCTTCACCTAGGTTGTTGGGAACACAAAGATTCTTTTTAGTTGCAAACTGGAATCTATGCATATATATGGGGAGGTACTCGTTCCAACTCTGTTTTACAGTGAAAACTGCAGGAATTTCAAACCGGCACTAGGAAACACACTGAGAAACCAGAGACTAAGTTTCTTCTGCAAACAGTTCAATTTGTGCTACATGAACGAAAGTCTCTCCACATGCTCAGTTCTCAGAGATATGTGTGTGTGAAAGCCGTCCTTCACCTAGCTTGTTGGGAACACAGAGTTTCTTTATAGTAGCAAAATCTACTCCATACATATATATGGGGTGTTACTATTTCCAACTCGGTTTTACAGTGAAAACTTCAGGAACTTCAAACCGGCACTAGGAAACAGAATGAGAAACCAGAGTATAAATTTCTCCAGCAAGAGGTTCCCTTTGTGCTAGATGAACGAACATCTCTCCAAATGCTCAGTTCTGAGAGGTAAGGGTGTGTTAAAGCCGTCCTTCACATAGCTTGTTGGGAACACAAAGATTCTTTTTAGTTGCAAACTGCAATCAATGCATATTTATGGGGAGGTACTCGCTCCAACTCGGTTTTACAGTGAAAACTGCTGGAAATTCAAACCGGCACTAGGAAACACAGTGAGAAAACAGAGAAAAAGTTTCTCCTGCAACACGTTCCCTTTGTGCTAGATGAACGAAAGTCTCTCCACATGCTCAGTTCTGAGAGGTAATTGTATGTGAAAGCCGTGCTTCACCTAGCTTCTTGGGAACACACAGTTTCTTTTCAGTAGCAAACTGTACTCCATAAATATATATGGGGAGGTACACTCTCCAAATAGTTTTACAGTGAAAACTGCAGGAACTTCAAACCGGCACTAGGAAACACACTGAGAATCCGGAGAAAAAGTGTCTCCTGCAACCCATTCCCTTTGACCTAGATGAACGAACGTCTCTCCACATGCTCAGTTCTGAGAGACAAGGGTGTGTGAAAGCCGTACTTCACCTAGCTTGTTGGGAACACAAAGTATCTTTTCAGTTGCAAACTGCAATTTATGCACATATACGGGGAGGCCCTCGCTCCAAATCGGCTTTACAGTGAAAACTGCAGGAAATTTAAACCAGCACTAGGAAAAACACTGAGAAACCAGAGAAAAATTTTCTCCAGCAACCCGTTCCCTTTGTGCTAGATGAACGAACGTCTCTCCACATGCTCAGTTCTCAGAGATAAGTGTGTGTGAAAGCCATACTTCCCATAGCTTGTTAGGAACACAGAGTTTCTTTTCAGTAGCAAACTGCACTCCATACATTTATATGGGGTGGTTCTCGCTCCAAACTTATTTTACACTGAAAAATGCAGGAACATCAAACTGGCACTAGGAAACACACTGAGAAACCAGAGAAAAACTTTCTCCTGCAAACCGTTCCTTTGTGCTAGATGAACGAACGTCTCTCCACATGTTCAGTTCTGAGAGATACTTGTGTGTGAACGCCGTCCTTCACCTAGCTTGTTGGGAACACAGAATTCCTTTTCAGTAGCAAACTTTACTCCATACATATATATGGGGAGGTACACTCTCCAACTCTGTTTTACAGTGAAAACTGGAGGAAATTCAAACTGGCACTAGGAAACACACTGAGAAACCAGAGAAAAACTTACTCCTGCCACCCGTTCCCTTTGTGCGAGATGAACGAACATCTCTCCACATGCTCAGTTCTGAGAGACATGTGTGTGTGAAAGCCTACCTTCACATAGCTTGTTGGGAACACAAAGTATCTTTTCAGTTGCAAACTGAAATCTATGCATATATATGGGGAGGTACTCGCTCAAACTCGATTTTAGAGTAAAAACTGCAGGAACTTCAAACCAGCACTAGGAAACACACTGAGAAACCAGAGAAAAACTTACTCCTGCAACCAGTTCCTTTTGTGCCAGATGAACGAACATCCCTCCACATGCTCAGTTCTGAGAAGTAAGTGTGTGTGAAAGCCTTTCTTTCCCTAGCTTGTTGGGAACACAGAGTTTCTTTTAAGTAGCAAACTGTACTCCATACATATATATGGGGAGGTACTCGCTCCGAATCGATTTTACAGTGAAAACTGCAGGACCTTCAAACCGGCACTAGGAAACACACTGAGAAACCAGAGAAAAACTTGCTCCTGCCACCCATTCCATTTGTGCGAAATGAACGAACGTCTCTCCACATGCTCAGTTCTGAGAGATACGCGTGTGTGAACGCCGTTCTTCACCTACCTTGTTGGGAACACAAAGTTTCTTTTCAGATGCAAACTGCAATCAATGCATATATATGGTTAGGTACTCGCTCCAACTCGGTTTTACAGTGAAAACTGCAGGAACTTCAAACCGGCACTAGGAAACACACTGAGAAACCAGAGAAAAAGTATCTCCTGCAACCCGTTCCCTTTGTGCTAGATGAGCGAACTTCTCTCCACATGCTCAGTTCTCAGAGATATGTGTGTGTGAAAGCCGTTCTTCAACTAGCTTGTTGGGAACACAGAGATTCTTCTCAGTAGCAAACAGTACTCCATACATATATATGGGATGTTACTAGCTCCAACTCGTTTTTAGAGTGAAAACTGCAGAATATTCAAACTGTCACTAGGAAACACACTGAGAAACCAGAGAAAAAGTTTCCCCTGCAACCCGTTCCCTTTGTGCTCGATGAACGAACATCTCTCCACATGCTCAATTCTGAGAATTAAGTGTTTGTGAAAGCCGTCCTTCACCTAGCTTGTTGGGAAAACACAGTTTCTTTTCAGTTTCAAACTGCAATCAATGCATATATAAGGGGAGGTACTCGCTCCAACTCGGTTTTACAGTGAAAACTGCTGGAAATTCAAACCGGCACTAGGAAACACAGTGAGAAACCAGAGAAAAAGTTTCTCCTGCAACCAATTCCCTTTGTGCTAGTTGAACGAACGTGTCTCCACATGTTCTGTTCTGAGAGATACTTGTGTGTGAAAGCCGTCCTTCACCTAACTTGTTGGAAACACAGAGTTTCTTTTCAGTAGCAAAATGTAATCCATACATATATATGGGTAGCTAATCTCTCCAACTAGGTTTTACAGTGAAAAGTGCAAGAATTTCAAACAGGCACTAGTAAACAATCTGAGAAACCAGACAAAAATATCTCCTGCAAACCGTTCCCTTTGTGCTAGATGAACGAACGTCTCTTCACATGTTCAGTTCTGAGAGATAATTGAGTGTGAAAGCCGTCCTTCACCGAGCTTGTTGGGAACACAGAATTTCTTTTCAGAAGCAAACTGTACCCCATACATATACATGGGGAGGTACTATCTCCAACTAGGTTTTACAGTGAAAACTGCAGGAACTTCAAACCGGCACTAGGAAACACACTGAGAAACCAGAGAAAAAGTTTCCCCTGCAACCCGTTCCCTTTGTGCTAGATGAACGAACATCTCTCCACATGCTCAATTCTGAGAATTAAGTGTTTGTGAAAGCCGTCCTTCACCTAACTTGTTGGAAACACAGAGTTTCTTTTCAGTTGCAAACTGCAATCTATACATATATATGGGGAGGTACTCGCTCAAACTCTGTTTTACAGTGAAAACTGCAGGAACTTTAAACCAGCACTAGGAAACACACTGAGAAACCGGAGAAAAACTTTCTCCTGCAACCCGTTCCCTTTGTGCTAGATGAACGAACATCTCTCCACATGCTCAGTTCTGAGAGATAAGTGTGTGTGAACGCCGCCCTTCACCTAGCTTGTTGGGAAGAAAAAGTTTCTTTTCAGTTGCAAACTGCAATCAATGCATATATATGGGGAGGTACTCGCTCCAACTCGGTTTTACAGTGAAAACAGCAGGAACTTTAAACCAGCACTAGGAAACACACTGAGAAACAAGAGAAAAGTTTCTCCTGCAACACGTTCCCTTTGTGCTAGATGAACGAACGTCTCTCCACATGCTCAGTTCTCAGAGATAACTGTGTGTGAAAGCCATACTTCCCCTTGCTTGTTAGGAACACAGAGTTTCTTTTCAGTAGCAAACTGCACTCCATATATTTATAAGGGTTGGTACTAGCTCCAACCTTGTTTTACAGAGAAAACTGCAGGAACATCAAACCGGCACTAGGAAACACACTGAGAAACCAGAGAAAAACTTTCTCCTGCAACCCGTTCCCTTTGTGCTAGATGAACGAACATCTCTCCACATGCTCAGTTCTGAGAGATAAGTGTGTGTGAACGCTGCACTTCACCTATCTTGTTGGGAAGACAAAGTTTCTTTTCAGTTGCAAACTGCAATCAATGCATTTATATGGGGAGGTACTCGCTCCAACTCGGTTTTACAGTGAAAACTGCAGGAACTTTAAACCAGCACTAGGAAACACACTGAGAAACCAGAGAAAAATTTTCTCCTGCAACCCGTTCCCTTTGTGCTAGATGAACAAAAGTCTCTCCACTTGCTAAGTTCTGAGAGATAAATGTGTGTGAAAGCCGTCCTTCACCTAGCTTCTTGGGAACACACAGTTTCTTTTCAGTAGCAAACTGTACTCCATACATATATATGGGGAGGTACACTCTCCAAATAGTTTTACAGTGAAAACTGCAGGAACTTCAAACCGGCACTAGGAAACACACTGTGAATCCAGAGAAAAAGTGTCTCCTGCAACCCATTCCCTTTGACCTAGATGAACGAACGTCTCTCCACATGCTCAGTTCTGAGAGACAAGTGTGTGTGAAAGCCGTACTTCACCTAGCTTGTTGGGAACACAAAGTATCTTTTCAGTTGCAAACTGCAATCTATGCACATATACGGGGAGTCCCTCGCTCCAAATCGGCTTTAGAGTGAAAACTGCAGGAACTTTAAACCATCACTAGGAAAAACACTGAGAAACGAGAGAAAAATTTTCTCCAGCAACCCGTTCCCTTTGTGCTAGATGAACGAACGTCTCTCCACATGCTCAGTTCTCAGAGATAAGTGTGTGTGAAAGCCATACTTCCCATAGCTTGTTAGGAACACAGAGTTTCTTTTCAGTAGCAAACTGCACTCCATACATTTATATGGGGTGGTACTCGCTCCAAACTTATTTTACACTGAAAACTGCAGAAACATCAAACCGGCACTAGGAAACACACTGAGAAACCAGAGAAAAATTTTCTCCTGCAAACCGTTCCTTTTGTGCTAGATGAACGAACGTCTCTCCACATGTTCATTTCTGAGAGATACTTGTGAGTGAACGCCGTCCTTCACCTAGCTTGTTGGGAACACAGAATTCCTTTTCAGTAGCAAACTTTACTCCATACATATATATGGGGAGGTACTGTCTCCAACTAGGTTTTACAGTGAAAACTGGAGGAAATTCAAACCGGCACTAGGAAACACACTGAGAAACCAGAGAAAAACTTACTCCTGCCACCCGTTCCCTTTGTGCCAGATGAACGAACATCCCTCCACATGCTCAGTTCTGAGAAGTAATTGTGTGTGAAAGCCGTCCTTCCCCTAGCTTGCTGGGAACACAGAGTTTCTTTTCAGTAGCAAACTGTACTCCATACATATATATGGGGAGGTACTCGCTCCGAATCGGTTTTACAGTGAAAACTGCAGGACCTTCAGACCGGCACTAGGAAACACACTGAAAACCAGAGAAAAACTTGCTCCTGCAACCCATTCCATTTGTGCGAAATGAACGAACGTCTCTCCACATGCTCAGTTCTGAGAGATAAGCATGCGTGAACGCCGTTCTTCACCTACCTTGTTGGGAACACAAAGTTTCTTTTCAGATGCAAACTGCAATCTATTCATATATATGGTTAGGTACTCGCTCCAACTCGGTTTTACAGTGAAAACTGCAGGAACTTCAAACCGGCACTAGGAAACACACTGAGAAACCAGAGAAAAAGTTTCTCCTGCAACCCGTTCCCTTTGTGCTAGATGAGCGAAAGTCTATCCACATGCTCAGTTCTCAGAGATATGTGTGTGTGAAAGCCGTTCTTCAACTAGCTTGTTGGGAACACAGAGATTCTTCTCAGTAGCAAACTGTACTCCATACATATATATGGGGTGTTAGTAGCTCCAACTCGGTTTTAGAGTGAAAACTGCAGGAAATTCAAACTGGCACTAGGAAACACACTGAGAAACCAGAGAAAAAGTTTCTCCTGCAACCCGTTCCCTTTGTGCTAGATGAAAGAACGTCTCTACACATTCTCTGCTATGAGAGATAAGTGTGTGTGAAAGCCGTCCTTCCACTAGCTTGTTGGGAACACGGAGTTTCTTTTCGGTAGCAAAATGCACTCCATATATTTATATGGTGTGGTACTCGCTGCAACCTGGTTTTACAGTGAAAACTGCAGGAACTTCAAACCGGCACTAGGAAACACACTGAGAACCAAAGAAAAAATTTCTCCTGCCACACGTTCACATTGTGCTAGATGAACGAACATCTCTCCACATGCTCAGTTCTCAGAGATAAGTGTGTGTGAATGCCATACTTCCCCTAGATTGTTAGGAACACAGAGTTTCTTTTCAGTAGCAAACTGCACTCCATATATTTATATGGTGTGGTACTCGCTGCAACCTGGTTTTACAGTGAAAACTGCAGGAACTTCAAACCGGCACTAGGAAACACACTGAGAAACCAGAGAAAAAGTTTCCCCTGCAACCCGTTCCCTTTGTGCTCGATGAACGAACATCTCTCCACATGCTCAATTCTGAGAATTAAGTGTTTGTGAAAGCCGTCCTTCACCTAGCTTGTTGGGAAAACACAGTTTCTTTTCAGTTTCAAACTGCAATCAATGCATATATAAGGGGAGGTACTCGCTCCAACTCGGTTTTACAGTGAAAACTGCAGGAACTTTAAACCAGCACTAGGAAACACACAGAGAAACCGGAGAAAAACTTTCTCCTGCAACCCGTTCCCTTTGTGCTAGATGAGCGAACATCTCTCCACATGCTCAATTCTGAGAGATAAGTGTGTTAGAAAGCCGTCCTTCACTTAGCTTGTTGGGAACACAAAGTTTCTTTTCAGGTGCAAACTGCAATCTATACATATATATGGGTAGGTACTCGCTCCAACAAGGTTTTACAGTGAAAATTGCAGGAACTTCAAAAAGGCACTAGGAAACACACTTAGAAACCAGAGAAAAATTTTCTCCTGCAACCCGTTCCCTTTGTGGTAGATGAACGAGCGTCTCTCCACATGCTCAGTTCTCAGAGATATGTGTGTGTGAATGCCGTCCTTCATCTAGATTGATGGGAACACAGAGTTTCTTTTCAGTTGCAAACTGCACTCCATACATTTATATGGGGTGTTACTAGCTCGAACTCGGTTTTACAGTGATAACTGCAGGAACTTCAAACCGGCACTAGGAAACACACTGAGAAACCAGAGAAAAAGTTTATCCTGCAATCAATTCCCTTTGTGCTAAATGAACGAACGTCTCTCCACATGCTCAGTTCTGAGAGATAATTGTGTGTGAACGCCGTCCTTCACCTACTTTGTTGGGAACACAGAGTTTCTTTTCAGTACCAATCTGTAATCCATATATATATATGGGTAGGTACTCGCTCCAACTCGGTTTTACAGTGAAAACTGCAGGAACTTCAAACCGGCACTAGGAAACACACTGAGAAACCAGAGAAAAAGATTCACCTGCAACCCGTTCCCTTTGTGCTGGATGAACGAACGTCTCTCCACATGCTCAGTTCTCAGAAATATGTGTGTGTGAAAGCCGTTCTTCAACTAGCTTGTTGGGAACACAGAGTTTCTTTTCAGTAGCAAACTGTACTCCATAAATATAATGGGGTGTTACTAGCTCCAACTCGGTTTTAGAGTGAAAACTGCAGGAACTTCAAACCGGCACTAGGAAACACACTGAGAAACCAGAGAAAAACTTTCTCCTGCAACCCGTTCCCTTTGTGCTAGATGAACGAAGAGCTCTCCACATGCTCACTTCTGAGAGGTAAGTGTGTGTGAAAGCCGTCCTTCCCCTAGCTTGTTGGGAACACAGAGTTTCTTTTCAGTAGCAAACTGTACTCCATACATATATATGGGGAGGTACTCTCTCCAACTAGGTTTTACAGTGAAAACTGCAGGAACATCATACCGGCACTAGGAAACACACTGAGAAACCAGAGAAAAACTTTCTCCTGCAACCCATTCCCTTTGTGCTAGATGAACGATCGTCTCTCTACATGCTCAATTCTGAGAGATAAGTGTGTGTGAACGCCGTACTTCACCTAGCTTGTTAGGAACACAAAGTTTCTTTTCAGGTGCAAACTTCAATCTATGCATATATATGGGTAGGTACTCGCTCCAACACGGTTATACAGTGAAAACTGCAGGAACTTCAAACCGGCACTAGGAAACACACTTAGAAACCAGAGAAAAAGTTTCTCCTGCAACCCGTTCCCTTTGTGCTAGATGAACGAACGTCTCTCCACATGCTCAGTTCTCAGAGATATGTGTGTGTGAAAGCCTTCCTTCACCTAGATTGTTGGGAACACAGAGATTCTTTTCAGTAGCAAACTGCACTCCATACATTTATATGGGGTGTTACTAGCTCCAACTCGGTTTTAGAGTGAAAACTTAAGGAACTTCAAACCGGCACTAGAAAACACAGTGAGAAACCAGAGAAAAAGTTTCTCCTGCATACCGTTCCCTTTGTGCTAGATGAACGAACGTCTCTTCACATGCTCAGTTCTGAGAGATAATTGTGTGTGAAAGCCGTACTTCACCTAGCTTGTTGGGAACACGGAGTTTCTTTTCAGTTGCAAACTGCAATCAATGCATATATATGGGGAGTTACTCGTTCCGACTCGTTTTAACAGTGAAAACTGCAGGAAATTCAAACCGGCACTAGGAAACACACTGAGAACCAAAGAAAAAATTTCTCCTGCCACACGTTCACATTGTGCTAGATGAACGAACATCTCTCCACATGCTCAGTTCTCAGAGATAAGTGTGTGTGAATGCCATACTTCCCCTAGATTGTTAGGAACACAGAGTTTCTTTTCAGTAGCAAACTGCACTCCATATGTTTATATGGTGTGGTACTCGCTGCAACCTGATTTTACAGTGAAAACTGCAGGAACTTCAAACCGGCACTAGGAAACACACTGAGAAACCAGAGAAAAAGTTTCCCCTGCAACCCGTTCCCTTTGTGCTCGATGAACGAACATCTCTCCACATGCTCAATTCTGAGAATTAAGTGTTTGTGAAAGCCGTCCTTCACCTAGCTTGTTGGGAAAACACAGTTTCTTTTCAGTTTCAAACTGCAATCAATGCATATATAAGGGGAGGTACTCGCTCCAACTCGGTTTTACAGTGAAAACTGCTGGAAATTCAAACCGGCACTAGGAAACACAGTGAGAAACCAGAGAAAAAGTTTCTCCTGCAACCAATTCCCTTTGTGCTAGTTGAACGAACGTGTCTCCACATGTTCTGTTCTGAGAGATACTTGTGTGTGAAAGCCGTCCTTCACCTAACTTGTTGGAAACACAGAGTTTCTTTTCAGTAGCAAAATGTAATCCATACATATATATGGGTAGCTAATCTCTCCAACTAGGTTTTACAGTGAAAAGTGCAAGAATTTCAAACAGGCACTAGTAAACAATCTGAGAAACCAGACAAAAATATCTCCTGCAAACCGTTCCCTTTGTGCTAGATGAACGAACGTCTCTTCACATGTTCAGTTCTGAGAGATAATTGAGTGTGAAAGCCGTCCTTCACCGAGCTTGTTGGGAACACAGAATTTCTTTTCAGAAGCAAACTGTACCCCATACATATACATGGGGAGGTACTATCTCCAACTAGGTTTTACAGTGAAAACTGCAGGAACTTCAAACCGGCACTAGGAAACACACTGAGAAACCAGAGAAAAAGTTTCCCCTGCAACCCGTTCCCTTTGTGCTAGATGAACGAACATCTCTCCACATGCTCAATTCTGAGAATTAAGTGTTTGTGAAAGCCGTCCTTCACCTAACTTGTTGGAAACACAGAGTTTCTTTTCAGTTGCAAACTGCAATCAATACATATATATGGGGAGGTACTCGCTCAAACTCTGTTTTACAGTGAAAACTGCAGGAACTTTAAACCAGCACTAGGAAACACACTGAGAAACCGGAGAAAAACTTTCTCCTGCAACCCGTTCCCTTTGTGCTAGATGAACGAACATCTCTCCACATGCTCAGTTCTGAGAGATAAGTGTGTGTGAACGCCGCCCTTCACCTAGCTTGTTGGGAAGAAAAAGTTTCTTTTCAGTTGCAAACTGCAATCAATGCATATATATGGGGAGGTACTCGCTCCAACTCGGTTTTACAGTGAAAACAGCAGGAACTTTAAACCAGCACTAGGAAACACACTGAGAAACAAGAGAAAAGTTTCTCCTGCAACACGTTCCCTTTGTGCTAGATGAACGAACGTCTCTCCACATGCTCAGTTCTCAGAGATAACTGTGTGTGAAAGCCATACTTCCCCTTGCTTGTTAGGAACACAGAGTTTCTTTTCAGTAGCAAACTGCACTCCATATATTTATAAGGGTTGGTACTAGCTCCAACCTTGTTTTACAGAGAAAACTGCAGGAACATCAAACCGGCACTAGGAAACACACTGAGAAACCAGAGAAAAACTTTCTCCTGCAACCCGTTCCCTTTGTGCTAGATGAACGAACATCTCTCCACATGCTCAGTTCTGAGAGATAAGTGTGTGTGAACGCTGCACTTCACCTATCTTGTTGGGAAGACAAAGTTTCTTTTCAGTTGCAAACTGCAATCAATGCATTTATATGGGGAGGTACTCGCTCCAACTCGGTTTTACAGTGAAAACTGCAGGAACTTTAAACCAGCACTAGGAAACACACTGAGAAACCAGAGAAAAATTTTCTCCTGCAACCCGTTCCCTTTGTGCTAGATGAACAAAAGTCTCTCCACTTGCTAAGTTCTGAGAGATAAATGTGTGTGAAAGCCGTCCTTCAACTAGCTTCTTGGGAACACACAGTTTCTTTTCAGTAGCAAACTGTACTCCATACATATATATGGGGAGGTACACTCTCCAAATAGTTTTACAGTGAAAACTGCAGGAACTTCAAACCGGCACTAGGAAACACACTGTGAATCCAGAGAAAAAGTGTCTCCTGCAACCCATTCCCTTTGACCTAGATGAACGAATGTCTCTCCACATGCTCAGTTCTGAGAGACAAGTGTGTGTGAAAGCCGTACTTCACCTAGCTTGTTGGGAACACAAAGTATCTTTTCAGTTGCAAACTGCAATCTATGCACATATACGGGGAGTCCCTCGCTCCAAATCGGCTTTAGAGTGAAAACTGCAGGAACTTTAAACCATCACTAGGAAAAACACTGAGAAACGAGAGAAAAATTTTCTCCAGCAACCCGTTCCCTTTGTGCTAGATGAACGAACGTCTCTCCACATGCTCAGTTCTCAGAGATAAGTGTGTGTGAAAGCCATACTTCCCATAGCTTGTTAGGAACACAGAGTTTCTTTTCAGTAGCAAACTGCACTCCATACATTTATATGGGGTGGTACTCGCTCCAAACTTATTTTACACTGAAAACTGCAGAAACATCAAACCGGCACTAGGAAACACACTGAGAAACCAGAGAAAAATTTTCTCCTGCAAACCGTTCCTTTTGTGCTAGATGAACGAACGTCTCTCCACATGTTCATTTCTGAGAGATACTTGTGAGTGAACGCCGTCCTTCACCTAGCTTGTTGGGAACACAGAATTCCTTTTCAGTAGCAAACTTTACTCCATACATATATATGGGGAGGTACTGTCTCCAACTAGGTTTTACAGTGAAAACTGGAGGAAATTCAAACCGGCACTAGGAAACACACTGAGAAACCAGAGAAAAACTTACTCCTGCCACCCGTTCCCTTTGTGCCAGATGAACGAACATCCCTCCACATGCTCAGTTCTGAGAAGTAATTGTGTGTGAAAGCCGTCCTTCCCCTAGCTTGCTGGGAACACAGAGTTTCTTTTCAGTAGCAAACTGTACTCCATACATATATATGGGGAGGTACTCGCTCCGAATCGGTTTTACAGTGAAAACTGCAGGACCTTCAGACCGGCACTAGGAAACACACTGAGAAACCAGAGAAAAACTTGCTCCTGCAACCCATTCCATTTGTGCGAAATGAACGAACGTCTCTCCACATGCTCAGATCTGAGAGATAAGCATGCGTGAACGCCGTTCTTCACCTACCTTGTTGGGAACACAAAGTTTCTTTTCAGATGCAAACTGCAATCTATGCATATATATGGTTAGGTACTCGCTCCAACTCGGTTTTACAGTGAAAACTGCAGGAACTTCAAACCGGCACTAGGAAACACACTGAGAAACCAGAGAAAAAGTTTCTCCTGCAACCCGTTCCCTTTGTGCTAGATGAGCGAAAGTCTCTCCACATGCTCAGTTCTCAGAGATATGTGTGTGTGAAAGCCGTTCTTCAACTAGCTTGTTGGGAACACAGAGATTCTTCTCAGTAGCAAACTGTACTCCATACATATATATGGGGTGTTAGTAGCTCCAACTCGGTTTTAGAGTGAAAACTGCAGGAAATTCAAACTGGCACTAGGAAACACACTGAGAAACCAGAGAAAAAGTTTCTCCTGCAACCCGTTCCCTTTGTGCTAGATGAAAGAACGTCTCTACACATTCTCTGCTATGAGAGATAAGTGTGTGTGAAAGCCGTCCTTCCACTAGCTTGTTGGGAACACGGAGTTTCTTTTCGGTAGCAAAATGCACTCCATACATTTATATGGGGAGTTACTCGTTCCGACTCGTTTTAACAGTGAAAACTGCAGGAAATTCAAACCGGCACTAGGAAACACACTGAGAACCAAAGAAAAAATTTCTCCTGCCACACGTTCACATTGTGCTAGATGAACGAACATCTCTCCACATGCTCAGTTCTCAGAGATAAGTGTGTGTGAATGCCATACTTCCCCTAGATTGTTAGGAACACAGAGTTTCTTTTCAGTAGCAAACTGCACTCCATATATTTATATGGTGTGGTACTCGCTGCAACCTGGTTTTACAGTGAAAACTGCAGGAACTTCAAACCGGCACTAGGAAACACACTGAGAAACCAGAGAAAAAGTTTCCCCTGCAACCCGTTCCCTTTGTGCTCGATGAACGAACATCTCTCCACATGCTCAATTCTGAGAATTAAGTGTTTGTGAAAGCCGTCCTTCACCTAGCTTGTTGGGAAAACACAGTTTCTTTTCAGTTTCAAACTGCAATCAATGCATATATAAGGGGAGGTACTCGCTCCAACTCGGTTTTACAGTGAACCCTGCTGGAAATTCAAACCAGCACTAGGAAACACAGTGAGAAACCAGAGAAAAAGTTTCTCCTGCAACCCATTCCCTTTGTGCTGGTTGAACGAAAGTGTCTCCACATGTTCTGTTCTAAGAGATACTTGTGTGTGAAAGCCGTCCTTCACCTAACTTGTTGGAAACACAGAGTTTCTTTTCAGTAGCAAAATGTAATCCATACATATATATGGGTAGCTAATCTCTCCAACTAGGTTTTACAGTGAAAAGTGCAAGAATTTCAAACAGGCACTAGTAAACAATCTGAGAAACCAGACAAAAATATCTCCTGCAAACCGTTCCCTTTGTGCTAGATGAACGAACGTCTCTTCACATGTTCAGTTCTGAGAGATAATTGAGTGTGAAAGCCGTCCTTCACCGAGCTTGTTGGGAACACAGAATTTCTTTTCAGAAGCAAACTGTACCCCATACATATACATGGGGAGGTACTATCTCCAACTAGGTTTTACAGTGAAAACTGCAGGAACTTCAAACCGGCACTAGGAAAAACACTGAGAAACCAGAGAAAAAGTTTCCCCTGCAACCCGTTCCCTTTGTGCTAGATGAACGAACATCTCTCCACATGCTCAATTCTGAGAATTAAGTGTTTGTGAAAGCCGTCCTTCACCTAACTTGTTGGAAACACAGAGTTTCTTTTCAGTTGCAAACTGCAATCAATACATATATATGGGGAGGTTCTCGCTCAAACTCTGTTTTACAGTGAAAACTGCAAGAACTTTAAACCAGCACTAGGAAACACACTGAGAAACCGGAGAAAAACTTTCTCCTGCAACCCGTTCCCTTTGTGCTAGATGAACGAACATCTCTCCACATGCTCAGTTCTGAGAGATAAGTGTGTGTGAACGCCGCCCTTCACCTAGCTTGTTGGGAAGAAAAAGTTTCTTTTCAGTTGCAAACTGCAATCAATGCATATATATGGGGAGGTACTCGCTCCAACTCGGTTTTACAGTGAAAACAGCAGGAACTTTAAACCAGCACTAGGAAACACACTGAGAAACAAGAGAAAAGTTTCTCCTGCAACACGTTCCATTTGTGCTAGATGAACGAACGTCTCTCCACATGCTCAGTTCTCAGAGATAAGTGTGTGTGAAAGCCATACTTCCCCTAGCTTGTTAGGAACACAAAGTTTCTTTTCAGAAGCAATCTGCACTCCATGCATTTATATGGGGTGTTACTCGCTCCAACCTGGTTTTACAGTGAAAATTGCAGGAACATCAAAACGGCACTAGGAAACACACTGAGAAACCAGAGAAAAATTTTCTCCTGCAACCAGTTCCCTTTGTGCTAGATGAACGAACGTCTCTCCACTTGCTCAGTTCTGAGAGATAAGTGTGAGTGAAAGCTATACTTCCCCTAGCTTGTTGGGAAGACAAAGTTTCTTTTAAATTGCAAACTGCAATCAACGCATATATATGGGAAGGTACTCGCTCCAACTCGGTTTTACAGTGAAAACTGCTGGAAATTCAAACCGGCACTAGGAAACACACTGAGAAACCAGAGAAAAAATTTCTCCTGCAACCCGTTCACTTTTTGCTAGATGAACGAACATCTCTCCACATGCTCAGTTCTGAGAGACAAGTGTGGGTGAAAGCCATACTTCACCTAGCTTTTTGGGAACACAAAGTTTCTTTTCAGTTTCAAACTGCAATCTATGCATATATATGGGGAGGTACTTGCTCCAACTAGGTTTTACAGTGAAAACTGCAGGAAATTTAAACCAGCACTAGGAAACACACTGAGAAACCAGAGAAAAAGTTTCTCCTGCAACCTGTTCCCTTTGTGCTAGATGAACGAATATCTCTCCAAATGCTCAGTTCTGAGAGGTAAGTGTTTGTGAAAGCCGTCTTTCACCTAGCTTGTTGGGAACACAAAGATTCTTTTTAGTTGCAAACTGCAATCTATGCATATATATTGGGAGGTACACGCTCCAACTCGATTTTACATTGAAAACTGCAGGAATTTCAAACAGGAACTAGGAAACACACTGAGAAACCAGAGAAAAAGTTTCTCCTGCAAACCGTTCCCTTTGTGCTAGATGAACGAACGTCTCTCCACATGCTCAGTTCTCAGAGATATGTGTGTGTGAAAGCCGTCCTTCACCTAGCTTGTTGGGAACACAGAGTTTCTTTTCAGTAGCAAAGTGTACTCCATACATATATATAGGTAGCTACTCTCTCCAACTCGGTTTTACAGTGAAAACTGCCGGAATTTCAAACCGGCACTTGGAAACACACTGAGAAACCAGAGAAAAAGTTTCTCATGCAACCCGTTCCCTTTGTGCTAGATGGACGAACATCTCTCCACATGTTCAGTTCTGAGAGATAATTGTGTGTGAAAGAAGTTTTTCACCTAGCTTGTTGGGAACACAAAGTTTCTTTTCAGTAGCAAACTGCAATCAATGCATATATACTGGGAGGTACTCGCTCCAACTCGGTTTTACAGTGAAAACTGCAGGAAATTCAAACCGGCACTAGGAAACACACTGAGAAACCAGAGAATAAGTTTCTCCTGCAACATGTTCCTTTGTGCTAGATGAACGAACGTCTCTCCACATGCTCAGTTCTCAGAGATAAGTGTTTGTGAAAGCCGTCCTTCACCTAGTTTGTTGGGAACACAGAGATTCTTTTCATTAGCAAACTGTACTCCATAAAAATATACGGGGTGTTACTATCCCCAACTCGTTTTTAGAGTGAAAACTGCAGGAACTTCAAACCGGCACTAGGAAACACACTGAGAAACCAGAGAAAAAATTTCTCCTGCAACCCTTTCCGTTTGTGCTAGATGAACGAACGTCTCTACACATGCTCAGTTCTGAGAGACAAGTGTGTGTGAATGCCGTCCTTCTCATAGCTCGTTGGGAACACAAAGTTTCTTTTAAGTTGCAAACTGCAATCAATGCATATATATGGGGAGGTAATCGCTCCAACTCGGTTTTACAGTGAAAACTGCTGGAAATTCAAACTAGCACTAGGAAACATACTGAGAACCAGAGTAAAAATTTCTCCTGCTACACGTTCCTTTTGTGCTAGATGAACGAACGTCTCTCCACATGCTCTGTTCTCAGAGATAAGTGCGTGTGAAAGCCATACTTCCCCTAGCTTGTAAGGAACATAGAGTTTCTTTTCGTAGCAAATTGCACTCCATAAATTTATATGGGGTTGTACACGCTGCAAACTTTTTTTACAGTGAAAACGGCAGGAACTTCAAACCGGCACTAGGAAACACACTGAGAAACCAGAGAAAAAGTTTCTCCTGCAAACCTTAACCTTTGTGCTAGATGAACGAACGTCTCTCCACATGTTCAGTTCTGAGAGATACTTGTGTGTGAAACCCGTCCTTCACCTAGCTTGTTTGGAACACAGAGACTCTTTTCAGTAGCAAAGTGTACTCCATACATATATATGGGTATCTACTCTCTCCAACTAGCTTTTACAGTGAAAACTGCAGGAACTTCAAACTGGCACTAGGAAACAGTCTGAGAAACCAGACAAAAATTTCTCCTGCAACCTCTTCCCTTTGTGCTAGATGAACGAACGTCTCTCCACATGTTCAGTTCTGAGAGATAATTGTGTGTGAAAGCCGTCCTTCACCTAGCTTGTAGGTAACACAAAGTTTCTTTTCAGTTGCAAACTGCAATCAATGCATATATATGGGGAGGTACTCGCTCCAACTCGGTTTTACAGTGAAAACTGCAGGAAATTCAAACCGGCACTAGGAAACACACTGAGAAACCAGAGAAAAAGTTTCTCCTGCAACCCGTTCCCTTTGTGCTAGATGAACGAACGTCTCTACACATGCTCAGTTCTCAGAGATATGTGTGTGTGAAAGCCGTCCTTCACGTAGCTTGTTGGGAACACAGAGTTTCTTTTCATTAGCAAACGGTACTCCATAAAAATATATGGGGTGTTACTATCTCCAACTCGCTTTTAGAGTGAAAACTGCAGGAAGTTCAAACCGGCACTAGGAAACACACTGAGAAACCAGAGTAAATATTTCTCCTGCAAACCATTCCCTTTGTGCTAGATGACCGAACTTCTCTTCACATGCTCAGTTCTCAGAGATAAGTGTGTGTGAATGCCGTCCTTCACCAAGCTTGTTGGGAACACAGAGTTTCTTTTCAGTAGCAAACTGCACTCCATACATTTATATGGGATGGTACAATCTCCAACTCAGTTTTAGAGTGAAAACTGCAGGAACTTCAAACCGGCACTAGGAAACACAGTGAGAAAACAGAGAAAAAGTTTCTCCTGCAACCCGTTCCCTTTGGGCTAAATGAACGAACGTCTCTCCACTTGCTAATTTCTGAGAGATAAGTGTTTTTGAAAGCCGTCCTTCACCTAGCTTGTTGGGAACACAAAGTTTCTTTTCAGTTGCAAACTGCAATCTATGCATATATATGGGGAGGTACTCGCTCCAACTCGGTTTTACAGTGAAAACTGCAGGAACATTAAACCAGCACTAGGAAACACACTGAGAAACCAGAGAAAAAGTTTCTCCTGCAACCCGTTCCCTTTGTGCTAGATGAACGAACGTCTCTCCACATGCTCAGTTCTCAGAGATAAGTGTGTGTGAAAGCCATACTTCCCCTTGCTTGTTAGGAACACAGAGTTTCTTTTCAGTAGCAAACTGCACTCCATATATTTATAAGGGTTGGTACTAGCTCCAACCTTGTTTTACAGAGAAAACTGAAGGAACATCAAACCGGCACTAGGAAACACACTGAGAAACCAGAGAAAAACTTTCTCCTGCAACCCGTTCCCTTTGTGCTAGATGAACGAACATCTCTCCACATGCTCAGTTCTGAGAGATAAGTGTGTGTGAACGCTGTTCTTCACCTATCTTGTTGGGAAGACAAATTTTCTTTTCAGTTGCAAACTGCAATCAATGCATATATATGGGGAGGTACTCGCTCCAACTCGGTTTTACAGTGAAAACTGCAGGAACTTTAAACCAGCACTAGGAAACACACTGAGAAACCAGAGAAAAATTTTCTCCTGCAACCCGTTCCCTTTGTGCTAGATGAACGAACGTCTCTCCACTTGCTAAGTTCTGAGAGATAAATGTGTGTGAAAGCCGTCCTTCACCTAGCTTGTTGGGAACACAAAGTTTCTTTTCAGTTGCAAACTGCAATCTATGCATATATACGGGGAGGTACACGCTCCAACTCGTTTTTACAGTGAAAACTGCAGGAACTTTAAAACAGCACTAGGAAACACACTGTGAAACCGGAGAAAAACTTTCTCCTGCAACCCATTCCATTTGTGCTAGATGAACGAACATCTCTCCACATGCTCAGTTCTGAGAGATCAGAGTGTGTGAACGCCGTCCTTCAAATAGCTTGTTCGGAACACAGAGTTTCTTTTCAGTAGCAAATTGTTCTCCATACATATATATGGGTAGGTACTTGCACCAACTCGGTTTTACAGTGAAAACTGCAGGAACTTCAAAACGGCACTAGGAAACACACTGAGAAACCAGAGAAATAGTTTCACCTGAAACCCGTTCCCTTTGTGCTAGATGAACGAACGTCTCTCCACATGCTCTGTTCTCAGAGATATGAGTGTGTGAAAGCCGTCCTTCAATTAGCTTGTTGGGAACACAGAGTTTCTTTTCAGTAGCAAACTGTACTCCATACATATATATGGGGTGTTACTAGCTCCAACTCGGTTTTAGAGTGAAAACTGCAGGAACTTCAAACCGGCACTAGGAAACACACTGAGAAACCAGAGAAAAAGATTCTCCTGCAACCCGTTCCATTTGTGCTAGATGAACGAATGTCTCTCCACATGCTAACTTCTGAGAAATAAGTGTGTGTGAAAGCCGTCCTTCAACTAGCTTTTTGGGAACACAAAGTTTCTTTTCAGTTGCAAACTGCAATCAATGCATATATATGGGGAGGTACTCGCTCCAACTCGGTTTTACAGTGAAAACTGCTGGAAATTCTAACCGGCACTAGGAAACACAGTGAGAAACCAGAGAAAAAGTTTCTCCTGCAACCCGTTCCCTTTGCGCTCAATGAACGAACGTCTCTCCACATGTTCAGTTCTCAGAGAACTTGTGTGTGATAGCCGTCCTTCACCTAGCTTGTTGGGAACACAGAGTTTGTTTTCAGTAGCAAACTGTACTCCATACATATATATGGGTAGCTACTCTCTCCAACTAGGTTTTACAGTGAAAAGTGCAGGAACTTCAAACCAGCACTAGGAAAATGTCTGAGAAACCAGACAAAAATTTCCCCTGAAACACGTTCCCTTTGTGCTAGATGAACGAACGTCTCTCCACATGTTCAGTTCTTAGAGATAAATGTGTGTGAAAGCCGTCCTTCACCTAGCTTGTTGGGAACACAGAATTTCTTTTCAGTAACAAACCGTAATCCATACATATATATGGGGAGGTACTATTTCCAACTATGTTTTACAGAGAAAACTGCAGGAACTTCAAACCGGCACTAGGAAACACACTGAGAAACCAGAGTAAATATTTTTCCTGGAACTCTTTCCCTTTGCGCTCGATGAACGAACGTCTCCCCACATGTTCAGTTCTGAGAGATACTTGTGTGTGATAGACGTCCTTCACCTAGCTTTTTGGGAACACAAAGTTTCTTTTCAGTTGCAAACTGCAATCAATGCATATATATGGGGAGGTACTCGCTCCAACTCGGTTTTAAAGTGAAAACTGCTGGAAATTCTAACCGGCAATAGGAAACACAGTGAGAAACCAGAGAAAAAGTTTCTCCTGCAACCCGTTCCCTTTGCGCTCGATGAACGAACGTCTCTCCACATGTTCAGTTCTGAGAGATACTTGTGTGTGATAGCCGTCCTTCACCTAGCTTGTTGGGAACACAGAGTTTCTTTTCAGTAGCAAACTGTACTCCATACATATATATGGGGAGGTACTCGCTCCAACTCGGTTTTACAGTGAAAACTGCAGGAACTTTAAACCAGCACCAGGAAACACACTGAGAAACCAGAGAAAAATTTTCTCCTGCAACCCGTTCCCTTTGTGCTAGATGAACGAACGTCTCTCCACTTGCTAATTTCTGAGAGATAAGTGTTTTTGAAAGCCGTCCTTCACCTAGCTTGTTGGGAACACAAAGTTTCTTTTCAGTTACCAACTGCAATCTATGCATATATACGTGGAGGTACTCGCTCCAACTCATTTTTACAGTCAAAACTGCAGGAACTTTAAACCAGCACTAGGAAAAACACTGAGAAACCGGAGAAGAACTTTCTCCTGCAACCCGTTCCCTTTGTGCTAGATGAACGAACATCTCTCCACATGCTCAGTTCTGAGAGATAAGTGTGTGTGAACGCCGAACTTCACCTAGCTTGTTGGGAAGACAAAGTTTCTTTTCAATTGCAAACTGCAATCAATGCATATATATGGGGAGGTACTCGCTCCAACTCGTTTTTACAGTCAAAACTGCAGGAACTTTAAACCAGCACTAGGAAACACACTGAGAAACCAGAGAAAAAGTTTCTCCTGCAACCGGTTCCCTTTGTGCTAGATGAACGAACGTCTCTCCACATGCTCAGTTCTCAGAGATAAGTGTGTGTGAAAGCCGTACTTCCCCTTGCTTGTTAGGAACACAGAGTTTCTTATCAGTAACAACTGCACTCCATATATTTATAAGGGTTGGTACTAGCTCCAACCTTGTTTTACAGAGAAAACTGCAGGAACATCAAACCGGCACTAGGAAACACACTGAGAAACCAGAGAAAAACTTTCTCCTGCAACCCATTCCCTTTGTGGTAAATGAACGAACATCTCTCTACATGCTCAGTTCTGAGAGATAAGTGTGTGTGAATGCCGTCCTTCACCTAGCTTGTTGGGAACCCAGAGTTTCTTTTCAGTAGCAAACTGTACTCCATACATGTATATGGGGTGTTACTAGCTCCAACTCGATTTTAGAGTGAAAACTGCAGGAACTTCAAACCGGCACTAGGAAACACACTGAGAAACCAGAGAAAAAGTTTCTCCTGCAACCCATTCCCTTTGTGCTAAATGAACGAACGTCTCTCCACATGCTCAGTTCTGAGTTATAAGAGTGTGTGAACGCCGTCCTTCACCTAGCTTGTTGGGAACACAGCGTTTCTTTTCGTAGCAAATTGTACTCCATACATATATATGGGTAGGTACTCGCTCCAACTCGGTTTTACTGTGAAAACTGCAGGAAATTCAAAACGGCACTAGGAAACACACTGAGAAACCAGAGAAAAAGATTCTCCTGCAACCCGTTCCATTTGAGCTAGATGAACGAATGTCTCTCCACATGCTAACTTCTGAGAAATAAGTGTGTGTGAAAGCCGTCCTTCACCTAGCTTTTTGGGAACACAAAGTTTCTTTTCAGTTGCAAACTGCAATCAATGCATATATATTGGGAGGTACTCGCTCCAACACGATTTTACAGTGAAAACTGCTGGAAATTCTAACCGGCACTAATAAACACAGTGAGAAACCAGTGAAAAAGTTTCTCCTGCAACCCGTTCCCTTTGTGCTCGATGAACGAACGTCTCTCCACATGTTCAGTTCTGAGAGATACTTGTGTGTGATAGCCGTCCTTCACCTAGCTTGTTGGGAACACAGAGTTTCTTTTCAGTAGCAAACTGTACTCCATACATATATATGGGTAGCTACTCTCTCCAACTAGGTTTTACAGTGAAAAGTGCAGGAACTTCAAACCGGCTCTAGGAAACTGTCTGAGATACCAGACAAAAATTTCTCCTGAAACACGTTCCCTTTGTGCTAGATGAACGAACGTCTCTTCACATGTTCAGTTCTGAGAGATAATTGTGTGTGAAAGCCGTCCTTCACCTAGCTTGTTGGGAACACAGAATTTCTTTTCAGTAGCAAACCGTAATCCATACATATATATGGGGAGGCCCTCTCTCCAACTATGTTTTACAGAGAAAACTGCAGGAACTTCAAACCGGCACTAGGAAACACACTGAGAAACCAGAGAAAAATTTTCTCCTGCAACCCTTTCCCTTTGTGCTAGATGAACGAACGTCTCTCCACATGCTAAGTTTTTAGAGATAAGTGTGTGTGAAAGCCGTACTTCACCTAGCTTGTTGGGAACACGGAGTTCATTTTAAGTAGCAAACTGCACTCCATACATTTATATGGGGAGGTACTCGCTCCGACTCGTTTTAAAAGTGAAAACTGAGGGAAATTCAAACCGGCACTAGGAAACACACTGAGAACCAGAGAAAAATTTCTCCTGAAACCCGTTCCCTTTGTGCTAGATGAACGAACGTCTCTCCACATGCTCAGTTCTCAGAGATAAGTGTGTGTGAAAGCCATACGTCCCCTAGCTTGTTGGGAACACAGATTTTCTATTCAGTAGCAAACTGTACTCCATACATTTATATGGGGAGGTACTCTCTCCAACTAGGTTTTACAGTGAAAACTGCAGGAACTTCAAACCGGCACTAGGAAACACACTGAGAAACCAGAGTAAAAGTTTCCCCTGCAACCCGTTCCCTTTGTGCTAGATGAACGAACGTCTCTCCACATGCGAATTTATGAGAGACAATTGTCTGTGAAAGCCGTCCTTCATCTAACTATTTGGGAACACAAATTATCTTTTCAGTTGCAAACTGCATTCTTTGCATATATATGGGGAGGTACTCGGTCTAACCTGATTTTACAGTGAAAACTGCAGGAAATTCAAACCGGCACTAGGAAACACACTGAGAAACCAGAGAAAAAGTTTCTCCTGCCACCCGTTCCCTTTGTGCTAGATGAACGTACGTCTCTCCACATGCTCAGTTCTGAGAGATAAGTGTGTGTGAAAGCCGTCCTTCACCTAGCTTGTTGGGAACACACAGTTTCTTTTCAGTAGCAAACTGTAGTCCATACATATATATGTGGAGGTACTATCTCCAACTATGTTTTATAGTGAAAACTGCAGGAACTTCAAACCGACACTAGGAAACACACTGAGAAACCAGAGAAAAAGTTTCTCCTCCAACGCGTTCCCTTTGTGCTAGATGAACAAACGTCTCTCCACATGCTCAGTTATGAGAGATAAGTGTGTGTGAAAGCCGTCCTTCACCTAGCTTGTTGGGAACACGGAGTTTCTTTTCAGTAGCAAACTGCACTCCATACATTTATATGGGGAAGAACTCGCTCCGACTCGGTTTAACAGTGAAAACTGCAGGAAATTCAAACCGGTACTAGGAAACACAATGAGAACCAGAGTAATACTTTCTCCTGCAACCCGTTCCCTTTGTTCTAAATGAACGAAAGTCTCTCCACATGCTCAGTTCTCAGAGATAAGTGTGTGTGAAAGCCATACTTCCCCTAGCTTGTTAGGAACATAGAGTTTCTTTTCAGTAGCAAACTGCACTCCATAAATTTATATTGGGAGGTACTCGCTGCAACCTTGTTTTACAGTGAGAACTGCAGGAACTTCAAACCGGCACTAGGAAATACACTGAGAAACCAGAGAAAAAGTTTCTCCTGCAACCCGTTCCCTTTGTGCTAGATGAACGAACGTCTCTCCACATGTTCAGTTCTGAGATATACTTGTGTGTGAAAGCCGTCCTTCACATAGCTTGTTGGGAACACAGAGTTTCCTTTCAGAAGCAAAGTGTACTCCATACATATATATGGGTAGCTACTCTCTCCAAATAGGTTTTACAGTGAAAACTGCAGGAATTTCAAACCGGCACTAGGAAACAGTCTGAGAAACCTGAAAAAAATTTCTCCTGCAACCTATTCCCTTTGTGCTAGATGAACGAACGTCTCTCCACATGTTCAGTTCTGTGAGACAATTGTGTGTGAAAGCCGTCCTTCACCTAGCTTGTAGGGAACACAAAGTTTCTTTTCAGTTGCCGACTGCAATCAATGCATATTTATGGGGAGGTACTCGCTCCAACTCGGTTTTACTGTGAAAACTGCTGGAAATTCATACCTGCACTAGGAAACACACTGAGAAACCTGGGAAAAAGTGTCTCCTGCAACCAGTTCCTTTGTGCTAGATGAACGAAGGTCTCTCCACATGCTCAGTTCTCAGAGATATGTTTGTGTGAAAGGCGTCCTTCACCTAGCTTGTTGGGAAAACAGAGTTTCTTTTCAGTAGCAAACTGTACTCCATACATATATATGGGGTGTTACTAGCTCCAAATCGGTTTTAGAGTGAAAACTGCAGGAACTTCAAACCGGCACTAGGAACACACTGAGAAACCAGAGAAAAAGTTTCTCCTGCAACCCGTTCCCTTTGTGCTAGATGAACAAACGTCTCTCCACATGCTCAGTTATGAGAGATAAGTGTGTGTGAAAGCCGTCCTTCACATATCTTGTTGGGAACACGGAGTTTCTTTTCAGTAGCAAACTGCACTCCATACATTTATATGGGGAGGAACTCGCTCCGACTCGGTTTAACAGTGAAAACTGCAGGAAATTCAAACCGGCACTAGGAAACACACTGAGAACCAGAGTAATAATTTCTCCTGCAACCCGTTCCCTTTGTGCTAAATGAACGAACGTCTCTCCATATGCTCAGTTCTCAGAGATAAGTGTGTGTGAAACCATACTTCCACTAGCTTGTTAGGAACATAGAGTTTCTTTTCAGTAGCAAACTGCACTCCATAAATTTATATGGGGTGGTACTCGCTGCAACCTGGTTTTACAGTGAAAACTGCAGGAACTTCAAACCGGCCCTAGGAAACACACTGAGAAACCAGAGAAAAAGGTTCTCCTGCAACCCGTTCCCTTTGTGCTAGATGAACGAACGTCTCTCCACATGCTCATTTCTGAGAGTTAAGTGTGTGTGAAAGCCGAACTTCCCCTAGCTTGTTGGGAACACACAGTTTCTTTTCAGTAGCAAACTGTACTCCATACATATATATGGGGAGGTACTTTCTCCAACTAGGTTTTACAGTGAAAACTGCAGAAACTTCAAACCGGCACTAGGAAACACACTGAGAAACAAGAAAAAAGTTTCTCCTGCATCCCGTTCCCTTTGTGCTAGGTGAACGAACGTCTCTCCACATACTCAGTTCTCAGAGATAAGTGTGTGTGAAAGCCGACCTTCCCCAAGCTTGTTGGGAACACACAGTTTCTTTACAGTAGCAAACTGTACTCCATACATATATATGGGGAGGAACTTTCTCCAAATATGTTTTACAGTGAAAACTGCAGAAACTTCACACCGGCAATAGGAAATACACTGAGAAATCAGAGAAATAGTTTCTCCTGCAACCCGTTCCCTTTGTGCTAGATGAACGAACGTCTCTCCACATACTCAGTTCTCAGAGATAAGTGTGTGTGAAAGCCATACTTCTCCTAGCTTGTTGGGAACACAGAGTTTCTTTTCAGTTGCAAACTGCAATCAATGCATATATATGGGGAGGTACTCGCTCCAACTCGGTTTTACATTGAAAACTGTAGGAACTTAAAACCGGCACTAGGAAACACACTGAGAAACCAGAGAAAAAGTTTCTCCTGCAACCAGTTCCTTTGTGCTAGATGAACGAAGGTCTCTCCACATGCTCAGTTCTCAGAGATATGTTTGTGTGAAAGGCGTACTTCACCTAGCTTGTTGGGAAAACAGAGTTTCTTTTCAGTAGCAAACTGTACTCCATACATATATATGGGGTGTTACTAGCTCCAAATCGGTTTTAGAGTGAAAACTGCAGGAACTTCAAAACGGCACTACGAAACACACTGAGAAAACAGAGAAAAAGTTTCTCCTGCAACACGTTCCCTTTTTTGCTAGATGAACAAACGTCTCTCCACATGCTCAGTTATGAGAGATAAGTGTGTGTGAAAGCCGTCCTTCACCTATCTTGTTGGGAACACGGAGTTACTTTTCAGTAGCCAACTTCACTCCATACATCTATATGGGGAGGAACTCGCTCCGACTCGGTTTAACAGTGAAAACTGCAGGAAATTCAAACCGGCACTAGGAAACACACTGAGAACCAGAGTAATAATTTCTCCTGCAACCCGTTCCCTTTGTGCTAAATGAACGAACGTCTCTCCACATGCTCAGTCCTCAGAGATAAGTGTGTGTGAAAGCCATACTTCCCCTAGCTTGTTAGGAACATATAGTTTCTTTTCAGTAGCAAACTGCACTCCATAAATTTATATGGGGTGGTACTCGCTGCAACCTGGTTTTACAGTGAAAAATGCAGGAACTTCAAACCAGCCCTAAGAAACACACTCAGAAACCAGAGAAAAAGGTTCTCCTGCAAACCGTTCCCTTTGTGCTAGATGAACGAACGTCTCTCCACATGCTCATTTCTGAGAGGTATGTGTGTGTGAAAGCCGAAATTCCCCTAGCTTGTTGGGAACACACAGTATCTTTTCAGTAGCAAACAGTACTCCATACATATATATGGGGAGGTACTTTCTCCAACTAGGTTTTACAGTGAAAACTGCAGGAATTTCAAACCGGCCCTAGGAAACACACTGAGAAACCAGAGAAATAATTTCTCCTGCAACCCGTTCCCTTTGTGCTAGATGAACGAACGACTATCCTCATGCTCAGTTCTGAGAGATAAGTGTGTGTGAAAGCCGTCCTTCACCTAGCATGTTGGGAACACAGAGTTTCTTTTCAGTTGCAAACTGCAATCAATGCATATATATGGGGAGGTACTCGCTCCAACTCGGTTTTACATTGAAAACTGTAGGAACTTAAAACCGGCACTGGGAAACACACTGAGAAACCAGAGAAAAAGTTTCTCCTGCAACCAGTTCCTTTGTGCTAGATGAACGAAGGTCTCTCCACATGCTCTGTTCTCAGAGATATGTTTGTGTGAAAGGCGTCCTTCACCTAGCTTGTTGGGAAAACAGAGTTTCTTTTCAGTAGCATACTGTACTCCATACATATATATGGGGTGTTACTAGCTCCAAATCGGTTTTAGATTGAAAACTGCAGGAACTTCAAACCGGCACTAGGAAACACACTGAGAATCCAGACAAAAAGTTTCTCCTGCAACCCGTTCCCTTTGTGCTAGATGAACAAACGTCTCTCCACATGCTCAGTTATGAGAGATAAGTGTGTGTGAAAGCCGTCCTTCACCTATCTTGTTGGGAACACGGAGTTTCTTTTCAGTAGCAAACTGCACTCCATACATTTATATGGGGAGGAACTCGCTCCTACTCGGTTTAACAGTGAAAACTGCAGGAAATTCAAACCGGCACTAGGAAACACACTGAGAAACAAGAGAAAAAGTTTCTCCTGCATCCCGTTCCCTTTGTGCTAGGTGAACGAACGTCTCTCCACATACTCAGTTCTCAGAGATAAGTGTGTGTGAAAGCCGACCTTCCCCTAGCTTGTGGGGAACACAGAGTTTCTTTTCAGTAGCAAACTGTACTCCATACATATATATGGGGAGGTACTTTCTAAAACTATGTTTTACAGTGAAAACTGCAGAAACTTCAAACCGGCACTAGGAAATACACTGAGAAATCAGAGAAAAAGTTTCTCCTGCAAACCGTTCCCTTTGTGCTAGATGAACGAACGTCTCTCCACATACTCAGTTCTCAGAGATATGTGTGTTTGAAAGCCGTACTTCACCTAGCTTGTTGGGAACACGGAGTTTCTATTCATTAGCAAACTGCACTCCATACATTTATATGGGGAGGTACACGCTCCGATTCGTTTTAACAGTGAAAACTTCAGGAAATTCAAACCGCACTAGGAATCACACTGAGAACCAGAGTAAAAATTTCCCCTGCAACCCGTTCCCTTTGTGCTAGATGAACGAACGTCTCTCCACATACTCAGTTCTCAGAGATATTTGTGTGTGAAAGCCATACTTCCCCTAGCTTGTTAGGAACACAGAGTTTCTTTTCAGTAGCAAACTGCACTCCATACATTTATATGGGGTGGTTCTCGCTGAAACCTGGATTTACAGTGAAAACTGCTGGAACTTCAAACCGGCAGTAGGAAACAAACTGAGAAACCAGAGAAAAAGTTTCTCCTGCAACCTGTTCCCTTTGTGCTAGATGAACGAACGACTATCCACATGCTCAGTTCTGAGAGATAAGTGTGTGTGAAAGCCGTCCTTCACCTAGCATGTTGGGAACACAGAGTTTCTTTTCAGTTGCAAACTGCAATCAATGCATATATATGCGGAGGTACTCGCTCCAACTCGGTTTTACATTGAAAACTGTAGGAACTTAAAACCGGCACTAGGAAACACACTGAGTAACCAGAGAAAAAGTTTCTCCTGCAACCAGTTCCTTTGTGCTAGATGAACGAAGGTCTCTCCACATGCTCTGTTCTAAGAGATATGTTTGTGTGAAAGGCGTCCTTCACCTAGCTTGTTGGGAAAACAGAGTTTCTTTTCAGTAGCATACTGTACTCCATACATATATATGGGGTGTTACTAGCTCCAAATCGGTTTTAGATTGAAAACTGCAGGAACTTCAAACCGGCACTAGGAAACACACTGAGAAACCAGACAAAAAGTTTCTCCTGCAACCCGTTCCCTTTGTGCTAGATGAACAAACGTCTCTCCACATGCTCAGTTATGAGAGATAAGTGTGTGTGAAAGCCGTCCTTCACCTATCTTGTTGGGAACACGGAGTTTCTTTTCAGTAGCAAACTGCATTCCATACATTTATATGGCGAGGAACTCGCTCCGACTCGGTTTAACAGTGAAAACTGCAGGAAATTCAAACCGGTACTAGGAAACACACTGAGAACCAGACTAATAATTTCTCCTGCAACACGTTCCCTTTGTGCTAAATGAACGAACGTCTCTCCACATGCTCAGTTCTCAGAGATAAGTGTGTGTGAAAGCCATACTTCCCCTAGCTTGTTAGGAACATAGAGTTTCTTTTCAGTAGCAAACTGCACTCCATAAATTTATATGGGGTGGTACTCTCTGCAACCTGGTTTTACAGTGAAAACTGCAGAAACTTCAAACCGGCACTAGGAAACACACTGAGAAACAAGAGAAAAAGTTTCTCCTGCATCCCGTTCCCTTTGTGCTAAGTGAACGAACGTCTCTCCACATACTCAGTTCTCAGAGATAAGTGTGTGTGAAAGCCGACCTTCCCCTATCTTGTTGGGAACACAGAGTTTCTTTTCAATAGCAAACTGTACTCCATACATATATATGGGGAGGTACTTTCTCCAACTATGTTTTACAGTGAAAACTGCAGAAACTTCAAACCGGCACTAGGAAATACACTGAGAAATCAGAGAAATACTTTCTCCTGCAAACCGTTCCCTTTGTGCTAGATGAACGAACGTCTCTCCACATACTCAGTTCTCAGAGATATGTGTGTTTGAAAGCAGTACTTCACCTAGCTTGTTGGGAACACGGAGTTTCTTTTCATTAGCAAACTGCACTCCATACATTTATATGGGGAGGTACACGCTCCGACTCGTTTTAACAGTGAAAACTTCAGGAAATTCAAACCGCACTAGGAATCACACTGAGAACCAGAGTAAAAATTTCCCCTGCAACCCGTTACCTTTGTGATAGATGAACGAACGTCTCTCCACATATTCAGTTCTCAGAGATATTTGTGTGTGAAAGCCATACTTCCCCTAGCTTGTTAGGAACACAGAGTTTCTTTTCAGTAGCAAACTGCACTCCATACATTTATATGGGGTGGTACACGCTGAAACCTGGATTTACAGTGAAAACTGCTGGAACTTCAAACCGGCACTAGGAAACAAACTGAGAAACCAGAGAAAAAGTTTCTCCTGCAACCCGTTCCCTTTGTGCTAGATGAACGAACGTCTCTCCACATGCTAAGTTCTGAGAGATAAGTGTGTGTGAAAGCCGTCCTTCATCTACCTTGTGGGGAACACAAAGTTTCTTTTCAGTTGCAAACTGCAATCAATGCATATATATGGGGAGGTACTCGCTCCAACTCGGTTTTAAAGTGAAAACTGCTGGAAATTCAAACCGGCACTAGGAAACACACTGAGAAACCAGAGAAAAAGTTTCTCCTGCAACCCGTTCCCTTTGTGCTAGGTGAACGAAAGTCTCTCCACATGCTCAGTTCTCAGAGATAAGTGTGTGTGAAAGCCGTCCTTCACATAGCTTGTTGGAACACAGAGTTTCTTTTCAGTAGCAAACTGTACTCCATACATATATATGGGGAGGTACTAACTCCAACTAGGTTTTACAGTGAAAACTGCAGGAACTTCACACCGGCACTAGGAAACACACTGAGAAACCAGAGAAAAAATTTACCCTTCAACCCGTTCCCTTTGTGCTAGGTGAACGAAAATTTCTCCACATGCTCTGTTCTGAGAGGTAAGTTTGTGTGAAAGCCGTTCTTCACATAGCTTGTAGGGAACACGGAGTTTCTTTTCAGTAGCAAACTGCACTCCATACATTTATATGGGAAGGTACTCGCTCCGACTCGGTTTAACAGTGAAAACTGCAGGAAATTACAACCGGTACTAGGAAACACACTGAGAACCAGAGTAAATATTTCTCCTGCAAACAGTTCCCTTTGTGCTAGATGAACGAACGTCTCTCCACATGCTCAGTTCTCAGAGATAAGTGTGTGTGAAAGCCATAATTCCCCTTGCTTGTAAGGAACACAGAGTTTCTTTTCAGTAGCAAACTGCACTCCATATATTTATATGGGTTGGTACTCGCTGCAACGTGCTTTTACAGTGAAAACTGCAGGAACTTCAAACCGGTCCTAGGAAACACACTGAGAAACCAGAGAAAAAGGTTCTCCTGCAACCCGTTCCCTTTGTGCTAAATGAACGAACGTCTCTCCACATGCTCATTTCTGAGAGTTAAGTGTGTGTGAAAGCCGACCTTCCCCTAGCTTGTTGGGAACACACAGTATCTTTTCAGTAGCAAACTGTACTCCATACATATATATGGGGAGGTACTTTCTCCAACAAGGTTTTACAGTGAAAACTGCAGAAACTTCAAACCGGCCCTAGGAAACACACTGAGAAACTAGAGAAAAAGTTTCTCCTGCATTCCGTTCACTTTGTGCAAGGTGAACGAACGTCTCTCCACATACTCAGTTCGCAGAGATAAGTGTGTGTGAAAGCCATACTTCCCCTAGCTTGTTAGGAACACAGATTTTCTTTTCAGTAGCAAACTGCACTCCATAAAATTATATGGGGTGGTACTCGCTGCAACCTGGTTTACAGTGAAAACTGCAGGAACTTCAAACCGGCCCTAGGAAACAAACTGAGAAACCAGAGAAAAAGTTTCTCCTGCAACCCGTTCCCTTTGTGCTAGATGAACGAACGTCTCTCCACATGCTAAGTTCTGAGAGATAAGTGTGTGTGAAAGCCGTCCTTCACCTACCTTGTGGGGAACACAAAGTTTCTTTTCAGTTGCAAACTGCAATCAATGCATATATATGGGGAGGTACTCGCTCCAACTCGGTTTTAAAGTGAAAACTGCTGGAAATTCAAACCGGCACTAGGAAACACACTGAGAAACCAGAGAAAAAGTTTCTCCTGCAACCCGTTCCCTTTGTGCTAGGTGAACGAAAGTCTCTCCACATGCTCAGTTCTCAGAGATAAGTGTGTGTGAAAGCCGTCCTTCACCTAGCTTGTTGTTACACAGAGTTTCTTTTCAGTAACAAACTGTACTCCATATATATATATGGGGAGGTACTTACTCCAACTAGGTTTTACAGTGAAAACTGCAGGAACTTCACACCGGCACTAGGAAACACACTGAGAAACCAGAGAAAAAGTTTACCCTGCAACCCGTTCCCTTTGTGCTAGATGAACGAACATTTCTCCACATGCTCTGTTCTGAGAGGTAAGTTTGTGTGAAAGCCGTTCTTCACATAGCTTGTTGGGAACACGGAGTTTCTTTTCAGTAGCAAACTGCACTCCATACATTTATATGGGGAGGTACTCGCTCCGACTCTGTTTAACAGTGAAAACTGCAGGAAATTATAACCGGCACTAGGAAACACACTGAGAACCAGAGTAAATATTTCTCCTGCAAACAGTTCCCTTTGTGCTAGATGAACGAACGTCTCTCCACATGCTCAGTTCTCAGAGATAAGTGTGTGTGAAAGCCATATTTCCCATTGCTTGTTAGGAACACAGAGTTTCTTTTCAGTAGCAAAATGGACTCCATACATTTATATGGGGTGGTACTCGCTGCAACCTGGTTTTACAGTGAAAACTGCAGGAACTTCAAACCGGCCCTAGGAAACACACTGAGACACCAGAGAATAAGTTTCTACTGCAACTCATTCACTTTGTGCTAGATGAACGAACGTCTCTCCACATGATCATTTCTGAGAGATAAGTGTGTTTGAAAGCCGTCCTTCACCTAGCTTGTTGGGAACACAAAGTTTCTTTTCAGTTGCAAACTGCAATCAATGCATATATATGGGGATGTACTCGCTCCAACTCGGTTTTACAGTGAAAACTGCTGGAAATTCAAACCGGCACTAGGAAACACACTGAGAAACCAGAGAAAAAGTTTCTCCTGCCACCCGTTCCCTTTGGGCTAGATGAACGAACGTCTCTCCACATGTTCAGTTTTGAGAGATACTTGTGTGTGAAAGACGTCCTTCACCTAGCTTGTTGGGAACACAGAGTTTCTTTTCAGCAGCAATTGTACTCCATACATATATATGGGTAGCTACTCTCTCCAACTATATTTTACAGGGAAAACTGCTGGAAATTCAAACCAGCACTAGGAAACACAGTGAGAAACCAGAGAAAAATTTTTTCCTGCAACCAGTTCCCTTTGTGCTAGGTGAACGAAAGTCTCTCCACATGCTCAGTTCTCAGAGATAAGTGTGTGTGAAAGCCGTCCTTCACCTAGCTTGTTGGAACAAAGAGTTTCTTTTCAGTAGCAAACTGTACTCCATACATATATATGGGGAGGTACTAACTCCAACTAGGTTTTACAGTGAAAACTGCAGGAACTTCACACCGGCACTAGGAAACACACTGAGAAACCAGAGAAAAAGTTTACCCTGCAACCCGTTCCCTTTGTGCTAGATGAACGAACATTTCTCCACATGCTCTTTTCTGAGAGGTAAGTTTGTGTGAAAGCCGTTCTTCACATAGCTTGTTGGGAACACGGAGTTTCTTTTCAGTAGCAAACTGCACTCCATACATTTATATGGGGAGGTACTCGCTCCGACTCGGTTTAACAGTGAAAACTGCAGGAAATTATAACCGGCACTAGGAAACACACTGAGAACCAGAGTAAATATTTCTCCTGCAAACAGTTCCCTTTGTGCTAGATGAACGAACGTCTCTCCACATGCTCAGTTCTCAGAGATAAGTGTGTGTGAAAGCCATATTTCCCCTTGCTTGTAAGGAACACAGAGTTTCTTTTCAGTAGCAAACTGCACTCCATACATTTATATGGGGTGGTACTCGCTGCAACCTGGTTTTACAGTGAAAACTGCAGGAACTTCTAACCGGCCCTAGGAAACACACTGAGAAACCAGAGAAATAGGTTCTCCTGCAACCCGTTCCCTTTGTGCTAGATGAACTAACGTCTCTCCACATGCTCATTTCTGAGAGGTAAGTGTGTGTGAAAGCCGACCTTCCCCTAGCTTGTTGGGAACACACAGTATCTTTTCAGTAGCAAACTGTACTCCATACATATATATGGGGAGGTACTTTCTCCAACTCGGTTTTACAGTGAAAACTACAGAAACTTCAAACCGGCACTAGGAAACACACTGAGAAACAAGAGAAAAAGTTTCTCCTGCATCCCGTTCCCTTTGTGCTAGATGAACGAACGTCTCTCCACCTACTTAGTTCTCAGAGATAAGTGTGTGTGAAAGCCGAACTTCCCCTAGCTTGTTGGGAACACAGAGTTTCTTTTCAGTTCCAAACTGTATCCATACATATATATGGGGAGGTACTTTCTCCAACAAGGTTTTACAGTGAAAACTGCAGAAACTTCAAACCGGCACTAGGAAATACACTGAGAAATCAGAGAAATAGTTTCTCCTGCAACCCGTTCCCTTTGTGCTAGATGAACGAACGTCTCTCCACATACTCAGTTCTCAGAGATAAGTGTGTGTGAAAGCCATACTTCCCCTAGCTTGTTAGGAACACAGATTTTCTTTTCAGTAGCAAACTGCACTCCATAAAATTATATGGGGTGGTTCTCGCTGCAACCTGGTTTACAGTGAAAACTGCAGGAACTTCAAACCGGCCCTAGGAAACACACTGAGAAACTAGAGAAATAATTTCTCCTGCAACCCGTTCCCTTTGTGCTAGATGAACGAACGACTATCCACATGCTCAGTTCTGAGAGATAAGTGTGTGTGAAAGCCGTCCTTCACCTAGCATGTTGGGAACACAGAGTTTCTGTTCAGTTGCAAACTGCAATCAATGCATATATATGGGAAGGTACTTCTCCAACTCGGTTTTACATTGAAAACTGTAGGAACCTAAAACCGGCGCTAGGAAACACACTGAGAAACCAGAGAAAAAGTTTCTCCTGCAACCCGTTCCCTTTGTGCTAGATGAACGAAAGTCTCTCCACATGCACAGTTCTCAGAGATATGTGTGTTTGAAAGCCGTACTTCACCTAGCTTGTTGGGAACACGTAGTTTCTTTTCAGTAGCAAACTGCACTCCATATATTTATATGGGGAGGTACACGCTCCGACTCGTTTTAACAGTGAAAACTTCAGGAAATTCAAACCGCACTAGGAATCACACTGAGAACCAGAGTAAAAATTTCCCCTGCAACCCGTTACATTTGTGCTAGATGAACGAACGTCTCTCCACATACTCAGTTCTCAGAGATATTTGTGTGTGAATGCCATACTTCCCCTAGCTTGTTAGGAACACAGAGTTTCTTTTCAGTAGCAAACTGCACTCCATACATTTATATGGGGTGGTACTCGCTGAAACCTGGATTTACAGTGAAAACTGCTGGAACTTCAAACCGGCACTAGGAAACAAACTGAGAAACCAGAGAAAAAGTTTCTCCTGCAACCCGTTCCCTTAGTGCTAGATGAACGAACGTCTCTCCACATGCTAAGTTCTGAGAGATAAGTGTGTGTGAAAGCCGTCCTTCACCTACCTTGTGGGGAACACAAAGTTTCTTTTCAGTAACAAACTGTACTCCATACATATATATGGGGAGGTACTTACTCCAACAAGGTTTTACAGTGAAAACTGCAGGAACTTCACACCGGCACTAGGAAACACACTGAGAAACCAGAGAAAAAGTTTACCCTGCCACCCGTTCCCTTTGTGCTAGATGAACGAACATTTCTCCACATGCTCTGTTCTGAGAGGTAAGTTTGTGTGAAAGCCGTTCTTCACATAGCTTGTTGGGAACACGGAGTTTCTTTTCAGTAGCAAACTGCACTCCATACATTTATATGGGGAGGTACTCGCTCCGACTCGGTTTAACAGTGAAAACTGCAGGAAATTATAACCGGCACTAGGAAACACACTGAGAACCAGAGTAAATATTTCTCCTTCAAACAGTTCCCTTTGTGCTAGATGAACGAACGTCTCTCCACATGCTCAGTTCTCAGAGATAAGTGTGTGTGAAAGCCATATTTCCCCTTGCTTGTTAGAAACACAGAGTTTCTTTTCAGTAGCAAAGTGCACTCCATACATTTATATGGGGTGGTACTCGCTGCAACCTGGTTTTACAGTGAAAACTGCAGGAACTTCAAACCGGCCCTAGGAAACACACTGAGACACCAGAGAATAAGTTTCAACTGCAACTCATTCCCTTTGTGCTAGATGAACGAACGTCTCTCCACATGATCATTTCTGAGAGATAAGTGTGTTTGAAAGCCGTCCTTCACCTAGCTTGTTGGGAACACAAAGTTTCTTTTCAGTTGCAAACTGCAATCAATACATATATATGGGGATGTACTCGCTCCAACTCGGTTTTACAGTGAAAACTGCTGGAAATTCAAACCGGCACTAGGAAACACACTGAGAAACCAGAGAAAAAGTTTCTTCTGCCACCCGTTCCCTTTGGGCTAGATGAACGAACGTCTCTCCACATGTTCAGTTTTGAGAGATACTTGTGTGTGAAAGCCGTCCTTCACCTAGCTTGTTGGGAACACAGAGTTTCTTTTCAGCAGCAATTGTACTCCATACATATATATGGGTAGCTACTCTCTCCAACTATATTTTACAGGGAAAACTGCTGGAAATTCAAACCAGCACTAGGAAACACAGTGAGAAACCAGAGAAAAATTTTTTCCTGCAACAAGTTCCCTTTGTGCTAGGTGAACGAAAGTCTCTCCACATGCTCAGTTCTCAGAGATAAGTGTGTGTGAAAGCCGTCCTTCACCTAGCTTGTTGGAACAAAGAGTTTCTTTTCAGTAGCAAACTGTACTCCATACATATATATGGGGAGGTACTAACTCCAACTAGGTTTTACAGTGAAAACTGCAGGAACTTCACACCGGCACTAGGAAACACACTGAGAAACCAGAGAAAAAGTTTACCCTGCAACCCGTTCCCTTTGTGCTAGATGAACGAACATTTCTCCACATGCTCTGTTCTGAGAGGTAAGTTTGTGTGAAAGCCGTTCTTCACATAGCTTGTTGGGAACACGGAGTTTCTTTTCAGTAGCAAACTGCACTCCATACATTTATATGGGGAGGTACTCTCTCCGACTCGGTTTAACAGTGAAAACTGCAGGAAATTATAACCGGCACTAGGAAACACACTGAGAACCAGAGTAAATATTTCTCCTGCAAACAGTTCCCTTTGTGCTAGATGAACGAACGTCTCTCCACATGCTCAGTTCCCAGAGATAAGTGTGTGTGAAAGCCATATTTCCCCTTGCTTGTAAGGAACACAGAGTTTCTTTTCAGTAGCAAACAGCACTCCATACATTTATATGGGGTGGTACTCGCTGCAACCTGGTTTTACAGTGAAAACTGCAGGAACTTCTAACCGGCCCTAGGAAACACACTGAGAAACCAGAGAAATAGGTTCTCCTGCAACCCGTTCCCTTTGTGCTAGATGAACGAACGTCTCTCCACATGCTCATTTCTGAGAGGTAAGTGTGTGTGAAAGCCGACCTTCCCCTAGCTTGTTGGGAACACACAGTATCTTTTCAGTAGCAAACTGTCCTCCATACATATATATGGGGAGGTACATTCTCCAACTCGGTTTTACAGTGAAAACTACAGAAACTTCAAACCGGCACTAGGAAACACACTGAGAAACAAGAGAAAAAGTTTCTCCTGCATCCCGTTCCCTTTGTGCTAGGTGAACGAACGTCTCTCCACCTACTCAGTTCTCAGAGATAAGTGTGTGTGAAAGCCGACCTTCCCCTAGCTTGTTGGGAACACAGAGTTTCTTTTCAGTAGCAAACTGTATCCATACATATATATGGGGATGTACTTTCTCTAACTATGTTTTACAGTGAAAACTGCAGAAACTTCAAACCGGCACTAGGAAATACACTGAGAAATCAGAGAAATAGTTTCTCCTGCAACCCGTTCCCTTTGTGCTAGATGAACGAACGTCTCTCCACATACTCAGTTCTCAGAGATAAGTGTGTGTGAAAGCCATACTTCCCCTAGCTTGTTAGGAACACAGATTTTCTTATCAGTAGCAAACTGCACTCCATACATTTATATGGGGTGGTACTCGCTGCAACCTGGTTTACAGTGAAAACTGCAGGAATTTCAAACCGGCCCTAGGAAACACACTGAGAAACCAGAGAAATAATTTCCCTGCAACCTGTTCCCTTTGTGCTAGATGAACGAACGACTATCCACATGCTCAGTTCTGAGAGATAAGTGTGTGTGAAAGCCATACTTCCCCTAGCTTGTTAGGAACACAGATTTTCTTTTCAGTAGCAAACTGCAATCAATGCATATATATGGGGAGGTACTCGCTCCAACACGGTTTTACATTGAAAACTGTAGGAACTTTAAACCGGCACTAGGAAACACACTGAGAAACCAGAGAAAAAGTTTCTCCTGCAACCCGTTCCCTTTGTGCTAGATGAACGAAAGTCTCTCCACATGCTCAGTTCTCAGAGATATGTGTGTGTGAAAGCCATACTTCACCTAGCTTTTTGGGAACACGGAGTTTCTTTTCATTAGCAAACTGCACTCCATACATTTATATGGGAAGGTACACCCTCCGACTCGTTTTAACAGTGAAATCTTCAGGAAATTCAAACCCGCACTAGGAATCACACTGAGAACCAGAGTAAAAATTTCCCCTGCAACCCGTTAAATTTGTGCTAGATGAACGAACGTCTCTCCACATACTCAGTTCTCAGAGATATTTGTGTGTGAAAGCCATACTTCCCCTAGCTTGTTAGGAACAGAGAGTTTCTTTTCAGTAGCAAACTGCATTTTATACATTTATATGGGGTGGTACTCGCTGAAAACTGGATTTACAGTGAAAACTGCTGGATCTTCAAACCGGCACTAGGAAACACACTGAGAATCCAGAGAAAAAGTTTCTCCTGCAACCCGTTCCCTTTGTGCTAGATGAAAAAACGTCTCTCCACATGCTCAGTTATGAGAGATAATTGTGTGTGAAAGCCGTCCTTCAACTATCTTGTTGGGAACACTGAGATTCTTTTCAGTAGCAAACTGCACTCCATACATTTATATGGGGAGGAACTCGCTCCGACTCGGTTTAACAGTGAAAACTGCACGAAATTCAAACCGGCACTAGGAAACACACTGAGAACCAGAGTAATAATTTCTCCTGCAACCCGTTCCTTTTGTGCTAAATGAACGAACGTCTCTCCACATGCTCAGTTTTCAGTTATAAGTGTGTGTGAAAGCCATACTTCCCCTAGCTTTTTAGGAACATAGAGTTTCTTTTCAGTAGCAATCTGCACTCCATTAATTTATATGGGGTGGTACTCGCTGCAACCTGGTTTTACAGTGAAAACTGCAGGAACTTCAAACCGGCCCTAGGAAACACACTGAGAAACCAGAGAAAAAGGTTCTCCTGCAACCCGTTCCCCTTTGTGCTAGATGAACGAACATTTCCCCACATGCTCAATTCTGAGAGATAAGTGTGTGTGAAAGCCGTTCTTCACCTAGCTTTATGGGAACACAAAGTTTCTTTTCAGTTGCAAACTGCAATCAATGCATATATATGGGGAGGTACTCGCTCCAACTCGGTTTTACAGTGAAAACTGCTGGAAATTCAAACCAGCACTAGGAAACACAGTGAGAAACCAGTGAAAATGTTTCTCCTGCAACCCGTTCCCTTTGTGCTAGATGAACGAACATCTCTCCACATGCTCAGTTCTGAGATGTAAGTGTGTGTGAAAGCCGTCATTCACCTAGCTTGTTGGGAACACGGAGTTTCTTTTCAGTAGCAAACTGCACTCCATACATTTATATGGAGAGGTACTCGCTCTGACTCTGTTTAACAGTGAAAACTGCAGGAAATTCAAACCGGCACTAGGAAAAACACTGAGAACCAGAGTAAAAATTTCATCTGCAAACCGTCCCCTTTGTGCTAGATGAACGAACGTCTCTCCACATGCTCAGTTCTCAGAGATAAGTGTGTGTGAAAGCCATAATTCCCCTAGCTTGTTATGAACACAGAGTTTTTTTCAGTAGCAAACTGCACTCCATACATTTATATGGGGTGGTACTCGCTCTGACTCGGTTTAACAGTGAAAACTGCAGGAAATTCATACCGGCACTAGGAAAAACACTGAGAACCAGAGTAAAAATTTCAGATGCAACACGTTCCCTTTGTGCTAGATGAACGAACGTCTCTCCACATGCTCTGTTCTCAGAGATAAGTGTGTGTGAAAGCCGTCCTTCACCTAGCTTGTTGGGAACACAGAGATTCTTTTCAGTAGCAAACTGTATTCCATACATATATATGGGGTGTCACTAGCTCCAACACTGTTTTAGAGTTAAAACTGCAGGAACTTCAAACCGGCACTAGGAAACACACTGAGAAACCAGAGAAAAAGTTTCCCCTGCAACCCGTTCGCTTTGTGCTAGATTAACAAAAGTCTCTCCACATGCTCAGTTCTCAGAGATAAGTGTGTGTGAAAGCAGTCCTTCAACTAGCTTGTTGGGAACACAGAGTTTCTTTTCAGTAGCAAACTGTACTCCATACATATATATGGGGTGTTAATAGCTCCAACTCGGTTTTAGAGTGAAAACTGCAGGAACTTCAAACCGGCACTAGGAAACACACTGAGAAACCAGAGAAAAAGTTTCTCCTGCAACCCGTTCCCTTTGTGCTAGATGAACGATAGTCTCTCCACATGTTCAGTTCTGAGACATACTTGTGTGTGAAAGCAGTCCTTCACCTAGCTTGTTGGGAACACAGAGTTTCTTTTAAGTTGCAAAGTGTACTCCATACATATATAAGGTAGCTAATCTCCCCAACTCGGTTTTATAGTGAAAACTGCAGGAATTTCAAACCGGCACTAGGAAACAAACTGAGAAACCAGAGAAAAAGTTTCTCCTGCAACCATTTCCATTTGTGCTAGATGAACGAACGTCTCTCCACATGCTCAATTCTCAGAGATATGTGTGTGTGAAAGCCGTCCTTCACCTAGCTTGTTGGGAACACAGAGTTTCTTTTAAGTAGCAAAATGTACTCCATATATATATATGGGGTGTTACTAGCTCCAACTCGTTTTTACAGTGAAAAATTCAGGAACTTCAAACCGGTACTAGGAAACACACTGAGAAACCAGAGAAAAAGTTTCCCCTGCAACCCGTTCCCTTTGTGCTAGATGAACATACGTCCCTCAACATGCTCAGTTCTGAGAGATAAGTGTGTGTGAAAGCTGTCCTTCACCTAGCTTGTTGGGAACACAAAGTTTCTTTTAAGTTGCAAACTGCTATCAATGCATATATATGGGGAGGTACTCGCTCCAACACAGTTTTACAGTGAAAACTGCTGGAAATTCAAACCAGCACTAGGAAACACAGTGATAAACCAGTGAAAAAGTTTCTCCTGCAACCGGTTCCCTTTGTGCTAGATGAACAAACTTCTCTCCACATGCTCAGTTCTGAGATGTAAGTGTGTGTGAAAGCCGTCCTTCACCTAGCTTGTTGGGAACACGGAGTTTCTTTTCAGTAGCAAACTGCACTCCATACATTTATATGGAGAGGTACTCGCTCCGACTCGTTTTAACAGTGAAAACTGCAGGAAATTCAAACCGGCACTAGGAAACACACTGAGAACCAGAGTAAAAATTTCTCCTGCAACCCGTTCCCTTTGTGTTAGATGAACGAACGTCTCTCCACATGCTCACTTCTCAGAGATAAGTGTGTGTGAAGGCCGTCCTTCACCTAGCTTGTTGGGAACACAGAGTTTGTTTTCAGTAGCAAACTGTACTCCATACATATATATGGGGTGTTACAAGCTTCAACTCGGTTTTAGAGTGAAAACTGCAGGAACTTCAAACCGGCACTAGGAAACACACTGAGAAACCAGAGAAAAAGTTTCTCCTGCAACCCGTTCCCTTTGTGCTATATGAACAAACTTCTCTCTACATGCTCTGTTATGAGAGATATGTGTGTGTGAAAGCCGTCCTTCACCAAGCATGTTTGGAAAACATGAGTTTCTTTTCAATAGCAAACTTCACTCCATACATTTATATGGGGAGGTACACGCTCCGACACGGTTTAACAGTGAAAACTGCAGGTAATTCAAACCGGCACTAGGAAACACACTGAGAAACCAGAGAAAAAGTTTCTCCTGCAACCCGTTCCCTTTGTGCTAGATGAACGTAAGTGTCTCAACATGCTCAGTTCTGAGAGATAAGTGTGTGTGAAAGCCGTCCTTCACCTAGCTTGTTGGGAACACACAGTTTCTTTTAGGTAGCAAACTGTACTCCATACATATATATGGGGAGGTACTCGCTCCAACTCGGTTTTACAGTGAAAACTGCTGGAAATTCAAACCGGCACTGGGAAACACAGTGAGAAACCAGAGAAAAAGTTTCTCCTGCAACCCTTTCCCTTTGTGCTAGATGAACGAACGTCTCTCCACATGTTCAGTTTTGAGATATACCAGTGTGTGAAAGCCGTCCTTCACCTAGTTTGTTGGGAACACAGAGTTTCTTTTCAGTAGCAATTGTACTCCATACATATATATGGGTAGTTACTCTCTCCAACTAGGTTTTACAGTGAAAAGTGTAGGAACATCAAACCGGCTCTAGGAAACAGTCTGAGAAACCAGAAAAAATTTCTCCTGCAACCCGTTCCCTTTGTGCTAGATGAACGAACATCTCTCCACATGCTCAGTTCTGAGAGGTAAGTGTGTGTGAAAGCCGTCCTTCACCTAGCTTGTTGAGAACACGGAGTTTCTTTTCAGTAGCAAACTGCAATCCATATATTTATATGGAGAGGTACTCGCTCCGACTCGGTTTAACAGTGAAAACTGTAGGAAATTCAAACCGGCACTAGGAAACACACTGAGAACCAGAGAAAAATTTACCCTGCAACCCGTTCCCTTTGTGCTAGATGAACGAAAGTCTCTCCACATGCTCTGTTCTCAGAGATAAGTGTGTGTGAAAGGCGTCCTTCACCTAGCTTGTTGGGAAAACATAGTTTCTTTTCACTAGCAAACTGTACTCCATACATATATATGGGGTGTTACTAGCTCCAACTCTGTTTTAGAGTGAAAACTGCAGGAACTTCAAACCGGCACTAGGAAACACACTGAGAAACCAGAGAAAAATTTCTCCTGCAACCCGTTCCCTTTGTGCTTGATGAACGATAGTCTCTCCACATGTTCAGTTCTGAGAGATACTTGTGTGTGAAAGCAGTCCTTCACCTAGCTTGTTGGGAACACAGAGTTTCTTTTAAGTAGCAAAGTGTACTCCATACATATATATGGGTAGCTAATCTCTCCAACTCGGTTTTACAGTGAAAACTGCAGGAACTTCAAACCGGCACTAGGAAACACACTGAGAAACCAGAGAAAAAGTTTCTCCTGCAACCAGTTCCCTTTGTGCTAGATGAACGAACGTCTCTCCACATGCTCAGTTCTCAGAGATAAGTGTGTGTGAACGCCGTCCTTCACCTAGCTTGTTGGGAACACAAAGTCTATTTTCAGGTGCAAACTGCAATCTATGCATATATATGGGTAGGTACTCGCTCCAACACGGTTTTACAGTGAAAACTGCAGGAACTTTAAACCAGCACTAGGAAACACACTTAGAAACCAGAGAATAAGTTTCTCCTGCAACCCGTTCCCTTTGTGCTAGATGAACGAACATCTCTCCACATGCTCAGTTCTGAGAGGTAAGTGTGAGTGAAAGCCGTACTTCACCTAGCTTGTTGGGAACATGGAGTTTCTTTTCAGTAGCAAACTGCAATCCATACATTTATATGGAGAGGTACTCGCTCCGACTCGGTTTAACAGTGAAAACTGCAGGAACTTCAAACCGGCACTAGGAAACACACTGAGAAACCAGAGAAAAAGTTTCTCCTGTAACCCATTCCTTTGTGCTATATGAACAAACTTCTCTCCACATGCTCTGTTATGAGAGATAAGTGTGTGTGAAAGCCGTCCTTCACCTAGCTTGTTGGGAAAACATGAGTTTCTTTTCAGTAGCAAACTTCACTCCATACATTTATATAGGGAGGTACATGCTCCGACTCGGTTTAACAGTGAAAACTGCTGGAAATTTAAACCGGCACTAGGAAACACACTGAGAACCAGAGTAAAAATTTCTCCTGCAACCCGTTCCCTTTGTGCTAGATGAACGAACGTCTCTCCACATGCTCAGTTCTCAGAGATAATTGTGTGTGAAAGGCGTCCTTCACTTAGCTTGTTGGGAACACAGAGTTTCTTTTCAGTAGCAAACAGTACTCCATATATATATATGGGTTGTTACTAGCTCCAACTCGTTTTTCGAGTGAAAACTGCAGGAACGTCAAACCGGCACTAGGAAACACACTGAGAAACCAGAGAAAAAGTTTCTCCTGCAACCCGTTCCCTTTGTGCTAGATGAACGTACGTGTCTCAACATGCTCAGTTCTGAGAGATAAGTGTGTGTGAAAGCCGTCCTTCACCTAGCTTGTTGGGAACACAAAGTTTCTTTTCAGTAGCAAACTGTACTCCATACATATATATGGGGAGGTACTCGTTCCAACTCGGTTTTACAGTGAAAACTGCTGGAAATTCAAACCGGCACTGGGAAACACAGTGAGAAACCAGAGAAAAAGTTTCTCCTGCAACCCGTTCCCTTTGTTCTACATGAACGAACGTCTCTCCACATGTTCAGTTTTGAGATATACTAGTGTGAGAAAGCCGTCCTTCACCTAGTTTGTTGGGAACACATAGTTTCTTTTCAGTAGCAATGGTACTCCATACATATATATGGGTAGTTACTCTCTCCAACTAGGTTTTACAGTGAAAATTGTTGGAACATCAAACCAGCTCTAGGAAACAGTCTGAGAAACCAGACAAAAATTTCTCCTGCAACCCGTTCCCTTTGTGCTAGATGAACGAACGTCTCTCCACATGTTCTGTTCTGAGAGATAATTGTGTGTGAAAGCCGTCCTTCACCTAGTTTGTTGGGAACACAGAGTTTCTTTTCAGTTGCAAAAAGCACTTCATGCATTCATATGGGGTGGTACAAGCTCCAACTCGGTTTTACAGTGAAAACTGCAGGAACTTCAAACCGGCACTAGGAAACACACTGAGAAACCAGAGAAAAACTTTCTCCTGCAACCCGTTCCCTTTGTGCTAGATGAACGAACGTCTCTCCACATGCTCAGTTCTCAGAGATAAGTGTGTGTGAAAGCCATACTTCCCCTAGCTTGTTAGGAACACATAGTTTGTTTTCAGTAGCAAACTGTACTCCACACATATATATGGAGAGGTACTCGCTCCAACTCGGTTTTACAGTGAAAACTGCTGGAAATTCAAACCAGCACTAGGAAACACAGTGAGTAACCAGTGAAAAATTTTTTCCTGCAACCCGTTCCCTTAGTGCTAGATGAACGAAGAATTCTCCACATGCTCAGTTCTGAGAGGTAAGTGTGTGTGAAAGCCGTCCTTCACCTAGCTTGTTGGGAACACGGAGTTTCTTTTCAGTAGCAAACTGCAATCCATACATTTATATGGAGAGGTACTCGCTCTGAGTCTGTTTAACAGTGAAAACTGTAGGAAATTCAAACTGGCACTAGGAAACACACTGAGAAACCAGAGAAAAAGTTTCTCCTGCAACCCGTTCCCTTTGTGCTAGATGAACGATATTCTCTCCACATGTTCAGTTCTGAGAGATACTTGTGTGTGAAAGCAGTCCTTCACCTAGCTTGTTGGGAACACAGAGTTTCTTTTAAGTAGCAAAGTGTACTCCATACATATATATGGGTAGCTAATCTCTCCAACACGGTTTTACAGTGAAAACTGCAGGAACTTCACACCGGCACTAGGAAACACACTGAGAAACCAGAGAAAAAGTTTACCCTGCAACCCGTTCCCTTTGTGCTAGATGAACGAACATTTCCCCACATGCTCAATTCTGAGAGATAAGTGTGTGTGAAAGCCGTTCTTCACCTAGCTTTATGGGAACACAAAGTTTCTTTTCAGTTGCAAACTGCAATCAATGCATATATATGGGGAGGTACTCGCTCCAACTCGGTTTTACAGTGAAAACTGCTGGAAATTCAAACCAGCACTAGGAAACACAGTGAGAAACCAGTGAAAATGTTTCTCCTGCAACCCGTTCCCTTTGTGCTAGATGAACGAACATCTCTCCACATGCTCAGTTCTGAGATGTAAGTGTGTGTGAAAGCCGTCTTTCACCTAGCTTGTTGGGAACACGGAGTTTCTTTTCAGTAGCAAACTGCACTCCATACATTTATATGGAGAGGTACTCGCTCTGACTCTGTTTAACAGTGAAAACTGCAGGAAATTCAAACCGGCACTAGGAAAAACACTGAGAACCAGAGTAAAAATTTCATCTGCAAACCGTCCCCTTTGTGCTAGATGAACGAACGTCTCTCCACATGCTCAGTTCTCAGAGATAAGTGTGTGTGAAAGCCATAATTCCCCTAGCTTGTTATGAACACAGAGTTTTTTTCAGTAGCAAACTGCACTCCATACATTTATATGGGGTGGTACTCGCTCTGACTCGGTTTAACAGTGAAAACTGCTGGAAATTCATAACGGCACTAGGAAAAACACTGAGAACCAGAGTAAAAATTTCAGATGCAACACGTTCCCTTTGTGCTAGATGAACGAACGTCTCTCCACATGCTCTGTTCTCAGAGATAAGTGTGTGTGAAAGCCGTCCTTCACCTAGCTTGTTGGGAACACAGAGATTCTTTTCAGTAGCAAACTGTATTCCATACATATATATGGGGTGTCACTAGCTCCAACACTGTTTTAGAGTTAAAACTGCAGGAACTTCAAACCGGCACTAGGAAACACACTGAGAAACCAGAGAAAAAGTTTCCCCTGCAACCCGTTCGCTTTGTGCTAGATTAACAAAAGTCTCTCCACATGCTCAGTTCTCAGAGATAAGTGTGTGTGAAAGCAGTCCTTCAACTAGCTTGTTGGGAACACAGAGTTTCTTTTCAGTAGCAAACTGTACTCCATACATATATATGGGGTGTTAATAGCTCCAACTCGGTTTTAGAGTGAAAACTGCAGGAACTTCAAACCGGCACTAGGAAACACACTGAGAAACCAGAGAAAAAGTTTCTCCTGCAACCCGTTCCCTTTGTGCTAGATGAACGATAGTCTCTCCACATGTTCAGTTCTGAGACATACTTGTGTGTGAAAGCAGTCCTTCACCTAGCTTGTTGGGAACACAGAGTTTCTTTTAAGTTGCAAAGTGTACTCCATACATATATAAGGTAGCTAATCTCCCCAACTCGGTTTTATAGTGAAAACTGCAGGAATTTCAAACCGGCACTAGGAAACAAACTGAGAAACCAGAGAAAAAGTTTCTCCTGCAACCATTTCCATTTGTGCTAGATGAACGAACGTCTCTCCACATGCTCAGTTCTCAGAGATATGTGTGTGTGAAAGCCGTTCTTCACCTAGCTTGTTGGGAACACAGAGTTTCTTTTAAGTAGCAAAATGTACTCCATATATATATATGGGGTGTTACTAGCTCCAACTCGTTTTTACAGTGAAAAATTCAGGAACTTCAAACCGGTACTAGGAAACACACTGAGAAACCAGAGAAAAAGTTTCCCCTGCAACCCGTTCCCTTTGTGCTAGATGAACATACGTCCCTCAACATGCTCAGTTCTGAGAGATAAGTGTGTGTGAAAGCTGTCCTTCACCTAGCTTGTTGGGAACACAAAGTTTCTTTTAAGTTGCAAACTGCTATCAATGCATATATATGGGGAGGTACTCGCTCCAACACAGTTTTACAGTGAAAACTGCTGGAAATTCAAACCAGCACTAGGAAACACAGTGATAAACCAGTGAAAAAGTTTCTCCTGCAACCGGTTCCCTTTGTGCTAGATGAACAAACTTCTCTCCACATGCTCAGTTCTGAGATGTAAGTGTGTGTGAAAGCCGTCCTTCACCTAGCTTGTTGGGAACACGGAGTTTCTTTTCAGTAGCAAACTGCACTCCATACATTTATATGGAGAGGTACTCGCTCCGACTCGTTTTAACAGTGAAAACTGCAGGAAATTCAAACCGGCACTAGGAAACACACTGAGAACCAGAGTAAAAATTTCTCCTGCAACCCGTTCCCTTTGTGTTAGATGAACGAACGTCTCTCCACATGCTCACTTCTCAGAGATAAGTGTGTGTGAAGGCCGTCCTTCACCTAGCTTGTTGGGAACACAGAGTTTGTTTTCAGTAGCAAACTGTACTCCATACATATATATGGGGTGTTACAAGCTTCAACTCGGTTTTAGAGTGAAAACTGCAGGAACTTCAAACCGGCACTAGGAAACACACTGAGAAACCAGAGAAAAAGTTTCTCCTGCAACCCGTTCCCTTTGTGCTATATGAACAAACTTCTCTCTACATGCTCTGTTATGAGAGATATGTGTGTGTGAAAGCCGTCCTTCACCAAGCATGTTTGGAAAACATGAGTTTCTTTTCAATAGCAAACTTCACTCCATACATTTATATGGGGAGGTACACGCTCCGACACGGTTTAACAGTGAAAACTGCAGGTAATTCAAACCGGCACTAGGAAACACACTGAGAAACCAGAGAAAAAGTTTCTCCTGCAACCCGTTCCCTTTGTGCTAGATGAACGTAAGTGTCTCAACATGCTCAGTTCTGAGAGATAAGTGTGTGTGAAAGCCGTCCTTCACCTAGCTTGTTGGGAACACACAGTTTCTTTTAGGTAGCAAACTGTACTCCATACATATATATGGGGAGGTACTCGCTCCAACTCGGTTTTACAGTGAAAACTGCTGGAAATTCAAACCGGCACTGGGAAACACAGTGAGAAACCAGAGAAAAAGTTTCTCCTGCAACCCTTTCCCTTTGTGCTAGATGAACGAACGTCTCTCCACATGTTCAGTTTTGAGATATACCAGTGTGTGAAAGCCGTCCTTCACCTAGTTTGTTGGGAACACAGAGTTTCTTTTCAGTAGCAATTGTACTCCATACATATATATGGGTAGTTACTCTCTCCAACTAGGTTTTACAGTGAAAAGTGTAGGAACATCAAACCGGCTCTAGGAAACAGTCTGAGAAACCAGAAAAAATTTCTCCTGCAACCCGTTCCCTTTGTGCTAGATGAACGAACATCTCTCCACATGCTCAGTTCTGAGAGGTAAGTGTGTGTGAAAGCCGTCCTTCACCTAGCTTGTTGAGAACACGGAGTTTCTTTTCAGTAGCAAACTGCAATCCATATATTTATATGGAGAGGTACTCGCTCCGACTCGGTTTAACAGTGAAAACTGTAGGAAATTCAAACCGGCACTAGGAAACACACTGAGAACCAGAGAAAAATTTACCCTGCAACCCGTTCCCTTTGTGCTAGATGAACGAAAGTCTCTCCACATGCTCTGTTCTCAGAGATAAGTGTGTGTGAAAGGCGTCCTTCACCTAGCTTGTTGGGAAAACATAGTTTCTTTTCACTAGCAAACTGTACTCCATACATATATATGGGGTGTTACTAGCTCCAACTCTGTTTTAGAGTGAAAACTGCAGGAACTTCAAACCGGCACTAGGAAACACACTGAGAAACCAGAGAAAAATTTCTCCTGCAACCCGTTCCCTTTGTGCTTGATGAACGATAGTCTCTCCACATGTTCAGTTCTGAGAGATACTTGTGTGTGAAAGCAGTCCTTCACCTAGCTTGTTGGGAACACAGAGTTTCTTTTAAGTAGCAAAGTGTACTCCATACATATATATGGGTAGCTAATCTCTCCAACTCGGTTTTACAGTGAAAACTGCAGGAACTTCAAACCGGCACTAGGAAACACACTGAGAAACCAGAGAAAAAGTTTCTCCTGCAACCAGTTCCCTTTGTGCTAGATGAACGAACGTCTCTCCACATGCTCAGTTCTCAGAGATAAGTGTGTGTGAACGCCGTCCTTCACCTAGCTTGTTGGGAACACAAAGTCTATTTTCAGGTGCAAACTGCAATCTATGCATATATATGGGTAGGTACTCGCTCCAACACGGTTTTACAGTGAAAACTGCAGGAACTTTAAACCAGCACTAGGAAACACACTTAGAAACCAGAGAATAAGTTTCTCCTGCAACCCGTTCCCTTTGTGCTAGATGAACGAACATCTCTCCACATGCTCAGTTCTGAGAGGTAAGTGTGAGTGAAAGCCGTACTTCACCTAGCTTGTTGGGAACATGGAGTTTCTTTTCAGTAGCAAACTGCAATCCATACATTTATATGGAGAGGTACTCGCTCCGACTCGGTTTAACAGTGAAAACTGCAGGAACTTCAAACCGGCACTAGGAAACACACTGAGAAACCAGAGAAAAAGTTTCTCCTGTAACCCATTCCTTTGTGCTATATGAACAAACTTCTCTCCACATGCTCTGTTATGAGAGATAAGTGTGTGTGAAAGCCGTCCTTCACCTAGCTTGTTGGGAAAACATGAGTTTCTTTTCAGTAGCAAACTTCACTCCATACATTTATATAGGGAGGTACATGCTCCGACTCGGTTTAACAGTGAAAACTGCTGGAAATTTAAACCGGCACTAGGAAACACACTGAGAACCAGAGTAAAAATTTCTCCTGCAACCCGTTCCCTTTGTGCTAGATGAACGAACGTCTCTCCACATGCTCAGTTCTCAGAGATAATTGTGTGTGAAAGGCGTCCTTCACTTAGCTTGTTGGGAACACAGAGTTTCTTTTCAGTAGCAAACAGTACTCCATATATATATATGGGTTGTTACTAGCTCCAACTCGTTTTTCGAGTGAAAACTGCAGGAACGTCAAACCGGCACTAGGAAACACACTGAGAAACCAGAGAAAAAGTTTCTCCTGCAACCCGTTCCCTTTGTGCTAGATGAACGTACGTGTCTCAACATGCTCAGTTCTGAGAGATAAGTGTGTGTGAAAGCCGTCCTTCACCTAGCTTGTTGGGAACACAAAGTTTCTTTTCAGTAGCAAACTGTACTCCATACATATATATGGGGAGGTACTCGTTCCAACTCGGTTTTACAGTGAAAACTGCTGGAAATTCAAACCGGCACTGGGAAACACAGTGAGAAACCAGAGAAAAAGTTTCTCCTGCAACCCGTTCCCTTTGTTCTACATGAACGAACGTCTCTCCACATGTTCAGTTTTGAGATATACTAGTGTGAGAAAGCCGTCCTTCACCTAGTTTGTTGGGAACACATAGTTTCTTTTCAGTAGCAATTGTACTCCATACATATATATGGGTAGTTACTCTCTCCAACTAGGTTTTACAGTGAAAATTGTTGGAACATCAAACCAGCTCTAGGAAACAGTCTGAGAAACCAGACAAAAATTTCTCCTGCAACCCGTTCCCTTTGTGCTAGATGAACGAACGTCTCTCCACATGTTCTGTTCTGAGAGATAATTGTGTGTGAAAGCCGTCCTTCACCTAGTTTGTTGGGAACACAGAGTTTCTTTTCAGTTGCAAACAGCACTTCATGCATTCATATGGGGTGGTACAAGCTCCAACTCGGTTTTACAGTGAAAACTGCAGGAACTTCAAACCGGCACTAGGAAACACACTGAGAAACCAGAGAAAAACTTTCTCCTGCAACCCGTTCCCTTTGTGCTAGATGAACGAACGTCTCTCCACATGCTCAGTTCTCAGAGATAAGTGTGTGTGAAAGCCATACTTCCCCTAGCTTGTTAGGAACACATAGTTTGTTTTCAGTAGCAAACTGTACTCCACACATATATATGGAGAGGTACTCGCTCCAACTCGGTTTTACAGTGAAAACTGCTGGAAATTCAAACCAGCACTAGGAAACACAGTGAGTAACCAGTGAAAAATTTTTTCCTGCAACCCGTTCCCTTAGTGCTAGATGAACGAAGAATTCTCCACATGCTCAGTTCTGAGAGGTAAGTGTGTGTGAAAGCCGTCCTTCACCTAGCTTGTTGGGAACACGGAGTTTCTTTTCAGTAGCAAACTGCAATCCATACATTTATATGGAGAGGTACTCGCTCTGAGTCTGTTTAACAGTGAAAACTGTAGGAAATTCAAACTGGCACTAGGAAACACACTGAGAAACCAGAGAAAAAGTTTCTCCTGCAACCCGTTCCCTTTGTGCTAGATGAACGATATTCTCTCCACATGTTCAGTTCTGAGAGATACTTGTGTGTGAAAGCAGTCCTTCACCTAGCTTGTTGGGAACACAGAGTTTCTTTTAAGTAGCAAAGTGTACTCCATACATATATATGGGTAGCTAATCTCTCCAACTCGGTTTTACAGTGAAAACTGCAGGAACTTCAAACCGGCACTAGGAAACACACTGAGAAACCAGAGAAAAAGTTTCTCCTGCAACCAGTTCCCTTTGTGCTAGATGAACGAACGTCTCTCCACATGCTCAGTTCTCAGAGATAAGTGTGTGTGAACGCCGTCCTTCACCTAGCTTGTTGGGAACACAAAGTCTATTTTCAGTTGCAAACTGCAATCTATGCATATATATGGGTAGGTACTCGCTCCAACACGGTTTTACAGTGAAAACTGCAGGAACTATAAACCAGCACTAGGAAACACACTTAGACCCAGAGAATAAGTTTCTCCTGCAACCCGTTCCCTTTGTGCTAGATGAACGAACATCTCTCCACATGCTCAGTTCTGAGAGGTAAGTGTGAGTGAAAGCCGTACTTCACCTAGATTGTTGGGAACACGGAGTTTCTTTTCAGTAGCAAACTGCACTCCTTACATTTATATGGAGAGGAACTCGCTCCGACGCGGTTTAACAGTGAAAACTGCAGAAAATTCAAACCGGCACTAGGAAACACACTGAGAACCAGAGTAAAAATTTCTCCTGCAAACCGTTCCCTTTGTGCTAGATGAACGAACGTCTCTCCACATGCTCAGTTCTCAGAGATAAGTGTGTGTGAAAGCCATAATTCCCCTAGCTTGTTATGAACACAGAGTTTGTTTTCAGTAGCAAACTGCACTCCATACATTTATATGGGGTGGTACTCGCTGCAACCTGGTTTTACAGTGAAAACTGCAGGAACTTGAAACAGGCACAAGGAAACCCACTGAGACACCAGAGAATAAATTTCTACTGCAACCCGTTCCCTTTGTGCTAGATGGCCGAACTTCTCTCCACATGCTCAGTTCTGAGAGGTAAGTGTGTGTGAAAGCCGCCTTTCCGCTAGCTTGTTGGGAACACAGAGATTCTTTTCAGTAGCAAACTGTACTCCATACACATATATGGGTAGGTACTCGCTCCAACACGGTTTTACAGTGAAAACTGCAGGAACTTTAAACCAGCACTAGGAAACACACTGAGAAACCAGAGAAAAAGTTTCTCCTGCAACCCGTTCCCTTTGTGCTAGATGAACGAACATCTCTCCAAATGCTCAGTTCTGAGAGGTAAATGTGTGTGAAAGCCGTCCTTCACCTAAGTTGTTGGGAACACAAAGATTCTTTTTAGTTGCTAACTGCAATCTATGCATATATATTGGGAGGTACACACTCCAACACGGTTTTACACTTAAAACTGCAGGAACTTCAAACCGGCACTAGGAAACAAACTGAGAAACCAAGGAAAAAGTTTCTCCTGCAACTCGTTCCCTTTGTGCTAGATGAGCGAACATTTCTCCACATGCTCAGTTCTGAGAAGTAAGTGTGTGTGAAAGCCGTCCTTCACCTAGCTTGTTGGGAACACGGAGTTTCTTTTCAGTAGCAAAATGCACTCCATACATTTATATCGGGAGGTACTCGCTCCGACACGGTTTAACAGTGAAAACTGCAGGAAATTATAACCGGCACTTGGAAACACACTGAGAACCACAGTAAAAATTTTCTCCTGCAACCCGTTCCCTTTGTGCTACATGAACGAACGTCTCTCCACATGATCAGATCTCAGAGATAAGTGTGTGTGAAAGCCATACTTCCCCTAGCTTGTTAGGAACACAGAGTTTCTTTTCAGTAGCAAACTGCACTCCATACATTAATATGGGGTGGTACTCGCTGCAACCTGGTTTTACAGTGAAAACTGCAGGAACTTCAAACCGGCACTAGGAAACACACTGAGACACCAGAAAATATGTTTCTCCTGCAACCCGTTTCATTTGTGCTAGATGAACGAACGTCTATCCACATGCTCAGTTCTGAGAGTTAAGTGTGTGTGAACGCCGTCCTTCACCTAGCTTGTTGGGAACACAAAGTTTATTTTCAGGTGCAAACTGCAATCTATGCATATATATGGGTAGGTACTCGCTCCAACACGGTTTTACAGTGAAAACTGCAGGAACTTTAAACCAGCACTAGGAAACACACTTAGAAACCAGAGAAAAAGTTTCTCCTGCAACCAATTCCCTTTGTGCTAGATGAACGAACGTCTCTCCACATGCTCTGTTCTCAGAGATATGTGTGTGTGAAAGCCGTCTTTCACCTAGCTTGTTGGGAACACAGAGTTTCTTTTCAGTAGCAAACAGTACTCCATACATATATATGGGGTGTTAAAAGCTCCAACACGGTTTTAGAGTGAAAACTGCAGGAACTTCAAACCGGCACTAGGAAACACACTGAGAAGCCAGAGAAAAAGTTTCTCCTGCAACACGTTCCCTTTGTGCTAGATGAACAAACGTCTCTCCACATGCTCAGTTATAAGAGATAAGTGTGTGTGAAAGCCGTACTTCACCTAGCTTGTTGGGAAAACATGAGTTTCTTTTCAGTAGCAAACTGCACTCCATACATTTATATGGGGAGTTACTCGCTCCGACTCGGTTTAACAGTGAAAACTGCAGGAAATTCAAACCGGCACTAGGAAACACACTGAGAACCAGAGTAAAAATTTCTCCTGCAACCCGTTACCTTTGTGCTAGATGAACGAACGTCTCTCCACATGCTCAGTTCTCAGAGATAAGTGTGTGTGAAAGCCATACTTCCCCTAGCTTGTTAGGAACATAGAGATTCTTTTCAGTAGCAAACTGCACTCCATACATTTATATGGGGTGGTACTCTCTGCAACCTTGTTTTACAGTGAAAACTGCAGGAACTTCAAACCGGCACTAGGAAACACACTGAGAAACCAGAGAAAAAGTTTCTCCTGCAACCAGTTCCCTTTGTGCTAGATGAACGAACGTCTCTCCACATGTTCAGTTCTGAGAGATAAGTGTGAGTGAAAGCCGTCCTTAACCTAGCTTGTTGGGAACACAGAGTTTCTTTTCAGTAGCAAACTGTACTCCATACATATATATGGGGTGTTACTAGCTCCAACTCGTTTTTAGAGTGAAAACTGCAAGAACTTCAAACCGGCACTAGGAAACACACTGAGAAACCAGAGAAAAAGTTTCCCCTGCAACCCGTTCCCTTTGTCCTAGATGAACGTACGTCCCTCAACATGCTCAGTTCTAAGAGATAAGTGTGTGTGAAAGCCGTCCTTCACCTAGCTTGTTGGGAACACACAGTTTCTTTTCAGTAGCAAACTGCAATCCATACATATAAATGGGGAGGTACTATCTCCAACTATGTTTTACAGTGAAAACTGCAGGAACTTCAAACCGGCACTAGGAAACACACTGAGAAACCAGAGAAAAAGTTTCTCCTGCAACCCGTTCCCTTTGTGCTAGATGAACGAACATTTCTCCACATGCTCAGGTCTGAGAAGTAAGTGTGTGTGAAAGCCGTCCTTCACTATCTTGTTGGGAACACGGAGTTTCTTTTCAGTCGCAAACTGCACTCCATACATTTATATCGGGAGGTACTCGCTCCGACACGGTTTAAAAGTGAAAACTGCAGGAAATTATAACCGGCATTAGGAAACACACTGAGAACCACAGTAAAAATTTCTCCTGCAACCCGTTCCCTTTGTGCTAGATGAACGAACGTCTCTCCACATGCTCAGTTCTCAGAGATAAGTGTGTGTGAAAGCCATACTTCCCCTAGCTTGTTAGGAACATAGAGTTTCTTTTCAGTAGCAAACTGCACTCCATACATTAATATGGGTTGGTTCTCGCTGCAACCTTGTTTTACAGTGAAAACTGCAGGAACTACAAACCGGCACTAGGACACACTGAGACAACAGAGAATAAGTTTCTCCTGCAACCCGTTCCCTTTGTGCTAGATGAACGAACGTCTCTCCACATGCTCAGTTCTGAGAGATAAGTGTGTGTGAAAGCCGTCCTTCACCTAGCTTGTTGGGAACACAAAGTTTCTTTTCAGTTGCAAACTGCAATCAATGCATATATATGGGGAGGTACTCGCTCCAACTCGGTTTTACAGTGAAAACTGCAGGAAATTCAAACCGGCACTAGGAAACACACTGAGAACCAGAGTAAAAATTTCTCCTGCAAACCGTTCCCTTTGTGCTAGATGAACGAACGTCTCTCCACATGCTCACTTCTTAGAGATAAGCATGTGTGAAAGCCATAATTCCCCTAGCTTGTTATGAACACAGAGTTTGTTTTCAGTAGCAAACTGCACTCCTTATATTTATATGGTGTGGTACTCGCTGCAACCTTGTTTTACAGTGAAAACTGCAGGAACTTGAAACCGGCAAAAGGAAATCCCCTGAGACACCAGAGAATAATTTTCTCCTGCAACCCGTTCCCTTTGTGCTAGATGGACGAACTTCTCTCCACATGCTCAGTTCTGAGAGGTAAGTGTGTGGGAAACCGTCCTTCCGCTAGCTTGTTGGGAACACGGAGTTTCTTTTCAGTAGCAAACTGTTCTCCATACACATATATGGGTAGGTACTCGCTCCAACTCGGTTTTACAGTGAAAACTGCAGGAATTTTAAGCCAGCACTAGGAAACACACTGAGAAACCAGAGAAAAAGTTTCTCCTGCAACCCGTTCCCTTTGTGCTAGATGAACGAACATCTCTCCAAATGCTCAATTCTGAGAGGTAAGTGTGTGTGAAAGCCGTCCTTCACCTAGGTTGTTGGGAACACAGAGATTCTTCTTAGTTGCTAACTGCAATCTATGCATATATATTGGGAGGTACTCGCTCCAACTCTGTTTTACAGTGAAAACTGCAGGAACTTCAAACCGGCACTAGGAAACAAACTGAGAAACCAGAGAAAAAGGTTCTCCTGCAACCCGTTCCATTTGTGCTAGATGAACGAACATTTCTCCACATGCTCAGTCTGAGAATTAAGTGTGTGTGAAAGCCGTACTTCACCTAGCTTGTTGGGAACACGGAGTTCCTTTTCAGAAGCAAACTGCACTCCATACATTTAAGTCGGGAGGTACTCGCTCCGACACGGTTTAACAGTGAAAACTGCAGGAAATTATAACCGGCACTAGGAAACACACTGAGAACCAGA